>NC_084718.1:13052358-13782514 GCF_033807575.1 Cydia pomonella | reverse complement strand
GCTTAAGCATAATATACTCTAGGTTTTAGGTTTCACTTTAAAAAAAAAAAATTTCTTTTGCATTGCAAATTTTAGAGAGAACTTGAAATCCAATGAATGACATTCAAGTTCTCTTTTTGTATGATACTTGTATGATACGAGTACGTGGTATACTTCCCTCTAAGGGCAATTAAATAGTATCGTTAATTCAAATTCCCCTTTACGTGCGTTTGCCTTTATACTATATTAACATTCCCATTAACTTGTTTGTCACAATCAGGTTAAATTATTCCTGATATCAAAGAGATCGGAAGCTAGAGAGTTATATTATGTATGTAAACACAGTATTTTCGTTTACGATATAATACTAGCTCCTAGCACGGAACGATTCGAACTTTAAGATACGTCAACAATTTTCCTAAAGACTACGATATGAATTGGATATGTCAGTGTCAAAAGTGACGTTTTTTGTTTAAAGCAACGTTCACTCTTCTGACACTGACATATCTTAATCTACATCGTATCTTTTAAAAAAGTGGTGGTGGCCGAGTGTGGATCGGAGTGTGACGTCGACTTTCAATCCGGAGGTCGCGGGTTCAAATCTGGCTCATACCAATGTCTTTTTCGGAACTTATATACTCATTTGAATTTACCACTAGCTTTTCGGTGAAGAAAAACATCGTAAGAAACCTGCATACATCGAAGCGAATAACTTCAAAGGTGTATGTGAAGTCAATCCGCATTGGGCTAGCGTGGGGACTATAGCTCAAGCCCTCGCGTATGAGAGGAGGCCAGTGCCCAGCAGGTGGGACGTATATAGGCTGAATTATTATTATTATTGTATCTTTAGCAAATGTTTGACGTATCTTAAAGTTCGGATCGGTCCGGTGTTAGCTACTTAAATGTGTGATACCGCTTATACTGATTATGTGCTTTTTTCCACCATTTTAGGCAAATATTTTAAAAGTCATGTATATTGTACTTACACAAGGATATCTACTTTTAATTCTAAGGACCAAAAATTTCTCTAAAGCTCTGCTTTCATACTTCTAAATACGGCCGCTATATGATGGCACCGCTATCCTAGAAAACCAGAACCTAATAGATACGTTCTTTGTTATTAATAGGTATGTCGAAGCCATTGACGTCATCGTGGCGGGGATGGGACCGGAGTGGCGTCGTAACCTGCGGGAAGGCATGGCAAATCACGACGAGCACTGGCTGGACCAACTCAAGCAGAAACGAACTCGTAGAGCTACTGGACCACCCCAGTAGAAGACACATGTGTGATCAATGTGGCAAGAAATGCCGATCGGCCATTGGTCTATACAGTCATCGTACTTAGTCGATGTCGGCTGTAGACTACTTCTTCAAAATACCTCCTTAGTCGCTGCAACTATCCAAAGATGCTGTGGCCAATGATGATGATACCTTGCCTGTTTCAGATGTCGAATTAAGACATGTAGCTGTGTGCCTAGATGAAGTTGTGAGAAAAATAATAGGTACTCGTACACCTGTTGCTAACATTCCATCACGAATAGATTTTATTTTGATCGTAAATCTGAGCGAACAAATGTGATCGATCACTACTTTTGAATCATCGATTACTACCGTAAAAACAAAGCTTATCCATTGATACATTATACGTACATGTTTATGCTGTTTCCGCGTGATCTAGGTACTTATTGAAATATTTTACGTAGGTACACTATATTTATAATGTACTTACCAATGATTTAAGCTGTTTTCAGCCCTTGAGGTCACGGACTAACCTGAAATAAATAAAAAACGTGCAAAACTCATTATTTATTCAGATAACTCAGTGGACCACATTTGTTAGTCAGATAGATATCTTATAAGCAATTTAAATTGTATTTAACTGAAACATTAAGAAACAAATAAATATAAATATATTTTTAAATCGTGAACGATATTTAAAACACACGGAAATTATTTATTAATATTAGTATGTATTAATGTTAATAAATAATCTCTGATTTTAATTACAGTATAGGGATGTTACAATATATTGTGTTTACTTTCATATATCTAGCTTGTATGCAAGCGTACAAATATATAGTCAATGTACATTACAAAAAAATAAATTTAAAATGTCATATCACAAATATATAACCAAAAAACCACTAATTCAAATACTTTCTGTAAACGTAACTTTTTGTGTTTAATTTGTTTCAAATCGGTTTCACTGCTTGTAATCTCCGTGAATATAAATACGGGGTAAAAACGAAATAATGTTTAGTCACGTCAGTGTCATAATTCCCATAATAGTACTAGTAGAACAGTGGCTGTAAAACCGAAAGCTCGTAACGGTGTGCATCAACATAAATTATATGGAAGCTATGTTGAAATGTTGACCGCTGACGTCATCGGAGCACTTGAGGCGGGCGCTATGGACAGAGCATTGAAAGCACTGTAAACGGAAAATCGATACTGATAATAATATCAGCGAACATATTCAAACACTAGATAGAAAACTCCACAAGCATTCTTTTTAGATTATAACGAAACTAGCGCCTACCCGCGACTACACAAACCAAGATTTACGCTCCCATTTTAAATCGACATTCTAAAATAACACGAAATTTGAGAGGAACATTCAAATAATATATGTAAATCTATTTCTGTTACTAGTTTCCATATATAAAGAAATTAGATTAGAGTAAGTAGTAGTTTACTCGTAGATATATAGGGTAGATGGCGCTTTTACTATGGGACCAACACTGAAACCGCGGAAAAAAAAAGACTCCCATAGGAATACATTTCAACATCAAATCAGCAAAATGTATGAAATGCCAATTTTTTTTCGCTATTTCAGGGTTGATCCCATGAAAGTTGCTTAGTATGTGTCATGATTTATTTATGTTTACATTTAAGATAGCAGTTAAATAATAATCATACCGTGACAACATTATTATGTTACCCCGATTAATACAGGGGTAGTTGGAAAAATAACATTATACTGAACACGATTTAACATTATGTCAAAACACGGTAGTTTTAGCAGGTGGTGGGGACACGGTAAATGTTGGACAGGCTCGTACACTTGGGTTGAGGCTGTCAAAGAGGAAGCATCGTAATGAACTGGTTAGGTCAGAGTACCTGCAAGTATCCCGATTGCTGTAGTAGTAATAGTTTAGGGTAACCATGCAATAAGAAGCACTATAAATCAGAAGTGTTAACGTACCACTAACCCACATTGGGATTTTGAGATTTATTTTGATTCCTAAGTTTTATGAAACGTAAGTTATAGAAATAAAAAGTATTTTATTTCATGAGTTTAGGACGATTTACATGCTTCAGATATATGTTTTTGGCGACTGCTTGTAAGTAACTATTATATGTATTAGCAATTTAAAAAAATGCATGATGAAGTTGCAGGTAGCTTTAAAACTCGTGAGTAAAAATAGTCATTAAGAAGTATATCTTACCACTTCTTTGCAAGCAACTGAAAACAATAAATTGGCTGGTAGTTTATTGTGATAGATAATGAATTTATGATAATTTAGACAGATAATATTAAATGATTGTTGTAAATCATATGATGGCCCAAGAAAGTTAATTAAATATATATTATGATAATCAAAGTTCCTTTAAGACATCAGTATATGAGGCATCATGACCAGAAATAAATTAGTTTTGTCATTTTCACACATGGAGTAGGTTATGCTTTCCTATATATATTTTTTCTTTGATAAGAATTTTTAAAAGCATTTATGTATTTCATTGTTGTACACGTCATGATTTATGTTAAATGCAGCAGTTTTAGTTAAATCTATACGAAATCAGTGAATTGGTAGTAGTAAAATAGAATACCTCGTTGGACAGCACTAAAATGCGAAATAATAAGTACCTATTCATAGACATATTTTTGTCGAAATAAATACCTACGTTTAATGGTGGCAGTGACAGTGTTATACAGGTGACAGTGTTACACATGTTATCTGTAAATTTTACTCCAATTTAGCTAAAATTGTATGAGACTCATAGTTTATTTATGCTAATGAAAGCCTTACAGTTGAAAGCGGGCTAGCATAAAAATATAAGTAAATACAGATACTTATTTAAAGTAAGCTAGTGTACAACAACGTAAACAAGCGTTTTGTGTAGTATATACTTATGTAGTTTTAATAACATGAGTAATATTAAGAGTTTGGACGTGAAAGATGAGATAAATAGAATAGCAGATTCATAATGTGAGCGTACATTATGGTAAATTTACATGAGCGTATGTAAATTAGATGATAGTACTTCATAATGAGAGCGTACATTACGGTAAATTTACATGAGCGTATGTAAATTGGATGATGATAGTTTTTCATAATGTGAGCGTACATTATGGTAAATTTACATGAGCGTATGTAAATTGGATGATGATAGTTTTTCATAATGTGAGCGTACATTATGTAAATTTACTTGAGTGTAAGTAAATTAGATGATGATAGTTCTTCATAATGTGAGCGTACATTATGGTAAATTTACATGAGCGTATGTAAATTAGAAGATGATAGTTTGACATAACGTTCTAACGTTGCATTATCTTATACCTTTGAACGAGCAATTCTTGTATATGTATATAGTTTTCTGTGGTCTCGGAAACGGCTCTGGCGATTTCGCTGAAATTTGGTATATGGGGGTTTTTGGGGGTGTACAGTCGGTCTAGATTAGTCTTGTGTTTGGGAAGGCGCGTGTTTTCGAGTTTTCATGCGTTTTTCTTTCGACGCAGAATGTGGTCGCTGATTTCGTGTTGCTGGCCACTGTCCGTCTGGTCCGGCGGGTTGGGACGCGGACGGCTAGAAACGAGTGTTACGGGTTCGAATCTCGCCCGTTGACTAACCTTTGTTTTTTTTTATATGTTCAAGTTTATATATAATTTTTAATTTTTATTGTTTTGGACAGGTTTGGTTTGGTAAAAAAATGAGCTATGTAATAAGAGAAATTGGCAATAGATGGCGTTACTCTGTGACAAGTGCTGTAAGGTTGAATTCGATTGTAAATAATAATAATTGTCAGTTCACATTTTACTTTTTAGGTTTATGTAGATTATCACCTATTATACGCCACCATATTGCAATGGATAGTTGTAGCCGAGCGGAGCTCGGTCGCCCAGGTACTAGTAATTTTAAATGAGCGTATCTAAGAGATCTTAATGAAACATAAAGAGATTTGTTATGGGCTAGAAGCCTGAAATAGACAATCCTTTTTTTTATTATTATTAATGAGATAATTTAATTGGGTTAAATGACACTATACTTATGTATAATGTGACAATGGATTTTGACAGTGTGTAATTTTAAATGCATTGATTCTAAATCACTTATTTAGTATTAAACGACAATATAGAACTTGGAAAGAAGTTATGATAATTAAACTCATGCAGAGTCTGTGTAAAATTGCTGGTCAATCATATGGTCTACTAGTATGATTTAAAGTTACGCAGGTACACGATATATAATAACAATGTGAGAGAGCATTATGGTAGCTTAACATAAGCGAAGGTAACTTAAGAGAAATTAACTCAAGTTTTTGTATGACAATAATAAATAATATACTTATTAGCATGAGAGCGAGTATTGAGAGTTTGTTGTATACAGAACTATTCAGTGTCAGTGCCAGATGATAGTTTTGTGAAAGACAACAAAGAGCGAAAGAAATATAATTTATAACGAATTTGTTTGTTTCACTGATGAAAATATTTTATCACGTCAGCAGCTCGAACAAGGGTAATTTGCTGCTTAAAAACAGTGAGCAAAATCACATTTTGCTCACCGAGTGAGACAAAATAACATTCAAGTGACCTTTAGAGTCGAATGTCATTTCAACGAGCGGGGCCTAATACAAGTTCGGAATATTTGAACAAAAAAAGTGCATACGTAATTCAACGGTATATTGACGGTTTATAATAGACCCCCGAAATAAGTCAGACCGCATCGTTCCAAAACACCCTACGAGTCTTCATTCGTAATAATTAATTAATGAAATAAAAGTTTAAAATTTAATAAAAACACCATATTTTACGTATTTTATTATACAATCAAAACAAGCACTCGAAGAAATATCAAACTTTGCTTTCTTGTTGTACAAATAACTATTGTTCAATCAAGTTATTTAACTTTTGTTGGACGTGAGAGTGCGTCTAAAATTTGATTATCGATTGACGTGAGCATGCTTCATGGAAGTAGGAAATTTTTAGACGTGAGAGTTCGTCTGAAATATGATTTGTGCTTGACGTGAGTGTGCGTCAAGGAAGTTGAAAATTATTTGACGAGAGAGTGCGTCTTAAATTTGATTTTTATTTGATGTGAGCGTGCGTTTTAAATTTGATTTTTGTTTATCGTGAGAGCACGTCAAGGAAATTGTTTTTTATTTGACATGAGCATACGTCAAGGTAGTTAGAAGTTATTTGACGTGAGAGTACATCTGAAATTTGATTTTTGTGTGAAGTGAGCGTGCGTCAAGGATAGTAAACATTAAAGTACGTGAGAGTACATCTTAATATTTTATTTTTGTTTGACGTGAGGGTTCGTCACGGATGTTGAGAATTAGATGAAATTGTTTGTTTTTTGACGGAAGTGTACACATTGAAAATGCGAATTATAAAATGCGAATGTGCGAATGGTGAATTCTGTATGACTAGTTGCTAAAGATTTGACTATGGTGGTCGCGAGAACGCGACGGATGTTTTTTTTTAGTCCAAATAAGATGACTAATCTTTTCTTTGATTGTTCATAAATTATATTCTAACGTGACATTGCAAGTAATATTTACAGTATTTAGTACGATGACGAGAATGCAACTGGTTATTGATGGAATGATAATAAAAAAAGTAATTTGTAGCTTATATTGATTTTTAATTCCAACAAGCATACGTATGTATTGATTAAACGGAGATACAGAATCACAATAGTGTCTTGTGAGAGCTGTAAGTGAAATATGAAAAAAACGGAACGTTTGTAGCGAACGTTCGTTATCTTGAAATGGTTCATATATTTTTTTATTTTATATATGGTTGAAATTAAAATAACCCTGAGCATACGCCTCAAATTTTGGAGAGATGAATCAAACGAAGGATGAATTAGTGAAATTACACTCTTATGAAGATAAGAATTATAGATTTTTATCGACGCTGGCAGTTTCACGACTGTCGTGTGTGGAGATATACTTACGCGATTTTTTTAGATATAGAATTTACAGTGGCCTTGTGAGAAGAGAATATAAAGTATAAGTGGGTAAAATGTAAGACAGCGTCTTGATTACAAGTTAGATCGAAATTAAGTTTGATCTCCGTTAAATTCTATAATACAGAGTATCAAATATTTTATTTTATGAAATGAAGTAAAAAAAAAGTATAACAAAACCTAATGGTTTACATCTACCTAATGATAGATGGTAAAATGAAAAGAGAGATAAGTTATACATAGAAAACATATTGTATGTGTGTGAGCATTGTCCGATTGAAATGGTTAATACTATTAATAGATGCTAAAATGAAAAGAGAGACAAGTTGTACATAGAGAACAGATACTGTATGTCTGTGACTATTGTTCGATTGAAATGTGTGTTACAATTAATATTTTTTACAAAAAAATTTGTTAGAATTTGGGGAAGTTTTTCTCTTTTTCTAGGAAAAAACAGTTGTTTGAATTTCGGGTGTTGAGCCAGATGAAGAACGTAATTGAACATGAATGCGTTAAGCAGGAAATTGAAAATTACCGAGGTACTTAGGTAGGTAAGCAGAAGCCGGTATACTAGAGAAAAAGATATTGAAAGTTTATACGAGATTGATAAATATAACAGAAATTAATTGTCATTTGACGGGATAAAGAGACTTATAATGGATAGACCAGAGCAGTGTGAGTAATCTTTTTGAGAGGTGGACAAAATGCATAGTTAAAATAGAATAGAAATATTTTATTGACAAACTGTGTACAGGTGATGTCATTACAGACTAAAGTATCAAGTTACCCAGTTTGAACATGAAATTAACTACAAGCTAGTAGTATTTTCATAAATGAATTCTGGGTTTTCTTAATGCAACCAATAATTAAGACACGAAACAGTATTGCAAAAGTTTGCTGTAGTTTGTTAGCTTACTTATAGTAGAACAATTCGTGATCTCTTGTGAGTCGATAGTGAAATGAGAAACAGAAACGTAAATCATTATTATTTTAGTTTGGGTCATTACCCAAACAGTTAAAAAAAGAGAGGCGACAAGATAGAGGTATAATAGAAGATTTGAAAATATGATGCCTGAAAAAATTTAACGCATATGTTCGAACAATAGGATAACTAATAAATAAGTGTTGAACGTAGTAAAAGAAAGGAATTATTAAATTTATTGAAAAAAGACAAAAACAATAGAGCAGAGAGATTGGGTATGTTATAACATACAGCTGTTTCTTTATAATTGATATCGAGAGGAATATGGAACAAAATAGGAGTATAGAAAGATGATTGTATCCTATCAAATACTTAAAAGACATGACACGATTGACTGATTCGAGTTAGCTGATGATCAGGAGTTTATCAAATGAAGTGGATGCTAATAAACCTATCCATGTTTAGTTGAGCTTTTGTAAATATTATAGTATACACGTCGCTTTATCGATGTAAAAATAAACTTTTGTTCAATTTAATCCACTCAGAACAACATAGTTGACTAAATGACTACTTATACGCAGTCTTGAGGAAAGATACATGTGTTAGAGTTGTAGCTCCTTTTTAGTATCCAACAAGCTAAATATGATAGTATTAAAAATAGTAAAATGAAATTGTGATAACATTTGACATCTTATATTGGCTATGGATGTTTAGTGTTTTTGACTGAATTTTTGAGTCGCAAACTCTTGTGACAGCGAGTTCGTGAAATTGATTAAACTTTTGGGATAATTACCTCGATGTTGTTGATGATCAGTATTAGAAGAAATATCTTTATATATATATGTGAAATTTTAAATAATTGTTAATTATTTTCATGTTTCGATAGATTAGACGATATTCATATTGCATTTTGAGATATTGTACAGACATTAGACAATAGAGACATTGTTGTATGAGTATATTTTATGCACACGAAGTTCTAACTATCATAATTTTGAAGTAACTTTAATTATTATTCGAATAAAAAGGTGTTAAATGTATAGAAATGCATTAAATAAGAGATCAGAGGTAATTATCATGGATTAAAAGAGATATTCCGTTAAATAAAACTAATTATTATTAATAAAACTAATGAATGCAGATGGACGCATAATGTTGAAGTGATAAGTGCTAACAAATAAACAGTAACAGGATAGTGCCTATATAAGCATATGTATACCTACCTATGGAGATTACCAAAATACCAAATGTTATAGTATAATAAATATGTTTTACTGTACGACTTAAATATAGAACAAATATAGTATAGAGTAGACTTCAGACAGTACAAGAGTATCTCAGGTAAACAGATTTTGAGTAGTCGAGATTGTAAAGTAAACAACAGATCGGACATATTGCAAACGATTTGTTGTATCCATGGGATTTGTGACAAAGGCTAACAAGTGAAAAAAAGTAGGCACTTGAGTGTAGATGATGATAATTGCCCTAAATATAGATTACGTAGGGAAACAGGGAAGATAAAGGAACAATTATTCAGAAAGATCAATAGAGAGACGAATCTTTTGTTTGCAGATTGAATGGTGATTATCTAGAATTGGTTGGAAGTTATATTTACATAACTAACGTTTGAAACTTAGCAAACGCGGTGTTCAGTTCGAACGATTCAATATAATTTGTACTTGTAGTACCTATGGGAGTATGCGTTGTAACAGCATCAGTTAGTAGCGATGTTAAAGTTAGATAATTACGACGGGACAGATAAGATAATTGAGTTGAACGCAAATGTACATGGTCATATTTCGCAAGTTGAAAGTATAAAAATATGATACAGATATCCAGAAAACGTTTTAAACTGCTACGTAGTTCCTGAAATTCAAAAGTGGAAGTAGTAAAAAACGATGTATAATTTATAAAAAAAAAACGAATGAAAAAGAGATGTGTGAGAAAAGAGTGCATAGACGATAGAGATTTGACGTATCTGTAGAGTTATTAGTAGCGTTACAAGGTAAATACGCAATAAATTGTATGTAATAAGCTTAATGAGGATAGTTAGTTAATATAGTATTTACCTGACGATAATAACAAGTAACGCCCAAATAAGCTATAGATATAGGTTTGACAGAACAGTTATTTATTTAATCTTTATTGCACAAAAGAAAACCTTATTTATTAAAAGGCGGACTTAATGCCATGAGGCACATTTGGGGTTATTGTCCTTTTAGTAAAGATATATCTGTTATGGTTTGCTAATTATCATAATTTATATTGTTTACAAAAGTAATACAAGATATTGGAAGAAAAAAAAAAAGCTCGTAGAGGTTTAAGGCAAGATAATATTAATAAAAATGTGAACTTCGATCAATGACATGAACAATATATTATGGCATAGATGTAGTCCTAGAAAAAAATATATATATAAAGAAATAAATGGATTTTATTGGATATGACAATAATTTGATTTGGTAGTTTCAATCATTGTTTAAATTAAATGAACTTGAGTTTTTAGTATTGACACTTGTCATTTTACATTGATGTCAAAGGCGTATCTAGCAGTGCTTTAGTCACCTTAAAAGCAGTATACGGGAATCTTATGTTAATGTATAAATACAACCAATTATTGAAACTGAAACTTTTGCAAAATGTTTGGCATCCTTTGAAATTTCAAGACACAAAATTTAATTACCTCAAGGACACTTTAGTATCACCCCTAGCAGAGTTGTATAATAGCCTCTGAAAGCGATGTTATTCAAGGTGGCATTTGAATAAAGAAATTGTCGTGTGTTATTGTCATACGAACACCCATTATGAAATGAGTAGTATTATTAACAATCAGAGCAACCTTTTAAATAAAAAAGTACAAAAACTTGAACATTGTTATAGGTATTGTTACCTATAACAATCCAATTATACGTTTATATAAGTTTGACACTTCACGTGCAGATATGGATCCAGAGACATAATATTGTAAATGTGTAAAATTTCAACTGAACTTAATAGTTTTGAGCTGAACACAGGACTAGTGACTATAAAGATTGTCACGTCGACTTCAGAGTTAAAGCCATTTAGGGGTTAAATATTATCTCTAACCTGTTGCTACGTTACGTAACGATTAATACATGAATGGAGTAAGATGAAGTCTACATTAACGCAATGTAGTATAATACAATATTGGGTCAAGAAAGGTTTGATTGTTAAATGTAGAACTGAAACAGATAGTGCTGAAGTCGAACCACTTTTGCCTGTAAAACAACGGGTATTGAATTAAATCAAAGACAAGTTTTAACGGACAGAAGTAATGTTTGGTTTTTTGAGAAAACAAAACAAACTTTATACATAATAAAAACTGAGCTTTGTCTGTTTTTTTTTTAGTTATACGAAATTAACAACAGGTATTAAGATTTTTCATTAACGTAGCAAAATGCTAATGTCACGGCATAGTAGTAAGTTATATGAACAAGGGGAAACAGAAGACCGAATGTCATGATATTATTTTCATGTATCTCATTATAATTTTATTTAATACATTTCCTGATTATGTAAATGTATCAATTGTGATAAGTTAAGTTTCAATTTACTTCATTAGAAACTGTTTTGACGCTTTAAATAATTTTTCACGGTTGGTGTAAGATTTAAATCGATCTAGCTTTTAGTGAGAAGGTTCGTGCGCCGGAGTCATGCACGAAGTTGGATGGCCGAATGTCATGATTTATTTATGTTTACATTTAAGATAGCAGTTAAATAATAATCATACCGTGACAACATTATTATGTTACCCCGATTAATACAGGGGTAGTTGGAAAAATAACATTATACTGAACACGATTTAACATTATGTCAAAACACGGTAGTTTTAGCAGGTGGTGGGGACACGGTAAATGTTGGACAGGCTCGTACACTTGGGTTGAGGCTGTCAAAGAGGAAGCATCGTAATGAACTGGTTAGGTCAGAGTACCTGCAAGTATCCCGATTGCTGTAGTAGTAATAGTTTAGGGTAACCATGCAATAAGAAGCACTATATATGACCCAAGTATTAAGGGGTTTAAGTAATTGCTTTACGTTCAGATACATACTGTATAATATGGAAATTTAATTTGCAATAAATGATGAATGATTTATGTCAAATTTCATTTCATTAATGTAAATATCTATTCAAGTTACATGAAAAAGCTAGTAATTAATTGATTAAAGATATGTACCTAAGTTTTATCTGGTAGAAATAGGCGTTTCAAAGTAAGAACTTGTTTGAGTTTGCTGAACACGGTAATTCGTTTCAACCCTAATTTTCCGCGAGTCCACTAGTGAGAAAGTATACAACACAACGTAAATAAAAGGAAACACATATTGGAGGAACACTAGGCGGTTTCTCTTAGCTTAGAAGGAATAGATGTTGCTTTCAAAGTTTCATTAGTTTAGCTTTGATCTTGTTTAGATACCTCATAATATGTATCTCTAGTTTATTCAGCCTTATTATTCAAGGTCAGCCAATTAAATAAGAAAATTTTAAGAGAAAATAACAAATATGTTACTAGCATCAGGTGGTCTTCACATTGGAAGCAGATCCGCACACCGCTCCGGTGTGCGAGCGGAACATCACTATAGTACGTGTATAGCGCTGCCTCGTTCACACACCATATTGCACCATTATGCACTGAATAATTATACAGTCATGACAATAACCCCGTTTGCGACATGCAAGCTAGCAATATGCAAATCACAAAGATAATTAAATTGCTTATTACCTGCGGCCCGTGCCCATAACTAGTTTTGACTGATTGTTCAACAATGCACTTCAGTGAAAACTAGTTTTGACCAAACGACACAGCAGGAGAAAAGCTAATTTTTGTAAAATAATATGATATAAAATATATAAGGTACTTTGCAAAAATTAGTTTGACTCGGAATTCCCAGAAAAAACTAAAAATAGTTTTTGCAAAGGCCTTACGGTAATCTAGTTTTAACTAGTGAAAACGCGTTTTCACTGAGGCGATACGGAAAACTTGTGTTACTAGGTAAAACGGATTGATTACCAAGTTAATTATGTATAAGTAGTGATAAAAGTCTGAAGTCAGCGCCGTAAATTTTTTAACTTCATCTACTGCGGTGAATTGACAAAAAATAGCATTTATATGTTTCATTTTGTGTGGCTTTGTTCTGCCAAATTATCCTCATTACGTACTTTTAATGTAATTAAGTGCACTAGTTAGTAACAACTTCAGATTAAGTAAATACTTTAAAGCTAGGTATCATTTGTATTCGTTTTGTTAACATATGCTGTTGCGATAGTGCGTAACCTTAGTACTTAATATTAGGTAGGTAAGTATTATGTTACTACCTGTGAATAATTGGCTTCCTTTAGGGCTAAGATGGTCAGCTCTTTATCATTTGTCACCATGCCTGTCACGTTCTAACAAGAACGTAAATGCGAAAGCGACGCATGAAATGACAGGTGATAAAAATGATACCGGTGCTACCGGTGCTGTATCACCAAATAAACAATATGTTTCTTATGTCTCATTTTATTGCTAAAACCATAAACGTTAATTCATAAAATTCCTTAATCCCGGAGAGGTTCGTAAGCACAATGGAACATTCCGTGATTTTTGCAATAAAGCTATATTTAGACCGTAAATACTTCTCCGTCTAGCAACCATTGTGTTAGTTCGCAGTTTGATTTACGGAGTATCCTTACGTCACAGATTCCAGATTATCTACGTACTATACTTACTTCTTTTTTTTAGCATTAGAAAGAACTCCACAGAAGTAAGCGTGCAGATTTTATCAGGCTCTTTAAGTGTTAATAATTAAAAAATTATCTAATGTAGCATAAAACTTAATTCAAAATTTTACCGAAAAAAAGCCCGAATTGGAACCTTAAGCTTACTTCTGCGAAATTAATTCTAATGCTAAAAAACGAAGTATAGAAAAGCATATAGCACAACCCGCAGTCACCACACATCCATGCCTTGTAGTTAGTTATGAGTAGTTCTGGAGGGAATTCTCCGCAAATTGACAACTAATTTTCCTATTTTGCATGAAAAACCCGCTACTTTAACCGCCCCAGTTTCTATTCAAAACCTAGCAATGTCTTTAGGTTGCTAACTGGCTCCTTTAGTGTGATACCCTACGAGACGGATACCCTAGGTTACTGACGGATACTCCTGTATACCTGTTTACAGTCTGGGAGAATATATTTTGTTGTTTCTTCTGCTTCCATGCTTGGTCGGTACAATCTGTTTTGTCCATATTATGTAGGTGTTTGTTTAATGTGTTATATTTAGGGATGTGCCCACTAGCCGGCAATCAGTTGGCGACTAGAAAAATGCAAAATTGGTTAAAATGGCCTATCAGTCGGCTCGCTTTAAGTTACGGAAAATGTGAAGTTATGAGAAATATTAATCAACATTTATTTTACATTTCACAATTTGTTCATGATTACGTGACCATTCCTTTTTTTATATGAAATGAATTTGTAATGTTACAATAAAACTGGAACGGATTGACATTTATTTATTGGATTTATAACCAACGATATCATACCTAAATATAGCTGAAATGGCGAAAGTGTTTAAAATTACCTATTGCTCAAGTTTTTCAACGAGTCAAGTGAACGTGAGCTCTCGTGGTATAAATTGATTTAGTATGATACTGAGTGGTGTAAGAGTAAGTAAATTGTATAAGGTATATCTTAGAGTGGTATAGTATTTTGATTGTAAAAATTGATTTGTTTTCTTACGTTGGCAGGTAGGGTGAACTTAAGTAATGATTTTGAATGGTAAAAATATTCAATAGCATTAATTCGCTCACAGTTCCACTTTTTGAACCACGCCCTATGCTTGGGGTTCAATTTTGGAATCTTCCGTTTGCTCGGGTATGAATATTGGTACGAAGGGTAGAACAACAACCTGGTACCTTTCTAAAATAGACAACTATGTACTTAGGTACAAGTAAAAGAACGAGTGCCGCAAGGCCTTTGTAAACACTTCTTAATGCGGAGTCTGTGGGTGTTAATCAAAGCTTCACAGACAATACTCGTATATCAAACTACAAAATGTAAACTGTATCATGTATGTAAGGGAACAGGAAATAGTTTAATGGATTTTAGAAAATACGACTTTGTGTGCGCTCAGTACTAGTTTTTATACAAATTCAGTCCTAGAACCAGTCACTTCCGATCCTCGCCATACACATTCAGTTCTGGGAGCATTCCCTTCCAGAGAGTAGCGGTGGTGGGGTATGATGTCCAAAAGGCCGTAAAATCGACCAGAAGAGTTCTCAAGCGACAGATCGTGGTGGATATCCCTAAGGGATATTTTTGAATTGCCTCTAAAGCGAAAGAAGTTATAAACTTTAGATACTTACAATTACTTGGGTAAACTAATTACAAAAATCTGTTTTCTTTAAATGTATCTTAATGGAGAAACTGACGAATAGAAGTTTCTTGCTAACCAGCGGGACCTGAGAGAATAAGTGAAAAAACAGAAGATTTTTGCTCATCAGTGGGACGTTTTTAAATAGCGAAATCTAATTGAAAGCTCAAGGGACCGGCAATTTTGTGTCAATTAACTACGTTTCCCATTTAAGCAAGTCGTGATAAATATCGGCTACAAATATAATGACTACCAAATAATAATTATTAAGTTTTGCCATTTATTTAGGCCCCAATTAACCAGTTTTCACCGTAAATAAATAAAATTCGATACTGCCCTTGCCCTATTGTTTAAAAATTATTAATTTTATCAAGAACGCTATTGTACAGTAACTTTGTTTACCGACGTAATAAGTAGGTACCTGTGTGATGAGTTAACGAAAGTTAGCCTGACGTTTCCACTAATTAATAAGGCATGTTGTTGTTGCTGTATTAACTAACATCAACGAACATGTTATCCTACCAATATCATATAGTTTTGATATTGCTTGGAGAAATATTTTGATTAATTATGAACGCATGTGGGTAGATCTAATTGTGGGCAGTCATCAAGGAATAACAGCGGCTCGCGTAGCCAACACGCCGATCGTTGACGCTCCGTAGCGAACGAAAAGCAACTGTCACTGTCGCACTAATAATAAATAATAAAATGTTTTTATTTTATAATAAATAAGGAAGAGTGATAGAGAGAGATGGACTACGCTACGCTTACGGAGCGTTAATTATTGGCATGTTGGCTACGCGGGCTGAAGTGGTTTATTTAGAAAGGGATTTCGTAGCTAGTGCCTAGCTCAGTGGTGGGCAAATTACGGCTCGCGGGCCAACTCCGGGCCGCGAAAGGATTGAATCCGGTCCGCCTCCGGTTCAAAACTTTCATATTTTTATTTTACAATTAACGGTTTCAAATCAATATGCATTTTTACTGCAATTCTGGCCCTCCTCTGTAATTTTTTAAACATTCTGGCTCCCTATAATGTTTGCCCACCACTGGCCTAGCTAGTGCCTTAGTATTAGCTCACCCAGCGGACTGCAGGCACCTGGATGAAGATTTTGCTGTGTCGGAGGTAAATATTTTTAAATGTAACTGTTTTCTACCTACCGCTTTTTTAATTTAGCATTCTGAATCAGAATTTTGAAAGAAACCTTATTCCAAATTTAAGGCACAGTAGGTTCGTGTTCTTCAGAATTTTGAAATAAATCTTATTCCAAATTTAAGGCCCAGTAGATTTGTGTTCTCTCACTGAGCTTAAGCGTAAGCGAGATGGATGTGCGTGCTCAGGACCGCGGATATCATGTTTGTGTTTTTTTTATTTATTTCTTGTGTGTTTTAATAAATAAAACAGTAATCGCTGAGTTTCCTCAGGCACACAATTTATTATAATTTTTTAAAATGCACTTTAGACCTAATTTCGTGATTTTTTTTCTATAGAGCGAAAATTCAGGATTCGAAAATTTTTGGCAACCGTGTTGTGATTTCAAAAAGCGCTACGACTTTTCTAAAACTCCGTTCTCTGCACCTTACGGCCCGAGTTGAAGAATGAGATACGATAACGATAAGTTCTGGTTTAGATAAGTTCTCATGTAGATAGCGTTTGTATGTTGTATAATTGACAGAAGCAGCTCGATTCGGGCAACCAATGTCACTTTGACGTTAGAAATATCGTAAATAGATCTTATTGGAATCATAGCGAAATCGAAATAAACGTCAATTTTGACATGTCGTTTAGTTATCAATCTTTTAAAAGTCTTTCCAAGATCTTAAACGTGTCTTAATCATTCTTCGAATCGGGCCGATAAATTGAAATAACGAAACCTATTTCAACGACTTGTTAAAAAATATGTAGTTAAAGCAGATTCAAAACTTTTAACTACTGAAACTTGTAGTTTTCAAATATTTGAAAAGTTAAAAGTTACGTAATTGCTACCTTTTACCTTTGAAAAATAAAATGAGCTAAGCACTTTGTTCGTTTGTTCTTCAACTGGGAAAATCTCCGAGCAAGTTGAGGAAAGCTTTTTCTGGCCTTGTTAAAATACTTTGTCCCCTTATTTGACGTTTAATGTAGGTCCCACGAAGGTTAGATGGGACGTAATAAAGTCAACCCAAGTAAATTGTGTTATGCGACATATTGCGTGTTGAGTTTTTGCCATTTTGCATCATTTTTGGCATAATTTGAACTCATAGCCCTTTCCGTATTTCATTTCCTTGAAAAAGTTTCGTAGTAATTGCGTATATTATGGTTCTATTCACAGTATGTAGGTAATGGGACAATTTTAAAGCCCTTTACTTTAACTCTATGATATTGAGGCCAATTAGAACGTACATTTTGAAGTCAAAATAATGTTTTCTTGATATCATTCGAACAAGTACAAACGTAATACACGCGCGAATGATAAAAAAAGAAATCATTTTGACCTCAATATGAACGTTTCAATTCGCCCCTTTATCTAATTAATACACAAAGCTAACAATAATTGAGAAATTCAAATGTTTTTTCTTGTTATATACTACACTGCTATATTTCGTGTCATCCATGATGATGCACAGATTTGTCAAATCTAACCTTTAATAACATGACAATACGAGACAAGGCACGCGTCATCATGAATGACACAATTTATATCAAAACATGCCTTTTAGTTTAACTCAGCAATTTGTCATTTACGACACACAAATCAGCAAAAGTCACGACGTATGAGGCACGTCGTGTTGCAATATCAATCACATCATCTGTCCCGCTCACACCAAGCTGATGTGACAGTGAAGAACACATCGATCACTTTTCTGCCAATTAAGTTACAGGTAGAGTAGAGCCGATCGCTCACTAAACAATAGAATATCTTTATTTATTATGTTTGCCAAACGTGAAGGAGAGAAGAACACCATGTAAGAAGCATTTTGTTTATTTCCGATTATCCGATTAGCTGAAGGACTTAGTGAATCTGAAATAAACACCCAAGCAACATTAATACATTTATTTATTTATTCACGTAATAATAATACAAGGAATGAACTGATCGTATTAAGTATAATATGTAAACCATATTATACTTAATACGACCGTGAATGATAAAGCAAATAGGTATGATACAATTATACTCAGGACACCAATGCACCATATGTACAATACTCCGTCGCTGGTGGCTGCTAGATGGCAAGAGGTCGCTCCCGCCTTGTGCTTGCCCTTTTATGACGTTGGGTTTGACAGCTCCGGATGTACGTCACGCGCAGTATTGGTAGGATATAGTCGTCGTGGTGTTGTCAAAATGCCATGGCGACAACATCCGGCCGTCCTGTGCCACGAGTTACTCCTGGAACTCGTTAGGGCCTGATGCGGAAGCTGTGAACAGAAATACACATAGGTATAGCATATGTTAACGATAACAGTGAAATAGCTTTTAGTTCCATAGCGTATGAAGTGTTTGAAAGTGTCTTGGTTTCAACTAAGTAATGTTATAATTACTCTAGTCGCTTATCACCAAACACTATGCAATAGCGTTCATCACAGATTCCTATCGCATGTTATCTTACAAATCATAGCTCATGGAACGTTCAAAGCTTTAGCATTAGGCCTTTTTTTTAAACGAATTAAAAGGATATCTGTAACGTAATTAATATAGTTATCTGCACCAAAAGACACCAAGGAATGATGAAGCTATAATTGATATTATTTGTAAACAAATTATTTGTATTTAAATTAAATAAAGTTAATAATTAAAAATGTAGAAATACCTTTCATCGACAACATCCGGTTACTCCTCTATATGAATCCACGGCTTCATATTCTCCACGCAAGCCGTTCCATCATACCTTTTCGAACTTCTTTCAGCGCCTCTTAGGTCAGCGACCTTGTACCTATCATGTCCTAAAACCTCAGTAATTTGGAAGGGCCCTTTGTACAAAGGTAATAATTTAGTGCTATTACCATCATTGGACTGACTAGGGATTTTCAGCACAACTAGATCGCCAACATTATACTGTATTGCCTCCTTTCTTTTTGAATCAAATGATGCCTTTTGTCGTTCCGCATCTTTTTTTATATTATTATCAACAGTGTTTCTTAATGCAGTAACATCGATATTATTCTCCAAATTATCATCAATAATCGCATCATTATTCATTCTAATTCGGTATCCAAAGAAAACCTCACTGGGTACTGCGGCTGTGGTTTTGTTTACAGTGCTATTAATGCCTTGCTGGATACTTGGTATGTGCGTATCCCATTTATTATTTTCTGTATTAGCTCCCATGCTTCGTAAGGCCTCTAAAATCGTCAAGTTATAGCGCTCCACTTGACCGTTCGAGCGAGGTACGGCTGTCGCGATAATATGACGTCTTATATACCTAGCGTTGCAATATTCTGTAAATAACTTTGATGTAAATGCGCTACCCGCGTCGCAAATCAACCGTTTAGGGTTACCGAAAATCTTAAAAATCTTATTTAATTCATTAATGACTACCGCACTTTTTGTATTTTTAACCGGCGATATGAACACAAATTTTGTGAAAGAGTCTACAAGAACTAATAAATAACTATTCTGTTGTGTTGTTTTTACGAAAGGGCCAAGATGGTCCACGTGCAGAGTATGAAAGGGCCTTGCGTATTTGGGAATTGGAAATAATTTACCGGGTTTTTTACCATGTACATTTTTGTAATAAATGCAATTTATACAATTTTTTATGTATTTTGTGACTGTCTTTTTTAAACGCGGAAACCAGAATTTTGCTCGAATTCTCTCAATAGTTTTATCGACTGCAAAATGTCCTACATCATCATGGTTGGCGCGTATTACATGCCATATACAACTTTTTGGAACCAACCAGCGCCTTCCATACTCTGTACGTCGGTACACTTTATTACCTAACACCTCGTATTCATTAAAAATCCGTTTATTAGACTCGGCCTCACCTGACAACAGAATATCGCGAATACTACAGATAGCTGCATCTTGTAACTGAACTGACAATAACCAATCACCTTCTGTAATAGACATTACGGATTCAGTTTCGTTTTCCTCTTTCAACGGGTTCCGGCTTAAGGCATCTACATGTTGCATTTGACAGCCAGCTCTATGAGTTATGTCAAAAGTGAATTCCTGCGTATACAACACCCATCTACTTATGCGTGGTACTATATTTTGTTTACTTAACGCATATTTGACCGCATTACAATCCGTAGTTATTTTAAACTGAGTGCCTATTAAATAATGACGGAATCGTTGTAGTGCAATTCGAAGGAGTGAAACTTCTTTTCGTCTTTTGTAGTTTGGCGGCTATAAAAATGAACTGGTTTTTCTCCATTTTTAGTTAATTGCATCAAAATACAACCTATACCGTCCTGGCTAGCGTCAGTATAGAGATTAATCGGTAATTTAGGGTCAAAAATTTCAAGCACCGCATTGTTAATCAGTTTCTCTTTTAGATCGGTTACAGCTTTATCTTGTTCGGAACCCCAGTGCCAAACGATTCCTTTTTTTAATAAGTTAGTTAAAGGTTTGCAAACTAGGGCGCAATTTTTAATGAATTTTCTAAAATAGTTGACTAGTCCCAAAAATTGGCGCAATTGATGTACTGATTTAGGAGTCGGATAATCTACTAAAGCCTTTAATTTTTTTGAGCTCGGCCGAATGCCGTGTTCAGATATTTCGTAGCCGAGAAAAGTAATGTTATTACGAAAAAATGAGCATTTTTCTAAATTTAAAGTTAATCCGTTAGTCACCAACAAATCTAGTACCTGTTCTAGACAGGCTATGTTTTCCTCCAAAGTTTCTGTGGCTATTAGTAGATCATCCATATAACATATTACCTTTCCAAAACGCAAATCGCCCAAAATAGTATTCATTAGCCTTTGAAATACCGCCGGCCCATTGCAGACCCCGAACGGCATCCTAATAAATTCAAAATGAGAGTCACTAGTAATAAACGCAAGTTTGTGTGTATCCTCTGGTTTTACGCCAATTTGATAGTACCCGTTTTTTAAATCAAGGGAGGTGAAAAACTTACAGCCTCGTAACCGATCTATAAGATCATCTATCATCGGCATTGGGTATTTTTCTTTAACTGTTATTTTATTTAACTGCCGATAATCTATACACAAACGTTTTTCTCCCGATGATTTATCTACTAACAAGGCTGGGCTAGCGTAGGCAGAGCAGCTGTGGCGAATGATACCGTTTTTTAAAAGTTCGTCTGTAATTTCCCGTGTTTTTGCCTTCTCTGCTTCCGACATCCTATAAGGCCGTTGACAAACCGGCTTATTTGACGTCAATTCAATTGACAATTCTACACAAGATGTTTTGCCTAAGCTAGTCAACTCTTGCGATGTACACTGAGGGTACCTTGAAAAAATATTATTTACGATAGCTTGATGCTCACTAGATAAATCACTAATCAAACTAATGGCCACATTATTTACGCTTAAGACATGTGCAGGATCAAATGTTAAGGTATCTCCCGCACGCGTGTACATGATGCTTTTGTTTTCCGTGAAATTACGTCCTATTAACAAATTACACCCATTTAACCTGTCAACAACATACAATGTTATAAATAGTTGCACATTGTCTACCTTCAAGTTAGTCGCGACTGCTTCGGTGACTTGGAAAGAAACCTCATCTCTAAACCCTACTAAAGTAATAGGTTTTATTTTGAACGGTTGTAATTGGCAACGTTTTATTACGTCCGGCGTTAAAAGTGAGCACTCGCTCCCCATATCAAAGAACGCATGGCACTCTGTATTATTTAAATCTACCTTTTTATAAAACTTTTGTTTTGAGTGCGAACCGGAATAAATCATTTTGACCTCAACTTCCTTTTCAGTTTTCGATTTTAATTTAGATTTGCAGGCAGCTTCTAAATGACCTATTTTACTGCATAGGGTACAACGAATTGTATCTTTCACAGTACATGTATTTCTTTTATGCCCTGTCTCACCACAACGATAACAAACCATGTTATTGAAATGATTGCTACTGCTAGAAGATGCTTCATTTTTGACCGCGGGGTCCGACCTATCAACACTATTAAGGCTTGATGAACCACTGTTACGATATGAAGGCTTAGGTGCTGTATACGAATGAGCCTTTTGAATCGGGGGCTTATCAGTCGCAACGTACGTTCTACCGTGCAAAAATGCAGCTAAATCTTCACAGTATCTAAAGTTCCCTGCTTCAACCGCCGTACTTATACTGCTATCGCCAATCGAACCGACAATGATTGAATTAATATCTCTTTCACTAAATCTTAACTGTAATCTATAAATTTTTCCCTTTTGTTGAAAAAAAAACTCGTAAAGAGACTGATTAGGCAACGGCTTTGTGTCAACTAATTGTTTAATCAAGTTGTACATACACCGTTTTGTTTGAAATGTATCCGACAACGTATTACGCCATTGTCGCCATTTCCATGACGTCCACCGAGTCTCATTTTTTTGAAGAGAATCTAACCACGTTTTAGCAGAATTACGTAATTTTTGCAACGCTTGGTATTTAATCATATTATCCGACCAACCAAATGCACGAGCGTTAGCTTGAACCACATTGAGCCACATGTCTATGTCGTCTACCAGAGGATCATATTCGGGGATAACTGATGATAAGACAACGTTTTGACTCACAGTTGGCGATCCCTTACGGCCACGTTTCCTTCTTTTTCTTGAGGCATGGTCACTGCTGGAGCTCGAACTTGCAGAGCGAGAAGACGAACTGGACGATGTGCTTGATATCGATGAGCTTGAGCTAGTGTCACGCTTCTTCCCGTGACGCCTCGACCTCTTCCGATGGCGTGGCATGGCGTGGTGCTACTCTTCACTTCTGATGAAATAAACACCCAAGCAACATTAATACATTTATTTATTTATTCACGTAATAATAATACAAGGAATGAACTGATCGTATTAAGTATAATATGTAAACCATATTATACTTAACTCTTTTCGTTCTGGTGGTTATCTGCAATAACCACCTTTTATCGACCAATTTGTTTAGTAACAGAGCCATCTATGGTTAAAGTATCCTATTACGTGGTCAACAAGAAGGCCTAAGTTGGATAACAATGTCATTCGCAGTTCGCTCGACGGCTGTTTGTGGAACTAAATTTTTATTCGAAAACCGCCGTTTACGGAAATGTGAAAGTGTGATTTTGCTGGCAAGTAAAAAAATTATAAATAATCGTTTTTTTACTGTGTTTTGTGATACGTATTATGAAATATACTTATTCATTTATTTTAAGTGAAAAATATTTACATTTAGATTTATAACTTTTGGTAGAAGTGAACTTATTCAAAGTGGTTAACAGCGATAACCACCGTGGCACAATTGTTTTTTTTTACTCGATTTTTTTTTTTTTGTAAAAAATAGTTTCACATGTAATAAAAAGTGTTAAATATTCAGGTTTTAAAAGGTACCTTTAGGTAAAAGCTGACTTATTCAAGGTGGTTAACAGCGATGACCACCGTGACACAAATATTTAGGTATTAAAAAAGGTTTAGGTAATAATATACGTCAAAACAGTCATAAATATAATAATTATTTCTGTTTTAGATACTAATTTAACGATCGAGAAATCGAAAACGCTTTAATATATGAAGATATACCTTTAGATAATGATAGTATTTACAAAAAACTCCGAAAAGACCCGAACTGTTGCCTAGATAGACCGTGCCTAAAGGATTTCAGACGTCATGTTTATCAAGACATGCTAGCCCCTGCTTATGTTAATGCCAGCAGCGGGAGAGCAAACAGCAGTTCTAGGAAGAGCAACACTAACTCGCCGACTTATGCATCTATAAAAAAACACAAACCCTTTGTACCAACTTCTATAAGGCATGCAAGTAGCCAATCATCTACCAATAAGAGGTACATCGCGACGATGCACTGTGTGGAGCTGCAAAATATGCTAAGTACCACTTTGCTACCGTAAAGAGGGAAATGCGTGCTTTAATTCACAATTTTGTTTTGTATATAATACAATATTTTTGCAAATAAAACTGTGTACTTGTTTCACGGTGGTTACGCCTACTAACCATCCTGTAAAACACCCCCTTCAAACAGAAAATGAAAAAAAGTCATGGATTTTCATATTATTAGCCCAAAGTAATAAATAAATGCAAAAAATAAGTTTTTATTATAACAAACAAAAATCTGTGACACAAAGAGTTAATACGACCGTGAATGATAAAGCAAATAGGTATGATACAATTATACTCAGGACACCAATGCACCATATGTACAATACTCCGTCGCTGGTGGCTGCTAGATGGCAAGAGGTCGCTCCCGCCTTGTGCTTGCCCTTTTATGACGTTGGGTTTGACAGCTCCGGATGTACGTCACGCGCAGTATTGGTAGGATATAGTCGTCGTGGTGTTGTCAAAATGCCATGGCGACAACAAATCTGTGTAAGAATGTCGTATATTTATCATACGAATCAGGCACGAGGGTTTACAAAAAAAGTGTACCATACAAAAACACTTTCGGGTTATTTCGACTATTGATCGAAACAAAGAAAACAAATGTCCCCAGTTTTTCATACAAATTTTGGGTGTCAGTTTTGTGACGGTCCATACAAAATGTACGTGAAAATTCATCGTAAAACTGTAATTGCGATTGTTCTCGTGATTCTGAGTAGATATAACCCCAACAAGTTATGGTTTTTCGAAAAAGTAAATGCTACACTTTTAAGTGAATACTCGTACTTGGCTCGTTTAATGTAATGTAACTCTCGGTATTGCTCGTAGATGTAACACGCTTACTTCTCCATTTACATTTTCCATATTTCTTAGGATACTTTTACTTAGACCCATTTATTGTTTTTATGTCATTATCCATTCAGACTGTACAATAAAATGTAATAACAACAAGCTGGCGGTTTGGATATTTAGGAGGAATTAACGTTTACCGCCAAAAAAACCTTCGGAATTTAATAATTATTCTGAATTTTATCGAAAGCCTTCCAGCAATATGGGATTTGTTCAGATTGCTTATTCAGCCAGAAAATTGTTATAAAATGTGATTTACACACAGCAAAAAATAAAAGGCTGAAATATAATCGGTCGTCGACCGCGTTCGCTGTATATACATGAGCCGGTAATTATGTGTATGGCTCGTAAAGTGTACAGTCGGCGTCAAAAATATGTTTACACTTTTGCACCTTACGCCTTTGTAATAAGACGAAAAATGTAAACCTAGCTTTGACGTCGACTGTACACGTGAAATATAATTTCATCATAAAAGTTGGTGTTATAGGAAAGTCCAAACAAAGATATTTTTATAGTGGTGAGGTAAAGGAAGGCGGGACAGGAAACTTCATACGTGCCGGATATTTGATAGTTTTTGATTAAGGACAGAACCGATCGAAAGAAACCGACCGATAAGAAAAAAACCGCTATTTCACTTAATGAATAATTAGTGTACCTTTATCTTTAATCTTAATTCGTGTCGTAAATAGAAACACGCACTTTCACATACTCGTATTTAACAAATATCATTTTTTTTTTATATCCTTGGATTTCACGGGCCTATATATAAATCCCGGTCTGTTAATAGGCTGGCGATATAGATCCAACACGTAGAGGCCCCTTGAAGAGCTTTAATGTTATGTAGAACGCCTGCTGAAACCAACACAACAATAGACACCCTTGAACCGGTCGCAGCAGGCATAGGGACTATTGTAGAAAAGTGAACAGTATACCAGTCTATGGATTAAAGTTTGGGTGGACTATGAGATTGGGTTTTTTGCAAAGACGTCCGGACTCCTGCCATAACAGTGTTTTCACTAGTTATCGAGGCAGGCGGTGACTTGCCATCCACTTGATGGACCCGTGAAACTGCCATCGTGAAGACGACCAGGAGCAACACCTGTGAGCGGCTAAGGGGTGTCGAGTGGTGGACGCCGCTTTCTACCCAATGGTTGACAACAGCCATTGTGCCAACTCGCGTCTTATGCATGTTTCACTTCCAACCCTGGAGCATATAGCTCTAACGACTCCTCTCTGGACGGCGACACGCCGGAGACGGAGACCCTGATCGACTCTCGGGAGTACTCGGGTTCGTAGGGCCGTTACTCCCCAACAGCTCGCTACACGACACCACAAGCTTATTATTTTGATTATCGTTCGGTCGTCCCCCATGTAGGTATTTTTATGTAAGGTAAGGTGGGGTAAGACTATCACTGGGCCAAGACAAACACTTGTATGGAATCCTCATACTGTTTGTCTTGCCCCGAGCAAAATAAACTATTGTTATCTTATCCCACCTTACCTTATATGCTTTTCCTTAATTTATCTCTGTCATTGACAGGTACTTACTTCGTAAATTTATTCTATTGAAATCTACTGCACAAACATAAATAACACAACAAAAACTACTACAAAAACAACTACTTGTTACCTACTTTTTGTAGCCGATATAAATAGAAAAACGTGAAAATAA
Source organism: Cydia pomonella (assembly GCF_033807575.1). Lineage (NCBI taxonomy): Eukaryota > Metazoa > Arthropoda > Insecta > Lepidoptera > Tortricidae > Cydia > Cydia pomonella. The sequence continues at coordinate 13,755,567 of NC_084718.1, read as the reverse complement.
GTAAAGCTCGAATAAAGAGTTAGAATAGCAGGAAATAGCAAAAAACAGTTGCCAGACCTTCCGGTAGTTATAGCCCGCTCGGCCATGTTCTAACCCTCGTAACATATGTCGTAAGTCGTAACTACAATGGACAGCTTATTATATTCTCTTCCTTATTCTTAAGCGATAAGGTACACATTTCAATGAATTTACAATGATAGCTGCAGGTATCGACGTATCGTCGGCCGGGGAAATGCAAGTTCAACTTTACCTGTGGACGCGTCAAACGTGGCGAAACGTTTAAAATATGTAACCTCCTTTGCAATTTTATTTCGGATGGAAACACGTAGGAGGAACCGATATTTTACTTGAACAGGCCTTGGTAGTTGGAAGCAAAGCCTTGTGTTGGTTACAACTTGTATTATTAATAAATAACAACTCATGAATCCATCAAAAGACAAACCTACCAACAGTATTTCCCGTAGGTATTGGGTTCATACGAAGCTATCACACTTACCTAAGGTAATGCGTTATTCAGAGTTCACGTATAATATTTAAGTGGACTTCCTTAGTCAAAACATTCTTCTAATAATACAGCCAATGTATAAGAAAAACACTGATAATAGTACTGTTACGTGTGCAGGGCTGTTTAGATATCGTTAGGAAGAAATGCGCCTTTTCTGGGGGCCGATTTTTGAACTTCGATCGCTCAATTTCGTGTTCTAATTTAGTACGAGGCATTTGAATACTACTAACAGAATTGAAAACGAGTGGAGTGGTCAGTATCACTAAATTCCCTATTTATATATTTCGTATTTCAAAAATAGCATTTTGCCGATTTCCACAGATGTTCAAGTGACGAAATCGAACGCTGGAAATTCAAAAATCGCACCCTTGTTCGTTGATTTAGCCGTATAAAAAAAATCTGGCGTATGCTAATAAAGACTTGACTAAGGTCTTTATCTTAATAAAAGAAGGTAATAAACCTCAAAATATAGCAGCGTGAGATTGTATTTATGTAAGTGATTCACGATTTATAGGATCATTCAGAAGATGGAGATGGAGAAAATCTGTTAGTATATTTCGCACTCAAGATCCGCCTACCAGCATCCGTGGAGTTTTATGAGTCGTTATTGTTCTCAAACTTTGTTACACAAAAATGAAGAAAATCGGAGTGATTTGGAACAGTGTTAGATTGGCTTTAACTTCGAATAATTGTTATTTGAACTTTCGAAACAACCATCTGTCAACGGCTGAATGTTCGTTTTCAGTTTTATGAGCGCAGTTATTTTTAAATACTCAACAGCGTGGAATACTGTTACGTTCCTCTCCCGTGTTACGATTGCTTACAGGCGCAAAGTTTACTTAATGGGAAATTACTACACCTTATAAAACAAAGTCCCTCGCCGCGCCTGTCTATCAGTAAACCTGCCTCAAGAATCACTCTTTTGATAGGTGAAAACCGCATGAAAATCCGTTTAGTAGTTTTCAAGTTTATCGCGAACATACATACACACAGACACACGTGGCGAGGGACTTTGTTTTATGAAGTTGTTAGTGATGGAAAAAGCTAACGCAGTGTAAAAATAAACTATCTTTTTTCAAATCTAAAAGAACGTAGTTTAGGGGAACGGTCATACTATATATAAATCGGTTGACTTTCGGATTCAGAGTGCACCAGCGTTACTGCTACAGTATTTATGCTGCAGAGTAATACTAGAGAAAATGTCAAAATGGATGTCGACGTTGCAGAACACTGACATACAGGCCAATTCGCACGTGCACCTGACATCCAACCGATATTTTAACGATCGCACGCTCTTATGGCTAGGCCACATCCGAATATAAACTGTATACCGGTTAGTTCACACTATGCGTTCATGAGCGTTGGAAATAGCAGCTCCTTAAACCAATTGCAGTTATTTCATCATCCGTCGGACACGGTACTTGACAAATTCTAACAGAATCAGTCCAATGTCGGTTTGTTAGTAAACAGTTAAACAGATAGTAATGTGACTAGTTTAAAAAATAGTGTAACATTGGCTTTTGCTTTATATGATTAATCAGATATTTAGATACTTAGGGCCACTTGCACCATTCACTAACCCGGGTTAAACCGGTAATCCAGTGTAAAATTGTACTGGTAACCATTGTAGCTCCAGGTTTAACCGGTTAGCACCCGGGTTACTGGGATGGTGCAAGTGGCGCTTAGCTTACCAACATGAAAATTAGGTCGAGAATAGGTAAATTATTACGGCGTTATAAACAATTTCAAGGTAATAAACTTAAGATGAGGTCGGTGTACAGCGTAGGGACGTTTGATAGATATTTAATAATTAAAAAATACTTAACCATACTTATAAATTTAAATTATTTACTTAAACGCGTTTATGAGATATTTTTTTTACCTTTTTTGCTGTGGATATTGTTGAATTCGCTTCTATATGTTTTTTTATTTATTACATACACACAGCCATCATTACAGAATATTCTAATTATGTATTTTGTATGGAATTTGACACAGAAACATGGGTACATACATTGGTATTACAGATTATAGTAGCGCAACTCATATTGCGTGGCTCTTGACAATTCCTTCAAAGAACAAGACAACAGATCTAACTCGATCGCTAGCGCTACACGATTGATATATCGATTATTGTATTTAAATATGTATTTAATAAAAAATAATCTTATTATCGAATTTCCAGAAAATAGTATTGATCACATCATGATGAGGAAATGAGATACGAAATTTTATCAGTGCTTTCGAATAAGTGTGTCAGAAAGTATGCAAAATTGAACCCTATCACTTTGAATTTAAGTTCAAAATCAGGTGGGAAATATATTATAAATTATACGCATGCCGTTTTGAAATAATGAATAGAATCAGGCGTTACCTTGCGGAAATCCATATATGTTATTTTAATTATTATAAATTATGTTAATATGTATGCATTATTTCAATTGCATCTGCAAGGGTAGTTTAAGAACTTAGGTAACGCTTCCATCCAACCAATGTACAGTGAGCTGCCTGTGATGATATGACCTTTAAGTATGTTCTAAAATGAATAAAATAATGGTATATATTTATTCAGCCTAGATAAATCTAGGCCCAGTATGATGATAAAATCCAATTTACACATATTACAAATTGACAACTCGTAATATCTAAAGAAGTATTGCTTATAGCTTTGACAGATCTTCTTTTATAGAATTATGTATAAGTAGTAATATTTTAATCCACAAAGTTACGAAAACGGAATGCAAATCTTCAAAAAACTTACCAGACGACAATGGGTGATCAAAGACTAAAAGGTCACAATGACAGCTGATTAATTAACAATACAGTAGTAATATTTTATGTACTCTTATAAAATAAGAATTGTAAAAACTACGTGCCTTGCTAGCTTAATCGAAGTATTTAATTGTTTAGAAATCGTATCACGTATCTAACCGTAGCATGCATATTTTTGAAGCTTGCACACAAGGTTACAATTCGTACGATCATTCTACGTTTATTTTCTATAGATACACTGCAAAAACATTTTCAACATGACTGTATCTACTTTGTAAGTGAAAACACTACCAATTGCATCGCGACGCGATACCCCACATACAATGTGTTCCATGTTAATAAATTACCGATACACGATGCCAAGACACGTTTACAATTTCATCTCAATTCAATATTGTATTCACGCCTTACCGCGTTGCGTCGGACTTGGCATAGAAACTTGAGGATATGGGAGCTAAGATTTGAGAATTTAAGGTAAATATACCTATCCATCGCACTACGGGGACGGCTCATAAAATTAGTGCGATAAGGACAACTGTATTTTGGGCGAAAACTCCTCCGTAAAACTCAAACACCGAGGTTTCGTACTCGACTATTTCCTCCCCCAAAACATAACCAATCGTAACGAAATTTTGATGGCAATTAAATTATCTGTGTCAGACTGTTTTGCTTTTTAGGCTAATTGATATCAGTTTTAAATACCGTACGTTTCTTTACGGCCTAGTCAATTAGGCTGTTTTTATGAATTTTTGAAGTGATCTAGCGCTTAAAATAACAAAAAAATATAAAAAGGCAAAATAGTCCAACAAAAATATTAATAATATTCATATGTTGAAAAATCATTCCTATGCGATCAAAACTCACGGGAAAAAAGTAGAATACGTTTGTATGGAGAAATGACTAATCCCATATCCTCTACCACTTATCTCAGGCGGTTCGTAAAAAGTTGCGCTGATTTTTTTAGTAGGTAATAGGTGGTAGCTGAGTTTTTAGACTTATGTTGATATATAACATATGCACTTACTGCATAATCGATACAAATATCAGCTTCATGCAGTCAAGCCTTCAACCAGTCTGGACCGGTAACACATGGGTGACACTATGAGAAGTCGATCTGGCAAGTCGGAATTGAGTCGTATGCACGAATATAGTTGCATCGAGTATTCATAACGAAATTGTAGATATGGAAAATGTAATTATTATCCTGAACTTATTGGGACGCATCGCGTTTTAATTATGTTTCTCGCATAACAGCAAAAAATATGGTTCTCTGGGTCTATTGATTCCGGTCAATAAGCTGGTTATTTTAAGGCTAGCATTGGGCTTCCGTCGATCGCGTTTACATTAAAATAACAAGCGGCTCTCACAAGTTTTTAATTTTGTTCACCCTTTTATAGGTTTTATTTTATTTTTTAAAGTAAAAAAAAAACACAATAAGATTGACTTTGGAGCCTTGTATTTTCTTATACTTAATCTCAATATTTCTTTTTAAATTCCACTTTTTTATAATGGATGGCCCATTTTCTATCCATTTAGCTAAATTTTGTTATAATATTCAACATGTGTCATGTACCCAATTGTAGTAACTAGGTAAAAATTGTTATCGTTGCCTGGTTTGTGACCACTCTGTCACTGTCACATTTTATTTTTGTATTTCATCAAATAAATAAAAAAGTTGAGTGCTATTGCATGTCTTTCTAGCTGTAGATAATAATTCTCTTGAGAAAAATTAAAAACTATCACCTTTTACAGAAAGCTACACTCCGTCACCATTCTTTTGGGACAAAAAACAAGACAACGAAAAGAATTTTGACCCAACTATCAGTTTTCGTCAGTGAATCATTTTTGTGTTTTAGTATGTTATTTTTTGTACATATATTTAGCTTCAAATTTGTAATATGTGCTCCTTTTGATGATAATGTATTTACGCACACAGTTTAAACGTGATAACCGATCATTACTTACATTGATTTCGGTCTAAGTAACAAAGGCAATTGAATTCTACAGGCCTATCCTAATCGCCTTCCAAGATGCTTATTGCATTTTAACTGGGCCTCTTATCAAAGGAGGCTTCGGTTCGGCATACTAATGATTGGATGAAACTGGATACTTACTTATTTTGTTAATTTTGTCAGTGTCAAGATGCTGTGGCCAATGATGATGACATTGTTTGGTAGGTATTTGGTTTTCAATGTTTTAATGTTCTCCTACACCAGATAAAACTCTTTTTTTAATAATACGTCGATGGCAAACAAACATTCGGCCAGCCAGATGATAAGCAGTCTCCGTAGCATATGTACGCCTGCAACTCCATAGGAGTTACATGCGCGTTGCCGATCCTAACACTCCGCACCCTCGTTGAGCTCTGGGCTATAACCGCGAAAATCGAAGTTCGTCAATTGCGGGCTTTTTTCTCTGTCACTCTAATTACGTCTTAGTATGAGTAAAAGAGAAATATCTCTTAGAAGAAAGAAGATTATATTGCTGTGCCCTTACAGGGTGTCACATGTATACCTATATGTTCCATTCCATCCATGCTTGTAATGTGATATATATTCCCCGCAATTTGCGAATTTCGATTTTCGCGGTAGGCCCCCTGGCTACCTTACTACAACACTATGAGTAAGTGTTATTTGGCTGTGGTGTCTGTAGGGTGGAGGTACTTCTGGATCAGAAATGACATCCACTGTGCTGTGCTAGAGCACACAAAGCGAGACGACATTCACATTTTCATACCTCTCTTTTGGACGTAGTTTAGACATACCCGGGTCCACCTATTAGTTAGGTAGGCAGGTATTGCCCTGTTGAGTATTCAAGCAACTACGTATTCGAAACGTTCGATTTAATTATCATTTATTAAATTTCGCTAATTACAATATTTACAATACAGCGTGGCAATTTTAATGCCGCCAGCTCCCTCGAGAGTTTGTGACGGGTATTCAATAGTATTCATGCCAAAAAGAGTTAATCTTTTTTTGTTAAATGTATTATTTTCTATTTAGGTATAATTCTTGCAATCACTTCTTAATGCTTTACTAAAATTCATATTCTCAGTTCTGCAAAACTTTCATTGAACTAAACTAGAAAATAAATAGTCTACGCTCCGCTGCGAGCGACATCTGTTCTTAGTATTCTAAACTAATACGAGAACGTCTGTATGGTAGTGAATTGCAAGGAGTTCATACCATTGCACGATAATGAAAATGTTCATGCAATACAGGACCAAAATATAATAATCATCACAAATACCCACATATACGGGTATGAAGATTATCAAAAAAGAGATACTTAATAAAATTGGTATTAAAGTTTGTACATAATTCCGCTATCAGTAAAGTTTTTTTTTTTTTTAATTTAAAATAGAAATATAAATATTGGTTAGTATTACAGTTAGTAATATAAAAAAAAGTTATATCGTTAGTTTTATATTTTTCTTCAATTGTACATCGATATTTTTAAATTAGGAAGGTCTATTTGTAGCTATTAGCTAAGTTGCTCATATGTTTAAATATATGACTGTTTACATTATTATTAAAATATATATAAGAAACACTACTTAGATAAAATACACTTAATTTTGCTTGTATACTTACATAGTTTGGGAATTCATTTCCGTCAACAAAAAAAGGTCCCTAATTAAAAAAAAACAAGGCAGTTTCATGATTTTTTCTACTCGAATTCCTTTACCCTCCTTTCTTCCTTTTTTTCGCTTTTTTTGTGCGTGATTTAGAATTTTTATTTTTTGTAAAAAAATACCTAATCGAAGAGTTCGGTCACATATGAAATTGCGCATTTTTGTAACCAATTTTCATATTTGTACCTTTGGTGCAAAAATTGTTACAAATTTTTAACCCATGTTCGTAATTTTTTTCTAGCAAGCGAAAGTCAAGAAATTATTTTTCGAATTGATGAGTTTCGAGTTAGTAGAAAAAGGCCTCAAGATTGATAATTACATTTTTGGCAACCGTATTGTTATCTAAAAAAAAGCGCATTTTTCTTTCATAAACTGCTGGCTAAACCTACTGCACTTTACCTTTTGAACGCCAAGAACACCTAGACGTCGTCACTAGTCGTGCCCACAGCGCCAAGGACACCTATAGGTGTTATGGCGGACGCTGTCAAAGTAACCTTCACACTTTCAAGTAAAGTTTATATTCGCTCCCTTGCGCCACTTAGTTTTTGAGTGATGTTTGTGTTTATAATATAAAGCGTTCAAAGGGTTTATAAACTAGTACGTAAGCAGCCGCATCCCGTATTATTCTCCCATTTAAATAGCTCTCTTAAATCCTCCTTCGGGCTTTTTTTCGGAAGATGTGGAAAATATTTGACGAACAGTCTGGCCTAGTGGGTAGTGACCCCGCCTATGAAGCCGATGGTTCCGGGTTAGGCCCGGAAGGAGCATTCATTTGTGTGTTGAACACAGATATTTTTTCCGAGGTCATAGGTATTTTCTATGTATATAAGTATCTGTTTATCTATTTAAGTTTGTATATCGTCGCCTAGGACTCATAAATACAAGCTCAGCTTAGTCTGGGGCTAGGTCGATCTGTGTAAGATTGTCCCCAAATATTTATTATTTATTTGTACGATTTCTAGTCACACAAAAGTTCCTATTTAACCGCGAGTTACTTAGCACAATGTTTTTTTTTTGTCTGGTTTTTTTCATTGTGATGTGACTTATAGTAAGTAAAATAGTAAGTATATCAATGGATTGAACCCTCGTCATTCAAAAGGTTTACTTTCTGGTACAACACAACCTTTTTCTTTTTCCGTTAAAAGTAATTTTGCAAGATGAAAATTGTTTCCAGTATCATATTCTTTAAATAAAACTTGTGTAAATGCTGAATCACAGACACTGTCTTGTTTTTCATAATTAAGGAGTACTTTATTTCCTCTTATTTTGAGTTATCCGTCAACAATTCAACTAATGCTGAAATAAAGCCTCAATAAAGATGTAACAACAAGATGCAATTTAAATTACCAATAATGCTAGAAGTTAAATTTATCAAAAATACCCCAAGGAAACTAGTGAGCAATTGATCTTATTTGTCTTATACACCCTGCGCTGATAAAAGCCGACAGATTTTAACCCTCTTTTTCATAAACGTGTACTAAAGTTACGATGCCGTTGATCATCGTTTGTCCCTTTCCATCATACCAATACGTCGGAAAGGGACAAAACGATGATCAGCGGCATCGTAACTTTAGTACACGTTTATGAATAAGGGGGTAAATGTGTATTCTTGATCGCATTTAGAGAATGAAATGTCTTACAGAGTTTTCTGAAATCGGTCTTGTTTAATGACATAATGAGAATTCTTTTGAAAAATTATTTCTGTAATAGCTTAGTGAAAAAGGCCTTTTTGTCTGTGGTCTTACCCACAATGCGGTTTTTGTGGTTTTGGTGTTGCCCACGGTGTATATATTAAAAAGTTCTGGCTCATGCATAACCTTCTATAAACAACAAAAAACAAGGGCAAATGTTGAACGGCGAAGATGATGACGATGAGCTTTCCGGAGCTATTTGACTTAAGAAGTTGCAGTCAACATTTGACTTTCTTGAGTCAACAGTACGCATGGCCTCATGGCCAAACTACGCAATTTTGAATGATGTTAAAACATAATGCCCCCAATTTTACTCCATTCTTTATCGTTATTATACGTACTATATGATCTTGAAACGACTCATACTGCATATCGCGGGTACTCATAAGTGCAAACGATCGTACCATATCGGTACCATAATCATAACATTTTATAATGCCGAATTGCAAATATTCCGAAAGTCAGCCATTGCGTAACAATTCAATGTTTAATCATTTATGCATGACGATCGTAACCCTATTCAATTCGGTAACCCTTTCATCTTTATTTCTGATAATTTATGCCCGTTGATTGGTGCTATTAGACTGATTAAATATTAATACAGCTGGGAGAATAAGTTCAAACAGAAAAGCCAATTCATATTTGGATTAGGCAGAGTCATGAACAATTATTTGTACAGATTTAGTACCTCATTAAACAGAATATTGGGTTAAAAGCAACGTTGGGAACGATAAAAGTACCCATTGTGTGCCCAAATAATATTATTAATAATAATTGAAACCTCACTTGTACTTCGTGAAATGACAAGAAATTCTATATCACTCTGGGCAGTAAAGAAGAAAATAATAAAATCCACAAAAACCCTGCGGTTACCATTCTTGTTTGTGAGTGGCGAGTTGAGTAGCGACATATCCGTTTTTCTTGCGTTCATACATTCGTATTTACTATTTTCCTCGCAATTTGGACGAATACGAAAACAGATTCACCAGTCCATCCGGACTGTAATATGCGTAATAACAATTCAACAAGAGTATTTGTGCGTCCTGTAGGGCTAAGATGGTCGGCTCTTTATCATTTGTCACCATACCTGTCACGTTCTAACAAGTATGTAAGCGCGAAAGTGACGGGCATAGTGACAAGTGATAAAAATGGAACCATGATACCGCTGCTGGTCGAATTATTGTAACAGAATGTAATTTGGATTATTTGTTTGACTAACTGACTCACCGTTGACTATAACCTTTGGCAACAAAAATAGTATAAGTAGTAGTATTCAAATACTTTATTGTACAAATTAAACATAAAAAAAAATATCGCGATATATCGAGTCTTTGACAAATGCCAGCACCATTAAACTAAGTTGATGGAACTCACACTAGGCACACACAGTAATGTGGATGCAATTTGCAGCCCCTAACGGTTTGATCTGAGGTGGAATAGGGATAAATGACACGATTTAAGCGTCTATATTTAACGCTGTGCAACTGGATAATTAGAGACGTGAACGGGAGTGTTTTGCGTTTAAATTTTCGGAAACTCTAGCCAATTTAAACAAGACGTGATTATTTGTTTCAAAATGGACACAGTTGAGATGTCATGATATAGGTATATTCGAGACATACTGTGGACGTCATCGAAACATTTTAATCAATTATAGTAGAATCCGCTTAATACGAACCGCGTGATATGCCATTTGAACTTGATTCTGAAAACAGAAACTAACCTATACAAAATCTCCATTAAAATTGTTACTTTGTTTTTTCAAGGTTCAATTTAAAATAATATGTTTTTGGGGTTGGTTACCGTTTGCAATAAGTAATACGTCTATTTATCCATTTTACATTAGTCCCTGTATCCCTTATGATGTGATTTTGACGTGATCCCGTCGGATTTTTTAAGCGTGTTCTACTGTTACTGTATTGATTGAAGTCAGTAACGGATATAGAAAAGGCTTTACGAAATATAGTCATGAGTCAGCCAAGGGGGATTATCACCAACCCGTGATTGCGCATGTCAAAGAGAAGTTTTAGGATCCTCTATTGTCTTATCTTTTACGAAACCCAATTACATTCTCCCTCGTTATCATATTCGTCCAATTATTACGTTATTGTTTACAAAGATCAATCCGTTGACTCATTTAATTATGAAAGGACCGACGAAACATAGGTGGGAAATTTCAGAAAATAGTGTACCCAATTAGCGTCAGTAGTGAAAAGAGAAAAGTTACGAGAAGGTGTCGCTGACCAGCCGGGCCGCGGCGGGCCAAGCGCGTAAGAATGTTAGCTCTCGTATCTTAGCTGTATACTTTTTTAGTCTTATTATACAACGGTTGCATAAAATACTATTTTATAGTTGTTTACTTATATTTGTTTTGCATGCGATGTTTACCTGTAAGTGCTTGTGACATCACTCCCTACATGTATTAGCTTGTACGTTTTTAGTGAATCGATGTCTACAATTGTTGGTGAACCTTAAATAAAAACATTTACCATAGTTAATAAAAAAGGCACTTTCCACGTTTCTGGGTTAGTGTTATTCATACCTTTTCCAATCGATAGCTTAAGTAGTTCTCGGGATATTTAGCGATGTGAATGTGACAGACGAACGGAAAGACAGAGTCGCACAATAATCCTATTGTACCCTTTTTGGTACGGAGCCCAAAAAAAGGCAAAAGGTCCCATAACCCACAAAGATTTCATGATTAATTGTCGTTACAAAACTGACAGTAGTGATTAACTTTTCCTTAACAACTCACCCTAATTGTTGTAATCCCAGGTACTAAATAAATAATAATTAAGTACGTTTTTGTCTGGTGTTTCTGCTTTTACTCCTCAACACAAAATAAGTAATATTTTTTATTTGTTGATAACTTATACAAGATAGTACAGTAGTTATACAGTATAGTAGGTAACTTATTACAAGAAATGCCGCGCTGCTATAGGATTCTATGCATGATCCCGTAAACCCTCAAGCGTCGGCAACAAACATCTACAACAGAAGATCTATCGCCGGACCTATCACCAAAGTTCGCAAATTGCGGCCATCTTTCTCTGTTATTCCAATTAAGGCGTAATTAGAGTGACAGAGAAAGATGCCAGCAATTTGCTAACTTTGGTCTCAACAGCAGGCCCTCAGATGCTGTGGCCAATGATGATATTGATTATGCACAAAATGTACCTACAACACTATTTTAGTAACGATGGGTGAGTTTCTTTTTTTTTATTTTGCTGTTGTAAAAGTTCACCTTATTGTTGACACCAAAGAATCTATGCTAATTTAAGTGTTGCAAGATAAAATGCTTATTTACAAAGCAACACTTCGTTCGAGTTCTATAGCGCTTTGATATTCTATATGTGCGTGTGTCTGTGTCATTTGTTTCTAATCTTTGTGTAAAGTACTTTTACTATTTAACTAGCCTACGAACAACTTTATTTTGTTACTTATATTGATACCAATGATTCGGTCAAGTTATGTTCTGATGTATGGGAAATACATACAAATTATATCCAGCTTGAAACGAATGTTGTATGATATCTTTGGTTATGGTGCTTTCGCACACTAGCGTCCGATCCCCTCTCCCTGACGTTCAGTATGAAATGTGTTGTTAGGAATTGAATAAGAAATATTTTAACTTTACTCCTAAAATATATAGTTAGATATTTTCCCAAAAAAAAAAGTCATCCGGGACATATTTCATGCTAAAGGGGGGCGTTGCGTCAGGGGGAGGAGAGGGGACGCTGGTATGCAAACAGCGCTTACTTCTTATATCTATGAAACAGCACCATACTCAAAGGTATCATACTGTATTAGTTTCAAATAAGCCTTTTTTTTTTCAAAAAAAAATTCCTAATCATAAAAAGTGTTAAAAAAGAAACTCCGGCTTTAACTATTTACCAGAATAGTTATCAAAACAAATTTGCTTATACAGCCTACAGCGATTTAGATTTCAGACACATATTTTTTCATCGAATCTATTTTTAAAAAGAAATTCCGTAAAAAAGGCATCAGCCTAAAATAAAATCTCAACTCATCGAAGGTGAGAGACATTTTTCTTTACATCAAAGGACTTTTAAAGACGACAATACCTAGCCTTATAATAAACTGAAGAGAGTGGGCGAATATCGATACGAAGATCATAATTTCTGTAAAAAGGCAATAAATGTCAAAAAGAAAGCAAAATATTGTTTATCGTTGCCTGTAGGTAGGTACCTATTACTTTCTTAAGGTGACACACCCTTTTTATTTTATTTACTCAGTATTTATTTTGTGCAGATTTGATTTACAGCAAGTATGTACCAAGACTAATTCAAATATAAATCTAGGGGTACGGTAATGCCCCCCTCCAAGACGAGCAAAGCGAACCTTTCTTACACTACATTTTCTCGAAGCGCTTCGTCGTTTTTTTTTGAACCCTCGTAACTTGGGTTTGGATTATACCAGATAAACAACATACTCGGGATATAATGTCAATAGTGGGCTTATTAAGCACGATTTTTTAAAATAGCACTTTAGATTATATTCATGATCATCAAAACCCTTAAGGAACTTCCTGAAGTCCTAGCAACCAACCAATAGGTACAATAGGTACGTCGGAAAGGGACAAACGATTAGTAGCGGTATCGTAACTTTAGTAGACGTTTATGAATAAGGGGAAAAGTAAATATCAAAAAACTAAGTTGCTACCTAAATCGGCATACCTTCAGAAGCGGTATTCGTACTTAAAAGGTTCCACAAAGTGAGTGCTGTCAAAATGAGATTAATTAGTAAGTAGATAGGTACTGACGCCGCTTTGATTAATTTTTAAGACCAAGCGGAGCAAATGATATCGGCTCACGAAAAATAACTTGCTTATATTAAAACGATAGATCGTGTCATTCACGACGACGCGTGCCTTGATTTGTATTGTCATGTTATCAAAGCTTAAAGGTTGTCATGTTATATAAGGTAAGTTCATTCACTCAAAATATGTTGTAGATATTTATGGACACTTTGGCTATTTTGAACAAAAAGGGATGTTCATAAACTAATATTGGTGACATGTATTGTAGACCCATTCATTATGTTTCTGGCACATTACATCGGCATTGCGCTACCTCGAAGCAATTTTGCCAAGCATTCTGTGCACGTTTCCGCCTGGCACAACCTTGATGTCACTATTTTGTACACATTATTATAGTCTCATTGCCTAGGTTATTTTTTTAAGCCATTATAGGCTCATAAGGTTATTTCAACTGTTTTACTGAGGGGTTTCACTCACTATTTTGTGACATACGTAAGAAAAATAAATACGAGTATTTTCATTAGACAATCCGTAGATACAACTATAACACTCGTTGCTTTTGTTCTCAGTCGAGGAATTAAAGTGTTCATTAAAAAACGTTTTAGTAGAGGAAATAGTGCTTGGCAGTGACGCTACTACTTTTTCTTAAAATACGCCACTTGGCACAGTTGTACCTTAGGTCATTCTGAGCTGATATAGCCCAGTTGACACGCGGCACCCCCCGACAGAAGACACATCTCCCGTACTGCACTCGTTTATTTTTATAGACGGGTAAGAAGTTTGTCCCAGAAATGAATTACCCATTCTCGAATTATATGAAAACGACACCAAACTCGATCTGATAGCTATATGGGGGCAAATATGGAGCCCAGCGTGCAGTACGGAAGATGCACCTCCCCCCCCCCCTTCCACCTGTCGGGGGGTACCGCGTAAACTAACTCAACTATCGTTGCCGATATAACCAAAATGGCTGCCAAAGCTGTTCGTTACCAGACATTAGTAATACGCACTTTAAATATGTCGCTATCTTTGTGTAGTTATTACTGCCTGAAAAACATACCCTAGTAACTTCTAGCCCCGCTCTCCCCTACGCCTTTAAAAATACTCAGGGTAAAAATATTATGTTAATTTAACATAGGGAGCAAAGATATATCTCAAATTCTCAATAAGTATCACTTATAGAAACAAATGGAAGAAATACAGTGAAAGCAGAAAAGATATTATCTGTATTACCTGCGCCGTATTAGCCACCATAGAATTTGTATGAGAGTCCACAATGAATCTTCAAACTATCAATAAAGATTTAATGTGTCTCGTCTCCGGCGGTTAGAAGACACTTCTGTGTTGCTATTACTTTGGCGCAAACTCAGAAGGTAGCCAAGGTAGGCTATTTGTATCAGCTTTTGGCTGATGGGAAAACTTAGCAACTAATTTATATGAAAGTTAAAGCGATACCTTCCGTCGCTTCCGAGCAGTAACGTTCTACATATTAATATGGAATGTAAGCTTTAGGAGCAAATATACTTTGAAGTTATACTTAATAGAAACAAAGAAAAAACCTATCATGAAAAAAACAGTCGTCTTGTAATATTCTTTTTCAGCTCAGCAGCTGGTAAAAGCCTACTTCCGTAACTCCAGGGAGTGAGGAAAGTGCGACTTTCGTCACTCCAGGGAGTGAGAAAAGTAGCTTTTTAATTTAGAGAAGGCCATGAATACAGGAATATTTCTAGATGCTTTCGCCATAATGATGATGACTTTCATTCATGAATGTAAATAAATGTGGTTAACTTTACTTGATGTTAAATTTTTCAACCATTAATATGTTCTCACTACTGAGGTGAAAAGTTGTATGTATCACACGAGAGTAAAGTTATTTTACATCTCGTGTTTTTGAGTCCCTCGCTACGCTCAAGATTCTAACTTAGAATATTTCGCTTACTCGGGACTCCAAATCAACACTTGCAAGTAAAACCAACTTTCCTCTCTTGTTGCACAAATAACTATTGTATCTAGCCAAAGCAATTGGGCTGTTATAAACTAACAAAAGCTTCGCTACACGCCGAATATATTATATAATCAAATCTAGAATAGAGCTAATTTTATTTTCATCACACTTACTCGTAACGTGGAACTTATTGGACCGCTTTTAGGCTCATAACCCCTAGATATTACACACGCGTGCTCTTTTAATGTATGATAATCCGATCGAATTAAGTTTGTAACTAATTGCTAATAATATGTATGGAGAAGGAGCCTTCTTAAAGTTAGAAGAATTTACAACATGGACTCGGCGGTGCGGCCATCCTGGCGGCTGCCTCCGGGGGTGCCGGCCGGGCTGCCTTGCCAGCGGCAGGGTCAAAGGGCCACCAGGCAGTATGACAGATGCAACACTTAACACTGTTTTATCAATAAATTTTTTATTAATATGAAAATATTTTTTATCTTCGCTAGTTTGTTGAAAAACATTGTTTGAAACGCGTATGTCATTACACACTTTCTCCCTTTCTTATTGCGCGCTTACTTTCAGGCCTTTCAGCTCGCGCGCACATTATCGCCTCGTGTGTATTGACCAACGTAGCACACTTATATCACAATGTACTATTTTACTCATCTAAAGTAAACTAATAATTATTCATCATTGTAATTTATGTTTATTGTACTCCTACGGAGTTAGAAAACTACTTTAAAGATGCATTTTAGACGCCGTACCATAAATTAAAATTAAACTTTTTTTAGTATAGGATACTTTGAGAAAATGATTGGTCTAAATGAAAAAAGTTACACGTAATTTAATCTCACTTTCATAATTCTTGTTCATCATAAAAAGTTTTAGGTGAAATTGAGAGGTTCTTACTTTTTAAAACACGCCCATGCATATGCATATACTCATACCTACCTACGCTTTTTCATCTTATTACTTAAATACATCGGATTATGAGTATGTAGTATAATTTTAGCAATTTTAGGGTCACCAATATTTCACAGTGTACACCTAATGTAAGTTAGAAAACGAACAAAAATAAATCATAACCAGCGTTGGCTACATGGTTCCATTTTCATCACTTGTCACTGTGCCCGTCACTTTCACGCTTACACTGTTAGATCGTGACAGACATGGTGACAAATGATAAAGAGCCGTCCATATTAGCCCTACTGGTAATTACCGACTTCTAATATATGCGATGATCTACTAACTCAGTACAAATAGAAGCTTACACATCAAGACAAAGATGACGATATCTTCGTCTTCCTCTTCGCCCCGGCTTTTTGAAATGGCTCACTACATACACATGCCTGGCTTGCAACCTTATTTAGAAAAAATGGCGCTGCATTTCATTTCACTAACATTCTTTTAAGATTACAGCGAAAGTATAGGCTTGTGGTTTAATTGGATCGAAAAAATAAATAAAGGCATTTTCATTACCATGCATTTTTAAGAGGTCAGCAGAAATAAAAACCAATCAAAAAACATTTTATGACATAGTTAAATAACATGCTTATGTTTAGGTATGTACAGTCAGCATCAAAAGTAGCGGATCAAACAAGGTTTCAAAAGTATCTACCATTCTGTAACAGCTTAACAAAATGTGATGTTTCTCTATGTAGAACAATTCATCTCCCGGAAGAACTAAACGCCTTTAAATTAAACAAAGTCTAAAACACTGGCTCTTAGAGCGTTGGTTTTTACAGCGTAAAGTCGTATCTCGAATTCTAGTTAGTAGTATTAAAATTAGTGATATAGATGAAGATAGTTTATTTTTCAAGTAGGCATATTGCAATGCGCTTATGAACGTCAAATATAAGCTACGCCGGCTCTAACCCTACATCTTTGACCGAGAAGATTTAAATTCCTCCAAAATTTTAAAAGGGTATCCCAATATTTAGGACCGGCAAGAAACTTGGCGGGACACATTATTTCAACTAACACTTATAAAAATACAATTGAAATGAATGTGGAATTTAAATAAAAATTACAAAATAACACACAGTAGATATTTTCTTATGGAAATTTGACGCACTAGATTGCTAATGCAATGTTTTTTAGTAACTTTTTCAACTATTTCTAGCTAGATACATGAACTGTAACACAATATACCTATTGTAACATCCCCGTACTGTATCAATGCAAATAAATAATTTCTGATTTATGTACTTGTTTTACGTACAAATTTCTGTTCGAAAATTAACCCGCCAGTTCATGCCAAATTATCCAGAATTTTATTTTAAAATTAGAGCTTATTTCATTGTATGGTGGCGGCTAGGTTCGTGGGACTTTTAAGAGGGAAGAATAGCTTTGCGATCCTAACGAAATAACGGTACTTTTTCTATGAAATTCCATTTCAGAAGAAAACGGTTTCCACTAACTATATCTTAACAAATTACTTTGATTTTGATGTCGATCGCTTCAGCATAATATATTCTAGGTTTATAGGTTTCGATTTATTGAAAAAAACCTATAAACCTAGTTTTTCATCATGTCAATAACATAACTAAAACATCATGGAAAATGGAAAATATTTAGAAGTGGAAAAACGTTTTTTCTTTTACCATAGACGATCAAGTGGTATACTTTCCTTTTAAGCACGTCTCCAATTAGTCGTGTATCGTTACTCGTACGAGTGTATTGCGACAATTTATGTCTCAAATTGTTCCAAGGCCCAGACATTGACAAATTCTATTACATTAATTTGGAAAAAGCCTGCTGCTAATGTGACTCACTGAATTATCAGCTTTTTATAGCACAAGAAAGAAAAATCACGAGTATAATGTAATGAGGTTTTTAGGGTTCCGTAGCCAAATGGCAAAAAACGGAACCCTTATAGATTCGTCATGTCCGTCTGTCTGTCCGATTCTGTCACAGCCACTTTTTTCCGAAACTATAAGAGCTGTACTGTTCAAACTTAGTAAGTGGATGTATTCTATGAACCGCATTAAGATTTTCACACAAAAATAGAAAAAAAAACAATAAATTTTGGGGGTTCCCCATACTTAGAACTGAAACTCAAAAAATCTTTTTTCATCAAACCCATACGGATAGGTCTTCAAAAATGATATTGAGGTTTCTAATATATTTTTTTTCTAAAATGAATAGTTTGCGCGAGAGACACTTCCAAAGTGGTAAAAGTGTGTCCCCCCCCCCCCCGTAACTTCTAAAATAACAGAATGAAAAATCTAAAAAAAATATATGATATACATTGCCATGTAAACTTCCACCGAAAATTGGTTTGAACGAGATCTAGTAAGTAGTTTTTTTTTAATACGTCATGAAATTAAATTTTTTTTTTTCATCATACCCATACATGTGGGGTATCTATGGATAGGTCTTCAAAAATGATATTAAGGTTTCTAATATCATTTTTTTCTAAATTGAATAGTTTGCGCGAGAGAACCTTCCAAAGTGAAAAAAAGTGTCCCCCCCCCCTGTAACTTCTAAAATAACAGAATGAAAAATCTAAAAAAAATATATGATATACATTACGATGCAAACTTCCACTGAAAATTGGTTTGAATGAGATCTAGTGAGTAGTTTTTTTTAATACGTCATAAAATTTAAAAAAAAAAAAATTTTTCGTCAAACCCATGCGTGTGGGGTATTTATGGATAGGTCTTCAAAAATGATATTTAGGTTCCTAATATAATTATTTTCTAAAGTGAATAGTTTGCGCGAGAGACACTTCCAAAGTGAAAAAATGTGTGTCCCCCCCCCACCCCTGTAACTTCTAAAATAACAGAATGAAAAATCTAAAAAAAAAAATATAA
Organism: Cydia pomonella; assembly: GCF_033807575.1. Taxonomy (NCBI): domain Eukaryota; kingdom Metazoa; phylum Arthropoda; class Insecta; order Lepidoptera; family Tortricidae; genus Cydia; species Cydia pomonella. The sequence goes on along the minus strand of NC_084718.1, from coordinate 13,736,425 downwards.
TTTACATTACGATGCAAACTTCCACCGAAAATTGGTTTGAACGAGATCTAGTAAGTAGTTTTTTTAATAAGTCATAAAATAAAAATATATTTTTTTTTTCATCAAACCCATACGTGTGGGGTATCTATGGATAGCTCTTCAAAAATGATATTTAGGTTTCTAATATCATTTTTTTCTAAACTGAATAGTTTGCGCAAGAGACACTACCAAAGTGGTAAAATGTGTGTCCAAACCAAAGTGGTAAAATGTTGAACGAGATCTAGTAAGTAGTTTTTTTAATACGTCATAAAGGAACCCTTCATGCGCGAGTCCGACTCGCACTTGGCCGCTTTTTTGTAATGGTATTTTCGTGTGTATAACCTTGCATGCCACTTTAACCTTTTAACCGCCTTAGTCTGATATATAAGACATATAATATCCAGCTCATTTCGCCGCAGACTGATAAATAAGACAAAACTTCGTGTAATTTCGTGTCGTACCGGCGGCAACACAAGCACGCTCGATTAGAAATCCTAAGTGGTTAAAAGGTTAATTAATATTATACATATAATTTATGTAGCTTCTGTCCGCGACCTAGAGTGAAGAATGAATGATGTTCTTAATAATAAATATTATTCTTTGCTCTTACCATTTTAAATCGGTTCAGCAGTTTGAATGTTATGAGGTAAGTATATAACAAACAGATAGACAGAGTTACATTCACATTCTTATGATTATTAAGGAATAATATTTTATTCAAACACCAGCCTGGATACTTATTTAAAGACGGTACATTTTTGTTCCTGCTTCAAATACAGTGAGGAATGAAAAGACATATGGATGAATTACAAAAAAATACATAGTTAAGGAGCCTTAAGTTAATTGACTCCATTGTGTTATGACAATTAAGTAGTTTATATTTAAGTTACTGGCATGAAAGTGTATACTATAAGCAACATGTGTGTAATAACTTAAGTACGTACAGTCAGCATCAAAAGTAGCGGATCAAACAAGGTTTCAAAAGTATCTACCATTCTGTAACGGCTTAACAATAAGTGGTAGTTCTATATGTAGAACAATTAAGACTATAGATGATATACTTTTGAACGTAAATTTTAGAGATTTATCTATATTTTATATGATTGTATGTACCATTAATTTTACACTATTAAATAAAAAGTGTTATTTGGAAAATTTATCCGGAATATCAGATTAATTTTCGCAACACAATGGAATCAATGAAATTAAGACTAAGTATAGCTCCTTAACTATGCCTAACTACGTACATTTATTTGTAATTCCGCCATATATTTATAATTTTATATCAGTAGGTATTCAGTTTCAATACCGATTGTAGATTTTCACGGCCAAAATGAATAAACGAAAAGGCATTGCAATCATAAAAGCTAGGTAGGCTATAAATTATTTCTATTAAAATTTTTGAGAATATTAATTTAATTAAAAATTACCGAAATCACATTTTACTTGCGTGTAGGTAGCAATAAGTATAACACAGCACGTTATAAATATTTGTAGGAACAACTAAGAACGATGAATAACTAAGTATGTAAAACCCAACACACCTTAGCGTGTTTTAAAAACGTTAGGAAGAAATGTTGCTGTCATAAATACTGCCTTAAAAAACGCTATCGATCTGTAAAATTGTGGAATTTTAAAGTAGTTTTTTTTAATGACGTCGTAGTCAGATTTTGCAATGACAAACGTCAAATTTATGTTTCTTCATGGACTAATTAATAATAATAAATAAATTAATTAGTCCATGGTTTCTTCCACTTTTTGTACAAGTTAGCTTGGTCCGAGTATAAGTATTTTAAGGCGTTATTCACAATTATATTCGAAACCGCTGAACCCTTACACATGTAAAAAATAACTTTGATATTACCAAATTATTTCGATATGTACAATGGTACATATCGAAATAATGATCAATTTCCTGTGTTAAACGAGTGACGGATTTATCGTTCTAATCGCGACAATAATTGCAGTTTATAAAACGTCACACATTTTATCAATGTTAGGGGAGCCCAAAAGGGGATTTTTGTAGTGACTCGAGCGTGTCAGATTCAGTTTTGAGCAATGTCTAGTTGTGGAGTCTAACCGCTTTTAGCCGTTTATTGGTGGGTTGCAAATGTTGCAATGCAACCGGTTGGTAAGTAGATTGTGAACTTAGTTTTGTCCACCTTGATCTATAATTGTGCTAATAATTAAGTTGACAATATATGTAAGCATGCATTTTCTTAATCCGACGGTTGCAATATGAAAATCTTGAAAGAAAGTCTTAGTTATATTTTTAAAATGATCTATTTTTTTTTAATTTAAAACAAGTGTAACATTGTTATTAACGTCAAGTGATATAATATTAAATATTAAGGTATATCGCACTTTCCCATTTTATCGTTATTACTTCTCTCAACCTTAATTTTAGTTAGTGTGTTAGTGTAACAGTCTAAGTCGGTTATCGTGCATTTCGGTCTCTTATGCGTATATGTATTAGTGCGGGCGAAACAGAGAGTGATGTGTACGTTCGAATTGGCCTGTTAGTCTTACTTCAACAGCATCTATTTATAGAAGTAACTTGATAGGTGAGAGATACCAGAAAGCTCTCATCATGCATCTGCATTCAATCTTCAGTTGATATTAAAACTTTCGCAATTACTTTCGACCCGATTTGAACTTTAAGATACGTGAAAAAATTCCTAAAGGTACGATATGGATTAGATATGGATTGGGTTGGGTATGACTTGTATCTTAAAGTTCGTATTGGGTCATTTGCAAAGGAATCGAACATTCAGTGTCTTCGATTTATTCTTCCGAACTTAAATACGCAGCAAAATATTTGGCGAAAAATATGCGAATACGTATTATACTTTTTATTTTGTTTTATTTATTGAGAAACAAACGGTTATGAAACATGACTTACAGTGGTGACCATTATAATAGGACTAAACCTGGATTTTCCTTAATAAATTATGTGCAAACATATTAAGATCCGTAATCACAATCGGTCACAATAGCAAACACGCTTACATTACAACATTAAAAATATCTTAACATAATTACTTAATTTTAAAAGCAAACAATCTATTCGCCACCTGTCTTATTAAAATATTTAAATTCAAGAAAAAAAATATCAATATTGTCTAAAAATGTATTGTGGCTATGCATTTCACGTCTAATACAACAATTTCTGGCTTACTCGTATTTTGTGATGGGAAAAAATCCACATAAAAAGGTTTCCTTTAACGCAAACATACATTGTTAGCTTATGACTAAAAAATACTAATAAATGAATAATTTAAGCTTATATGCATTTAACACCTACTTCGGGGCACAAATCTCCTCTCATGCGTGAGTGTTATAACTATCATGACTATATTACTTTAAATTGAATATCCGCCAAAACGTTGACGAAAATAATACAAACGACAAAAATTCGTCACACTCAATGTCATTTGTTTGAGTCTGCCATGTCTTTAATTGCCAAGTATAATAACTGAAAGTTTTTCCCTCGATATGATATGTTCCTTCACCCAATGTTACTTCCATAATGAAGCTGCGCTCAGCCAATTTGACCAGCATCGTGGTCGTATATACTCATAAAATAATTGCCCTCCTTTCGTAAGCAGATAATAATTGAATGACTTTAAAAATTAACGTAATTGTAGATTTTAAAATAGTCCTCATTTTTGCTGCATCTTTTATCTCCGCTACAGAACGTAACGGGCTTTGTCAAAAATATGAAAACCTCTTCGTTGAGATGAAAACAGTGCAGAGTTTTAAAGCTACATAGCTATAGGTATGTATGTACCTACTTATTTCATATTGTAGTAAAACCATTAATAAATTGCAAAGATCAGAAGCCCAAAAAGCGTGATTGAACCGTCTCTTCTAAAAGGATTATTTGATATCAATACGAAACCATAATAGAATTTAACAGAACAAAATTCTTTTCTAACAACAGGTTATATTTCTTTTAAGAAATAAATGTATTAAAAATCTTAAGAAATCATATTTAGGTGATTATTGCATTTTTTTAACATACTATCTCTGGATATATCCTTATCCAAATAATTATGTTTTGAATCGAATGTTAGTATGATAGAAAATGTCTTTAAACTTCGATTCTGTTATTACCACCTAGCCTAGTTGTTAGTAACCCTGTCTATGAAACAGGACGTTCCGGGTTTGAATCCTGGTAAGGGCATTTTAGTGTGTTTATCGCAATTATTTGTTCCTGAGTTATGGATGTCATCTATATATATAAGTATTTATATATAACTATATTATATATATCGTCGTCTAATATCATCACATCACATCGCATCACAAGCCTTATTCAGCTTTCTGTGGGACTAGGTTGATCCATGTGAAATTGTCCTATAATACTTATTAATATATATATTCTGTTAATCATATATGTTTTGTATAAGTAGGATAGATAGTAAATAAAGATATTTTAAAAACATTTTTTTACACACTGCTTTTAATACCTACATTGAACAAAATAAATGAAACGCGAAATGTTTTATAGCTATAGATGTAGTGCATAATGATTTTCCATCGTATATTCACGGAAACTCTCGGTACAAAAAATACTGCCATTGACTGAACTAACTCGACAAATAGGAACGTTTTCTGTTTCACTACATCTGTAAACTACTTTAAAAATTGGCTTGAAAGGATCGTGAAGATTTTTTACATTCAATTTTCCAATTGCAATAAAGTTTAATTAAATTGAAGGACCGAGATTCTTAATATTCTTAGGGTGTAACGGGGTAGTCCATATATTCACAAAATGTCTGTGCATTTAAACCTAAATATGGACGCCCTGATTCTAACTTTAAGATACGTCAAAAATTTCCTAAAGATAAGATATGGATTGGATATGTCAGACGTTTTTGTTTGAAAAACGCTATTTCTTCTTTTTTCCTCTAAAAAAAATATGTCGAACACCGTAATTATATTTATTTGCAATTAGCCGGCACCAAAAAAATAATTAGCCGACCTCATTTAACTAACTATTCAAACAATTACTCAACTTACGTAATAAATAAATACATTTGCTCAATATCCTATATTAACCGATATTGTAACAGGTAACACTTTCTTTATGTGGATACTAAATCTTTTCAGTTTAGTACAGTAAATTCAAGGTGCAATAGTGTTCGGTCATATACCGCCACGGCTGTCTGCCCAGTCTCAGGTCACTGCCAACCCATTACAGTAGGGTAGTCCAATAAAGTAAAATGATGAATATTCCTTTCCCACAAGGTTTTATTTTAACCAAGACAAAGAACAACTCAACGACGACTTCAACGTAACTTCTGGTGTTGCCGGCGTCCATAGGCTATGGAGACTGCTTACCATCAGGCGGGCCGTATGCATGTTTGCCACCCACATAGTATTTAAAAAAAGAAATTATAATGACGAATTAATTATCATTTAGAGATCGCTATAATTGAAACAATTCTGCCGTACAAAAATGATTAATAATTTGATGATGTTTTTAATGGCTCTTTATACGTTATATCTATTTTATAAGTAGATATATAAAAATATATTGGCTGAAATTTTTACTTTTGGATTAGATTCTATTTTTTTGGTTGTATGAGATTATTGCAAATAACAAAAACATAGCAACTTGGACCACTGTAACCTATAGATATTTTCCAAGGCTCAAAATAATCTAACATATAACTTACTAAAACTGTTTTATTCAAACTGTTTACAACTTTGATGACCTTTCACGCGCGTCTATTGCATTTTTATTTAGTGAGCTATAGCAATGAATTATAGCATTACAAAAATAACTAGCATTCAGTCAGTCGCGCCTCGCTGGGAAAGCTCGTGCATGAAATGTGCACGATTTTAGGTTGAGCAAAAAGGGTTGAATATATCTCACGGTTATAATTCATTTTTTACGGTTAAAGAAGCTTTATTATGTAAAAGATGTGTAAATGTGATCGATTGATGTTCCAAATTGTTTTATAGTTACCTTATATGACAATGACAAGAAGTACCTACTTAGGGCGGCATGTATTGCCCCCCAATTGGTACAGACCATTGCTGCACAAAGAATCTGGAACTTCCTAGATCCAACGGGCATCAGTAATGAACTTTAAAGGGCCGTCACAATAGATAACTGCTTGGTCGACGTGGCACTCTAAGGCCCGCAACATCCCAATAATAAATAATAATAAATTTGACATAAACGTCAGTTTATCAATATTTGTTTTAAAAATCATCATTTTATAAAGCATTTATTTATTTAATCTTTATTGCACAATACATGAATGTACAAATGGCGGACTTAATGCCTTAAAGCATTCTCTATCAGTCAACCAATGGGTTAAACCAGAAAGATTAAGTAGGTGCAGTGTCTTTTAAAGTAAATTAATTAACCATGTTTTTCCAATATTTTTTCATACTGGCTCTTTTAAATAATAATGCCTCTTTTTAAATATGCGTGACAATTATGAACAGAGGAGCTGTGACATTATTTCAATATATTTAACGACACAAAAGAAAAATGCAAAATTTTGCCGAACTGTCGAAAATTTAATCCGCGTTCAGAATTCGATATCTCCCGTAACTTCATTCTACAAAACTAAAACAAGTTACAACTTCAGTAGCCGGCTTGTTGACCGCGATTAGATAACACAATTACATTTATTGTGTAAAAATAGGTACAGTCAGCGTCAAATACTTTGTAGCAGTCAAAGTGGCCAAATAGTTCGGTACACCATACTAAATATAATGGTGTACCGAACTATTTGGCTACTTTGGTTGCTACAAAGTATTTGACGCTGACTGTACTTGTTTCAACACAGGATATTTTATAATAATGTATGTGCCTATATAAAGGATTATGAAAAAGTATAAACTTAAATAAATGTCATATAGGTACTTTATTTTTTATTTTATTTTTGTTTCCTAACTATTATGAAAAATCACTGTAAAAACTACATTAATCGTACACATAGATGGTGGAAGCTATTAAAGAGTTGTATCTCTATCAAACTGCTGTATAAAAGAAAATAAACAACATTTAATAATAATAATTTTAAAATAAACTCACCGGAACTGGCGTCATACGGTAGCAGGTATCCAAACTTTCCACATATTTTATCTTTATGCAGTCGGCCACTTTACGCACATGCGTCCAACAATAACATCAGCTTAAACCGATCTCGAAATATTATTTTAAACTACTTTCTTATCCTATTAAAATATTTAAGTAATTAGAGAAACTTTTTTAAACTTTTAAATCACTACCACAAGTTAAAAGTCATCAAACAATTTGCCATTTTAGATTAAGATTGGCAGTTAATAAATCAAATCGTTACAGCAATTCGAATAAAATGTTCCAAATTCAAATGGTTGCGTTCAAAGTTTTCATGTTTGCGCGTACCCGTAGAGGCGACCTCAGCGCCGAGTCTCACAGAATGGACTGGAGTAAAACGTTGGCGGCGGGAATATGCGCATGGTTCGGGATAAGCCGAGACAAGAAAACCCGAAAGGCTTTCATTGTAAGTATTGTAACGCCATTCTTCTGTGGCGTGAAATGAAAACGCTTGATTGACTGTTTTATTTTTTGTGCACGTTCCGTTTCAATGGAATTTCTCTAGAATATTCACGGTGAATGAGAAAGGATGTTGAGCCCCAAAATCAACAAGAATAACTTTCTGATACACGACGTAAAAGTTTATCTTTACATTGAATAGAATGATCTAAGGTTGGGGCTGCACTAGTAAGCGATGCCTTTGCGACTGCCTGCATACAAGCATAGAGAAATAAGAAGTAATAGAGTGCCCACTCCATACATCAGTTTTGGTACCAAAATGCTTATTATTTTCGCAGTCGACATAAATATTTATAGGACATAAATATTATAGGACAAATATTATAGGACATTTTTACACAAATTGACCAAGTCCCACAGTAAGCTCAATAAGGCTTGTGTTGAGGGTACTTAGACAACGATATATATAATATATAAATATTTATAAATACTTAAATACATAGAAAACACCCATGACTCAGGAACAAATATCCATGCTCATCACACGAATAAATACCCTTACCAGGATTTGAACCCGGGACCATCGGCTTCGTAGGCAGGGTCACTACCCACTAGGCCAGACCGGTCGTCAACACCTCCATCACCGTCGACATCTAGCATCGAGTAGCGGAACTATCAGTATTGCTACTCGACGATAGATATCGCGGCAAACAAAAAGTCTAATGCTCAACGATTTTCCGCTAATATTCTTATTTCTTATTTGTCTATGATACAAGGCAACACTGCAGCGGTTTTTGCTTTTCGTGGAGCGACGGCGATTTAATGAATGTCTTGCTAAGCGTCCGGTTAAATAAACCGCGGAAAAATAAACCATGTCGGGTAATAAACAGCTCACGGTATTTAAATAAAGGCTGGTTTAAAAAGTAAGTTTTTGTTTGACTATTAATTTATTCAACCACCAGTTGGCGTCACAATTAATTAAAACTTGGTAATTAACAAAGTTATAATTTAATATTTATTCAAGTAACAAATTACAAAATTCGGATATAAATTAATCTTAATCTACATTAAACTGATACCACTGATACTACAGTTTCAGTTTAGCCTGATGGTTGACTGGTAGAGAATGCATTAAGTTCGCTATTTGCATTTTATTAGTTATATGCAATAAAGTTTAAATAAATAAATAAATACACGCTTCTTAATATATGCTTACGGAAATACGGTACGTAAGTTTAGTTACAATAGAGGTATGTTATTACAGAAATATAACATATACTCCGTTAGTTGGTATAATAACGTAGCTATTGTAATAAAACAATAACCTGGAGAAGTTTGTGCTTGTTAAAATAAGTAGTTGAGGGTTCTTGTTAAATGCAAATTAGCGTTGGCAATAATAACTTGCTTATTTCTACCTAACTTACAAAAATATTATTGGACTTATTGTTGGGATTCTTATATCTAACATTCTAATAATTGAATTATTAAATAATGTACAATATACCTAGTAATTAAATTAGCACAATATTCAGATTAGCGTGAGTTAATTAAACCCAATGAAAGTAATAGTACCTAGATATTATTTTATGAAACCTGTCTATTTATAACGCAAATACAATGTACTAGTTTGCATTGAAGTAACAATATCAAATAATTTTCAATAAATTATGTATAAAACAGAGACATTAACAAACCTATAGGTAATAGTTATAAACTTAAGAAGTCGCGGGTGAAGGATAGTATATATATTTACTTTTTATAACAAAAAGACATTTAGTTGGATTAGATCTCACAAAACAAACCAATTTATTATTCAAATAATTATTAGGTTCCTAAGTATAGTAGTTTCTTAAATACCAAGAATTCATTGAAGGTAAATTGAAATAATTATATTGTGTAATCTATACGAGTAAGTGCATCTCTTCTTCGAGCTCCGCTCCGCTAGATTACAACCAATGCTATTGGTTGATTCCTCTCATCTCCGCTAATGCTCTGCCTTGGTGGAAAGGTAGCCTATTAACCAATGTCTCATCTCCGTTAATCACTTTAGGTACCGAAAATCTCCCCCCAGTCCGCTGTCTGCGCCGGTCCGTCAACGCAAGCCATGACGACACTCCTCGGTACGAAATGAAACATGTAGAGCGTTTTAGACTGAAAATACGTGAGAGAGTTTTAACATATTTTATATACCGAAAATCTCATCGAAACCTTTTGATTTCGTTACACATACGTTAATACAGTTTTCAGTACCCCTAGTGTAAATATTTTCGACAGCGAAACGTGACGTACGCGTTTGCGTTAAGTGTCATTTTGTATGAGATTTTTGACTTTCCAAAACGTCCCGCTTGGCGCGCTGTTCAAAAACCCATACAAAATTAGACTTAACGCAAACGCGTACGTCACGTTTCGCTATCGACTAAAATTACACTAGGTAGTATTTGTCGATCAACTTATAGACCGCGGGTCAGGAGCATATTTCGTCAGTCATCGCCTCCCGGCTGATACTTTGTCAGATGATAGTTTAGATGCTGTTTTAAATAATAAAAAAACCGTCAGCCGGTTCTATCGCGGTGGAATGACCGTCAGCTGTTAAATAAACATGTAAAAAACATGCGCCTTACCACATTATGTGTGGCAAAGTATGTTAGTGGTTTAGTTGTAGGATTAAGTTAAAAAATATATAACTACTCATACCTATAATATTATTCCATTATTTTCCGTATCTCATAAGTAGGATATTTCAAGGTACCATCACAATATCATATAGGATAATGTTAATCCGAAGCATAATAAAAATTATAACCTGATATCATCAAACTAATTATAATTTTATACGTCATTAAAAAGAAAACCATTATTGAAATAATGTGAAGGTCACTATTTCAATAATGGTTTTTATTTTAGTTGAAACTGAAAGTGTCTAGCCGGCCGGCTGTGCCGAATACGATATTAACTAGAGTAACCCTTTCGGTTCCTTATCAAAGAGGTCATCGCCAAAACTGAAGCTGGAAGCCCATTCGAACTTACGAACCTCACTTGCCCGTGCATCACACTCGTACTTACAGATACTGTATTGGTGTGACCGAGATGCGCATCGAGTAATTGTGTATCAATGCAATAACAGGTTTTTAACGTTGGAATACCGCTTCAGGGTTAACTATTCAAGCAGTGACAAATTGTTCGTCTAGTCAAATTAATACCATTAACCGACTGGCTGATCATCAATCTTAATGCCAAATTAGACTAACAGCCAAATATCTTAGTTTCGCAATCTCATCTGTATTTTCCCAATCGTTTATTCGACTTTCTCGTTTTAATTTTAAATTCAGATTCCTACAAACTGTCCGAGTTCAAGCTATTTTGCATGTCAAACTTTATAGAATTTAATTAACCGTGGATGGCATTATGCAACAAATTAGGAGCGTTGGTGGCCTAGGTAACACGTGCGACTTTCAAACTGAAGATCGTGGGTTCTAACCCAAACAACAACGTGGGTTTCTTGAAACTTATGTTCGAAATGTCATGTATTTTGGTAAATACCAATCGCTTTTCGGTGAAGGAAAACATTGTAAGGAAACCGGACTATGTCCAAGTTAATAAAATTCCCTAGTTTCTCCTTTGGTTTGGGAGGTCTTATGACAGCTACTTTAATAAAAATCGATTGCCCTGAGTTGCTAAGTAAACTGTGTTTCAATACCCCCGTACGGAATTTTATTAACTTGGACATAGTCCGGTTTCCTTACAATGTTACGAGAGGGGTCTCGTTGTACGAGTAGGGAGGGGTGGGGGGAGGGAAGGGAGGGAGTCATAAGAGAGAAGGAGAAAGGAGGGGGAGAGAAGGAATACGCTGGGGCAACGCTACGAGGCTATCCTCGTAGCGTTGCCCCAGCATTTTCCCTAGGCGTATTTGGGAAGTTTGGGATCCAGGATTAAGTAGGTATTCCAAGAATTACCCTATGCCAATATAAAATCGAGGAGAAGGTCAGACGACAGCAACTTTAATAAAAAGAACTCTCTTTCCCTCCCTCCCTAACCCTCCTCTTTCCTTCTATCTTAAGACTTTCTCTCTTTAATACCTTTTAAAAAATTGATCCAGCATAATACTCGTACTATTATAATGCAAACTTTTTTTTCATCTCTAAATGATTTAAATTTGTGCTCTTACACGATTTAAGCCGTTACTTTTCCAATAAATAACACAATTAATTAATTCGTATCCCGGTAAATAACTGGACTTCCCTTTGTTTCAGTCTTAATGAACATGGCGGTGATTTATCATTCGATTTGAGTGTTCTCCAAACAAACCCACGCTTCGTGCACGCTGAGCCCAGCATGAGTATCCTTTGGCTCTTTGGCGACAGTACCTTCCAGATTTTCCGGATGCTACGATAGAACATTTTCCTGAAAATAAAGACACTTTTTTCAAAAGAAGTTGCGACTTACAATTTGAGTAAATAATTATACTCCTCGGGAGTGGCTTGGCATGCATAATTGCACTCTTCTTATTTTACATCACCTTATAAAACCAAGTGCCCCGCCGCGTCTGTTTGTAGATATGTTCGCGATAAACTTAAAAACTACTGAACGGATTTTCATGCGGATTTCAGCTATCAATAGAATGGTATTTGAGGAAGGTTTAAGTGTATAATTTATTGAGGTTTTGTGTGACCCGTGCGAACCCAGTGTCAGTCGCTAGTCCATAATGACACTTGAAATATAAAATTTAAAAGTTTATCTACACTTGACTAATTTTCGGGCAAGATTCGAATTCGCGATTTGTAGCAGCACTCGCAGACGCGCTGGGTACAAAATATACCTATACACTCATTAATTTTTTATTAAACTAAGTAGGTATTTCTACTGTTTATTATTTCATAAATAAATAAGTTGACCTAGCTTGGGAGCTTTCAAACTTTATTCTTTATTTCACTGTAGTCATGTTCATAATACAGTAAGGTGTTACAAGCATAGACGGTACTCCAACTTTAAAAACCTGTTATTGATACACCATTACTCGATGCGCATCTCGGTCACACCAATACAGTATCAGTGTCCTAGGTATAATATTTATTATTTTATTTATTATTATATGTAAGTACGAGTGTGATACACGGGCAAGTGAGGTTCGTAAGTATAATATTGAAACCAATTGCATTAGCTTTCATTAAATAAATAGAAAACATAGAGGACAAAAATTAGACATTCAATTTTTAAAGCATAAAGCGGTAGGAATTACAGATGTCAGTGAAATATCAAAAATATTCCAATTTTTCTCTTATATGTTCCATGATTGGTGTTGTTAACATAGAGATAATTTGAGACCTGAGGAAGAACATGGGATAGTTTTTATCCCAAAAATCATCTCTTAAGGGCGTGAAAATTGAAGTGGAAATTTGTAAGGGGAATTAAATACGTGAAACGATTTTCCTTGGTTTTAAGTGTAGAACGAAATGTTCAAAAAAAGGGTTAAAATGACAACGCATAGCTTCATTTCACCTGCTGGTGCTGTTTAACCAGCAGTTTTTGAAAAATTATACCGCTTTTGTAATTCATTAAGAACCACTTGCACCATCCCACTAAACCGGTTCAACCTGGAGTTATCGTACTTACAAGTACAATTTGGCACTGGGTTAACGGCTTAATCCCGGGTTAGTGGGATGGTACAAGTGGCACTAATAGTATTACCACGGTTGCCAAAAATATATAAACAATCTTGAGACCTTTCTCCAGTAACTTCATCAATTTGAAACCTGATTAAACAACTTTCGCACGAACATCTAAAACGCACTATTAAGAAAATTGTAACAATTTTTGCACAAAAGCAAAGGAAAGAGGAAAGGGGACGGCCGCTTCTCCATACAAATGTAGTCCGATTTTCCTCTTTGGATATTGACTTTATGGAAAAATAAATCAGACAAACATGAAAATATCTAACCTACAAAATACCTATACATTACTACATTTACCCGTTTGAAACAACCAAATACTGTGTATATAAATAATCCTTATAATAAGATCTACAGAATGCAACATAAGGCTCCGACCTCTGGGACCCCTATTTACTGAGCATCTTGAGGAAACCTATTTCACAGTTCGGCGAAAACACCTCAGGGGAACTCATTTTGAAAGTTCCAAGAAAAATTACCGTAAGGCCTGATTCCTTTATCCCATAATTCAAGGAAATATGATACTTATTTCTTCATTGATAAGTCTATTAATGGAACGATTTATTCACCGCAATTTTCGCTGATCTTTTATAATTGTTACATTCCTATTTAAAAGTGATACAAAGTGATAAAAAATACTCGCATCATTTTATGATGAAAGGAGAATGGGCAATTTGTCCCATGGATGTATACTGTTGAGACATATCTCGTTTGAAAGGGTTTACTCTTAGCATTATTTTATTGTATGACACCAACTTTGGATAACGTGCAGGGACTGAGCAATTTAAAAAAAAGAGTGGCGAATATAAACTGTTGTTTTACAAAGTACTTGTTATGTAGCCGGTTGTTAGGTGTTTTGTATGAAAGAATATGAGAAATTCTAGATTTCTGTTTACCACTACTTACGTTTAAGTACGTACAGGGCTGGAATTAGTTGATATAACATATGCTAGAATTAAAAATACTGCAATTAAACACTGAAACTTGCTTGTATACTCAAGCCATATATATCATTTAAAAGACATTTTTATAAGGTATTTTAATATATATATACTTGCACTCAAATGCTTGCAGGGGCGGTAATAAGACGAGTTTTTTCGTTAATTAATTGTGGTAAATGCCGCTTTGTTTGTTCTACCTGGCACTAGATGGAGCCTTGGTAGCAGTTTGGGTAATTTTTACTATTGGTATATACAATTGAGTCATATCCTATTTGGAAGGTCTTCAATTAAGCATTAATTACTTATATGACACCAAAGACCGAAAGTGTCCAGGGAAGATGATATTAATAATTTTGATCATGCGCTGCGGCGTAAACTGGAACTAAAAAATGTCATTCATATAGAGTTACTTTTGTAACCATTTACATCACTTTGTATGCCTGAAATATAATGAAAAAGTAATTTATATATTTTTTTAAATTATTACTGCTCAATAAATGGCACTAAACTACTTAATTATGATTTTTCAAATCCTCTCTAGTACTGACATCTTGCGTGCAATAGGAGAACCGAATGAGCGGCAAATGCTGGATCCGTATAGTCGCTTATAAACGCTAAAAAATAAGTTTGTTTAATTCGGAACTTTCACAATAAAACGAGTGGTTACCTTGAACTAGTAAGTTTCGTCTATTTATCTCTCTTGCTCTTACATATTCGAGTAATAAAGGTAGAAAAAGCATTACATTTTTTAAAGTTCGCGTTATGTCCCGCTAGAAACGTTATAAACTTATTATTAAACAAGAAATAAGATTCCTAAGCAATAAGTAGGTAAGTAAATGTATTTATGGAGTACCATAATTAGCAGCAAGAAAATAAATCTAAGTTTATATGTTACGATAAAATAAATCGTAAAAAGGTACTATGTACATACTTGTTTTGTCTCTCTGCAGGAAAATTGTGTAAAAGTGAAACATTTGAGATTGCGTCGCGGTTCAAAGCAACGTTTCCTTCGTTTGCCATATGAAGCAGGATTAAATTGTGTAGTTTTAAGTTCTCATGTAAGTGAATTGTCAAATTCTTAGTGAGAATAAAGAATCTTAAACCTAACATTAACGCAGTGAATACATTACAAGCATCAGCGACTCTTAACTGCTTGCCAAGCTAAGATAGTAGCTGTATTTCGTTCCATTATATATACATATGAAATAAAAACTTTTGAATACATTTAACACCTTTATTTCATATAAATTGAAAAATAACTGACGGCATACATTTTCTTCACGGTCGCACAAATATTAGCAGGATGAGTCGACAAGTTAATTTAAAGCAAGCATTGGTGAATAGGTGCATCCAGATCCAGATAAGAGAATGCATGGTTATTGCGCCAATCTCGGACCATTTGCGATTGGTTTGCTAAGGGCACCGCTAGCTGGTGCGGATGCACAGAGCACTTATACATACCTTATTAAATAAAAACTTTTGAATACATTTAACATCTTTATTTCATATAAATTGAAAAATAAGTGACGGCATAGATTTTCTTCACGGTCGCACAAATATTATCAGGACGAGTCGACAAGTTACTTTAAAGCAAGCATTGGTGAATAGGTGCATCCAGATCCAGATAAGGGAATGCATGGTTATTGCGCCAATCTCGGACCATTTGCGATTAGTTTGCTAGCTGGAGCGGGTTAACGAAAAACAGTAACTGGCGACGCTAGCTGGCGCGGACGCGTGCGACGAATTTTACCTACAAAGGCACCCGCGCGCGTGCACCCGCTCCGTGCACTCGCGTCAGCTAGCAGACGCCCTTAACCTTTTGAACGCCAAGAATACCTTAAGGCGTCGTAACTAGCTATGCTCAAAGCGTCATAAATACATTATAGCTGATATAGCCGCTGTCAGAGTAACCTTCACACTTTCAAGTAAGGTTTAGGGCATAGGGCGTCCGCAACGTCGCGCGTGTGCATGGAGCGGGCGTGCGGCTTAGAGCTCGTTCCCACTATGTCGGATGTCGTGGCGATTTTTAATCGTGTGTCGTTGCCGCTGTTCTCACTATGTCGGATGTCGGATCCGGATTTCAATCGGGTGTCGGCGGTACTGTTCCCACTAGTCGTCTGTCGTGCACGATCGCAGCTGGCGTGTATTTTTCGAGTGGGTAGCGAGGCTTAGTACAAGATGAACGTCGACGAAATGTTTGTGGTTTTGTATTATTTGCGAAAGAAACGATTAGAGGCAGTTAAAAAAAGGAGATATTGGGTACACCCAATTCTCAGGGAAAGATTTACCTTAGGAATATTTCAGAATTTGATAGCTGAATTAAGAAGCGATCGCAACGACGCGGCAGCGACGCGTGGTTGTGTGAGGGGGTGCCGCGCGGGCGGCGCGGGCGAAATCGTTCCGACATCCGACAAAATGTGAACAGCGCTATATTCACTCGTACGCGAGCGGGACACGACACGATTTTTTTCCGGGCTGGGAGGGCTGGCAAAACGCACGACATTTTATGTCGTATCCGACACAAAATCGTTGTCGGACGAGTGTGAACAGCTTCATATAAAATGTTCTGCCAGTGGAACGTACGATTAAAAATCGCCACGACATCCGACATAGTGGGAACGAGCTCTTACAGTATGAGCAACTGGCGCGGACGCGTGCGACTGATTTTACTTACAAAGGCACCTGAGCGAGTTTGCCCGCTCCGTGCACTAGCGCCAGCTAGCAAACGCCCTTAACCTTTTGAACGTCAAGAAAACCTAAAGGCGCCGTCACTAGACATGATTTAAGGGCCATGAACACATTAATGATTATAGCTGTTATAATCGCTGTCAAAGTCCCTAAGGTAATACTCATGCACTTTCAAGCTCACTTGCGCCCGTGACCTTGTCATGTGAATAACGTTTTTGTTATGGCGTTCAAAGGGTAAAATATCAATGTCGTAATGCGTCGCTAGCGCGTTATTTTCGAATCGCACCCGTGCTCCCGTGTTGGACTGCACACGCGGTGTACACTTCCTGTTATTGTAACCGTTTGTGCGCCTAGATAACACAAGTACACATAGACAACTCGCAAAATGCTCGCGTGCTCTTGTTTATATGTAAAGTACGTCTTCTAGGGCCGCGGATTGGACCCACGCGACCGGCGGGGTGGTGAGCGGCATACATTGGTCGCAATGCAAGCTGTAAAGCTAGTGCAGTGCATGAGGGACGCGCGGCTTTCTCTCACCACATCTTTAGGTGTTCTTGCCGTTCAAAAGGCTAAAAGCACCTAATGAGGTGGCTTTACATTAGCTAGATGCCGGCCCACACGCCGATCCGGTGTGCAGGCTAAGGAAATCGCTATGTAGGCCAATTCGAAAGTGCAACTGACATTAAACCAATTTTAGAATAATATTGGAATAATACCAGTTAGCTGTCATTTGTGCGTTCATTTCGCACTTATACGCATGTATTTGTGCGAGCGAGACGCCCGCAACTAACTGATATGATTCCAATATTACTCTAATATCGGGTGTGCACGCCCCTTTTTATTCATAAGCAAGGTAAGATTGAACCACTATAGAAGACAGCGAAGAGGCCGGCAATGGAACTGGTAGCGTTTGATGGAGACAGTTTTCTGTCAAATGCAAGTTCAAATTGGCCTGACTGTCTCACTCGCACACCGGAGTAGCGTTTCATATAAGCGTACTTTGTTATATCCAATCGACCCGCTCTATTCAGTAGGTTTCATTATCTCGATCCATCAGTTAAGTAACAATCTCTTCAATCTGGTGGATCGAGATGGTGGATCCTACTGGACAGATGGAACCTATGGATAGGAAAACGTTATGCTCAACAATTTGGTAGCAGAAGCGATGTGATTTTTTAAAATCGCGACTGTGTCATTGACATAATATATCTGAGGACGGGCCTTACGGGCAATAAGAATGGGGCCAGTACAGCGGTGTTACGCACACGAGTTTGAGCCAATCGTGCAGTCACAAGTACCACAACGTGATTGGTTGATGAGTTCGCATTACGCACGCGATTGATCGCATCTAGTTGTGTTAGACAGCACGATTGGCTCGAATTTATGAATGACACAACTGAACTGGCACTGTCGTTATTGCCCCTAAGGTCGGTCCTTAGATATATGGTAAGCGTCAGGATGGCGGTGCACCTCAGCGAATTTCAAAGAAATATTTATAAACATATTGTACCTTCTGTGTACCTCAGTGTACCTTTAATAGAAACCAGTGTACCTTTCCCCAAAACGAGATATTTTACAAAACGGTCCACCCGCCAACCTGACGTCAGGATGGCGGGTGGACCTATGAAATCTTGCATTATACCGCACTAAAAGTATGCAGTTATATTGTGCATGAGCTTAGCCTAGTTTGTTTCGGGGAGAGGTACACCGGTTTCTATTTCTATTTACAGAGGTACACTGAAGGTACAGTCACCATCATATATATCGGAGCGGCCAAGGTACCCACGAATATCTGAACATGCCTCTACTGTCAAGGGGTTAGAGTGCGTGTTTAGATATCTTTGAGCACCTCGATACCACCACACCGATATATCTGATGGCGACTGTACCATATAACTGCATACTTTTAGTGCGGTATAATGCAAGATTTCATAGGTCCAACCGCAATCCTGAAGTCAGAATGGCGGGTGGACTTTTTCTTAAATATCTCGTTTTGGGTTAGGTACACAAAAGGTACAGTATGTTTATAAATACTTACTTACTGCTATGGCGCAGCGACCCGAAGTGGATCTCTTGGCCTCCGACACCAAAGACCGCCATGCTTCTCTGTCCAAAACCGTTTCCATCTAGTCGACGGCGCCGAGTTCGCTAAGGTCTTTTTGCATTTCATCTCTCCAGCGGGACCTACCTAGGACGTCTAGACGGTTTTCGGCCATTTGGAACTTCAGAGTACGCCCTCCAGGCTGCACGATCCTCACCCATCTGGACTACGTGCCCGAGTCATCGGAGTCTAGCAGCGCGAAAAATCCTAGGACTCACACGTGGAGAGGATGGAACCTGGAGACTCCACAGGAATCAGGAGATTGAAGATCTGGTGTCCGAGCCGAACGTCATTGGATGTTTATAAATATTTCTTTGAAATTCGCTGAGGTCCACCCGCCATCTAGACGCCAGATGTCAATGCCGAGTGCGACCGCCCTTAAAGCGGTGTATTATCTCTAGTCTCTCCAATATGTTCTCCTGGTGGGTCCACGGGGTTTATTTTAAGTGTTATCATAAACAGTGTTCACCAGCGGGTCTACGGGTACCTAATTATTTTTACCATGGGCCGACCATGAACACGATTCTATTTTGAAAACGTTGCCCGCGTAGCTACTTCAGTCTTAGGCGGTATATACTCTACACCACGTTCACAAAAGATTGATATTTTAGGTAAAAACTCACATTTCGCTATATTTGTCCATAGTAAATACTAATTCAAAAACTACTGTAGGGCCTAAAATCTTCTGTGATAGTAATGTAGAAATAAATACTGTTGACAGGTGGTCAACGGTATTTAGTACAATAATTACACTGAAACAATTCGTATAGAATACAGAACCTATGAATAATATATATCTAGAGAATCTAACTTTAATGCAATAATATAATTGAACAAAAGAGATACATTAGTACGAGTAGTACGATCAACTTATATGTCTATTTTTAATAGTCTTAATGTTCGTGTATCGGTTCTGTATTCTATGGCCATTAATTATGCTTTATTTTTCAACTTTCTTTGACTACACACAAGTACACATTATATTTGCTTTTTTCTTGAACTTTATCTTGCCCATGTTCGATTCTTCTTATGTCGATGCATCCTCATTATTTCCGTATGGTTTCTGAAAATACAATAACAGTTTTTGTATTGTTTTCTAATACCTATGTTTGAAGTCGGTTTCCTATTTTTAAGAGAAGTGTTTTTTTCATGTAAGTACCGTCAAGTGGGGTAAATTAGAGCAGATGGGATACCTATCGACAATTATGTCAATAAACAGTTTTACGTTCCATCAAGAATTGAGAGGTTGCCTCAATTCCTCATGGAACCCATGATGTAAGCTAGACCTTTACACAAATATTCCTTAAACCTCGTTAAGCAAGTAGCTTCTTTACAAACATAACAAAGAAGACAAATCGTCTAGCGTGAAATACGCATCGTTAAAGAGTTATTTTCTGGTCCTGATCAGAAGTTCCACTTCTTCAAATAGCACTTTTTTGAATGGCAATGCCTGGTCTGTTGATGAAACTAAAAAACGCCTATAAGATTTGGGGAGTTCCCTTAATTCCTCGTGGTTTTGTCAAAAATAGGACCATCTTGGAACTATATACCCACTTTCAAACGATAACTAATTTTCAACATTGGTTCAGAAATGACGAAGATCTTACTTAACATATATACAAAAAAAAGTTTTTGAAGTCGGTTAAAAAGTAGTATCTTTACAATACTTCCGTTCTTTTACTAAGAGGGATGACTACTACAATTTACTTACTAAGTAAGTACTTACTTACTATTAGTATCAGATTGGAGTCGACTCGAGAGTCGATAAAATGGGCGTCGCTACCCTTTCCGGGTGGGGGGGGATTTCACCGCATGAAAAAGAGACACATATAGTGAGTTCTTACTGTTCTACCAAACTACATATATAAAGTAGTCGTACTTTTTGAGTCAAATTAGTTTAATTCTAAAGGTGCGACGTAATGGCCTGAAGCCCGCTCTTTACATACCTAGTTATACTATTTGATGGATATTGGTGTCAATTTATAATACGTTTAATTATTCATTGTCTTCACCTAATTATCTTTACCTTTTCCCGACCGGTTTGGCCTAGTGGGTAGTGACCCTGCCTATGAAGCCGATGGTCCTGAGTTTGAATCGCGTAAGGGCATTTCTTTGTGTGATGAATACAGATATTTGTTCCTAAGGCATGCGTGTTTTCTATGTATATACGTAAATATATATTTATCTAAATAAGTATGTTTACCGTCGCCTAGTACCCATATAGTACCCCTAGCATAAGCTTTGATTAGTTTGGGGCCAATCTGTGTAAGATTGTCCCTACCTATTTATTTATTTATTACCTAACGTAACCTACATTAGGTAATGAAAGCATTTTATTTTTGTAAGGGTAACAGTTTTGTTGGGATATAAAATGGTTAATGATAAAAACTAATACTTTTACCAGCATTTTAACTTTATATTCATGTATTCGAAACCTATACATTTATGACAATAACTTTTGCAAGACGATAAGATTTTTTATTCACAATAACTTGTCCGTATTCGAAGTGTCTGGCTACCCGGCTGGCCGTGGCTGTGTACCCGGATTTTATACTCTGAAACTGGAACTAGTGACAGATAAGAGTCGATTGATGTTTTTTTTAAAGACACTTATACTTAAATAGAATTACTTACCTATGTTTAATTAAAAGAAAGACTACTTATACATAATAATCCTTACAGTTTTAACCTATTTAACCTACCTACCTACCTACTTTTAATAGTAGCAGTTCGGTTCACTTAGTAGAAATACCTGTTCTAAGAATAATGAAAAAGAAAGAAGAGTAATAAAAATAAAGAATCTGGAAGTCGTTGAGGTGTTCCGTTCTTCATCAGCAATTCTACTTCAATAAATGTCACTTTATTGAGTAAAAATGCTTGTAATATTGATGAAAATCCTAAAATGACTATATGTATGCCTATCCTATACAATATGAGAAGCTCGGTTTCTCGTAGAACCTATCATCAGAACTGGACCTTGACACAAATGTTCCTTAAAAGCCTTACATGCTATAAACGAAATAAAATAAAAAACACGCCTAAGGTAAAATACTTGTCGTTGAAGAGTTCCATTTTGCTCAATATCAGCAGTTTCACTTCATCAAATGTCACTTGTTCAAATAAAAAAAACTTGATATGTTGACGAAAATCCTCAATACCTCCCAATTGTGAATTCAAATCGATTTAAAATCCTCAATTCCTCATTGAATCCATCATCATAACTGGACCTTGACACAAATGTTTCCTAAGAACCTAGCTTGCTACAAACTTAACAAAGAATAAGAATCGCGCGCGTTGAAGAGTTCCGTTCTGGTCAATATCACTAACTCGTTTAAATAAAAATGCTTGATATGTTGACGAGAATCCAAACATTACTGTACTTATGTATTGTATGCCTATAAGATTTGAGGAATTTCTTCGATTTCTCATGGAACCCATCCTCAGAACTAGACCTTATGACACAAATGTCTTCAAGAACTTTACTTGCTACAAAATAAACAAATAAAACATATCGCGCGCGAATTGGCGAGTTCCATTTTGGCCAGCATCAGCTGTTGCATTTCGTCAAATGTCACTTTTTAATAAAAATGCTTGATATGTAAATAAAAATCCAGAAATTATAAGATGTCAGGAATTCCCTCGATTATTTATGAAACCCATCATCAGAACTGAACATTGATATAAATACACCTTAAGAACGTTACTCGCTACAAGCTTAATAAAGAATACAAAACGTGTGCGTTGAAAAGTTCCGTTCTGGATAACATCAGCAGTTCCACTTGATCAAATATAACTTTTTTTAAATAAAACACCTAGAGATATTGATGAAAAAAAAAACTATATGTATTTCTATAAGGTTTGAGGTGTCCATCATCAGACCTAGACACTAGACACTGGTGTCTAGCACAGATATTTCTTAAGAACTTTACTTTCTACAAACTTAAAAGTTCCGAGGAATTGTTCGGATTAATCTCTGCCGCCTCTTTCCGTCACCGCTTTACGCTACATCATTTATATCTTCACCTCTTAGATGGTTGGCAATCCTCAACTGTGCATTTCTCTAGAAACTTCCTGCCTCATACAGCTAAACTATGAAATGATCTGTCGCATGCGGTATTTCCGGCCCAATACGATCTTTAAAACTTTAAGGAAAGAGCGTATTCCTATCTTAAATGCCGGCACCGCACTTACAATCCCTATGGTGTAACAGATATTCATGGCCAGCGGTAATTGCTTACCATCAGTTGATTCGTCTGCTAGTTTGCCTCTTATATCACAACAAACAAAAAAAGAAAAAAATCTCACGCGTTGAAGAGTTCCGTTTTAGTCAACATCACTAGTTCCACTTCATCAAATGCCACTAATGTGAATAAAAAAAGCTAAAGATATTGATGACAATCCAAAATGACTATATGCCTATAAGAATTGAGGAGAATGAGGAGTTCCCTCGCTTTCTCATGAAACACATCATCAGAACTGTACTTCGACAAAAATGTTTCTTGAGAACCTTACTCGCTACAAACTTAACAACGAAGAAAAATTGCGCGCGTTGGAGTTCCGTTTTGGTCAACATCAGTGGTTCCACATCATCAAATATCACTTTTGTGAATAAAACTTAATAATATGTTGATGAAAATCCAATAAGTACTATATATATACCTATAACATTTAAGAAATTCCCTCGATTCTTCATGGGACCCATCATCAGACCTTTACCTTGACACGAATGTTCCTAAAAACCTTAGTACTTAAAACTTACTTGCTACAAACTTAACTAATAAAACAAATCGTGCGCGAGTTGGCGAGTTCCATTCTGGTCAACATCAGCTGTTACACTTAGTCAAATGACAATTTTTTAATAAAAATGCTTGATATGTAAATAAAATCCCAGAAATTATTACATGTATGCCTATAAGATTTTAGGAATTCCCTCGATTCTTCATGAAACCCATCATCAGAACTGTACTTTGACAAAAATGTTTCTTAAGAACCTTACTTGCTACAAACTTAACGAAGAAAAATTGCACGCGTTGGAGTTCCGTTCTGGTCAACATCAGTAGTTCCACATCATCAAATGTCACTTTTGTGAATAAAAGTTGATAATATGTTGATGAAAATCCAATAAGTACTACATATATGCCTATAGCATTTAAGAAATTCCCTCGATTCTTCATGGGACCCATCATCAGACCTTTACCTTGACACAAATGTTCCTAAAAACCTTAATACTTAAAACTTACTTGCTACAAACTTAACTAATAAAACAAATCGCGCGCGAGTTGGCGAGTTCCATTCTGGTCAACATCAGCTGTTACTTTTAGTCAAATGACACTTTTTTAATAATAATGCTTGATATGTAAATAAAATACCAGAAATTATTACATGTATGCCTAAAAGATTTTAGGAATTCCCTCGATTCTTCATGAAACCCATCATCAGAACTGGACATTGATGTATTAAGTACACCTTAAGAACCTTACTCACTACAAGCTTAATAAAGAATACAAAACGTGTGCGTTGAAAAGTTCCGTTCTGGAACACATCAGCAGTTCCACTTGATTAAATGTAGCTTTTTTTTAATAAAACGCCCAAAGATATTGATGTAAATCCAAAAAAAACTATATGTATTTCTATAAGGTTTGAGGTATCTATCAGACCTGGATCTAGACACAGATGTTTCTTAACAACCTTACTTTCTACAAACTTATCAGGACAAATCTATTACGGCGAGTGTTCCATCGAATTGCTCGGATTAATCCTTGCCGCCTCTTTTCGTCATCGCTCTACGCTACAACATTTTTATTTTCACCACTTAGATGGTTGGCAGTCCTCAACTGTGCATTTATCTAGAAACTTCCTGCCTCATACAGCTAAACTATGAAATGATCTGTCGCCTGCAGTATTTCCGGACCAATACGACATTTAAAACTTTAAGAAAACAGCGTATTCCAATCTTAAAGGCCAGCACTGAACTTACAACCCCTATGGTTTAGCAGGTGTCCATGGGCGGCGGTAATCGCTTACCATCAGGTGTGACGTCTGCTCGTTTGCCTCTTATATCATAAAAAAAAAACAAAGAAGAAAAATCTCGCGCGTTCAAGAGTTCCGTTTTGGTCAACATCAGTAGTTCCACTTCATTAAATGCCACTAGTGGGAATGAAAAAGCTTAAGGTATTGATGAAAATCCAAAATGACTATATGCCTATAAGATTTGAGGTGTTCCCTTGCTTCCTCATGGAACCCATCGTCAGACCTTTACCTTGACACAAAGGTTCCTAAAAACCTTGGTACTTGAAACTTACTCGCTACAAACTTAACAAAGAAGACAAATCACGCGCGTGGAAGAGTTCCGTTTCTGATCAACATCAGCAGTTCCACTTCACCAAATGTACTTACTTACCACCCATTTATTTGAAACAGTACCTAGGTACTCCATTTTGATGCCGCCAGCTTGAAACTTCAATGGCCTCAGTGTCCGATGAACAACTTAAAAATGCTGAAAGTAATAACAATTATAATAAGTTGGGGGAGTAGCGACCTTACACACCCGAGTGCTCCTGGGGAGTTCTGTTGCCGGACATACAATAACAATAACAATAAATAAATATTATAGGGACATTCTTACACAAATTAACTGAGTCCCACGGCAAGCCGAGAAGGCTTGTTTTGTGGGTACTCATACAACGACATAATAATATATAATATACAAATACTTAAATACATAGAAAACATCCATGACTCAGGAACAAATATCTGTGCTCATCACACAAATAAATGCCCTTACCGGGATTCAAACCCAGGATCATCGACTTACTAGGCCAAACCGGTCGTGAAAAAAAGAGCAAAAAAAAAAGAAAAATATGTCAAAAGAAAATGTGATTTGGAAACCTTATTCGCCACTTAATATATATCTGGTTCACTATTGGGAGCGTGCACGACTGTCACGCAACCTAGTGTCCGCAAGTCTAGGGGAAAACGTCAATTCACTACATCTTATAAAACTACTCCAAAACTAAAAACTACTGAACGGATTTTCATACGACTTTCATCTATCAATAGAGTGATTCTTGAGGAAGGATAAAGTATATAGCTTGTTAAGGTTTTGTGTAAATTGTTTGAAATATAACGATGTTGTCGGAAAAAAACACGCTGGCTAGGAGCTTTAATCGAAAACGCTGCCTAATCCGTTTGAGCTATAACAACACAATGTATGGTGGGGTTGTTTCTCATTCATAGGTCTACCAAAAAGTCCGCGATGTGAAATGTCTATCTTTTAAGGATAACTTACTATATCCATTCTTAACTTCTAGAAAAAGATCACGTAATATGTGGCATTTGCAAAGCTATTTACATGGATACATTATTAACAATTATCAAAATAAATACGTTAGTTATATTAAGCATTTCATACAGCTTACAATGGTCCCTTACACCATACAATTTAAATGAATATTTCAGGAGTAATCGTAAATCAAAGTTTCATTTCGAGCCATTAATTGTACGAAATGTTAAAGACGCTATCCGCAGTTAGTTCAAATTTTTAACACCTTATGCGCTGGGATCGCTTTACTTACCCCCACCATGCACTTCGCACGGTCCCAATAATGCCTGCATTATTACCCGAGTACATTAAAATATGAATAAATTATCATAAATTCAAAAGATGGTCCCTATAACAGTTCATTTTTACATGGAAAAATGGCTTTCATGTAAAATGTTTGTCAGACATATTTTTGGAAGTATAGTACAATCATTAACTTAGAAATATAGGTTACATTTCACGAATAAAAATACGGTAACACATTTTTAATTATTTTTTTAACTTATCCTACGCAAAATAGAATTGGAGAAACTGACATATAGGGACTATCATTCGACACGACACGTATAGTAAAGTATGAATCCGCTCTAGGTCCCCTTACATAGACAGTGGGAAGTAAAATAATTCTTGTTCTGAAATCAATAAAATGTAAAATGATTAGGTAGGACAATCCAAACTTCTAAGGTCGCGTAGATCAGAAGTAGATATGAATTTGTTCGACAATACGATAGGAAACTTTTCAGCATTTACATTGGCGCATTTTTTTCTGGAATACTATCTAAATTGCACTTTGTATATATGCTACATTTTTTATATAATTTGGAGCCTTTATTTTCCATGGAGTCGAACGCTATATAGCAGCTATACGAGAAAAAATAATACTTTGATCTTACCTACCCCATGAATAGTGAAGATCAACAAGGAGCATACTCTCTGAGATCAATGGAATGGAGTGCCTTTCGATTGGAGAAAATTATAGCGTATTAGAAATATACTATTTTGTAATTACAATGTTGAATATTTTAAATTGCGTGTTTTGACAATTATTGTTGACAATATTACATTCAGAGTCATCTTGACATAACTTTAGAAATCCATAAACTAGTCTATACTTTTTAAAATGATGGAGTAAGACTGACGAGATTACCGCTATGTATAAATGTTTTACGTCAAGTAGAATTTTGCTTTAGAGCGACATCTGGCGTTGAGTAGAAAAGTTAAGGCGTAATTAACTACAATTAATTAACTCATTAAATGGTTTTATTTTGGTCCCTGCAACGATTTGACCCCAGTTATATTATACCAAAAATAGCTTATAAAAATACTTTTCACATGATATACATGGCATTTGTATACACTCTTATTTCGCTGTGTATCAAGTAATTTTTAGAATGACGATTTTTTAAAACTGTACATTGTGTCCCTTTAAATACTTTATCATTGGTGTTGATACAAAAAACATAAAGCATTTTTTATATTCTTTCGAATAAAATACGCTAAAACTTTTTATATCCCGCGTATAAGGAAATATAACTGCTTATATGCGCAACTTCTTTTTTTACATAGCTCGGTCCCTGCAAGTGGTCCAAGGTTGGTGCCATACAATAAAATAATACTACGATTAAGAGCTTTAAAACGACATATGTCTCAACAGTATACATCCATGGGACACTCCCCATACAAAAGTGCCCATTGTCCTTTTCCGTGAAATGTCTTTTTTTGTGAGACGTTTATTGAATTCCCGTCAAAACTGCCGCCGGCATTTTCTCAGGAAATATCAGAAATATATAACTCATATTATACATATTTTTAATTTACAAGATGGTTTCGTAAGATGTTTATTGAATTTATGTCAAATCCAACTCAGGAATTATCTTCAGGAAGTTTCTTTTAAATAAAAATGTATTAAAAGCGTCGAGAATCAGAAGAAAGTCATTTTTCTCACCGTTTATTACAATATTTTCGTCGGTAAGTAGATTGGTTTACCTTTAGTCAGTTTTTTGTTTACAGCAAGAAATATACGAAAAAAATCACGGTGACCAATTTAAACTTATATTCTGATATCAAAATGATGTCATTTTGTTATTATTCGCCTGTTCGTTTTCAAGCTGTCCCTTGCGTAACACTCTTTTCGTCTATTGTAAGTAAAACCGCACGTGCTACTACTGCCTGCAAAAAATAATCATAATTGGCACCTGAGCGCGGGCTAGTCCAATGCTCAAATAACCAATGTAAGTTCTCTGAAACGCGCCTTTGTTACGCATCTGATTACACATTTTAGACTGGATCTGTAGCGTTCGACTCGCCGGCACTCAGTCGCCGTAGAGGGACAACACACAGCCACGCAACATATTTTTTCATTAGATAATTTTGAATCTTATTGCAATTTCCGTAGGAGTAAGAGTTGTAATTCAATAACCGGTTAAAATTACCGAACCTTTTTTATGCAAGTAAGTAGCACGTGCGGTTTTACTTACAATAGACAATGAGTTAACTGTAAGCGCCAGCTTGAAAACTAACGACTGTACGAGCGAAATGCACGCGCGAATGAAAACTAAACGACATCGTTTATATATCAGAATGTACATACGCTCAATTTGGCCTCAAGTCTGCTCCGTGCAGTCGTTAAGGTAGTCTAATAAATGAGACTGGAAATACGTCATGTGACTCGTGCGCTAGCGAGAGACAACGTTTTTCGTTGTCAAACATCGGTTTTACTTAAGAAGTGATAATTCTGTACGTATGTAGTACTGTGGCGTTAATGTTATAATGGGTGATTATGTGGTCGTTATCCTGAATGTGTAAAATGTGTAAAGATACTTAACTTTCTTCATGAGTCTAACCACAAAATCTCGAACATAAATCTAATGGACCCCTTGAAGGCCCGATGTAGACGAAACGTATGGGCCCCATGGGAAACCTTATTCAGTATGACCATCTTAATACATTTTTGTCATTTGGGATCACGACCCCAAAAACCACCCAATATTATACCTGAGGGTAAAATAAATCGCCCTTTCGATAGGCCTGAAATGTAGGTTCAGTTAATTGAAAATGTCACAAATGTCCATATTTGGGACCTAAATAATATTCAGTACAGCATTTCGAAAGCGCCTGCGTAAAATGCAAACAAAAGTTCCAAGCGAACTTTCCTCCTAAAGCCAAATTAAATTTCAAACGCAATTGAACAGTTGGATTGTTCGCATAAATTAACTTCTTTAAGAGGCCTATTTAGATTTTGTAACATGACTTTAACTCAATAACTTTGTGCATGTCGCTCGCATTCATATTCGTATATTGTTGGTCTTAATGGATGATACCCATTTAATCATATTTTTCAATTCCGAATGCGCTTCTAATTCATTCAATATTCGCAAAAAACAAACTTTGATTAGATCATCCCTTTCACTGTGCGGGTTTTCAACAAACACAATAATAAAGGATAAAATCGCCAAATTTCAGTAAACAGTAAGTGCTTATCTAACCGAGGGTTCAAACGTACACCAAATATGTACCTAAATCCTTTGAAATAGCATGATATTTACAAATATTAATTAGGGCGAATTTTGCAAACGTGGTTGCGAGGTTTACGATGTCTAACAGTAAAATTGAGCCCCTATTTATCATGATTACGACAGTGACAAACAAACGTGCGCGCCGCGTGATGGTAAACGGCCACCACAGCTTATGGACGCTTGCAAGTTCAGCGGATGCACACAGGTGGCGGTCGGCGGATCGTTTAAATATACAAGGATTCAAGGATGAGATTAGCTCAAGTGGCCTAATCGAAGAGATTCATATGCTCAGCAATGGGCAATAAAAAACTGATATTATGATGATTATGATAACAGGTTAAGGGACAAACACCCCAGTGCATACTTGAAAAGGCGGTTGCAGTTAAGGATAACTCACTAGAGGGGTGATCTGTGATCAAGTGATTTTTTTTATAGAAAATAATTCGTCGGCCGCCGAGGCCTGGATCCAGACCGTTCTAGCCTAAGTAAAGGAGAGTGGAGTTGACATCAACCTTAGGCATTATTCGAAAAGCCAGTTTCCAACTAGGACGCGGTCGATATGCACGGATCTAATACCAACAAAACACGAAGGGTTAATTTGACACACTAAAGACCCCTTGCACGCAGGGTGGTTATTTTGATCGGCGTCATCATCATTACATGGTAATGATGTTATTAGCACTTTTTATTTTATATCGTTGGGAAATTGTAATAGTGTTTTATACAAACGTGAGAGCCTGATGATATCACTATTATATAAAATATTTTTTTTACTATAAAACCTAAATAAGTAATGAAAATTGGTAACTATCTCAGTAGACAAAACTGTAGTACAAACGACATACACGCGCGAACCCCCGCCCGGCTGTCCCCCGTCTTTTCTATGGGAACGCGGCGGCACGTGATTGGTATTTTTTTTATAGTTGACTACAGCGTCACGAAATAAATATTATAGTTGAGTTGGGAGCCCATATATGAAAAACACGAAAATATTATAGTTTGGTACCTATACGAAACCTTTTATTTCAACCATTACAGTCAACGAGTAGAAGAAATATTATTATAGGACAATGTGACACAAATTGACCAAGCTTCGCAGTAAGCTCAATAAGGCTGTATTTTTAAGCAAAGTAACATTGGTTCAAATTCCCTCGGGCATAATCCTTCGTAATTAAAAATTAAAGATCAGTATTTAATGGAAATAACAGTAACAATAGAACATCGACATTGATTAAAAAAGGAAATTTATTAGGTAACCGGGTCAGTTGCGTCTATGGGGAAGTGTGTTTTTGTATATCAAATCACAGTTGGGGCAAAAACTTTTCAGCGTTAAGATCTTTCTTTATTTTCTTTTCGAGGGTCCGAACCCTTATATACATGTTCAAACCACCGACTTCTGTCTTCCTTTATGTCTCACGGAACAATGATGTTCCGAATATTTGGGAGGCCTGCGCGGACCTGAAGAAAACACGTAGAAGCCAAAGGGCAAAAGTGCCACTTTAATGAAATGTAAGGGGTACACCAAGCGGAGGCTGTCCTTGCCCGTGCCATCGACTTCTTATTATTGTTTTTATGTTTGTCTATAAGATAATATGTAGGTACCTATAGGCCTTAGTTGCCTGAAAATAAATATTTGATTTGAGTTGATTGAAAAGCTGTTAAATATACTCTAATCCTCAACTTTTATATCGTCCATAAGGAAGGTACCCGTTTTCGAAAGTGAGGGGATAAAATAACATTTAAACCTAATATATTAAGCAAAAAACGTTCTAAACTAACTACTAAACTCAGATTATGAGTAAAATAATTATTTATTTCCCAAACTCAGAACATGTTTTTTGTAGCTTGATAACAGTTCTAAGTTTTTTGCATATTACAACAGTGTAACTAATGCAAATTTACGTAAATGTGCGACGCATAAAAATTACATAGGTACTATAACTTCCCACGACCCTATACAAAATGTTCTCATCCCAAGAACAGACAGAAAAAATCACGATACAGCACAGTACTACGAGTACTACGACTCTGCGCCTTTAAATGTAAATCAAAAAACATAAAAAACAGAGATCGAAAATATAATAATATAATCTAATTCCTTAAAAATATATTTGCATCTGCCAAAGTAATTTCCAAAACTTGGAAATAAATTGAGTAAAGAATGCGTATCGCGCCACTTTGAAAATATTAACCACCTGTTGCTTCATTGTAAGGGAAATCAGGGAGTTTATAAAGCAGACAATAGAGTGGTTTCTCGACAATCCATTTTGTTAAGTAAACTGACGGTTACCAGAGCATATGTTTTCTGAGTAGACCATTTAAAAAAAATGTAACGTGCGCTACGGGTTCAGCGTGCAAAAAGCAACTGCCGGAAGGCTGTCGGGAAGAGATCGCTTTTTAGTTATAAGATCGCTGTATCACTACCATTTTCTATTGTTTAATTTAAGTTCTTTTTGTGTTGTGTCCAGTATTTTTCATAAGGGCACCACTAAAAATAAATAATATAGAAGGAGCTAAGGAGGAAATTATGTTACATTTTCAAACTCTGACCAAGACCTAAGCTACAGATGGCACAGTAGAAATAAATCACGAAATAGTCTAATGTTCATTTGATTCCAGTTTTATATCATTACCTTGCATGCCATAGCAGTATAACATTAGTTATGAAACTTATAAAATAGCTACTTGGTGATATAGCTGAAGGAAATCACTACCAAAACGTTCAACAGAAGTGTATTTTCAGAGTAATAAGGGTAAAATCTTCAAACACTTTTTAATCCGCGCGATAATTTGTGTTTTTCAAATTACCATTTCTTCCTGGGTTTACATATTCTCTTGACGTCGTTGATCGTTGCGTATTAGAATTTGCGCCCTAAGAAATACTCAAATAAATGGATGGAAGTCTGGAAGGCTACTATCGTTGTACTTATACTGTGTTGTAAGAGAAGTCTTACCTAAGTATAAGGATGTTAAGGCTGAATTCAGTAACGTGAGTGATGATAATATTGTTAAACGTTTTGAGTTTCCAGCATTATTAAAGAAAAAAGTGTAAGAAAGTATTTAATATTTAAAAAAAAAACACTTTTCCCAAGAAAAATGGAACAATGTTGTACTATATTAGGATGTGTGTGTCCAATAGTTAGATGTTTATTTTGTAATCAATTTACCCGTTTTCGTTTAAAAAAAATTCACGCTTTACACAAATTTCACTGTTAAGACAATCACATTATGCCTCCGTATTAAATGACATCTTTAAAAAAACACGATGTACGTTCAGGTTTTAAGAGTTAATACAAAATATCTATGAGCAGCTGTGGTAAAGGCCAAGAGCATGTCGGGGCATGCTCAGTGCAGGGTTCCCTTGTTACCATTCTGTCAGATTAAGCCAAACGGGGGGTCATATTACATTATAAGCATAAGGGAGTACCTTCGCAGTGCTTTGTACGTCTTTTTACTAAGAAGAGAAGACATCTTGCAATAACTCTAAAGCGGCAGGACTGATCATGTTCGCTACAGCTTTTATTGAAAGTACTTGTAAAGTTTTTTGTGTTATTATTTTTTTAATATTTTTTGGACCCATGGCTAAAAACTTAGAGAAGTTATATTTATTTTCTTTCAGAGCGATTATTTCCAAAATTATTCACTTTATCAAATCATGATTTTTAGAAGCTCATAATTATGCGTTTTAAAAGACTTATTCTACGATACCGCACCGTTGGGTTAAAGCGAAAAAGAAATAAAAAATATGGGAGGAAAGTAAGTAAAAAAACAATTTTTTTTTTTTTTTTTTACAATTGCGATGCATGATTTGCATGATTTATTTATCCATGCCAAATTGCAGCTTTCTAGCACTAAAGATCACTGGGCAAAACCGCGGATAGACGGACATTGCGAAACTATATAGTTGAATAGGGAGCCCTGAAAATGGAGGCCAGTCTAGGCAAATATTTAGGTATGTCTAATAATATCGTAGGCACAGAAACTCTACTCACTGATTCCTACTCTCGTTAATAAATCCAATAAAATTCAAGACCGAGACTAAATTTAGATTAGCAAAGATTATCCTAATTATTTATTAACGGAGCTATTAGAAAGTAGTTTGTTACGTATGTTTTGAAAGTAAGCAGTTGCTAACGAGTGGCGATATTACTCAACTGCGTCATAAGTCAGAAGGAGGGTAAAGTTTTTCGAGCGTATGTATGTATGTATGTTCATATCTTTAGCACCCCAAACGGCTAGATCCGTCAGAATTATGATAGTGGCATACGCTATATAAAATTGTTTTCAGTAGAAGTAGTAGTAATCATTTTATTATAGTTACACAATACACATAAAATTTACTAAAATAGACATACTTAGGCGAAGTTATCCCTATAAGGGATCTCTTAAATAGACATAAGATGTTCAGATAACATTTTCGTGCATGAATAAATACTAAACGTTATATTATATATGTCACAAGTGTCATCAAAAATAATAGAAATTCACCACTTAATCAAATCACGCTTGGTTGGAAAGCAAAAGCTTTATCAGATTAGCCTTGAGTGACGCTACAGACGGGGACTGTTTGAGCGATAGGGGCAACTCGTTCCACAATTTCTTTTCAACGTTTCAACGTTTTTTTTCTTACCGTAGCTCATTTGACCGACCGGTCTGGCCTAGTGGGTAGTGACCCTGCCTATGAAGCCGATGGTCCTGGGTTCGAATCCCGTTAAGGGCATTTATTTGTGTGATGTGCACAGATAGATAGTTCCTGAGTCATGGGTGTTTTCTATGTATTTCAGTATTTGTTTATTATACATATATATCGTTGTCTGAGTACCCACAACACAAGCCTTCTTGGGTTACCGTGAGACTTAAATTTGTGTAAGAATGTCCCTATAGTATTTATATCAAAGGAAAGCTAGTGAAACTACCATTTCAGAAATATATGTCGCAGTCGGGTTTTTTGTTTTTATACTTAATTTACTTGTTAACCTGAGCGAAATCAAGTTTTGTACTGCCAACGGTACCAATTTACACATCACTATATTTAATACCAACTTCCCTAACAACAACAACAAAACAACATTAACAACAAAAAACCTTGATTCTTCATTGCTCTGCTATTAAAAAAACAATAACTAACTATTAACAAAGTTATAGTCGTAATACTGCGTGAATATGGAAGCAGAGTTGTTATAGTGCCACTAGGACAGCTTCTAAGTTACCTAGTTATAAACATTTACCCCCTTATTCATAAACGTGTACTAAAGTTACGATGCCGCTAATCATCGTTCCTTTCCATCATACCGATACGTCGGAAAGGGACAAACGATGTTTAGCGGCATCGTAACTTTAGTACACGTTTATGAATAAGTCAGTGCTAGCTAAGCTGAAATTTGGCATGGGTATATACATCAATAAAGCGACAAAGTCGTACAATAAAATAAATATTTTTTTTAGGGTGCCTCCCCTTTACGTAAAGTGGGGGTGAATTTTTTTTTTGCTTCAGCATTACAGTGTGGGGTGTCGTTGGAAAGGTCTTTCAAAACTAATAGAGGTCTTCAACAAACATTTTTTTATAAAATGAATATGTTCGGAGATAATGATGAAATAATGTGTCCCCCCTCTAACTTTTGAACCATAGGTCCAAAAAATAAGAAAAAAATCGTGCAAGTAGAGCTTAAGAAAGACATTAAATGAAAACTATAGCGGATATGATCAGTTTAGCTGTTTTTGAGTTATTACAAAAAGTTAACCCTTCATAGTAAAAGACGTACATCCACAGTTCATCCCTTGGTTAACTGTTTTTCCTACCTAACATATGTATGGTCATATCTCCCTCACCCCCTGGTCAACTCTCCCATAGGTTGGGGAGACTTGAGCCAATACCCCGTTTAAGAAAAAAGAAATTGCAGAACTTAAATTTTGTTCTTTATCAGCGCTCTGCTATGATCTAAAGATACCTATTTAGATATATCATCTGTACGCGAAACATCGAGTTGCTAACACTTACATATAATACTCTAGTGGCTTGTGAGTAAAAAGAAGTTCAAGTCTCCCGGACTCCCCCTACAATTCAAAAAAATAAAAGAAGTTACAAACAATGACTTTGCAGACCTAACTAAAGCCCTTGAGAGCCCGAAAAATTCACAAAAGTGCGGCGGACTGAACTTTTAGCTTTTATATTTTAAGATGAGAGCAAAATCATGTCACATCTAATAAATTTTAGAAAAACTAGGAACTTTCTGCACTTATGTTTTTAAATTAGGAGAGATGAAAGCCTGGTTATTTTTAGTAATATAATGAATTTATTAAGATCCAGGGAGTTGAAAATGAATTTTCTGAGTTCGAAACTAAAGTTATACATTTTGATACATTGGTAATGCGTTAGATATGCTGGTCCTGTATACTACTTGCGTACGACTTTCAGTTCGGAGTTCGCGGGTTCAAACCCCAGCTCGTACCAATGAGTTTTTCGAATCGTATGCACGCGATCTATGATATTTATCAGTCGCTTTTCGGTGAAGGGAAACATCGTGAGGAAACCGGACTAATCCCAATAAGGTCTAGTTTCCCCTCTGGGTCGGAAGGTCAGATGGCAGTAGCTTTCATAAAAATTATTGACTACACTAATTCTTGGGACAAGTTGCCAAGCGGACCCCAGGCTCCCATGAGCCGTGACAATAAGCCGGGAAAAACGCTAGGAAGAAGTGAATGTAGTTTCGAATGACGGATGTCCGGTAGAAAGAAAGAATGTGAATTTGACGTAAAGTTGCTAGATGAAATAATATATTCCTACCTAACACATATCTTTACAACAATTCTTAAATAAGTATACATACGGGCCATTTTATTTAAAGTTGAACATTGGATATTTTTATATTATTTCTACTTAGAATCATGAGCTCTTTTGATCTTAATAGAAGGAAAACAGTGTCCCAAGATTTGTTTTCCATTCCGTTACCATTTTTATAGACTTTATATGATGGTAACGGAGCGGAGTGGAAGGAATAAAAAATGTATGGAATTATTAGGTCATTTTTTCCCGTATTACGTTCGAAAGAGCTCGGGAATTTGAAAAGAAAAAACAATAATACCTAATTGTAAAATAATGTAGTATTTATGTAAAGCTATTTAATAAATGGCCCATACATGACATGTCAGACGACATGATTGTGTATGGGAAAATGTTGTATTATAAGATTAAGATTTTTGACGACCGGTTTGGCCTAGTGGGTAGTGACCCTGCCTACGAAGCTGATGGTCCTGGGTTCAAATCCTGGTAAGGGCATGTATTTGTGTGATGCGCATGGATATTTGTTCCTGAGTCATGGGTGTTTTCTATGTATTTAAGTATTTATAGATATTTATATATATCGTTGTCTAAGTACCCTCAATTACACAAGCCTTATTGAGCTTACTGTGGGACTTAGTCAATTTGTGTAATAATGTCCTATAATATTTATTTATTATTATTTATTATTTATTTAAGATACGAGTAACTTGTGATGTTTATCGATATGATCAAAAATATTCAAATTCCAAAAAAAAACTATATTACACTACACTAAAAATAAGTAACTAGCTGTGTGTTGTAATCTTAGCTTTACATTAAAATAATATGTCTCAATTGGATTTTATTTAGGCTTGATCAAATAAAAACCGGCCAAGTGCGAGTTGGACTCGCGCACGAAGGGTTCCGTACCATTACGCAAAAAATTGACGTTTGTTGTATGGGAGCCCAACTTAAATATTTATTTTATTCTGTTTTTAGTATTTGTTGTTATAGCGGCAACAGAAATACATCATGTGTGAAAATTTTCAACTGTCTAGCGCAGTTCATGAGATACAGCCTGGTGACAGACAGACGGACAGTGAAATCTTAGTAATAGGATCCCGTTTTTACCCTTTGGGTACGGAACACTAAAAAACAAGTATTATCCCTTAAACTGGTTCTAGAGTAAGTAGCTAAAACTTTCTGGCCTTCAGAGCATATGGGGATAACTATTGTATAAATTATACTGACCGTCATTAGTAATAGATAACCATAATTTATGTGTTTCACGAACAGCTGAACACTAAATAGCCCATAAAAAAGCAATAAGGCAGATAATGTTATAGAGAACCATAACATTTATGAGTATCCCGTTTCGCGAAGCACCTAATGTAATATGTCAGTTAACTAAACATTAAAATCTAACGAGTAACTAGTAAAGGGAGACGGGAGACTTGCTGCGTGCTGTAGAAATAAATATTTTAGTTTTAAGAACAATGAAAAAGGTCAATTTATTATTATATGTATAATTAATTTACCCTTGTACTAAGGTAAGATGGGGTTAGACGAACATAGTTTATTTTGCTCGGGGCAAGACAACCAGTATGAGGATTCCATACCAGTGTTTGTCTTCTCCCGGTGATAGTCTTACCCCACCTAAACTTAGTATTTTTTTTCTTTCTGGAAAGTAGTTTATGAGAGAAACAAACCTTCATGTACATAATTAAAAATGACTCAATAATGCACACAATCATCTAAATGTTTGCATGTCTAAATCGAAATGGCACGGAATAAAAGAACGTTGATTACAAAACGGACCCTAAAATTCAACAATGACGGTTAAATTAACCCCAAAACTCACTCTGTTATAAGATAGGGTCTTCAAAAAAGGTAAATCGTTTCAATTTATTCCGTTCTCTACAACGGCGCTCTCTCCAAACCGTTTAGTTCGTTAGGCAAACCCGCAGCGTATGAGTGCACTCCAGATCTGTTTAGAAATTCCAACAATGTTTAAGCACTAGAATTTTAAAAACATGTACTTACTTAATTTTTTATGCCAATATAAATTAAGTGACACCATAAAAGGAGGAAGAAAAAACACCATACTATTTATATTTTTTATATTTTTTTATGTTATAGGAGGCAAACGTGCAGATGGATCACCTGATCAATGATCAATTTTTGTATACCTTTATATTATTAAACATGAATAAATAGATATGAAAAATTTAATATTGAATCACTGTGCAACTCGCTCGTACTTATTATGTGCATGTGAAATGCAATTAATGTCGAATTAACTTCAAATAAAGTAGAAATCCCTTATTAAGACCTTATTAAGGTCGCCGGAAGACGCTGGATGTGGGTCGCTTCGAACCGGTACATGTGGAGGTCCAAGGGGGAGGCCTATGTTCAGCAGTGGACGTCTTATGGCTGAGATGATGATGATGAAAGTAGAAATGGCAAAGTTCGAACACGGCTACTATTTAGTCTGCTGAAATAATTTATTCCGTTTTTAAATAGATAGTATTTATTTAGTGAAATGGAACGGGAGTGTTAACACACGTCGATATTTAATCTATCCGTTTTTAGGATTCCGTACCAAAAAAGTACCTATAAAAGGAACCTTTATGGTGCGGTTTTTTGAAAACGTATTTATTTGTTTGTAATTTTTTTTTGATGCAATACTCGCTTTTATTTTAGTATTTTCAGATTACACTTCCTGCCTTCTAGACCTTTGCAGTGTTATGGTCACTTAACATGAGGCGGGCCGCGAGTTTGTTTGTCATCGTCATGATATTATAAAAAAAATACTATACATACCCTCCGAGCAACACCGGGAAGGGAGTCGGCACTCGCACTATTTCCCCTCTGCCGAAGCACATGCCCAACTGGGCATAGCGCGGTGCGTCTAGTCGTCCGTACATAAAAAGAGATCGAGATGTGCAAGATTTGTCATTGACGTGTGTCATGTTCTATGTATTTGTGTCATCATTATAGATTGGATTTTATATGTAGTGAGTGAGATCTGCGACTGTGTGCACGTTTCCCCCGGCAGAACAAAAAAATGCAGAACGTTGTTGCTCGAATCGAAGCCTATACCGATATCGGAAAGTAGTTTAGATTTAAGTTACAATCTTCTTCCTCGCGTTGTCCCGGCATTTTGCCACGGCTCATGGGAGCCTGGGGTCCGCTTGACAACTAATCCCAAGATTTGGCGTAGGCACTAATTTTTACGAAAGCTACTGCCATCTGCCCTTCCAACCCAGAGGGTTAACTAGGCCTTGTTGGGATTAGTCCGGTTTCCTCACGATGTTCTCCTTTACCAAAAAGCGGCTGGTAAATATCAAATGATATTTCGTACATAAGTTCCGAAAAACTCATTGGTACGAGCCGGGGTTTGAACCCGCGACCTCCGCATTGCACGCTCTTACTGCTAGGCCACCAGCGCTTTTCTAGGCCACCAGCGCTTTTAAGATATAAGTTACAATGTTTATATCAAACATACAAAATACTTACACGAAGGAAAATAAAAGCACAAGTATATAAGAAAATAACAATTTTGGCGATTCACCAAAAATAATAACTTTCAGCTACAGTTAATTACTACTCTGCTTTGTACGCAGCCAATTTTCCTGCAGTAAAATAGTAGATTGCACGACAAGGGCGTAAAGTCGAGGATAAAATGGGTTATAAATATCCCCATGTTATATCCGTGTTCCGTAGCGATTTATTTCAATTAAGAAAAATCGTTCAGCCAAGGCAAGCCTGTGTCTTTGCAAATATGATAGGTTACAGACGCTGCTTTTTACTCCATCGGAAATGAGATGTCAGTCAAGGCTTATGATAAAACTCATGTTTAAATTAAGTAGCTGTCCACCAGGACATGAAAATTTAACCTCTGGTCCTCAGCATTAGAACATTCTGTCAAAATACATACATACATATAATCACGCTTTTTTCCCGGAGGGGTAGGCGGAGGCCGAGGATTTCCACTTGCTACGATCCTGACATACCTCTTTCGCTTCTTTCATTTTCATAACATTCCTCATACACGCTCGCTGGTTTAGGGTGCTCTTGACCTGGCCTTTCTTCGGGATTTCCCCGATTTGATCAAAGAAATCCGCCGAGGTCGGTCAAAATATATTTCCTAAAAAGTTATTTAAGATTTGTATTTTATTTTAAACTTTTACACACAAGCATATTTTCAAGGAGAAAAAAGCAGCAAAGACATAAAATCGTGGCGTTATATTCATAAATGAACTGATTATAACTGCAATAACATCGGCGACAACTCCTCCCATAAAACAAAACGACTCCCGGCAATCACCGAAACGCGTGACAACTGCTATGCAATAAGCTTTGTCCCTATCAACCCTTCAAACACCAACCAGTGAGGCGTGAACTACCCGTCACAAGAACTTTATTGACGACAAAGCTTTCTCATAATTGGCCACGTTATATATCAGCTATCTAATTTACAGCAAGCAGTAAAAATGTAACACAAAAAGATAACAGGAATGTACACGCTTAGAGGAAGCGTGTCAAATATTTGTATTTATTAGTATCGAATTTTACGTTGACTTATGTGGATCAATTTGGACGTTTTTTATTGCAGTTTTAGGGATGCTGTAAATTGAGAGCCGCCTTTTTCACTCTTATTAATATTTAGGAGCTATGAATTCTGTAACAGAAATTATACGGCTTAATTTATTATGTCGGTCAAAATGTAAACTCGAGGTATTAAATCCATTTTCGAACGAATTATACATAATTGAAGATGATAAACATAAATTAATTCCTCGTAAACTTATTAAGCAATCAAATTACTCTAGACAAGTTATTTTAATTTCTAGTTTCATCTAGATAATAGTTTCTTTCCAAGCCAAGAAACACTTTCCAAAAAGCGTACAGTTTACGATATGCATGCAAAATAAAAATGTATTTTTGTGATTTGGATTTAAGTCACGTTTCCAGAGTCTCATTTAGAAGTCTATTGAATATATATTCAATACAACGCTGAAGATTCACAATGTACTATGTCAAGCTAAAACCGGAAATAGCTGTCCCAAGCTTTGTGGTCGGCGGTCAGACAGCTAGGCACGGCGACCGCGAGGAGAACGTGTAGGATCTGACAGCTTCCTATGTCAGCAGAACAGTAATAGTTTCGCTCACCCCGTTTTCTATAGTTGCATTTAAGAGCTGGAACATTCAGACATAATAACAAAGAATATAATTTGATTTCCAGAGTTGATGTTTTTTCTAAAATCCAATAACACAATATATATCTCAGGAGTACCCGGATAGTGAGGGTACTTGGTACTAGGTATATAATCATGAATGGAATCCATTTGCTTTCCAACATAACTTGTGGTACAGCCAAGATATAAAATATTATGATGATATAGCTAAATCACCGGTATCCGGTATCGACCAATAAAAGCGCAATTTTGTTTGCGCGAGTGTTGTACTTTTTCTATAAGATTTTTCATTGCTCTGGGTTCTGTCCTATACAACAGGTTTAACGCAAGTTTAGATTTATATTTTGCATTTCCTTACACTTAGCTACACAAAGTGTAAGGAAACGCTCCGAAAAGCTCATCAAAATATGACGAAGAATCTACTAATAGTAGTAAAATGATTATAAGCATGAATAGTATAATTATTCGATCAATATATTGTTGCTTTAGCACACATTGTGCGTTTGTAAGGGAATATTATTTTTCATGAACAATGTTTGCCTTTGTCGCCTAAACACAGGGAATTCTAGTTCAGGCATATTCCTAGTTTACATGTGTAAACCATCACTATTTATTAAGTCTTTGTTTTATATAAATAGATAAATAACAAAAAATAAATATTATAGGACATTATTACACAAATTGACTAAAATCCCACAGTAAGCTCAATAAGGCTTGTGTTGTGGCTGGGATATATATATATAAATATTTATGTATACTTAAAAACATAGAAAACACCCATGACTCAGGAAGAAATATCCGTTCTCATCACACGAATAAATGCCCTTACCAGGATTTGAACCTGGGACCATCGGCTTCATAGGTAGGATCACTAGCCACTAGGCCAAACCGGTCGTCTTTATATGAATGTAACCATGGAATATGTGTTTTTAAATAAATTATGTTTATGTTATGTTTATGTAGTTCAAAAGGTTTCCACTAAGATCTAGGTTCCTTCAAACGATGTATTCCGATAATTCTTCGGTTTTGACAGCTCTGACTGCCCGGCCTAGTCAAGATGACCATCGTACATTGACAAACGTTGGGATGACAGATGCTACGAATACATAATTTTGTAAGTTTCGATCGGCGTTTTCTATGAACTTGGCTAGGCCCTCTAAGCGTGACGTCCATGTCGCGTCCTCAAATCATGTTCGGAAAATAAATTCTTAAAAAAAACTTAATTTCTCATTTAGAACATTTTTAACGTAAACTCCTGGTATCTATACTAAATTTCAAAGCGTGTCCTTCCGTAGATTTCCTGCAACCGTTTATCTTTTGTTACGCAAGAATTGTCATAAAAGGACTTTACCGTACTAGCAAAGGATTTTACGGCATTACCTCGAGCGACATGGCGTTGTTAACTGTTGCGGTGCTTTTCTGCGTCTACACTGTCACGGAGTGTGCCAGGGAAAATGAAGGTAAGAAAAGCGAGAGAAGTGAGGCAAAGTCTGTTAAACCATAATAATAGCTAATTTGTCCAAATTAAAACTTATGAAGCTTTGTTTTAAGAACTTTTTTGTAATGACAATTCAATTTTCTAAAAAGCTTCGTGAATTATAGTTTTTCAGTCAATAAAAAATAACGAACAAAGTTTCGCGTGCTT
The DNA here is from genome assembly GCF_033807575.1 of Cydia pomonella. NCBI lineage: Eukaryota > Metazoa > Arthropoda > Insecta > Lepidoptera > Tortricidae > Cydia > Cydia pomonella. The sequence goes on along the minus strand of NC_084718.1, from coordinate 13,693,065 downwards.
GACTAAAATCTCTTTTTTTACCTCACTAGTAAAGGCTGTCTGTATTATTTCGGATATTGTTTAGTGACAAACTCTCTTTGCATATTGCTTTCAATGTAAGTCACGTTTGTATAAAACTTCCGTTAGAATTTAATTTTTGCAAACAAATTAAAGCAAAAATTGTTTCTGTTTATTCCTCCAGCTTTGAAAACAAATGACAAAGCCACGGCTTGAGATTACTAATTGCGGGTCGCAATATTCGCAATTGTGTCTCCTGTTGTCGAGCGTCACAATTCTCCAGATAAATGGTCACCCTTCAACTGTCCACTACGTGACACAATATGACGCGTAATAAAACCTTCTATTCAAACGAACCCAACTGCAAATATAGTATTATGTACCTTTTCTTATTTTACGACCGCCGTGATTAATTTTAACCTCTTGTCGGGGAAACAAAAGGTATGTGCTGAAATGTTAGTATTTTCTAAAAGGTAGCACTTATAGAAATATTATTATTATTTGACGACCGGTCTGGCCTAGTGGGTAGTGACCCTGCCTATGAAGCTGATGGTCCCGGGTTCAAATCCTGGTAAGGGCATTTATTTGTGTGATAAGCATGGATATTTGTTCTTGAGTCATGGGTGTTTTCTATGTATTTAAGTATTTATAAATATTTACATATTATATATATCGTTGTCTAAGTACCCTCAACACAAGCCTTATTGAGCTTACTGTGGGACTTAGTCAATTTGTGTAATAATGTCCTATAATATTTATTTATTTAATAATTGTAATTTAAATGACAGGTTTAATTTAATTGATAATTTTAATGTAATTGATAACTTTAATTTAGTTGCTAATTTTAATTTAATCTAAATGATAATTTTGTTGGTATTAAGTAAATTAAAAAATATATATTTTTTTTAATTTAATTAATTTATATGTAAATATTTTAATTATTTGTTGTGTTTGTAATATCGATATCTGGTCTGAAATAAAAGCTTTTTATTAATTTATTTATTATAATTCGTTCTACATACATCATTGATCCACATATATGTAAATCTATTTCAAGAAAACTATCTGCTGCCATGTGAGTTTCCGTCTATTGTTGTAGATATCGTGTCAAAGATTACTCGCTGATATTACGAGTCAAGGCACGCGTCTTAGTGTATGACACTTTTATTTTATCTTTAAATTTAGTGTGTCGTTCAAAAAATAAAAAGGAAAAAAGTAAAGATAAATAATTGGAATGGCCTCTGATAAAAACTGTTTGATATAAAACTGAAACTTTTTTAATTTCACGAAAAAATAACTCTTCGCTTATGATGTGATTAATTGTAGTCACATGTAGTACATACACGTCACGTCACAAAAGACTAGCGCAAGGACAAAGAAACGTAGACAATAAGAAGTGTTCTATTGTTTTAAATGGGACAAGATAAAAATGCTTTCAACAAGTTTTTTACAAAATCTTTATATGATTTTATCTACGTTGTAGTTAATCGCATAGATGCTATCCAAAACAATCAGGCATTGAAGATAAATAGTATAGTAGCTTTATATTAATGAGCATTACCTATTTAACAGTACATTCAATTTGTAGTAATATTAAGACGAAACAAAAATACACATGATTATTTAGCTTTTATTATTGCGAAGTTCTATATTGTTTTACGGAAACATTCCTGCACAATAATCCAATATCAAATATTTACACCAAAAGATGCCAAAACAACCCATCAAGAGATCAAATATTTATGAGTCGACTCCTTATGCGCCGTGGTCGCCCGTGGCACATAGCAAACATGCTTTTTGTTTATATTAGGGGATGATTTTATTTTTTTTAGTTCCGTAAACGAGTTATCTCAACTTGTAGCTTTGCCGAAGCGATCTTGCCCTTTTTATATTTTTCATCATTCCACGACCTTAACCCACAGAGGACCTTAGAGTTGTTGGACAGTTTTTTTTATTCCTGACTGAATATACTTCCTCCATATTTATTAATCCGCAGTATTCTTGTGCACTGAACCTGGAATTATTTGGCTATAATTATTGACTGTAAATAATTTCTTAACAGGCCGCGTAGCCAACATGCATTTCGTATACGCTCCAGAGCGATAGAAACGCAACTATCACTGTCGCACTAACATAGAAGAGTGATAGAGAGACACAAGACGTTTCGTTGTCATAGCGATAGCGATTGTCACCTTGGCTAGGCCGACTTGGAAGAATAGCTTTTCGAATCTAACGAAATAACGGTCATTTTTCTATGAAATTCCATTTCGGGAGAAAACGTTTTCCACTATCTAAATCTTAACAAATCACTTTGATTTTGATGTCGAACGCTTTAACATAATATATCGTATATATATATATACTTAATGGACTAAGCTGGAGACTCATCAATACAATTCAAAATATAGTTTATTATTAGTACACCTACAGATATGTCAACAATAGTAAATACAAAGGCCGGGACGAAAGGGGTTGCCCGCCTTAGACCTATGCGATCTCGCTTCGCTCGGCCGTCTATATGTCTTCGGCTGGCAACCCTATATTTCCCGCCGAGGTATGTATAGTGCTTTTCTCAAACATGCAATGAAATAATAATAAAAATAGGATGATGATGATGTAATAAATGCTTTGTTTCATGACCTAATAACCTATCAAGGTTTTCAGTGCGTGCGGTATTACGACGACATTAGTACGACGCACACCATTCAGGACGCTTTTTTTCCTTTTTTTTTTTTCTTTTTTGTGATTTTTTATTATTACTAAAGGGGAACAAAAATTTGATTATTTTTGCGCTACCACGCACGGCTTGGAAGATACAGCCCTATAAAGATTTTTCTCAAACATGCAATGAAATAATAATAAAAATAGGATGATGACGATGATTGTTTCATGTCCTAATGTGATAGGTTATTCAGTGCTGTTTTATTTTCTTTTTTTTGTATGAAAGTCCATTAACGACCTCTTGTCCTAGCCGCACCTGAAACGTCATACTTCGAAGCCTTATTATAAGGAACATAACATCAATATTTCATTGCATTTTGAGAAAATACATTTACATATATAGTCAATGTGATATTTACAACCAATATCTTACAATAATCGGAGTCTTCAACTGAACAGCGCACAAACAAATGAAAAAACCACTAATACAGATTTATTTGTGACATACTTACCCCCAACTTTCTAGTATAGTTTCATAATGACCTGGCATTATGTCAGCTTCTCTTGATATTATCAAGCATATTTGTTGAATAAGTTTTGCTTATTACCAAATAAAGTTCATTTTCCAGTACACCGTAAGAGACTTTTCAGGAGTGCAATAATTGTAACATTATTTCAGATATCAGGATCGCTGCACCATCTTTAATACGTCTGTGCCATGACGTCAAACATAAGGTATGATTCTGTTCAGTTTTTATTATAACAATGATCAAAAGTTGGTCTATGAGAGACTAAGACAATTGCACACCTACTCATATTGCTGCCCGCTGCTTAGAAGTATGTATAAATTTGATGTACCTAATTTAAGAGTCAACACATTGTTTCAAATCGACAATTTTTTTCTAACACAAATAAATATACTTATTTAAATAAAAGCCTCTAAAATTGACTATTCAATGGCGGTAAACAAAAATGCAGGTAAACTAAGTTCTAAGTGGTTAAAAAAGGTATTATATTTTTATTTATTTAATCTTTATTGCACAATACATGAAGGTACAAATGGCGGACTTAATGCCTTAAGGCATTCTCTACCAGTCAACCAATGGGTTAAACCAGAAAGATAAAGTAGGTGGTAGGTGGTGATTAGGTAGGTGGTAGGTAGGTAGGTGGTAGTGTCTTTAGTTATTCTCGAAGTGTTTCGACCGCTTCATTACGTTGCTTTTCCTATAGAGTCAACAAGCATTTCAGCACGAATCTCGCATTTTTAATGGCATTGAATGTTTAAAAAATCTTAAATAAGTGCAGTCCCGGTAATGAAGCGTTTAAACCGTCAGAAAATTATCCTGAAAAGGTTTGCTTCAAACGAAAAGTAACAGTATTGCATTGTATTGTATTGTATTTACAGTATACTCGTAATACCTACAGTGTGGAGATATTTCGCCAAAATGATATATTTTGTCGATGAAGCGGGCATCGTATCAATAGGGTATTTGACTACTAGTCAAATCAGTTTCTTTTTCGAACTGTCAAAACAATGGAATTTATATGAAACACTAGCAAATGACGTCGCGGTCAAGTTACCTACTCTTTAAAGTTCTATACGAATTATAAAATAGAAATAGTGTCTAAAAATAACTGCTTCGTTTCTCGATTGAGGTTATGGTGCTTTATTTCATACATAGTGGGAAAAAAATATTTCAAATACAGTCAAATACCCCCTATATATGTGTTTTCATACATACGCATATAAGTCTGTAGAACAAACTGTGATGTTAATATTGAGTTATCAGATTTTGTCCTGCCAATTATCGGCTTTAGTTCGCATCTGTCATTCTAATATACAAATACAAATACAAATAATTTTATTGAAACCAGTATAAGTACAGTGTTAGCACTTAAAGACTAAGGATTAAGGATAAGGATCCTGTGTTTCAGGCAGAATAGGACCATATTAATTAATTTGTAATTATTCACTTAATTATAATTATAAATAGTACACAATAAAAATCTGGTAGGGTGATAACCTTAACAAAATAACTTATTTAAGTATTCTATATCAAAGTACAGTAAGAAATCATTTTACGACTATTAGTAAGTTCTCTGTATCATCGTATGTCATTTTTTGAAGGGCGCGTCGTAGAATATTCTTACAACCAACATAGCTAAGAGGGTATAAGTCTAATTTTGAATTTAACCTGTTGTACAAATAAGGGCCCAAAAAGACAAAAAATCTAGAAGAAAATACGTGTTTTCTTTGTACGGTTTGTATACATATAATATCTTTGCGCCTTTTGTTAGTATATGCAGTGTTGAAAGGAATTTTGGTGTGCTGCTTAAGTGTTGAGCTTAATATAAATAGTTGACGAACAGTTAGTACTTCACATGCTTTATAAAGGAGTTCAGTGGGGTATAAGAATGGGCGGTAAGTAGCTACCTTTAGTACAGCTCTCTGGGCTCTTTCTAGGTTTATTAGTGTTGTTTTAGCTGTACCACCCCAGGAAGAAATACAGTAACTTAGTATCGATCGACACAGTGAAAAGTATACTTGCTTGATTAAAGTTTGATCACCTATCGATCGAAGTTTTTTAAATACAAATATTAATTTTCGAACTCTATTGCACAATGCTTCAATGTGATTTTTAAAAGAGAGAGTTTCGTCAATAATGACTCCCAAATACTTAATGTTGTCAGTAATAGCTATAGATGGGCATGTACAGGGCTTATTTGTTTCGTCCTCACAGTTATGTGCGTAAAGTGTGTGATTATTTGACATTGGATCTGATTTCCGCATGGAAAAGCTTATAAAGTTTGTTTTGTCAGAGTTCAGTGTTAGTAGATGAAGTTTTAGCCAGTTAGTTACAACATTGAATCCTCGTTGTGCGTACTCGTAAACCTCGTTTGTTGACTTTGCGGAAAAAAGTAGCGCAGTGTCATCTGCGTAGGAAATGATTTTGCCACTATCTATCTTTAGATTGCATAGGTCATTAATGTAAATTAAAAATAGGGTAGAGGCCAAAACGCTCCCTTGTGGCAAGCCGTAAGATGTGTTTTCTAAATCTGAGCTGATGATGTTATCTATTTTTACGCATTGAGTTCGTCCGTTTAGGTAGCTCGCGATTAATTTGTGCTGTGTGCCCCTAATACCTAGTGATTCAAGCTTGTGCAGTAAAATGGAAATAGAAACGGTGTCAAAAGCTTTTGCGAGGTCCAGAAAAATTCCAATTGTCTTGTTACCCTTGTCTAGTTCCTGAACTAAATAGTCTGTCAATTCGTGTACAGCATCTGCAGTTGATAACTTGGACCTAAAACCAAACTGCGTCTTTGACAAAAAGCATGCTTCTCCAAATATTGCACAAGTCTATTATTAATAATTTTTTCCAGAATTTTTGATGTCGCTGGCAAAAGAGAAATCGGTCTATAATTTGTTACTTGAACTTTGCTTCCAGATTTATAGACAGGGATTACAACGGATTTTTTAAGACATTTCGGAAATATTCCTTCAGAGATGCACTTTTGAAATATATATGTTAGTGGTGGAACCAGGATATGTCTGAATGCCTTTATTATTTTGTTCGATATGCCATCCCAACCGACCGCGGAATCGTCTTTTAGGCTCATGATAATCCTTTCAACCTCAGCTTCATCCGTGTTTAATAGGACAAATGATTTCGAGGATTTATATGTACTAAAATGTATTCTTGAGGGGGGTGAAGACGGATCCTCCTGGATTTTATCAGCCAGGTTTTGCCTATGTTAACGAAAAATTCATTTGTGCTATTTGCAGCTAGCAATTCAGACGGGCCTACTTTCAACAAACTTGCAGATGATTCACGTTGTTTTGTTGTGTATGTTACGTTTTTAATATATTTCCAAACAAATTTACTGTTTTTTCCAGCAATTTCCAGCTGTTTTTTGTCGTAGTTTGTTTTTACGTTTTTCAATAGGTTGTTACAAAAATTACGATATCTTTTATACGACAGTTGCAATATAAGATTGTCTGGATTTGCTTTAGCTTTCAGGTGAAGTTTATCCCTGTGTCTCATGGATCGAAGAAGTCCTGGGGTAATCCATGGTTTTATATTAAAATTCTTGCTATTTAAACGTGTATTATAAGTGTTAAGTAATATTGCTTGTATTATAAGTGTTAAGTAATATATATTTATTATTGACTGGTGTTTTCCATACTGTATTTTGTGGAAACTTTTTAATGGCGCTGTAATTATGAAATATGATGGAATTACTTGCAATTACGATAACGAAGCGTTTGAGATCCCCATAAAAACATCCTGGAAAGGAAATGAATTACAAATCATACACTTTACCTATACTCTACACGAGCTTATTTTTTCCTTGAGAAATAAGGAGTTACATAGGGCCTACAGATAAAGTATGTAAGTATCCCTTGGGATAATAACGTAAACCTATACCTTACAAAAAATACGGGTCAGTCCACGCCTGGGCACGTTGCCAAGTTCGGTGGTAGCGAATGGGTGCTTCGATTGACAAAATATTTTTCTCCTCTATTATTTTTGTTGTTCGTATTCAGTGCTCAAACAGCGTGTAAACAACCCGTTTGGAGGAATATTGTGGTATAATTTATCATACTTTAGACATAAATAGAAAAAACACACCAGTAGGGCTAAGATGGTCGGTTCTTTATCATTTGTCACCATGCCTGTCGCGTTCTAACAAGTATGTAAGTGCGAAAGTGACGGGCATAGTGACAAACGATAAAAATGGAACCATGCTACCACTGCTGTACAAGATCAGATATAGTAAATAACTATTTTTAAACTTAAGCTAACCTACTAAATATGGTCGTCTTAGCCAACTTTAAACGTTTAAAACTTTCGCGTTTTGAACACATATGAAAACATAATTTTTAGCAGACCATTCGCCAATTTATTTTGTCAACCTTTATTTCCGACCTTTAAATAGGGAAGATTTAAATTATCGTCAACTTGGAGACCAGGCCGCATAGCCAACGTTACAATCGTTAACGCTCCGTAGTGTATCGTAGTCATCTCTCTCTATCACTCTTCCATATTAGTGCGAGTGTGACAGTTGCGTTTCGTTCGCCACGGAGCGTGAATGATAGGCACTTTGGCTACGCGGGCAGGCCGCATAGCCATGCGCATGCCAGCGATGGAAACGCAACTGTCACTGTCGCACAAATATGGAAGAGGGATAGAGCGACAAAGCGTTTCGTTATCGTAGCGCAAGCGATTTTCACCTTGGCTAGCCAAGTAAAATGGATTGGAAGTTAAATCCAAGGGATCTATCTTCGGATGAATGCGAATGTTGTGAGTGTTGCGTGTGTGGTGGGTGGTTTGAATTTTGTGATCTACAACCAATGTTTTCATTACTTGACATCGGGTAGCTACATAAATATCTATTTTGACATGTTGATGGGACATCAGTTATCCGAGAACAAGACCCGCTAAAATTTACCTATAACTTAATAATGTTAGCCAACTTTATTTAACTCCTGTTTTTCGATAAAACATTATTCTCTGTTTTCTTCTTTTCTTCATAAGCAAATGGACTTTAAGCAGGCCTTTATATATTTTAATCAATGTTGCTGATCAGTTTCTCTTCCTTCCAATCTCTTCAAAGAATCTTAAAAAGGGTTCGATCTGACTAATGGACGTTACGTGACGATCTGTATCGAACCGTGGCTGAAACGCTTATGAAAATTACGTGTTTAATTAAGCGTTATAACGGCCCGTCGCTTATTAAAAGTTAATTTTGACAGGTTAAATTTAAACTAAAATAAAATAAAATTTGTTTTTATTAACATGGCACTTGGATTAAATGAACAGTACTTATTTACAGTTGTGATATTTCCTAATTTTAGAGCCAACATTGTTTAAAATTGTTTTTTTTTTGACACAAATAAATATATTAAAATAACAGCCTGTAAAATTTACCTTTTAACGGCGGTAAACTAAAATGTAGGTAAGTACACTAAGTGGACAGATTTCGAGAATAAATTATAATTATTTAGTGGTGAGATAAGCTAAACTAGCATTAGCATTCAATGAGTACTTAGTAGTGATTAAAATGTGATTTGTGTTTACCCGTATATTTGTTAATTAATCTGTCGGTAGTCGCGAAAATTACCCTACTCTCCTACCCGCCAATTCTATAATGAAAAAGTATAAATATATATAACTTACCATAGGGTGGATGGATCATTTTTGCTGTGGCGGTTGAAACATATTTAGTTCGAAGGCTACTTGTTAAATTAAGATTGTTTAAGAGCGTTGAAATAGGAACTTGCAGTAAAATAAAAGTAATTGATTGCACCAAGGACTTTTATTCATCACACATCTATCTCTAGCATATTTATTGAAATAAATGAAAGTTTCATAATTGCAACCTAAGCGGCGCGACTATAGTCCCAACTTTTGTTGCCTAGTTATTGACCTATTTTGCGTAATTTTGACTAATGTCTCATCTCCGTGTTTCGGTTAACACTCGGGCGTGCCAAACGCGACGCGGGTTGAGTCTTGAGTCGAATCGAACTATAACCGCGAAAACCGAAATTCGCAAATTGCGGGGTTCTTTCTCTTTTACTCTCACTAAGACGTGATTAGAGTGACAGAGAAAAATGCCCGCAATTGACGAACTTCGATTTTCGCGGTTATAGCCCAGAATAAAACTATGAACTTCCGAATGACTTCCGACGTGACGTCGCATCACATGTTAATAGTGTGATTCTGGTCGTACAACATAATAGGCTCAATTTGATTCGACTCAAGACGAGTCGCATCGGGTTGCGTCGCGGAACGTTTTAATGTGTTTCGGCCTTTAAGAATAAAAGTAACGCGGTACAGTGTAACGTGATTCATTCTTTGAAAGGTAAATACACTTAGAAGCAATGATGGCTAGTCACTTTGCACGTGAATTTTCATACAAAGTGACCCGGTGTCATTGCTCTAGTATATAGGTTGTCGTCTCCTGTACAAAGCATGCGTAAGTTGTTTTCTCCCCAGATTGAATCTCATCAGCCACACCGACGCTTTAGGGCGAATAACCTCTGTTGAAACATGCAATTGAGAAAGCAATCTTTCAAAAAGGTTTTCCTTTTTAAGGTATTCTTTTAATAAAAATACTTGGAAAAAGCGAATCATAATTCTCAGTCAATAAAGTATTTATCGAAGCACTTAATTATTTTTACCAGGGTAAACCTCTGTTGCAACAAAAAATAGCTACTTGTCTGAAAGATATTTACTTTGTACAGCTACTTAGAGAGCAAATCAATATTTAGGCCCGTTTCTTAGGGTTACGTACCCAAGGGTAAAACGGGACCCTATTACTAAGACTCCGCTGTCCGTCCGTCTGTCTGACACCAGGCATGAACCGTGATAGTTAGACAGTTGAAATTTCACAGATGATGTATTTCTGTTGCCGCTATAACAACAAATACTAAAAAGTACGGAACCCTTGGTGGGCGAGTTTTTTAGTACCTATTTAAATTATGTCTGACTTCTATTTCAGTTTATAATCTTTATTTTCCGTTTATAGGTTTATTTCGTATAAAACATAAGAATAAGAATTAATAGGTAATAGGTATGTAAAAACTATAAGTTCATACATACGTTTTAGCTCATTTATCCCTTTGGAATAAATATGTGATATTTATACATTTAATTTTCTTATTTTCTGCCTTGTTATTAAGTCAATATTACAAGCTTTATCCGATTGGGCGGTGTGTTTTAAACAGTTAATTTATTGTATATGTGATTGAATCAAAAGTATGAATAAACACCATTTCTAGTTTTGAAATACCCGTACAATTCAACGATAAGCGTTCTAAGTATGTTTTAGTAATGTGTAAAACGATTGTCGACAGCCATTCTTCTGCCTGATCTGCAACGGTTTCGACTTTTCCTGCTTCTCCCCTGCGGAAACTACCCAACGACCGACAGAGCCTTCTACACAACCCTCTACTACTGTCATTGCCACTGCCGGGACTACTGCTGCTCCTGCCGAAGAACAAATGGAATAAGCATTACAATAACCTTCAGATCAATTCGAACGTGCTGACATCAAATCCATATTGGAATTAATACTTGGGCGGACAAGTCTGAACGAAATGAATGCGCGGATGAGGTCTGATGTCAGGGCACGTTCAAATTGGCCTGCTTCTTTTTTATGGCATTAAGAATAATATGTATTGCTTTAACGAACTTAATGAATCTTAGCCTGAGCTACGAAGACGTTTTTATAGTTTGAGTTGAATAATCTCTGTAAGACTTACGGATTAGTTATTATAAAATTGATAACGGTGATCAACGTTTCAAGATTGAATAAAATAGGTGAAAATTTGCGTAAAGAATTTAATATAGGAATCATTCAATGCCATCAGTATTTAGTAGGTATACTTTGATTTAAACTTTCACGGTTTTTACACATTATTATTTAACAAAACGGGACTTAATCGTATATAAGTTTGGTTAAAGTTTAAATAGCCAGCCAGTCTTCTCCAAGATCACGGGCACAACATCGTCCTCAAAACGTCGGAGGTAATTTTAAAAACTCGTTTTTACGCGGGCTACTTTTATTCATGCATTGTAACAAAAGTATGTATTGGATTAAATACCTAACTTCTATGTTATCGAATTTAATTTCTTAACCCTTTGTGTAAAATGTGAATATTGCGTATTTGGGTACGATAAAGCAATAAACATCCACACAAATTGTGTTGACATTATTACTCAATATTAACACAGATATTCGTCCCTTAATTGCCGTTTATTGAAGCATCTAGCTGAGTGTTAATGTTTCTGTAATATCGCGTGGCGAACGCGGATAAAATAAATTAAGGGACGCCGACGCCGCAGTCGCCTAGACCTAACACGGTAGAAAGAAAACAGTAGTCCTTAAACGACTAGACTTAACAATTTTTTGACAAGGTAGCGACAATCTAAAGAGTACAATCAATGAATTCTATTCATACTTATAAACACAAGTAGACACCAGCAAAGTTGAAGGCATTAGGCTCAGAGGCAAATCCCGATGACCTGCATTGACCAATAACCGCTCAGCTCTCGATATTCTGAATTCGACTGCAGATATAAAGAGGTGGAGACACATTCTTATTGAGGAGCCTGTTGCGTCAAAAACTCATCAATGGAAAGGATGAGGACAAAACACAGCGATATGTACTATTTCCAGTCAAGCCAGTTAAAAAGTCAGCCAAACTCAAAATTGTATATTCAAAATAGGCTGTTATAGATCATCAAAAAAAGTTAAAAATGGCGTACTTATTGCTTCGTGGTATTCTCTAGTTTTTCTGACATTCAACCATAGACACAACACATAGAACCAAACAATAAAATAAAAGCGGATGCAGTGAGAAGCGTTTAGAACTGCCATGTCTTAAAGTGCGAAATCTAATATACAATGTGAATTTACGCCGGTTTTTTCATTATATATATTTCGAAGTAGGTAACTACTGTTATATTACTACTGTGTTTCCCATCCGCCATGTGTAAATATACAGTGATACAGCAACGATTTTGTCCCCTAATTCTGCTTGCGTAAGAGAATGTGTGGGAACATCGAATGACTAAGAGGAAACCAATATAAAATAGAGCTAATACATATTTAATAAGCAGATGGGTGCATGATGTTTATATTTTATTTTCAATTCTAACTAATATTATATTTATCGGTCCAGCTACTTATCTCCGAGAAACCGAAAAACATGCATAAAAAAGATAAAGACGAACCTCCTCCTTTTTGCAGTCCCTTAAGACTTCGTCGACCGTCCAGTGGCGTCCTCATTAGGGGAATTGTTTTCTAATAAACCAATAAGTTCTGTATAAGTAACAATAATTTCTGTATTAATGGATACGTCCAAAAGAGAGGTATGGGCACTGTGAATATCATCTCGTGTTGTGTCGTAGGGTGTGCTGTGGCACAGCGGAGATCATTCCAGATCTAGAGCAGAGCCCAACTGGGGAAGTACCTCCACCTTACAGAAAATCGCAGGCAAATAACACTAGACCCGACTCATAAAGTTGTGTTCCTGCTGGCGAGTAAGGTTGCCAGATCTCAACGAGTGTGCGGAGTGTTAGGGTCGGCAACGCGCGTGTAACTCCTCTGGAGGTGCAGGCGTCCATAGGCTACGGAGTCTGCTTACCTTACCTTACCTTACCTTACCTTACCTTACCTTACTGGGCCGTATGCTTGTTTGCCACCGACGTAGAAAAAAGAAAAAAAAACACAGTATATTGTTGTCCTAATGATTCTCTAACAATCCTGGCGGCGCTTAGTGCCATCCGAATTGACAGCAATCGGGCTATCATAACCCGAGGTGTCGTACGCAGCCCAAGACAGAACGATATGGCGGCGCACTGTGGACGCCCTCCGCCCCACCGCGGGGACATAGGACTTTTAAGTCACTGATTCCCCAACTTTTGGTCTTTATCACATATTTTTATTTTACTTTATAAACTAAACGGCAAATGTTGGCCACATTCCTCCGTTTAAGTAAAAGAAGAAGTAAGAGTACATTTGGCAAAAGTCAATGCATACTTATGTACTTAGCGCTGTCAAGCTAGTGCTTTACAGGACTTTTGTAATGGGGTTCGTTTGCGTCACAGCCCTGATTGTTCTGATTTTTTGCAAACCCATTTATGATGTTGGCTCAGTGAATAATCCAAGTTTGTAACCTCGAGCGCAACTTTGTTATTACGTAACTGGATTAACACATGCATTGTTTAAATTATACGATTCAATAGTAATTTTCATTAAAATTAAATAATCATATTTATTTTATTTTATTTTGATAGGTACAATAACACAATGCAGGCAACAACATTTTAAAATATTCCATATATAAGTATCTTATACACTACCCACACCACGATTACAATTGTACACAACACAACCACGGAACAATTATTAAGCTAAATACAATTTTTCACTATAAAATCTTGTTATTAAAGGCAATAAAGAATATAGTAAAATATAACAAACTGTTAGTACGATAAGATATTTACTTACAATTTTGGGACAGCAAAACATTTTTGATATGCGCTATCCTAGCCACATCATTATGCAACCAAACTTACAAAATTAACCACAAAATAGCCATATTTACAATTTAATTACAAGTACGTTCCAAACGGCTTGATAATTTAAGCAAATCAGCTTTAAATTCAAAATGACATAAAAGACCGCAAAACCAACGAATCGTAGCGCTTCTGAAATCGTGGTCGTTTTGCTGTCAATATTGGAAATTTACTGGAATAACGTGCGATGTTTTAATTAAGAGTGGGGGCTGGCTGTCGAACTACGGACATAGTGACAGCAGCCTTGATTATATTTATCGAAACATTTTAGGCATAAACAGGCCACAAGCTTTTAGGTGACAGCTTTGAGTTACTTGCGTGAACGATTATGTGCGTTTGAAGGGTGTGGTAATCTTGATCAAGGTCAGTTGTAGTTCTACTCCTACGATAACAAGCGTGTGCGATGTGTGTTTTCTTACCGCACACGTGTACAACAAACAAATGTTTGACACGATACGCTAAGAGTGCCTCCTGATTAAATTATTTTAAGTAATTTTTAAATGTGATTAGTCTTTTTGGGCGATATTTTAATCATTCACCTAATGCTTTAAAAACATAGATATTGATGAATTAGAAACTAATCATTTTTTTAAAGTCAAATGAAAAAGACGGTTGCGATACTGGATAAAAATGTGACACTTTTATACATGGATACTTTGACCTCATTTTGGCCTAGTGGGTAGTGACCCTGCCTACGAAGCTGATGGTCCCGGGTTCAAATCCTGGTAAGGGCATTTATTCGTGTGATGAACATGGATATTTGTTCCTGGGTCATGGGTGTTTTCTATGTATTTAAGTATTTATAAATATTTATATATGTATTATATATATCGTTGTCTAAGTACCCTCAACACAAGCCTTATTGAGCTTACTGTGGGACTTAGTCAATTTGTGTAATAATGTCCTATAATATTTATTTATTTATTATTATGTTTAAAATTATGGTAATACCGGCCCTGACCTAGTTTTTGGATGTATCAAAATTGTTCATGTACAGTCAAGTTCAAAAATATGGGTCCACGCAACTTACTCAAAAATATGTCCCATAGCTCTTATTTCGTCGACATAAGAGCTACGGGACATATTTTTCAGCAACATATGTGCACCCTTATTTGTACACTTGACGTACCACTACTTTTTACCTAATCTAATCTTTCGAGAATACAAACTTTTTTTTTTTAATTAATAGGCGCAAACTTACATTTAAAATAAAAAAAGATGACTACGATCTTACGCTTGACTACTTCGCGAAGTTTTTCCATCTTATCTTTCTTACCTAAGGTTGGCAATGGCTAAGGTGGTTTGAATACCTATTCCAACAAATCCGGTTAATCTATTTTTGTACATATGACCTAAAGTATCTTGCTCGATTCTGATAAGTTAAAAGATGGAAAATAAACTCATAAAATTGTATTGAAATTGATCTACAAAGGAAATTCCAACAGCATGAACCTAAAACCTATCTTATTCCACATTTGCCGCGATAATCCGGGGTCGGGAATATAATTCCCAGCAGAGAATAAGCCTGAATTATTTGTCGCATCGCACGAATTTGTGACAATTGGCTTGTATTTATTCCGAAAAAAGTTGGATAGCATATGGAACGGACCGGGAGTTACAAATAATCCCAGTAGAGGCAAGCACTGAATCATAAGAAGAATAGACTTATCTGAAACATCTTGAAGATCTTATGTAACTTGAGGCGTTATTTTCCGCAGCCCTAGCCGTTATAAATTTTGTGGGACAAAGCTTATTTTAAACGACGGATCAAAAAGTATAGGAGCCGGGTATTTATAATGAATGGGTAATTTGTATAGGTACTTAATTATTCTTTGAGAAATATTTCGCTTAAAACAATATTTCAATAAAAAAAAAAATATGACATGTGATGTAACATTCAGATGCGAACTAAAAATCTTTTTAGTAAAGGAATCCCTCTACTTAGTAAAAGAATATGTTAATATAATGTAAATTGTTAATATTTTTTTATTTTCAAGCTATTTATTTCTTTTTTTTACATTGTCTCTAATCTATTATTTTGTTTTTAATTTGACATTATTTAATTATTTAACTGTAGTACTATTGTACAATTGTTATTTATGAAAGAATATTTTAAGAAAACAAATCTAAGCAACTTTAGATTTAATTTAGTCATATTTTAGTTTTAGTTTACATTTTTAATTGTTTATAAGGTTATATTATTGTACTAATAAATGTAATAATTTATATAAAAAAAAAGCAACTTTTATACACATAAAATAAAATGCATATACGAGTATTATAAACTTAAAACATAGCACGTCGCTCTTTGAAAGAGCCGTTGTAAATATTTTACAACTCATTCGTGTAACGGAACATACTTTTAAAACCTACATTCTGTTTTTCTCGTATTACTATTCCATGTAACATCTATATTTCGCAAAAAAAAAATGAAATTTATATTTACTGAGGATACGCTACCCTACGCTAGCCTACGCTAAATGCCTAGGACTAATATTGAATGCCTTGTAATTACTGAATATAATTACAATATACTCCTCAAACTTAGGCATTTTTCGGGTTTTGATTATTTTAGCGTTAGAATTTAAAATCTAATTAGCTACGCTATAATGACGTATACTTAATTCCCGAGGCCAACGATTGGTTAATATTCAATCATTTAAATTCGATTATTTTTTTTTCTACTCGTCGACTTTAATGGTTGAATTAAAACTTCGTTTATCAAAATATAATGTAAGTATGGGCTCCCATTGAAATAATTTACCGCCTGAAACTATTTTGTGTTTTTTTACCTGACTGCGTCCTGAAAGAAGAGTAGGTATGTATGTACATTTCTTTGGCACGTCCTTTGGCACTTTTGAGTTTTGACATATGAAGGGTCGTTCGTCACAATTGTGGTAGTGATATTTTAAAAATGGCGCCCGTAAATGAAAAAGGGGGGTTGTTTTTCTTACCGTAGCAATACGGCTATCAAGTGCAAGCTAGTAAAGTACCATTTCAAGAATAAACTTAACCATCGGCCCGATTTGAAGAATGATTAAGACACGTTTAAGATCTTGGAAAGATCTTTAAAAGATCGTTAACTTGACGACATGTCAAAATTGACGTTTATTTCGATTTCGCTGTGATCCCAATAAGATCTATCTACGATATTTCTAACGTCAAAGTGACAGTGGTTGCTCGAATCGAGCTGCTTCTGTCAATTATACGACATACAAACGATATCTAAATGAGAACTTATCTAAACCAGAACTTATCGTTATCATATTTCATTCTTCGAATCGAGCCGTAAATATAATAACAAACAAAACAAGAGCTTCTTATAATGAATAAGAAGTTCGTTGTCTTTTGTTCTATCCTTTTATCTACTGACATACTTACGTAATTGTGCTAATCATCAAATGGCCGAAGAACATTTGGACGCCATAGGAACCGTTGGAGAGACGAAGTGAAAAAAGGCCTTATCGAAGTCGGCGCCGTCGACTTCACAGAAACGGCTTTGGACAGAAAAGAATGGCGGTCTTTCGGAGGCCAAGATTCACTTAGGGTCGCTGCGCCACAGCAGTAAGTATTTAAGTTATAAATTAGAAAAAGGTATTATTTTCGTTGACTCTTAGGAAACGTACATACTGTATACAATATTGATAAGCTCAAGTATCAAGTTTTTTAGTCGTGTTTTAGCCTAAGTAAGGTCCGAGATCTCTCCATTGTATCACAATTGTATAACTATGCTAGTCGTGAAACCATTTAACTTTTTTAGAAAAGTTATTCGTTTAGACATCCGATAGTGATCGATAACGACATAATATCAATGCCAAGGCTAAGTTTGTGACGCAGAGAATAGGAAACTACTATTTATTGTCTCGCGATTTAGCTTCGCCTTCAAAACCGAAGCTCTTTAGAAATGACGCAATGGATTTGATTTCTTTTATTTCCGACACAATTGAAGACAGTTTGGAGGTGATCCAAAACGATTATTTTTGTCATATAGCTGTAACTTGTATCGATGACGCAACTATTAATGTTTTCAATGTGGAGGTATAAGTAATTGAATAGCTAGCTGACATCAACATTGAGTCCATCCCAAAACAAACTAGGTACACTTGCAGCGGGAATATTTTTTTTGTATTTTTTCCCTGTTACCATGTTGTTGTCGCAAGTCAAACCTCATCTTATCTTTAAACCTAGATAGGATAATCTAAGCTCGATCACTCAAGGTTATTTTCTTCGCGACCGTAATTCACTAATTTTTACTGTCATTCCTTAAAATCAAATCGCGCGAAGAGGGAAAAAATGTTGGAAAACCTAAACAGGAGAGAATGAAAATCAGGATAAGGCACTATTTACTTTAATTATACGTATTTATATAGGCTTTCGGCTGGTTAGTGGTTTAATGGCGGCGGCCAGACCTGTAGGGCCGTCCTGGACGCTGAAACAAAGAGAATTAATTAATAGTATTTAGTCATATAATTGATAATTTTAGTTCAATATGTCTGCTTTTGAAATATTGAAACTATTTATCGTTTTATATTGTTATTACTTTATGCGAATGTAATTATAATATTAATAGACGTTATTGTAATAAATTTTTGAATGAATATTTTGTGGGCTAGGCAGGTATTCGACTGCCAGCGATCAGCGAGTAGCAAGTAGGAAGTGTGGAAAGTTTTCAAGTCAAATACGCCCATGAGGCTCATACGCCTTTTGAAAATTTACAAGTATGTCGTAAGGGTTAGATTTCCAAAGAAAGTTAAGGGTCCGCAGCTAACTCGGCAAAATTTCACCTTACCATATAAACGGAGTTTCATTCTCATTTTAAAATGAGTTGGACTGTAATGAAACTTTGCGCATACAATGACAAGAGGTATACCTATGCATGTAATTAGTTTATGTATTAACTCCAGCTTATAAAAGAAATGAAATATGTAGAGCAAAAACATTATTGCATGAAAACTTACATTTGCTGTATTATTTAAACCATGGTATACCTTATCCTATCGTAAGTACAAAATTTCAGAGCAATCTAGCTAGTAGTTTTGAAATGAGAGCGTAACTATGTTTGCATGGAAAACCGAGCTTACTGCGGATTCTTAATATGCTATTTCATAGAGCACGTGCGGTTTCACTCGTACTTACAATAGACAAAGGGTTATCTGTAAGGGGCCAGCTTGAAAGCTAACGACTATAGATACTTTCGACGCGTAGTCTCATCAACTGCTACTACTCGTAATGCTTACTGTATGGTCAGTTGCAGAGTAATGCTTACTGTATACACTATGTACAGTCAGTTGCAGAGGCAGGGGTCCCCCCCCCCCCATAAAAAAAATCATAGGGGTCACCTTTCTCTGCAGCTGACTGAACAATATGAATTTCCGTTATTTGATTTAGCAAATGCAATTAATTCACTGACTGAGATCCAAGTTTCGGTCGCTCACTTGAGTCGTAACTTGGTTTCGTAAAGTGCACTCAAGTTGAGACTGATAGCGGTGTTCAACGTAATATCGTTTATGTGGATAATGCACTTCTCTTCACGAGTATCGAGAAAGGCTGATTATCGAAAGGTTATACCTAGTTTTTTTTTTGAGGTTAAGGACATCACTGTCGTTCTACACATAACACTAAACACACACTAAACATGCTCAACCAAGTAATAGTCATTAGTTTTTAATTTGAGCTCATCCAAACGATCTATTCAGTATTGTTCTTAAAACCACAAACCAAAGGCGCCATAAAAAAGGTTCAGAACGATGTGCAATCAATTATCAACTTTATGGTGTTAGCCAATAAATTCAAAATGAACAATCAGATGTAGCGGGTAGTCGATAGGTGTTAAGAAGACGCGTGGCACTCCAGGCCCTCCGGTGGTTAGTAGGTACAATTCAATATGTATATACTGGTTACAGCTATAAAGATCATAATTGACAAACATTAAACAGTACCCTGAAACTTTTTTATGGCGCCTCCCGTTTGCGGTTTTTAACACAATACTGGAGCGCTGGTGGCCCAGCGGTAAAACCGTGCGACTTGTAATCCATAGATCGCGGGCTCAAACCCCGCCTCGTACCAATGAGTTTTTAGGATATTTACCAGTCGCTTTTCGGTGAAGGAAAACATCGTGAGGAAACCGGACTAATCCCAATAAGGCTCTAGGTTAGATTGCAGTCGCATTTGTTAAAACGAATGCCTACGCCAATTCTCGGGATTAGTTGCCAAGTGGACCCCAGTGGGAGCCACGAGGAAGATGACAGAATAGATTCTTTTGACGAGCGGAGTTCAAAAAACTAGACGACTCCGTATTAGATCATCCCTGTCGATTTCAATGTCAATCACAATAAAAGGTGATTATTAGCACTTGGTAGATAAGTAATTAAGAAACTTTAGAAAATGTTGCAAAAGTAGGCATCCCTTTCGTTAATATAAAAAAAGAATTTATATTTTAGATTAGTGACAATGACAAATTGTCCAAAACCTTTTTGAAACCAAGAGGTGGATAATTATCACAGCAAAAATCCTAATGTGAAAGGGGGAGGACAATCTATTTTATCGTCTATCGACATTGATGTCTATCGATAACTAAAGCAGCACATCAAACAAGTAGTAATCTTAAGTACCTACCTATCATAATAATAAAATGAATAAGAAGGAAGGACATTTAATCGAATTTACCAGTGATCGAGATTTTATGGCAAAAATTCATTAAGATTTGTTTTTCTTTCCTCTTGACGAAACGTTTGGAATTACGTGTTATATGTTTATGCTAACTAATATATACTATGTTGATAACCAAGATTCAATCAGACTAAACGCTCTTGTTTTGAAAGTGTTATATGTTCTCACTTTGACAGCGGACAGATCAAAATAATCGTAAAATATTTGAAGCACAACAATACTTGTCATATTAAGGTAATATATGTGCCAACAAACTGTAAATTTAGTTTATAAGTGATTTTAAGAATTCTATTGTATGTTCGCAAAGGGCAGCTGTTGATACCATTTTTTATGCAGATCATCTATAAGTATACCTACATAGTGGACAATAAAAACTTTCTTATTCTTATAAAATGTCATTAATCGAACTCTCACGTTGAGACGCTCGATATAATAAATTGGCCGCTGCCCTTGACATTTGAATTTTTGCTTTGACAATTCCGCTCCTTGCTCATAATATCACTAATTGACTAAGTGCCACAGTAAACTCAAGAATGCTTGTGTTGTGGGTACTTAGACAACGATATATAATTATATATAATATATAAATACTTAAATACATAGAGAACACCCAAGACTCAGGAACAAAAATCCGTGCTTATCACACAAATAAATGCCCTTACTAGGATTTGAACCCAGGACCATTGGCTTCATAGGCAGGGTCACCTAGGTCAGACAGGTCGTCAGGCGGTTTTCACCTGACCTGAACAAAAATTTACTTAAGATGTTCAAATTCAGACTAGGCCAATATTACTGATACTTCTGCACTAATAAATAAAAGGCTTTTATTTCAGGCAGTCAGTACCCATAGTGCATACAAAGTTATTATTACTAAATTAAAACTAAACTAAACTAAATTGACACTGTAAAGGGGTGCCACTCATGTTAAAATTAAATTAGAATTAAGTATAAAATTAAAATTGCACATGGTATGTGCAGTCATTTTTTGTTCTGATCCATGTGAACAGAAATCCAGCGCTTAAACACCGGACTCCTTATATCGTCAGAAACAGCCACAAGTATTTTGTTGTCGGAACGACGCAGTCTCCTCCAGAACGAGGCAACTCTCGTTACCGCGAAAAAGTCGGGGACCCCCGCGTCCGAGAACATGCCCGACGCGCTGCAGCACCGCGGCAGCTGCATAAAAGCCCGGAACACGTCATTGTACTGAACTCTTATTCTGCTCATTGCCTTCTGCGTGAACGTTATCCACAACTGGGAGGTGTACATGCCTAAACAGTACGCCTTGAAGAGTGTGGTTTTTACATCCTTGCTGCACTTAGAAAACCGTCGAGCTGGTATTATCTGAATCTGATTGGTACCTACCTTTATCATGCGAATGTAGATATATACCTGCTTATTTCTTACACGTTATCTCGTAAATTACTTCCATCCTGATCATAACCTCTCTGAAAATCCATCTATCTTTTTTTTATCTACTTCTTCGAGCTTACCATTTTCAAATGACATATGTTTTACTTTCACGTCATAATACATCAGAGTCATTATTCTGTGCGAGATACTCATTTCCCTGCGAAGCTCTTATATATTCATACAAGTGACACTAACTGTGAGTAAATCATTCGAGTTGTGATAATATAAAGCAACCCCAAAGACATTTTCTATGATACAGGGCCCTCATTTTTAAGATAGAATGTTTTTCCCCACCGTCTGTATTATAAGACCAGATCACTGATAAATTATAATGTATGTATTGCACAGTAAGTAGCTATAAAGTGTTGAAAACGATTTAAACACAACTTAAAACTTTCAAGTTTGTGAAGTATGTAACATATCATTCTCACGAATACCTATTTCTGAATTAATTTGTAGCAAAAGTTTTTAGAAGCAGCCCGTGTTCAAAATGAGCTCAATATAACTTTGTTATTGTGCAGGTAATTTTGGATACCTCATCTGCTTAACTACTTCTGCTAACCTTAACCGTAATCTTAAATCGACGAAATATTCCTATACTTATAACTATGGTACCCGCTCACAAAATTTCACGAAAATCGATTGCGACTTACCGATTGCAGAAAATGAAAGCATTTTTACCCAAACTAAAACTAAGAGAAGAAGGTCAACTAAACAAGAGCTTAATATTAACCTTTTAAATTCCTCTTTTATCAGGTCTTTCAATTATTTCTGCAAAGTGATTCGTGGGTTCCGGAGATCGATATGCGTCTTAAACAAAAACGACATACTCCAAGGTAATGGGCGCAAAAGAGATAATGTAAACCTTACTTGAAAGTGTCATGGTACTCATGGTTACTTTGACAGAGTCCGCTATAATACCTATAGTTGTCCTTGGCGCTATGGGCACGACTAGTAACGACGACTTAAGGTGTTCTTGGCGTTCAAAAGGTTAAAGATGATTGTTCTTACATCGTTGCCAGCTGGAGGTGCAGGCTCATCCCCGTCAGCAGGAGGGGGTCCGCCATACTCAGGCGGGACGTTAAAGTCTCCTATACTCTCCGGTTTCGGCCAATCGGTTGAACTCTCTGGGCCACCGTTGTCGCTCGCTTTCGTCTTGTGTTTATTTCGGCTCGCTGCAAATTAACAAAGATAGGTTTTGAACTAATATAAACATTCTTACTTTCTTATTTTTTTCTAAAAATATGTTTAGCTATGCTATTGAATACAAATAAATAAATAAATATTATGGGGATATTCTTACACAAATTGGCTAATTCCTAAGCTAAGAAGGCTTGTGTTGTGGGTAGTCACACAACAATATATATAACATGCAGATACTTAAATACCTAGGAAACATCTATGACACAGGAAAAAATATTTGTGTTTCATCACACAATTAAGTAGGTACTCATACCGGGATTCGAACCCAGGACCATCGACTCCGTAGGCAGGGTCACTACGCACAAGGCCAGACCGGTCGTCAGATACAGACGTAAATAGTTATTTAATAAATACAGAAAATTTAATTTGCCTAGCATTTTTAGGGTTCCGTACCCAAAGGGTCAAACGGGACCCTATTACTGAGACTTCGCTGTCCGTCCGTCCGTCCGTCCGTCTCTCACCAGGCTGTATCTCATGAACCGTGATAGCTAGACAGTTGAAATTTTCAGAGATTTCTGTTGCCGCTATAACAACAAATCCTAAAAAAAGTATAAAATAAATATTTAAGGGGGGCTCCCATACAACAAACATATTTTTTTTGCCGTTTTTATAAATAATGGTACGGAACCCTTCATGCGCGGGTCCGACTCGCACTTGCCGGGTTTTTATCTTATTACGTAAATTTAATTTGCGTATCGTTGGTATTGCAAAATTCTCCTAAAATATATATTGTTGGCAATTTTTCCAATTTAAAAAATGTTGCCTCGAAGCACTCTGCCTCGTTCATTAGGGGGCGTCCATTAATCGCGTCATACGTTTTTGGCTTGTTTTAGACCCCCCCCCCCCCTCCCCCATGGTGATCTTTGGTGATATTTTCAGGACCCCCCCCCCCCATCCAATATGACGTGTATTTTTTTCGATAACTAAAGAACAGTTTTCTAACAAATGAACCTAAGTACACGTGTTTTGACAGTTTGGTTAATTGAAGGGCGGAAAACTATTATTTTTATTTTATTGACTATAATACAGTATAGCACAGATGAAAAAAAAAATACACGTGATACGTGTCCATACCCCCCCGTCCCCTGTGGTGATCATTGGTGATTTTTTGCTGACCCCCTCCCCCCCCCTATACAATATGACGCGATTAATGGACGCCCCCTTAGCGTAATAAAATTAACCTGAGGTATATCACAGATAACAATATAACCAAATCTAGATACGCAAAGAGACGCGTTTCGAGAATATATTATTATCGATAGCCGCGTTAAAAAGCGATTTGATTTTCGATATATTATTATGTAATTTATGCTTAAAAAACACGATCGAGTGTTGTGTTCCTGCCGGTGAGTAAGGGTCCCAGAGCTCAACGAGCGTGCGGAGTGTTAGGGTTAGGGTCGGCAACGCGCATGTAACTCTTCCGAGTTGCAGGCGTACATAGGTTACGGATTACGGAGACTGCTTACCATCAGGCGGGCCGTACCTGTTCTTGTTTGCCGACGTAGTAAAAAAAGAGAGCCGCTATACGACATTGACATATGCAAACAAAGGTTATGTCAACAAAGGATAATTTCCTTATTTGTAATTTATAAGGCTGACATTTTGAATTTAAGGGTCTTAAACTGAATTATTCTAATGTTATTTATCATGGATCAATTTGAGAGCTTCCGTTTCAATGCAATTATTTAATGTACTGTCAGACATTTTAAATTACGTGTGATCAAATTTAACGGAATGATGATAAGAAGAATAATATAATATCCAACTATTGATATATTTGATATATGGACATGATTGTCTGAACGATAAAATTGATATTACCTACGCATAAATTCTGCAAAAAGATTCGTACCTAATATTGAGCATTTGAAAATGTAAAAATGTGTCTTGGATAACCTGCGACAATAGTCAAAATGATGCTCAATCCCTTTTTCACTTAGTTAACTTAAATGCGCAAAACTCCTCTCGCGTCTGTGTGATGTTCGCGATAAACTCAAAAACCAATAAACGGAATTTTATGCGGTTTTCACTTATCAATAGAGAGATTATTGTGTAAGGTAGATGTATAATTTGTTAAGGTTAACCCGTGCGAAACCGGGGCGTCACTAGTGTATAAGAAATAAAGAATTTGTTATTGAGACCAAGGAGGTATTCCCTTGTCAAATATTCATAACATCAACGGCTACAATCACTAGTACTTACTGGTATACTTTTGCAGTTTTTTAACCTCTAATACAGTGTGAAAATCCAATTTCCCGTATTAATTAAACCAGATATAGAATGTATCCGTGTAATCATTAATTAAGAAGTTTTGACGACCGGTCTGGCCTAGTGGGTAGTGACCCTGCCTTTGAAGCCGATGGTCCTGGGTTCAAATCCTGGTAAGGGCATTTATTTGTGTGATAAGCACGGATATTTGTTCCTGAGTCTTGGGTGTTTTCTATGTATTTAAGTATTTATATATTATATATATCGTTGTGAGAGTACCCACAACACAACCCTTCTTGAGCTTACTGTGGGACTTAGTTAATCTGTGTAAGAATGTCATATAATGTTTTTTTAAGTTACACTTAATGTATGACCCCGTAATTAAAAAAAAAAGAAATATATGGAGCAGCAATGTAGGTTCTGCAAACATTACGACAAGTAATGTTTGCAGAACCTACAGTACAGTAAACGAGCTTTTTCTAGTCACAAACGTTGACAGTTAATTTAAAAAGCTCGTATCTCGTAACTTTTCTTTTTCTTTACATTGCGGGCCAAATTATTTTGTAATATTTTCATTATATTTTGAAGCAAAATTTATCTCAATACACTTCATAGGACTTATGCCAGCCACCGTTTAAATATTCGCCCGTAATCGATTTACACACTGTATATGAATACCAAATAAATTGATTTGACTTATGTCCCAAGACGCAACAATAGAACAGGAATTCAATTACCCTCTCTCCAAAGCTCTGCCTGACCTCAAGCATGTAAGCGCTTTATTCAGCCAAGCATTTGGTGTAATTAGTGTAGAGCAAACTAAAGTACTACGCTCAAGTGAATCTCGTGGGACTGCGAGTTAGGTCAGTCAAATGTTAATACTTACTAACTATATTATTAGACTCAAGCCTGTTCTGTCTGCTTGCTGCGCATTTAGTGATAACTACATACAACACATATTACTTAATGCGCTTCGAATAATAGGCAATATTTTTACGGTCTTAATAGGTTTTCATTGAATAGGAATCAAAATATGTGAGCTGTAGATCCCACGAACCTCAATGACCCCGCCTTTTCAAGACGAATCCAAAAACTAAATCAACAAAAATACATATTATTATTGAACCTCTGACAAGATATCGCCCAATGCGACAAAATAAAGGGGAACAGCCTATGCTAAAAACCCCCGTTTTGTTCGCGTTTCGTGTACTCTAGGTCAAAAATACATTTCGCGGATCGCGGATGCTTACTATCATCGCACCGCAGGCGTTCATCCTCATACCCTCGAACCTCTCCATGTTATCACGTATATATAGCATGGACTATGGTTTTATAGCAAGTAAAAATCATCTACTTCACCCATCAAAGCAGAGGCTACCATATTTGACTTTATCTTTTTTCATAAGTTGAGGTTATCTGGTAATTAAGGAAAAATAATAATTTACGCTTGTTTATTTAAGCTTAAGCCAATTTTAAGTAATGTTTCAACCATACTTCAAGAAGTTCTCACTGTCAGAGTGCCACTGAAAGCTGTACCCCTAGTGTAAATAAATTCGATTTCGAAACGTGCCGTACGCGTTTGCGTTTAGTCTCATTTTGTATTGGATTTAGAAAGAGCGCGCCAAGCGGGACGTTTTGGAAACTCAAAATCCTATACAAAATGAGACTTAACGCAAACGCGTTCGTCACGTTATGATGTCGATCAAATTTACACTAGGGGTACTGTTCTAATTATATCAAAACAGGCAGCAGGAAGAGGCTAACCTAGTTTATTCTGCGGTTTTATGACACAATATAATTATTGTCTCTAACCAGTGTTTTAACCTTGCGAGACGAGTTAAGTTTCAACTACGTATACATACAAAAGTATTTTTTTAATTTAAAATAGACATCAATGGGCCCCCGTAGGTAAAAAAAATAATTATTAAAATCTTGCTTCAATTGTTCAATAATTTGAAATAAAACGAAAACTTGTATAAGGAATAATATTCTGTAGTGGTTTTCAAAAGGCCTATACATAATACGCGTGGATCATACATGGGGACTTTAACAGATTAATAAGTTTCTTAAAAAAAAACTCTTTAAATTTGTACTTCGAAGCGTCCTGCCCGCGTAGCTAACATGCCAATCGTTAAAGTTCCGTAGCGAACGAAACGCATCTGTCACTGTCGCACTAATATAGAGAGTGATTGAGAGAGATGACTACGCTACGGAGCGATGCTGTTGGCTACGTGGGCTGATAACTACATTGCCAACGTAGAGTGCTAATAAATCCAGAATAATTGAGAGATAATTTAACTGTACCAACTGATATAAAAAGTTAAAATACTGTGAAGTACTACATCGTGTTGACATCATTAATATTTTAAGCATCAAGAATTTTAATCACATAGTAACCACGTTCTTTGAGTACGCGGTTTATGCTCGTCATTTAATACACGTCAGTTTCGCCGTAATGTGTCTCGAGTACCTCACGTCAGCATAATAAAAAGGAAAGCATAAGTCACGGAACATGGTTTTCTTTTATATATAGAAGAAATCTATCTGCCATGAGAATAATTTATACGGTTACAGAGTTTTTCACCTTAGTATATGAAAATGAATAGGCTGGCTTCTTATATCGTGAGAAATAACGTTGACGACAATGTACGAATACAGTAAAATGAATCCCAACAAAACATAAATGTGAAATGAGAGCCAAGTTCAATATACATTATGTGTCATTGTTGACTCGCCGACAAAAGAATTGAGATCTAAAGGAGATCTATATGGGTACCAAGTTCTGTGCCTTGTAGAAAATCTTCAAATTATAAAGGATTTGATTTGGCTTGTTTTTACCAACAAACCAAATTTTATAAAAGTAGGTAACGTAGATAAATATAGCCTATGCCTATAAAAACCGCTACCGCGTGTCTAGAAAGGTAGAAAGTGGTCAATTTTTTTCATCACTCTATTTAATTTTCTTAATTAAGTTTCTCTTTTTAATTAAGTTTGTATTTTTTGTTGTATTTCTTGCAATAAAGTTTAAATAAATATTTTTTTAATGCCCTAATATAATAACATTAAGCAAAATGCTCTTTGACGCTCCCCAAAAGCTATTAGAGGGGTCGTTTTATTCGTCAACGTTAAGATGTAATAGATAGATATGTGTAGATATAATAATCTTTATCGGCACATCTCAGTAAAAAGATGAAAAAGAAAAGAAAAGAAACCATTGATCAAATGTAGAGGCAGACAACAGGCGATAAGGTGTAATATGGCTTTTATAGCTTTAGATCAGATACACTTATAAGGAAAGTATATAAGTATAAATAATAATATATAGCCAGGTTACGAGCTGTCACTTTTATTCGACCGAATAAGTACTGCACAACATCACAAATAATAGCAGCAGCGAAATTATGACAGACAGTAAATGACGTACAAGAGGAAAATTCGATTTGTTTTGACAGCTTGTGGCAATTCGTGACATGGCCATTCGTTTTGTGAAAACGGACGATATCAACGGCGAAATATAAGCAAAAAAATACTGTTCAATTCAGCTATGAATTTGGCTACTCATTGAGGTTTATCGTTTCCAATGTTGCGAATAAAGTAACAACAGTTTAGGTAGGATGCTAAATTTGCTTTTTTTAAATATTTAACGTCTATCATAAAGCATACTTATATTCAAATTTTTTCTCACGTAATATGAAAATATCTTTCCAATTTGTCGATATAATTCCGTATATCATCACTACCCCCTATAAGTACAAACATGCGAACGGAAATACTTCTTTATTAGGAAAGATTAAGGATAGGGATATACGGGCAAATAATGTATGCAGAAGACTTGATATCATGAAGTGAATAGCAGAAACTTTGACAGCGCTTTGAATATTCAACGAGTAGTTTTGATGGTATGCTTCAGAGTTGTGACGTGGGCAGAAACGACCTAAGAGGACTGGGCAGTATCTAAGTGAGCGACATTATATGACAATCATGTGATATTTAATGATAGTTATAAAGTAACGAGAATTAAGATTAAAGTACGTTAAGTAAATTTTAAATACTGCAAGTCATGCCAGGGCAATTAGTGATAATTTTCTTTAATGTTCTATAGAGTGTAATGTACATGTGTTGATATAGTATATGTATATGTCATTTATTGAATTCGCGAACTTGCAATATTATACTGATATGTTGTCACATTCCGTACTTTTCCAAGCTCTTGGAAGAGTTCGTTTAATCTTGGAGTTGACCGATTTATCCGCTAAGCTACTCCTATAAAGTGCCATACTAACACCTTCTATACTAAAAACGTAACGTGACAATGTACCTAGTAAAAAGAACTGTCTGCATACAGGCATCTATCATAGAAAAATTTATCGCCTCGATCGAAATGTGAACTCGCGATCTACCAACTGAGTTATATCTAATAGATTACCCGGTTAACCTTCACGTCTCGGGAAGCGCATAGCAACACCTGTCGTAATGGTACATTTTCAAAAAATTTGGCTCGAAAATCGTAATTTAAATTTATTAGTAGCAATGCGCTACCTCATACTAAATGACGTACTAAACAGAGCCATCTCGATTGTTTCAATCAACTAACAAAGAAAAGAGCATACTCGAATTTAACTCACAACTCACCTCACAGCTCCAAATAACTGACGGTTAGAGCGATTTTTCAAAATCGAATAGAAAATCAAATTTCATTAAATTCATAATCAAAGGAGTGACATACGAGTAAGCTAATTTTGTAATCAGTTTCTTATTATTTTATTCTATTTTTTTGACTACCCCTACTTCTCAGATAATATCTATCGCTTCGATAATCGCGCATTTTCAGCACACGTGGTAGGCTCACTTCAATTAAAAGTTACGCTTCACGTATTGCAATTCCCAGGAACCCGGTTTAACGTGGTATTTTAATATTCTATACGAGCATTTTAACGCTTTCAGTTCTGTTGCGACATATTTTACTTATATAAACTCATGTTAACTATTACATTAGTGTCTTTTATCAGAATTGGTAAAACGGATCATTTAGGTATTATCGTTGTCTTCACTATGTTAGAAAACTTATGTTTTGTTACAATTAGCTAAATCAACACCGACAGATTTGTGAAATTTTCTATTTTCTACCGAACTATCTTTACATGATCGTTTATGCATATGATTACTAAAGTCACTGATTCGGAGCTCAGATTAGTAACATATATGTACTCGTAGTGTAGTGTGGTCGTGTGGTAAAGACATTGCTCTCGGCTTAACCACTTCTTAAAGAAATAAATTTTGATCTTTGCCGATAAAAAGCACCTTCTGTAAGTTCTGTAGACATGATTACTGCGTTTTAATATAACTACTACAGAGTTCATATAGGTTATATTTGCTTCAAAATGTCGGATTGATTACCTTTCGTTTCTTTTCTAACTGACAGTTAAGTTTTTTAAATACATCAACATTTTATACTTTAATTACACCTTTATTTAACACTATTCGGGAGGCATACGTAACTTCACATAAGCATCACTACATGTGATTAAAAAATCCTAAGATTGTGTATTATAATCCTGATGCCTTTTTAAGGATTACAATACCTGAAAAACCTTTCTAAGGATTACAATAGGTATATGCAATATTTATTTCCAAATGGTACAAACATTACTTTCCGTGTAATGTTTCGCTGAATTTTACTATACACAATTAACGACACGTCTACCGCTCATTGTTATCATATAAACGAGGCTATTAGAGACACGGCGAACAATAATTCACCGCAACTCATAAAAGTGTCACTTACCAGCTGCGAGTGCGACGAGCAAAAATAATAAAACAATCGTCTTCATTTTCACCGTCTAAGGAAAAATATGGTATAGTGCAGGTATGTATCACCTTTTATATCTTTTAAACCGGATGAGTGGAGAATTACTGAGATAACAAGCGTTTAAGAAAATGACTTTAAGTGCAAGTAAGTAGCCGTCTCCTACAGTTATTGAAGAAAATCGATATATATATATAACAAAAGTAACAGATTTTAAAACAAAAGCTTTTTACGTGGATAATATTATATATGTAATGATTTTATCACACATCAGGTTAATAAAAAGGAGTACTTAACTTTAGCATGTCCACAAAACAGACTTGAACCTGATTGCTATATATGACATGTTTTCAGACATAACTTTTAATACATTGACTTAATAATTCAATATACCTTCTTCAGATTTCATTTCATCAAATTTTAATACTAGCTATCTACTAACTTGTTTGGACCCCTCGTCAAACTGAACGTATACATAGAAAATTAATCGATATAATTGCTAGATTATGATGGTGAAAACAAAATCACTAAATAAGACAGAAATTTTAAGATATCCTGCAAAATAACTTGAACATGACAAGAAAAACTTTTATACACAAAAGCGTATACTTAGTACTCACACTATTATGTAAAAGCACGTAAAAGTATTATGGATTTTTAAAAGAAAATAGGCTAATTTTGACAAGTAAATGAAACTGAAATAGTATACTCACAATAAAAAGTAATATTTTGATCTTGTTCGGAAGTTACTTCTAAGAAGAGGGAACAGATTGATGACTGACCATTTTAACAGTTCTTTCAACGAAATAAAGTTTAGTAAGGTTGGCGTTGCATGCAAATATTTTGACAGAAAAAAATATTGCGTACTAAGAAATGGACAAACTAAGGCCGACTAGACGAACGGGGAATCGGACGAACAGTGCAGAATTGATACAAACCAAGTAGCGTAAATGAGTTTTAGGTACTTTTAAAATACTGACGTTTGTAATTTAATATTTTTATTTTTGTTTAAAAATATTTAATTTAATTTATCTAATAGCCGTTTAAGGTATTTTTACGTAATTTTCAATCGTGGCTGAATGCCTTCGACGCCTAACCTGTCAAAAAATTACAATATGTTGGACGAATGGTTGATATATCACCGTGTTTATGAATAATTTCGCTTACAATTTAGTTTTATCATCGCAAGTGTGATGAAAAACATTGTGTAACTCCGGGGGTAAAAATATTGCAAACTCGGGTTTTTAATCCCTAATCCTCGTATCCAAAATTTCACTTACCCCCCTCTTTGCACAATGTACTATTGTCAATGCTATAAAGACGTTGACAACGGCAACGCTTTTGTTGCTGTATTTGTACGAACATGTATCTTAAATATCATCCTTACGCATTCAATGAAATTTATTCAATTATACGGAAAAAAACAATAAAATATATTTTTTATGTATTTCTGATTTCCAATTCAATTACCCCTAATATTATTACTATTTGGCGTATTGATTTAATTAATTAATATGAACTTTTATACGCGATAGCACCAGGTGGGCCAAAAATAGATTATCATTTCGAAAA
Source organism: Cydia pomonella (assembly GCF_033807575.1). Taxonomy (NCBI): domain Eukaryota; kingdom Metazoa; phylum Arthropoda; class Insecta; order Lepidoptera; family Tortricidae; genus Cydia; species Cydia pomonella. Next base: position 13,660,449 of record NC_084718.1, on the reverse strand, counting down.
ATTATTACGCCCACATTTTAAACAAAACTTCGTAGATTTATCGAGACGAAATTGAAAGCTCAAATATTACAAGCCACCTATATTCGCTTCGCAATATCGGATTACCTTTCGTTTCTTTTCTAAATGTCAGTAGGAGATTAAACACGGATTACTCCAATTAGGTACTAATTGCTTGTGGCCCATAATCTTCTCCCGTGTATAGGGATCTACGCGAGCTATTTTGGTACACACTAACGGCCCTATTCGAAGAATGAGATACGATAACGATAAGTTCTGGTTTAGATAAGTTCTCATTTAGATATCGTTTGTATGTCGTATAATTGACAGAAGCAGCTCGATTCAGCAACCAATGTCACTTTGACGTTAGAAATATCGTAGATAGATCTCATTGGGATTACAGCGGAATCGCAATAAACGTCAATTTTGACATGTCGTTTAGTTATCCATCTTTTAGGGCCTACGCTAGCTGGCGGTGCACGGAGCAGACGAGCGGGTTAACGAAAAATAGTATGAGCAACGCTAACTGAAGCGGACGCGTGCGGCGGATTTCACCTACAAATAGCACACGCGTGCGTGCGCACGCGGCGGGCGTCCGCGTCAGCTAGCGTAGGCCCTTAAAGATCTTTCCAAAATCTTTCCAAGATCTTAAAGGTGTCTTAATTATTCTTCCAATTTGGCCGATAGTTAACTAAACACCTCACTTTAATAGTTGTGTGAAAAATGCAAACATAATGATATAGTACTCTTATATTTGGTGTATTCCCATTTATCGGATGCATAACTTTTGATATAATTACTATTAATATATTATAGTTTGATATACCGTTAGTTGGAATAATGTCATAAATGGCATACTTTTATATCAATGAATCAACCGCATATATAATGTTATTCTTGATATAATTGGCAACTGGCAATATCTTACACAAATATACTAAGCCCACCAAACGAAGAAAGGAAGGTTTTTGTAGTGGGTACATATAGGTATAACAATATATTTATTATAAAAAAATACTTAAATACATAGAAAACACCCATGACTTGAGAGCAAATACCTGTGCTCATCACACAAATAAATGCCCTTACCGGGATTCGAACTCAGGACCATCGGCTTTATAGGTAAGGTCATTACCGACTAGGCCAGAGCGGTCGTCAAAAAAGATTAAGGAAAATCAAAATATACAAGATAAACAAGGAACATTAAAGATATTAAAGTTAGAAAGTTCAGCAAATTTTTCCGTAGCCGCTACGCAAGGTGTTAATCAACGGAAAACCTCCACCATTGAGATATAAAATATTTTTAAATTGTTTCAATTTTAAAATAACTTTTAAAAAGTAATTTTGTACACTGGATGTCACAGGTCGCACTAGGTTTTTGCAGAAGTCGCGAAGCTTCTGGTTGACGTAACTGGTGACCGAAGAGCTGGTAGCTTCCTCGCACGACGTATCAGCATTGCTACACAATAGGGAAATGCCGCCAGCATCCTTGGCACAATACCACAGGGGCCTATTTTAGATAGTTATTAGATAAAATACTGGAATTAGAAGGTAGGCTAGATTAAATTGAAATGTTTATTGTACTCATTTTGTGCCTCATTTGTATGATAGGTATAGGTATGTAAAAGAATTACTCCTACATGTATAATATTGAAATATTTGCCTCACACTGTTTTGAATGATTAGTTATTTCGGCATCCACATCCTAGACCCTCATGTTAAACCCACGTTAGATGCCAACTTTGAACACGGCCTTGAATAGTTTCAGTCTGATCAGAGGTCAACCTCTGATCTAAATCTAAAATTTATGCCACGTTTGGCAGTTACAGGTCTTACGACTTACTTTAGTATGTTAAGTCAGCGCCAGCTACTTTCAAACAACATTTTAATTAGTAAATATGTAATTGTTAATAAAATATCACCGCAATAAGTCACACGTCTTGTTTGAGGGCCCCATCCATTTTTAAATAAGAATAAGAATAAGAATAATATGTATTTCAAGAATTTGGCATTACAAGACCAGCAGTACATTGATCCCCACACTAGGCTCAGCCTGTCACGTGGGAATCTCAGAGAAGTATCGAAATGGTGCGGTTCTCATTTTAACAAAATACATTATTGTTAAAGCTAAATTAAATTGATTTTTATTGAATGCTAAAATCGGCAATAGAAATACACAATCTATGAATGAAATCTTATGAATGATACAAAACGGGTTGGTCTCCGGTTGCTCAAAATGACTAGTTGGATTTTTTGCCTACTTCTCGGTATGACTACTGCGTAATAGGCCTAACACTGTCTACATATAGTAGTATATATTTATTATACCTTTTCTGGAGCAAGTGTAATAAGTAGTTGGATAGACGGACGGCGAGATAAAGCTTAAAAATTGGATCCATTTGACAGATATTGGTACGGAACCCGCAATAGTGGCAGTAGTATAATCTATGTGATTTGGATAACTGAATTTTATAATACGTGTATGGATTAAATATATGGGAAGGCCCAAAAGGGCGACTGAAGTGGCATTCTTGAGAAGTCCTTACGGTCAATAGAAATTTCTGGAATAATTTCTCGAACAGCCTCCAAAAAGAGATTAGGTATTTCAGGTATTTCTTTTAGCGCGTTACTGATAATACGTAACTTGTTGTTTTGAATTCATGAGAATACCTACTCAGAAGTATTTGTTGTTATGTACATTGTTACAGAATCATGTCAAGTACGATATTCACGAGTAAACTCAGGTATATGTCCAAAAAACCGCAAAATATAATATGTTTAATGTTTAACATTCGACAACTCCATTTTTAAATATAATTTAATTAGCTTACTTATTGCTTTAACGTAAAATGTAGGTTCTTAATATGATAAAATATAGCCCGCTGACATAATGGAACTTAATTTCTGTACCGCTACCACCAGTTTGACACTGACATATTCTATGCATCTAGCTCGTACTCGCATATTAGTGCGAGCGAGATGTATAGAAAGTAAGTTACGCAGACGTTAGCGAATATGTCAGCTAAGGCAGTCGTAGTAAGGCTACTTGTTAAGAGTGATAACGCCTTAATTTCATTGACATATCTAAGGACGGGCCTTACGGGCACTAAGAATGGTGCTAGTTCAGTGGTGTCACTCACGAATTCAAGCCAATCGTGCAGTCTAACGCAACTAGTTGCGACTAATAGCGCGCGTGATGCGAACTCATCAACCAATCGTGTTGTGGCGTGAGACTGCATGATTGGCTCGAATTCGTGTGCGTGACACCGCTGTATGTACTGGCCCCATTCTTATTGCCCGTTAGGCCCTTCCTAGATATATGTCACTTAATGTGCACACTATGTAGTTTTGGTTCACGAGGTGTACAGCTCACAGAGCCACTAGAACACATGACTAATTGGGGTTGTGACTTTAAATGAAGTGATATGTTACCCTAGGTCAGGACAGAAATAAGGCTAAATAAGGTTTCCGTTTTAAAACCTTAGCTGAAGCTCGGACCGTTTATGATATTTATTTCTGACCTGAAACCAAGCTGAAACCAGCTTGGGAAAAATGCTTTCGTATGTATGTCCGGATATTCTCAACCCATTCTCGTGAAATTATATGAGAAGTTATTAGTACTAATTGGTTAATAATCACAGCAGCACGTTTATTATTCACATTAAGTTGGTTTATTTTGTTAGTTTGAACTGATGGCCTTAAACGCTTTTGCCATTTTGGGGCTGCTCTCTTGGTAATTTTTTTTTGGTAAGATCATATTATTCAGTGTTGGCCGAACTTTAATTGCAATATTTGCAATTGACCATTAACCATTACAATTTGAACCGTAACGGACGGTTACAGTTTACTTTTCAATTTGTAATGGTTTTGGTCAATTGCGTTAACGTTTCGGCCAACACTGATCATATTCACGTTGGAGATGATAGATGGACTAAAACCCGCTTAAACTTTTTAATAGAAGACGGCTTATTAAAAGTGACAAAGTAAGTTTTTAACCAAGGAAAGGGATGAAGGGCACTAGTCCGAGATGATGCCTTTTACCCGAGTTAAACGCTTTACTTTTCATTTCGACTTACGAGGAAAGTAAAATACATGTGTATTCAAAAAAATTACGTAAAAATATCGTTATTTATGAAATGGGAATTATATCAGAATGTAAAATGGATAACAAATCCATTTAGAACCAAATTTTAATTTCTCGTCGTTAGAAAAAATAAACAGCTACTTACTTGAAATGTAAAATGCTCTAGTGCAGAAACGTATCACTTTCTACACACTTCGTAGAACACCAATGACCCACTTTCAGAGCATGAGAAATGAAAATAACAAATAAGTAACCAATGATAAATAGTGCATTAAGTGCGTTCTGTAATTAATTACGTAGTCTAAAATAGCTACTTAATTGCACCTGTTAAGCTAGCTCGCGGCGAGATAGACTACCCGTTTTTTTCTATGTTAATTAAATAGGGACGGGTAGTCTATATCTCTAGCCCGGCTGGGATACCTCATACATGAGCCTTTTAAAAGCCCTTTATTGCTTTGCCCATTTGCCTCAGTTCCTAGGTATGTAAATTAAGTCCCAGTCTATTATCAGGCTTAGAAGTGGTTCCGGGAATTGGAAGATGAAATTCTCACAAACGAGAACACGTCAATAACAACCTTGTGTGGTTCATTTATGGTTCAAAGTCAAATGATAAGCTAAGTATCTAAAGTTTGAGTCAAAGTAATTGGTCGGTTCTAAACGAATAAATTGCCGTGGTTTTGTCTAAATGACTAAGATAAATATATTTACCAATTGGAGGCATCTGTAAGATATAAATTAAGTGCCTGTTCTTAATGTATGCCAATTTGGTGTTTCAGTTATTTGATTAATTAAATTGTATTGTATTCAGAGCGAGTGCCCAAGGCATTGAAGTATAACAGCTTACTGTTTTTTCAAGATTTCATCATCTACAGCTAACTTAGTTGATTTGCCGTTAAAAAAACACACAAACTAGACTACACACGCGAAAAGGTAGACTCAAATCCAAGCAACGAAGCTCCGCGGAGGTACGGAACACGCAGCGCGCGGGCTGGAATGCTGCCACTTGCATCGCACAGGCTTGCCAAAACATAAAAGCTAACCCATGGTCGTAAAGCGTCAATGTTTAAAACTAGACTAAGACAATGGCTCCTCGAGCAGACGGTCTATGACCACAAAGAGTTATTTATAAGTAAACAAACATATGTCATAGAATAAAAATAATATGAAGTAATACCTACATATTGTAGTACCAATTTGACATGTTATTTTATAGTTATTATTAATAAATGATGATTATATTTACAAGGGCAGACTACACCAAAACCTTAAAAGATTATAGCTAGCTCGATAGATAAAAATCACGACAAAATGTCTAATTTTCATTTGTTTTCAGTAGTATATTTACGCTGCATACTATAGCAGTATAGTTTCAAATAGCTAGTGGTATAGCCGAGGAAATTGACGAGCCAAATTTTAGGTAAGAACCCGTGCGACGGTTATACCTTCCGTCACAAGTTTTGTACGGAGCATCACATCTTATATTTCCTTCTAATTTCCTGGCTTAAAACGAAAGGACCCGTGCGAAATCGCCTTTTCATACAAACGTAGTCCTCATTTTCCTCTCTGGATATTAACATTATTGGAAATATGTTGACACAATTTGTTGTATATCAACCACTGTTGTATATGTCCCTGCGTTTGATTATTTTCGAATTTTTAATTATTATGAAAGTAAAAAGGACCATTTAAAAAATTGTATGGAATCTGTTTTTCGCTGCTAATCTTTACAACAATTAAAAAATCGAAAGAAGACAAACGTAGAGGCATAGCTATGGGTAATATATGTCAAATCATGCAAAAATATTCTCCATAATGTCAATATCCAGAGAGAAAAACGGAGACTACGTCTGTATGGAGAAGTGGCCGTCCTCTTTCCTCTTAAAGCCCACTTTTAAAACTAGAATGTGCCCCCAACTTGGCTTTCCAAAGTGTAAGACTTACCCTAGATTCTTTGATGCCATAATTAGTCTCTCGCTAAGAAAGGATAATTAAAGTGCCTGAAAACAAAGGCTATGCTTTTTCTTAAGTTTCTTTGCTATATAGAGAATTAAGTTTTCTAAAAAAAGGTTTCTTTATGACAAATTGTACGGGTTACAGAACAGCGCAAGGGGGTGTGGCGTTTAAGTTGCAAAGAAATAATAAACTACAACGTAATTAAACACATCTATAATATCCAAGGAAAAACAGTACACGCGTCAATTAAGGGTTCATTTACACGGCGTGCAGACTCGCATGCGATTTAAGTTACATTGCGGACTAATGAGGTTACATCCAATTTAGCCAACCGATCAAATACCGCAATGTAATGAAACTCACATACGAGTTCACGCGCCATCGAAATGAGCGCTAATGAAAACAGTACACGCGTCAATTATTGAGTAAAATAAGTAATTTGTAGAACATCAACAACCTTGCTTTTGCTATAGAGCTCAATCCCATTGAAAACATTTTCATGTAAAATGTCGCCAAGACGAGACCATATTATTAATGGCTCGCACTGCCAAAATGTCAGAACTTATGTAAAGCCAAGCTTCTAACTCTACACGGCTTAACCTCACAAACTCTACATCTTAGTCAAAATATGTAGCTTGTAGATTTTTTTTGTTGTTTGTGTAAATAATAGTAGGTTACGTACCAAATTTTAGCTTTTTACGCTTTCAGGAAGTACCCCCAGATACAAATAGTTACCTATATTACACACAACTTAACGAAGCGCAAACTCAATTGAGGAAAATTTTAGCATATTGTTCCTTTTATGATGTTGTGAATACTTAAGTCATTTTCAATATGTACACTTAAGAGCAAGTTTCTATCACACATCTATAATATCCAAGGAAAAACAGTACACATTTCACATTTTTGTTACTTTATTTGGGTAAAATATTAATCAAGCAAGATTTTAACCACAACAATGTAGTCGGTGAATAGGCTTTTTTTTATTATGAGTACAGTCAATATCGCGACAAATTGACAAAAAACACGTGTACTGTGTACATGATCTTATTGCCCATGCGATAAGGTAGTAGTGAGTACATGTTTTGGGCACTTTTTTGTGTCAGAATTTAATACCTAGACTGTATTTATTGAACTTTTTTTTTAAGATAAACTTTAGGCGTCTTTGTTTTAGTTACTAGCAAAAAAAAAATTAGTCTATCTGACAAATCTATATTGTTATTAAGCCAAGTCCATCAGCGGCGGCGGTATCATGGTCGCATTTTTATCACTTGTCATGTCATGCGTCACTTTCGCACTTACATACTTGTTGGAACGTGACAGACAGGTGCTATAAAAGTTAGGTATATAGGTTCAGTACAACTACGTAATTATTCGTTCTACCAAACTCTGTTGCTAACCTACGTTTCTATGGATAAGTATCACTCGTAACAAAAAGAAGCAGCAGCGTAAGCAGTTGACACTAAGTATGTCCAAGCCCTCGAGAACCTTGGTTACAGCGCCCAAAGCCTCAAACTAACGATGTGCAAACAGCGCTGTTATTCTTCACCTTTACCGAGCACGGGTTACTTTTTTACTGCTCGGTGGCAAACAAGCAAACAGCGCATGATGGTCAAGAACATGCGCGTTTTTTTATACTACATCGATGGCAAACAAACATGACCAGCCTAATTCTAAACAGTCCCCGTAGTCGTGGTGTTACCGACCCTAACACTCCGCACCCTCGTCGAGCTCTGGCAACCTTGCCCAACGGCAGGAACACAACACTATGAGTTGGATCTAGTGTTATTTGTCTGCGGTTTTCTGTAAGGTGTACTTCCCCAGTTGGGCTCCGCTCTAGATCTTCAATGACATCTGCTGTACTGTGTCCTACCACACAAAGCGAGATGACATTCACAGTGCTCATACCTCTCTTTTGAACGTCGGTTAAGGGTATTCCCGGGTCTGCGTTACCTGAAACTTTTAAAACAGTCTACTCCTTTTTTGGAGAACAGAAAATATCTACGTTCCATAACCGATGCGTTTGTGAAAGTATTCCTCGGAAATTGAACCCTACGTATGACCTTTTAGATTCCAGATTGAGGCGAACGCACTGGATCAACAGCGACACTGGTGAAAAGCGCAGCCGTGGAATTCAGTTCGTTGCAGTCATTCTTCTATTCGCAACGGATTAGAAAAAGTATCTTCGAATTATAGGTTCAATATAGCTTGGGAGTTCGTGTCGATAATCGACTGAAACAATGTGCCTTGAACAGATAGACCATATAGTCCAAGGGCTAAGCTGGTAGGTACTCCTGTCTAAAGTTTAATTACAGTAATACAGGGTGTAACAAATAAGTGGCGACGCGTTTAAGGGCATGTTTGGTATCGTGATTAGGAAAAATTAAAAAGAAAATAACAAAAAAAAATCTATTAGTCAGGTTGTTCAAGTCGGCCAACCCTAACCCTCAAAACCCGCCATACAAAGGCCAAAAAATTTCGCTATGCTTAAGTAGTTGATACGGATATCGAAATCATATTTACAATAAATTCATTAAATAATACGATATCGCTAGCACTGACACATCCCTTGAGAATACTTTCGGCTCTGAGTAAGCAATGAAAACAAATGATGTGAGAAGCGCCTCGAATTTGGTAAGGTCTGAGTCTACATATCATTTATCTGAAGAGCTTGGTAAAGAGGTGACATTATTAATACTTGTAGACAGGTGCGATAGTATATTGTGCTTTTTGGTTGGTATTAAAATGTTGAACTATCCGCATTAACAAAGTTGTGCTCTGCTCACCTGAAATGCTTCGATTTATAGATACGTTTAAGCACTTCAGTTGAGCATTGTTCTTCAAACAAAAACGTCATTTTTGATACTAACATATCCAACTCATATTGCATCTTTATCTCAATAATATCTTGTATCTTTAGGAAATTTTTAACGTGTCTTAAAGTTCGAATCGGGCTGATAGTTTTAGATACATACAATACATCTACTCGCTCTATTTTTTTACACTTGTCGCTTTCGAGAGAATGGGAGCGGCTATTTAGCAGCAGGTTTGTACTCTTAATGTTGTACGAAAACGAATATCTGGGAAACTCATTAAATAGCTATCAGAATAAAACTCTAGATTATTTCCAAAAAACAAAGAAATTATGAGGATGATTGATTGTAGAAGTTGGTAACTTCTTCGTTGGGTTAATGTTATAACTATGAACTAAAGACTTGTTCGGAACTTACGAATACATACATATTATAGTACATAATACATATTCCTTATGCGTCGTAACAAAATACTCGTACCTACGGAAAACAGTGCTGCATATGTAACAATTGTTTAAGAGCTAAGTATATCACGTGATTGATCAAAGAGAAAACGTTTTTCCACTGCTAAGTATTTTCCATTCTTCATCATTTTTTAGTATGTTATTGACCCAATGAAAAACTAGGTTTATAGGTTTCCTTTTTTTTTGAAGCGAAACCTATAAACCTAGAATAATATATTATCCTGAAGCGATCGTCGTCAAAAATCAAGGTAATTTGTTTAAACTTAGTGGAAAACGTTTTCTCCGGAAATGGAATTTCATAGAAAAAGTACCGTTATTTCGCTAGGACCGCAAAAGTGATTTTTCCCTCTTAAGTAAAATATACAGTAAATGCTACGCTTATCTACTTGCTCTTTCTTCTTTCCATCGTCTTACATCCTACTGGGGTGTAGGGCGCGAACCATTTTCGTCCACAGACTCCGGTCCTGGGCAGCTTGGATAACCTCCCCCCACCCCATCTTTAATACACCCAACAATGGCTCCACGGAACGGCGCCAAGTAAATTTAAGCCGACCATGTTTCCGTTTTCCGGGCATCTTCCAGTTCAAGGCCACTTTGGATAGGTGGGTGTCAGGCTTCCTGAGGATATGCCCAATCCAATGCCATCTGCGCGTTTGGATCTCCTTGTGTACGGGTGCTTGTCCGGTTATTCTCCATAAGTGAGCGTTTGTGATCCACTTTTGGTCTCTAATATATAGGAAAGGAACAGTCTAAATTTAAGGCGGTGTTAGAATTAGAATATTAATATTCGTATTTGCTGAATATTAAAAAGGTATTAGTAACTATTCGAACAACCCACCCCGCATTGCTCCTGACGCAAAGGTGCCCATCACGCTTGCAGCGTTTCCGCGTTGAATCGTGATGGACAACCTTTGTGCTGGGAGCTGGAGCGGGGGTCGAGACTCCTCATATGGTATATTTAAATTATTTTTATATTAGGCAAGAACAAGCACAAGCAAAGGAAAAAAACCGAAAAATCTACAATAGTATAGTTCTTAGTTGACAAAGTTATATTTGCTGCTGCCATGTCGTTGTATGAGGACAGCTGAAAGGTTAAGTTTTTACGTTAATCATACCTACTATTTGTATTCTTAAAAGTACTTTTTCGTTGCATCACTAGTTTTAGTGCGTCTGTGTGTGTCGAATCAATTTGATATCCTTCGCATTTTACATTTGCTCGTCATAATAATATAATCAAATAGAACCCATAAAAAGTAAAATTAAATAAAGGCTCAATAATAACTAGGTATACGTAATGTTTACTTTAAATTTACCTTCGACAAACATTTCACCTCTCATATGACATTTTAGTGGTAACCAAATAAGAAAATTAAATTAATTCATTAACTTACCTTGCCATCTTGCGTTAATTATTCGTAAACTTTCTGAGAAACGCTCATATGTTAATGAAGTTAAATAAATGGCTTGGCAATTGTTTCAATTAGTGCTTCGTCAGTAAAACCTTGGTTAATGGGAGTAGCTTTTGTTTTAAGTAATGTTGTATTTAGTACCTTCATTCGACGTCAAATATGTATGTTCACGTTTTTTACCTTATTCCTTAGGAGTATGGTGTAAAAGTGTACACATATCTTTAACGTCGACTGTATAAACCAATTTCAATAGCGAGCCGTAGTTGTTTAGCCCTGGTATTTCCGCTGAAAAACGAGACAGCGAAGGAGTCTTTGGAACAACTAATTAGAGATGAACCTTTTCATTTCATTTCATTTTATTTGCATTAAACATGGTACAGTGGATCTTATACTATTGTTATTGGGTAACACATGATTAACTACATAGTAGCATGCAAATGTACACCTTAAACTCTAGGACATACAAACAAAATAGACAGGTATATACAACACAATTCAAATGTCAATACTAAAACTAAGAACAACGAATTAGAAGGAACCATCAATTTAAAATGTTATTAATATTAACAACTTTGCCTTCGCTCAACTTCACTCGCGCCTCCTATATGTAAGTACCTATATCTGGGTAAGGTAAAAATGCCAGTGCCACCAGAGGGCCTCACAAAATGTACCTTGCCCACATAAAATTTTGGTCTTGCCCCGCCACTAGCGTGAGGATTTGGTGCTCTTTAAATAAAGTCAACTGGGTATCATAGGGTATCATTATCCTCAGCTTCAGTGGCCCTTAATTCTACACCTTGAGTTAGAACTGAGTGGAAATATCCGTAGCAGGCTATTCTAAGATTTTGAGGCGTTAGTGATGGTGTGAGTCTAGAAAGGGCGAAGCATGCTGACGCTAGCCTGTCAGAGACCGCATTTATATGGGGGTCCAGTGGGGCTAAGATGGTTGCCTCTTTATCATTTGTCACCATGCCTGTCACGTTCTAACATGTATGTAAGTGCGAAAGTGACACATGACATGACAGTTGATAAAAATGCGACCATGATACCACTGCAGGTTAGTCCCGAGTCTATAGTAAAACCAATATATTTTGCTTGCTCGACCTGTGGGAGTTTTATGTTGTTTACTATAATTTCAAGTGGACATATACCAATTTTTTAGAAGTTTATAATGTATAATATTGTTTTTTTAGAATCATGCCGTTAGAAGGAAACCCCTGGGCACTGGGTTTTTTCTTCTTCCTCACGTTGTCCCGGCATTTTGCCACGGCTCATTGGAGCCAGGGGACTGCTTGACCACTAATCCCAAGATTTGGCGTAGGCACTAGTTTTTACGAAAGCGACTGCCATCTAAACTTCCAATCCAGAGGGTAAAGTAGGCCTTATTGGAATTAGTCCGATTTCCTCTCGATGTTTTCCTTCACCGATAAGCGACTGGTAAATATCAAATGATATTCCGTACATAAGTTCCGGAAAACTCATTGGTACGAGCCGGGGTATGAACCCGCGACCTCCGGATTGCAAATCGCACGCTCTTACAGCTAGGCCACCAGTGCGCTTCTTATTTATTATCTTTAACTTTAAGTTCTTAAAATTATCTGCATCCAATATTATGCACATGTCGTCTACGAACATAATATATTTAGGCTCAGAGCACGCCGTTATAGTGTCACTAAATAATAAAAAAAAAAATTATTACTCATCATAGACCCTTGAGGCACAAGCTGCTATAGGTTCGAGGTTTGACTTCGCGCCCATAACAGCCGTGCTTTGATGTCTATTGAATGAAGCGATCGTGTGTATCGGTAAGTATACAATTAGTACGAGCTTGTGAGTTGAAAATATCTCAAAGAAATGAATCTCTGAACCAAATTAAAAGTACCTAATTATAATTTTATAGGTGTACTTATGTCTTCTAGATGACTATTTGCTATATTATCACATTGGGCAACTGTTATGATGATGACTCAGAGTTTGCTCCCTGACAACGCCTTTGGCTAAACTGTATACTTACTGTATAAATTTATTAATTACCATGCTTCCATGTCATTCCAGCGATTTATTTACCAACGTCCCCTATATTATCAGCAGAGTCGAATCAGAGCAATCCAACATCTCAATTTCGCCCTATTTATCTCCGGATATTTACAGTGTAGCAACGTCATGACAATAGCAGTAAAATAGGGGTTCCGTCCAAATTACAAGCCGAATTCGTCGCGAGGATTACCCGTGCGTAAAAAAGATATAAAACGAACCCTGATAATACGGGCCTCTAAATACTTTATGAGCAATTTAATCACGATACAATGAAGCTGGAGCCTTATCAGGGCACTTATTTAGGAACACCAGCTGTTCTTATACATTTATAAACCTCAGAGATTAGGGTGGTCCTTATTTCGTCGAGGTTATATTTTTCTACGGGGCACCCGCTTAATGTAATCTTCTTCTCAGTCGTACAGTCACGTCTAATAATACCGACACGAACAAAGTGCCAAAAATATGTATACACGACCTTAGTGTTAGTGCTTCTGGGCATTTTCCGCAACTCGACAACCATTGTGCCTATTTTGCGTTATACACGACCTTATTGCCCATATATTACGGTAGTGTATACATATTTTTGGTACTTTGTTCGTATCCACATTTTTAGACGTACACTCTTATCAGGTGGTCGAGGTTGTTTTGGATGGATTTGGACCCTCCATATATGATTATTTTTCTATTTTAAAACCATACGTGCCACGGTTAATAGAGTTAGATATTTTGAAGGATTACCGCCAGCAGAACCTAAAGGTAATACAGAATGTGTCAGGTGAGGTGGCATTTGCGGATATGACATTATTTATGGTGTAAAACAGAAGAAAATATCTTTCATAGATTGCAATTTTGTTTTTGCTCTGTATTTCAAGTGTTCCAACCAAAAAAATAATAGCTGTTAAAAGCTATAAAATCTTTACAAAAAGTTATATGTAGGTACTTATTATTCGTATAAATGATGTAAGTAAAAGCTTATTTAATGGTTAATTAGTTACTTGCAACATAATTGAACATAATTAATTTCTGCAGTTTCGTATAATCATACAGGGTGTTACGAAGATAGTGGAGATCCGTTTAAGGGCATATCTGTATCGCGTTGCGATTAGGAAAACAAAAAAGAAAGATTTTTTTTCTATGAGGCAGTTTGTCTAAGTCGGCCAAAGCAAAAAAAATGTTGGCCAAGTTAGTTGGTTGTTCAAGGTCATTTTGATCCCTATTCATTTTTTTTTTTTTAACGAGCTTAAAACTTGCATATCACAAAAGCTGGGATTTTTATTTTTACTTTATAGTTGAATTGGACTGCTATTGTACATGTTTTATTATATCTACCTACTTCTTGTATGGCATTCAAATCTAAGCGTGTTACTGAAAAGTAGGTACCCTAAGTTTGAAGGGCATAAACTGAAGTACAGACTTGTCGGAGAACTAAATGCTTATGACGAAATGTACTCTGATAAAATAGGTTCATTAAAAAATACAATTGTAACTATTTTATTAATGTGACACTGAATTTTGTGAAGTATACATTTTCGCAATCCAGCCGCGTGCTCGAGTCTAATAACAATCCTAAGGTAAATAAATAGTTAATTGCAATCAAATTTTTTAATCAATTAATATAGAATCATGGCTAAAATTTTATATAAGAAGGTTTGTATTAAATTTTATCAATAAAAACCTTTGTGACAGAACTTATGGTCTGACTATGAAAATATAGATAGAAGATAAAAAGCAAGCAAGCAACTGCTTAAAGTATATTTATATGCTGTCTAAAGCGTAAAGCGCGGCCCTCCGGAGTGTAAACGAGACAGCGCTATACACGTACACAATATGTTCCGCTTGCATGCCCAAGCAGCGTGTTGAATGTTAAGACTGCTTAGCGATACGTGCTATCTATCGGAGTAAATGAAATAACAAAACAATAAATACTTTGTAATTTAAACGAAATAAAAGATGATAAGATTGCTTCGAACATTCGTTTTACTTATTTCTAGATTAATACCCACAAAAAGTAGTTGATTTCTCTGCATTTGAAGTCATTAAATACGGTTGATTATTGACGCATCCAATTTTTATGAAATTTCAATGTAGGAGTAATAATGTGGCATTTTTGTTTCTTCACTGTCGCTATAAATTTGTTTTGGAACACCACTCAAGGTTTTAACATAACCATGATTATGTTCTTCAATGTTACTTAGTGTTCGGTCGACATTAGTATATTCTGAAACTCCATTCAAGGTTTTTTCATGATCATAATTGTGTCCATTAATTCGATTGAGTAATTTGTCATCATACTCGTATGGACTTTCTAGGACGTCACTCAAAGTTTGAATATAATTTTGTTTGTCAATGTTCTTCAATGATTTGTCGTCATTAGTACGTTCTAGAAAATCACTCAAGGTTTTTATAAGATCATAGTTGTGTTCGTCAATGCGATTGACTAATTTGTGGCCATATTTATGTTCAAGATAGTCAGTCAAAGTTTTTATATGATCATTATGTTTATCAATTTTCTTCGATACTTTGTAATCATTAGAATTTTCTAGCAAATCACTTAAGGTTTTTATTTGACCATATTTGTGTTCGCCAATTCGCTTTAGTGTTTTGTCGCTGTATGTAACTGTTGAAACGCCATGAAGACTTTTTTTATGGCCATTACTATGTTTGTCGACGGCCTTGTGTGATGTTTCACCAGAAACAAGATCCAGAACATCATTTAAAGTTTTTATATGATCATAATTATGTTCGTCAATACGATTAAGTACTTTGTCGTCATATGTGTCTTCTAGAACGTCACTCAAAGTTTTTATTTGGTCATAGTTGTGTTCATCAGTTCGATTAAGCAATTTGCCGTCATATATATCTTCAAGAATGCCAATCAAAGTTTTTATATTATCATAGTTTTGTTCATCAATTCCATTCAGTAATCTGCCGTCATATATATTTTTAAGAATGTCAATCAAAGTTTTTATATTATCATAATTAAAGTCATCATTAGTACGTTCTAGAAAATCACTCAAAGTTTTTATATTATCATAGTTATGTTCGTCAATGCGATTGAATAATTTGTCACTCAAACTTTTAATATGATCATAATTATGTTTGTCAATGTTCCTCGATGCTTTATCTTCATTAGTATGTTCTAGAATATCACTTAATGTTCTTGTTTGATCATATTTGGATTTTTCGATACTTTTCAGTTTGTCACCATAAGTAATTTTTGGATCGGCACTCAGAGTTTTCATATGGTCATAGATGTGTTCGTCAATACGATTGAGTAATTTTTGGCCATATGTATTTTCAAGAACGTCACTCAAAGTTGTTATATGATTATAAATGCCACTTGGTCCTTTGTCATCATAAGTAGGTTCTAGAATATCACTCAAGGATTTGATTTGATTATTTTTGTATTTTTCAATACTCTTCAGTGATTGGTCACCATAAGTAACTTTTGGAACGTCACTCAGAGTTTTTATATGGGCATTGATGTGTTCGTCAATGCGATTGAGTAATTTTTGGCCATATGTATTTTCAAGAATGTCACTCAAAGTTGTTACATGATTATAATTATGTTTGTCAATGTCACTTGGGCCTTTGTCATTATAAGTAGTTTCTATAATATCACTTAAGGATTTTATTTGATCATTTCTGTATTTATCAATACTCTTCAGTGATTTATCACCATAAGTAACTTTTGGGACGCCACTCAGAGTTTTTTTATGGGCATTGATGTGTTCGTCAATGCGATTGAGTAATTTTTGGCCATATGTATTTTCAAGAATGTCACTCAAAGTTTTAATATTATCATAATAAAAACTGTTAATATCCTTCGGTGCATTGTCGTCATTAGTGCGTTCCAGAAAATCACTTAAGGTATTTATATGATCATAGTTGTGTTCATCAATTCTTTTGAGTAATTTGTCGTCATAAGTACTTTCTAGAATGTCACTTAAAGTTTTTATATGATTATATTGATGTTTGTCAATGTTCTTCGGTGTTTTGTCGTCATAACTACGTTCTAGAAAATCACTCAAAGTTTTCATATGATCATAGTTGTGTTTGTCATTGTTTTTCAATGTTTTGTCGACATAAGTATGTTCTGGAACGCCACTCTTGGCTTTTTTATGATCATAGTTGCGTTTGTCAATGTGATTAAGTAATTTATCGCCATACGTACTTTCAAGAACGTCACTCAATGTTTTTATGTAATCATAGTTGTGTTCGTCAATACTCTTCAGTGATTTAGCTCCATAATTTCTTTCTAGAACGTCACTCAACGTTTTTATAAGATCATTTTTACTCGTTGCTTTGTCGTCATAAGTAGGTTCTAGAATATCGCTCAAAGTTTTCATATGACCATAGTGGTGGTTGCCAACGCTTTTTAGTGGCTGATCGCCATATGTAACTTTTGGAACGCCGCTCACAGTTTTTTTATGAGTATAGTTGTGTTTGTAAACACTCTTCAGTGTTCTGCCACCAGAAACAACATCTGAAACGTCACTTAAAGTTTTTAATTGATCATAATTGTGTTCCTCGATGGTTTTCTTTTTTTTGTCGCCATAAGTACTTTCTGGAATGCCGATTAAGGGCATATGATCAATATTATATTCCTCAGGAGTTTTCAACGTTTTATCACCATAAGTATGATCTGCAGCGACACTTCGCGTTTTTTTGTGATCATAGCTATATTCTGGCACATTGTTCAAGGTTAAAATATAATCAAAATTCTGTTGAGCAATGTGCTGACGGTCCAGAGCATGCTCTTGACAAATGACACATGCGATCGTTACTGACAGGCACAGAAGGCTCAGATGCAACTGCAACATTGTTGATCTGAAATTAAAATGAGGGGTTACATTTGCAACATTAGTCTGAGAGCCTGATCTTTATCCAGCTGATTAGCACCACGGTTTCTTTTATAATAATAGGTGCTGTTACGGCCGACTTGTAAAGTTTTGTGTAAGTAAGCATGGCCAGTTTATACACAGTCTAACACGAGGAACCCAAAAGATTTTATCCATGCATTTCTGAAAAAAAAAATGTTTGTTTTTTTTTTAGTTTTTTTAGGGTTCCGTAGCCAAATGGCAAAAAAACGGAACCCTTATAGATTCGTCATGTCCGTCTGTCTGTCCGATTATGTCACAACCCCTTTTTTTTAACAAGTATTATTAGTTAACTTGTCAATTAAAATATTTTTTCCTTTTTTTCATAAAATATAGTTTTCGCAAGGTGTTATTGTGGCACGGACGTAGACCGACTGGGACACCATGGATTATCTCGTCAAAAAAGCGCAGCTCGTTTTTCAAGACATGCGTCACTTAATGACGCTTAATCTGTCGGTATCTTGCCACAATCACTGTGCCTGCTCTCTTTGAGCCAACTGGCATCAGGGATGATTATGCCAGTTGACTCAAGAAGAGGTGGCAAGAGGCTTGATGGAGTGTCCTTAGTTCCTTGGAGCTTGGGACGGATGTTAGTGTGGGATGCTACCCGCGTAGACACACTGCCACCGTCCCACCTTCAACGGACTAATGTAAAACCGGGCGCAGCGGCGGAATGCGCCAAAATTTTGAAACTTAATAGTTTCAAAAGTTTTTTCGCGAAGCAGAAATCGCAAAGCGTCTGATTGACGTAACTGGTGCATCAACATAAGGCATCAGTATTGCGGTACAATGAGGAAATGCCACCAGCAACCTTGGTACATTCCTCAAGGGCCTATATTAGATTTAAGCTAGTTATAGTAATCCTCTGTATATATCCACTATGTTGTTGTTATTGTTAATAAAATGTTATACTTATTAGCATTCTTGAGGCCTTTCTCTAGTAAATTACTTAAAAAAACAACGAACATAGGTATAAAACGCACTTTAATAATGTGTATCAATTTTTGCATATACAAAATTGCTTCTAAAAATTAGCAATAATATGGTTGATCCAACTCGTCAATTACTTTTTTTTTTGTTTAAACTAGGTATAGTATAAGAAAAAACCTAAAACATGATATCCGCGATTCCGGGCACGCACAGCAATCTCACTCAGGCTTACGCTCAGTGTGTGTGAGAGAAAGAAGAACCTGAACCTAAGGGACCTTAAGATAGGTACATACTAGCTACTTAATTCCTGTGAATACCTCTGATTTTCATCTGAGTGGCTTTACTGATAAACACTGCAATTAAGACGTTATTTATGTAACTATGTAGGTACAGTAAATATTATTAAATAGTCTCAGGCTCTAGACATCTCACTCCTGGGTATAGTATGAATTTTCTCAAATGATTGTTTCGCCTAAGACCCTAAACTGTTAAACAAAGGCTTCTTTAGTGCGAACGATGGGTTCCCGTTTTGAGCGCGTGCCAAAGCAACAATATCGTTTAAAAAGCCACTGCTGATACAGTTATCGTGGTGGTTTTAAGGTTCAAATTTATGCAATAATATGAGCGCTTGCCTACATTGAGGTGGTCGATCGTTCTACATTACATTAAATCATTTGAGAATAATATAAAGGCCTCCGCTCTATAAGAAGGTGTAGTCCTTACGGTGGCTTAAATAAATGAGTCTAGGACTTGATATACACTTTTAAGTCTTGATATTTTCCTTCGCCGAAGGATTCTTAAGTATTATTCAATTTTAACGTCAAATTTTAAAGTCGAGATTGAATTTGATGTGAATTAGGGAATAGATCAAGTATTTGCAGTCTAACGGCACGATTAGAACTTTAAAATACACTTCACTTTTGACACTGACATATCCAATCCATAACATACGTTATGAGAAATTTTATACTTTAGGAAATTTTTGACGTTTCTTAAATTTCTAATCGGACCGTGAATCAACCAACAAATGAAATGAAATAAACATTGAAATGCATATTATCTTGTTAGTCAAGGCAACAAAGTACAAAAGATTGTTCATATACCTTTGGAAGAGCAACTTCCTGCCAAGCCAGTGTTTGATATTGCGATATAGTCACTACCTCTTACTTTTATAGTATAATTGTTATTGGTATAAACGGGCGCTTTATAAGCAATGAGACCTATTTGAGCATATTGGAATTAATGTTTAACGCACAATTTATAGCAAGAAATAGTACAATTGATTAAAACAAATAAAAATATACTTATGGGCTTCGAGTTTTTCTCAGCCGATATGAAGCTACCTTAAGATAGCATAATTAATTTACTTGATATATTAAATCCGCTTAATAAACCGATCACCGATCAACCATTATACAAAACGAAGCGTCAGAGTGCTTCGTGGGTCACCCTTTCATCGCCGTCTAAAGAGGCCCACTGATTATCAGTCCACCGGACGATATCGGCCTGTCAGTTGTTCGAAACTGTCAACTCAACTGTGTGTGTGTATGTGTGTGTGTGTGTTGTTCTAAATGACAGGCCGATTCCGTCCGGTGGACTCAATCAGAGGGATATGATAAAGATTGACTCCGGTTAATAGAAGACGAGAACTTTATTGTCTTCATCATTATACTATCCATCGTCATATTGTTCAAATAAGGACATTGCTTAAAAATAAATTAAAATATGATTGTTAAATTATAAAACAAAACGCATGCATGACGATATAAAATTCAATCATGTAACTTTGTAATACTGGAAGTCGATAAATACATTTAATTGATTTGATTGTTGGTACAAAATACTTAAATTTTCTGTGTCATAGTAATATTCGATTAGGTACCTAGTTTCTGTTTCTTTCATTTTATTATATAGGTATATATTTTTAATTCACGTACCTACATATACATAATGAATAAAACTGATTATTAATACTTAATAAATTAAAATGAATTTTGTTTTTTTAAATAAAAAAAACTTGTTTGTTTGTTTTCCATTATACTTGTCCTCACTTAACCTAACTACCATTAAAATCAAATCCTCTTAATTAAAAGCCAAGTAATTACCTCGTGGTGTAAAACAATTTTATTATGCAACTTTTTTCTTTGTTACCTGGCCGGCAAATTAAAAACGTGAGAAATTTAAAGTGAAAAAGTTGGCAAGGAATGAAAAATACGAGTAAAAAGGGCAGGAATATTGTAGTAACCTACCTTTTTGTTAGGGGAGAGTTCCTAAACCCGAACCAAACGAGAAACTTTTTTGTGCGTTTATCTCGAATATATTTGCTCCTGGGCTACGGGTGTTTTCTTTTCTTCTCGTGAAGAATCTTAACGTATAATATATTCTAGGTTTAGTTAGTGGTAACCGTCTTCTCCCGAAATGGAAATTTCATCAAAAATGTACGTTCGTTCGATTAGGATCGCAAAGCTATTCTTTCCCCTTAAGTACAGTCACTTGCAATAACATGTGACACAATTAGAGCCGCAAAAAGATGTGACGCGCTCTTATTGCGCTATAAATAAGATCGTGTCAGATATCTTTGCGGTCCTCGTTCTGTTATATATAATTTCTGGTGAATGTACTAGCTTCTACCCGCAACTTCATGCGTGGGATGATGATGATGATTGATCAAACTATCCTACGTCCTTCCTGGGGTAGAACTATCTTCATCCATACCAACATTAATGTAAATTGGTTCAGCGGCTGGGTCCCAAATATTGATTTATTTAATTACATAGACTGACAGCTGACAGGTCTGTATATATTTATATACTTATTTCGGTTTTTCGAAGGTTTAAATAAAAAAAATTGTTGCCTTCGTCTGGCAGCGTATGTTTTGTGGCTGATATAAAAATGTTATGCAAATTATACTCAAATTAATATATAAGAAATCTCATTTTATCCAAATACAATGATTTTATCCAGTGATCCTACATCGCCACACGGCTTAAATCCAATGGAAACTAAAAGTCAACTGCAACGACATTTAATAAACGAGTTTAAGACATTTTGATCCATTTAGGGTTCAAGCTAATTTGGTTGTCAATACTATCGGTATGCAATGTCCATTGTACAGTAAACCTAAATGGCTCAACAATTAAAGTCCATGATTGTACCTATGTGTCGTTGTCATTCAACTACTTATCACAATTGATACGGTACATCACAGATGTTCAATAAGTAATCATAGTCATAGTCATAGTCATATTTATTCATAAACAATTTACATTGTGTTTGAAATTAATTTACATATAAATTTTCTTATCTAATATACACAAACAATTCCTATAAAATAAATTTCCGTAAGACACAAAAAAAAAAATCTCATAAATTACTTATAAAACATAACATAACGTAAAATTAAATTTAAGACATAATAATAAATAAACAGAAAATTATAATGTCATGAAGAATAAATACTGAGACTAAATTTCATTAAGAGGAAAATTTAAATTTAAAACATAATCAACCCAATAATAATAATATTTCATTTATAAACACATATAAGTACTCGTAATTGTTACATTAATTCTACTTTTTACTAAAATATTCCTCCACAGAGTAGTAACATTTTTCCAACAAGAAAGCATTTAACTTCTTTTTAAATAGATATCTATTATAGATTGACTTCATGTCAATGGGTAGCTGATTGAACAGTCTAATCGCTTGATAATTTGCGGATTGTTTGACCACTGTTAGATTGGTCACAATAGGTTGTGGCAAATCTTTCCTCCGAGATGCAAGACGTCTCTCCTTCTGTTCTTGTGTTTCAATATACTTGATATTTTTAACCAAATCTGTCAGAACTACTAGTATATACAAACAAGGAATGGTTAGAATTTTGAATTGAATAAAGTAGGGTTTACAAGATGTTTGTTGCGGAATTCTGGCAATAATGCGGATTGCTCTTTTTTGCACAACAAATGCAGCCTGGATATTATACTTGTAACTGTTGCCCCAAAATTTAATACTGTAACGATACTTAGATTCAACCAGTGCATAGTATACCATTTTTAACTCAGCTAAGCGCAGTTCATCCCGCAGACTTCTGAGAGCATAACACGATGAATTAATTGATTTAACAATCGCCAAAACTTCTGGTTTCCAGTTGAGTAAACAATCGACATTAACGCCCAGAAACCTTCCCGTTTCGACTTGTTTCACTGGTTCACCTTCAAGATTTGGCTGCAGAGAATCACGAACTCTTGTAGTGGATTTGAAGAGAAGTACATTAGTTTTACTGCAGTTCAATTTGAGATTGTTTATCTTTAACCAGTACTGGAAAGTTTCAAGAGCATAATTTACGTTTGTATTCAGCTCTGAAATGTTATCTGCCGATATGACAGCGTTAGTGTCATCAGCAAAGACGACTAGTTTACTGTCGGGTACATTGTTGTGCAAGAATGGAATCATGTCATTAATGAACAGGATGAAGAAGATTGGGCCTAGTATTGAACCCTGTGGGACTCCTTTGTGTATGCTGGCTACACTCGATCTGTAGGTTTTTTCATGATTGTCTTGCGTCCATCTTATCTCTACAAATTGTTTCCTGTTCATTAAGTATGATTGAAAAAGAGCTAATGTTTTTCCTCTGACTCCATAATGTTCTAACTTACCTAATAGTGTGCCGTGATTTACACTGTCGAAAGCTGAGCTCAAATCAAGCAGAACCCCTGCTACTTTTTTCTTGGCATTCATTTTATCAACTACGTCTTTGATAAATGTACCAATTGCATCGCTAGTGCCTTTACTTTTTTGATATCCGTATTGCCTTTCACAGACTATCTTATTCTGGTAAAGATGCTTTACGAGTCTGTCCTTCATCAGCCTCTCGAGCAACTTAGAAAGAGTTGGCAATAGCGAGATAGGTCTGTAGTTTTTGGAATCGAACTTAGAACCCTTTTTGTGTAAAGGCAAAAGCTTAGCCACCTTAAGTTGGTCCGGAAAGACGCTGTCCTCAAAGCACTTGTTAAAAAAGCTGACTAGCGGATCCGCAAGTACATCGATGTTATCCTTTATAACAGTGATCGGAATGCCATCATATCCACACGATCTTTTTGGTTTGAGCTTTTTAACAAGAGAAATCACTTCTAAATGAGTTATGGGCTCTAATGACATATTATTATCTTCTCTAACTCTTTCTACATGCGCTCTTAGGAGAGCGAGAGATTGTTGTGAAAAATTGCTTACATCCTTTTTGTGAGTAAACTGATCTAACAGAGCAGCACAAACGTCTGTAGGATTGCTAAGCACTTTTAAGTCCCCATTCACATTCTCGGTTTTTAACACCAAATTTTCTTGTGCTCTAGTTGTCATCTTATTTCGATGTTTGTGGACAACCTTCCAAATCTCTTTCGAGGAGTCTTTGGCTTTTGAAATTTGTGCCCGAACTGCTAATCTTTTGGCGTCCGTGATAACTCGTCTAAAAATACTTGCATATTTTTTGCCATAGTTTAATATCGATTCATGGATACAATTCTTATTTGTCATTAAAACACGTTTCATATTGCTAGACACCTTAATGCCTTTCGTGATCCATTTAATATTAGTTAGATTTCTCTTACTAACTCTTTTTTTGTGCTTCTTAAAACATACTTCAAAAACATGATTGAACTTCTTGATGAAAGTGTTGACCCCTATGTTAGTCCAATCACCTGTTATTAACTCATTTCTAAACATTACTTGTTCACTCTCACTAAATTTCATAATTTCCTTCCATATATGTTCGTCGTGTTTATCCGTCCGTCCATCGTCGATAGAAATGGCACTAACTAGGGCTGCGTGCCCATCGGCCAGACCATTGTGATCCACCTCAGGGAGACCTACATACTCTTCGGGAAAGTTAGTTAGAATGTTGTCTAGACATGATTCTGAATTGTTGCGAACGAAAGTTGGACATTTAATTAAACTTTTGAAGTTATAACAAGTGAGGTTATCGGAAAGAGTATACGACGTGTAAAGCCATCTTTTTACATATCATACACATATTGTTATACATCCCACATTAGCCGTCAAATTCTAAGCATTAATTTGTCTTTGACTGTTACACATTTAATGCAATATTTGACCACGTCCATTATTTTATAAAATACACTCATTTTACGCAAACTTCTTCATAAAATTCACTCTCCTAGCTTATTATCCCTAATTTTATGTTACGCGTTTATATACAGAGGATTACTATAACTAGCTTAAATCTAATATAGGCCCTTGAGGCATTGTACCAAGGATGCTGGCGGCATTTCGCAATACTGATACGTTGTCCGAGGAAGCCGCCTGCTCTTCGGTCACCAGCCCGCGTAGCCAACGTGCCTATCGTTCACGCTCCGTGGCGAACGAAACGCAAGTTGTCACAGTCGGACTAATTTGGAAGAGTGATAGAGAGAGAGGACTACGATACGCTACGGAGCGTTAACGATTGTAACGTTGGCTACGCGGCTAGTTACGTCAACCAGACGCTTTGCGATTTCTGCAATGGTATTTAAGAAGCAAGTCATCAGAGTTCTTGGTCATCATACATCACAAGAATAGACAATTTAACAATTTAAATACGTTGCAATTATAATTAACCATGTAATTTTGTATTTAAGTGTAGTTTTAATGTTTTTTTGAATTTGTATTTTTTTGGGATCGGTTTTGCTCTCTGTGCATGCACATCATGGACGGCATTGTTATGTAAAACCTACCACTTATATCGAATATTAATATTTTGAATGTTTTCTGCTTTGCGTGCCTTATAAATAAAATAAAACAATAAACATTTATATATTTTCATGTATCTATTTTATGTCTCTAAACTTTACCCGTCAAAAGTTTCACAAGATTTCATCCGATGTCCTTTAATTTCTGTTTGAAATATAGTCAAAGTTGCGGGCCCAACGAGATATCATCACAACTTCAGTGGCTATCACACAAACGTGACGTTTCTCTGTAGAAAAGGTAATTTGAAGTTGAAACTTCGGTCGGTATTACTGAAATCAAATTCGAATATCGTATTTGAGTTTATTCGTGTACCTATTGAATTCACTACTTTGTCTTGTCTTCTTCAGGTTTGATAACTTTGTTTGAGATAAAAATTTACATATGTACGTATTGTATCAAATCGGATGGCAATGCAATATTATGGTACCATCGAGCTGATCTGAAAATAGGGACAGGAAGTGGCCATAGGAGGCTCTGTGGTCATACAACGCAACCTAATTGTGTTTAGGGTTTTTAGAATTGGCTCAACTTATTACTTGCCTGTGGAAAAAGTACAATCTCAGCTTGTACACAAAAAAATTTTTTTTTTAGCAAAAACTTATTTAGGATTGTTTTGTTGTCGCATAATAACTCCTGTTACATTAAATGTAGTCACAATAAGTGACCGATTATTGTCACTTGCCGCTTTAGTAGAAGTCAATTTTCAATACACTTAGTGTCAGAAAGTGATCATTTTGACACAAAGTGACTTTAAAATGATTTGTAAAAAGTTAGCAGTAAATTACTATTATTGCACACCTGTACCCCTAGTGTAAACAAATTCGATTTCCAAACGTGACGTACGCGTTTGCGTTTAGTCTCATTTTGTATTGGATTTCGAAAGAGCGCGCCAAGCGGGACGTTTTGGAACCTCAAAATCCTATACAAAATGAGACTTAACGCAAACGCGTTCGTCACGTTATGATGTCGATCAAAGTTACACTAGGGGTACTGAATTCAGAAAACAAAACAAAGAATACAGAAAATTAAGAAGAGGCAAAACAACAGGCGATTTTATCGCTAAAAATCAATCTCTTCCAGACAACCTTTAGGTAGCGGAATTTAATAAATTTATGTCAAGTCAGTAAGTGTAATGTAACTCTAAATATTTTATGTAGCTACTGTAGTGTTTTTATAAAAAGTGATTTAATTTGATATTACTCTTACTCTATAAAAAAAGGTAATTTTATTTGCCCCTTTCTTGATGAAAATTTTAATCCAAATCATATTTAAATAAGGAAAAGAGGTTCCTGAATATTTTCAAACAGTTCATCGTTTAGAACTTGAAAGACATTTAAAAACCATCAAGTACTATTCTCATATTTCAGTCACGTTCAGCAAAGCTCCGGGTTGAGTCTGAAAATATTAAGACCACGTAACGCAAAGTAAATAATGAACCACCTTGAGATATATTCAGGTTTTCAAAAGTGTTACCAGCATTGTACAAATTTCAGTGTACCTCTCTCACACCAGTTGATTAATGCGACCGTGCGACCGAGATATCACGTCATAGTCATAAAACGTGTTGATATAAAAAAATTAAATATGCCTCCTTCTATTAAGTTAGGCTTCTGTTCACAAGAAATATAAGCAAGAAGTGATTGTATACAACTTTTCTTTTATTCCTTATAGAGTTATTTCAAAGAAGTGGGGCCGAGCTACGAAGTTACAATCTTAGAAACTTATCCTCAAGTTTTATTTTTCCTTATTGATAACATCGTGCCAGCCAAAAATACGCTTATGGTTAAATTTGATCCGTGGATCTATTTAAAAATTAGAGGATTTTTTAGTCAATTCAAAGTATGTACCTACTGTTATATGTAAATACATACAGGAAGAATATAGCCCACTATATCTTAATTAATAATAATATTAATTTGAAATACTTATACCTACTACCTGAAAATGTGTTACTAATTACACAATTTATCTTACGTAATTTCATTCTGATGTGTTCTATCTATGTATAGTATTGTAGATGTAGAATATGTAGATATAGTGTAGGGACGCCCGGCTGGATGCAGGCGAGCTGTCGGTCACGTGTTGCGTTCATTCAGCCCAATTTCTTGAAGTTGGAGCTGCAGGTTACTGTCCCGGCGGCATTCCCATCTTCTCAAATCTTCTTATTTTCCAGGAGAAAATAAGGCCATCTTTAAGTTCGACATCCATTAGTTCGACACTTTCTACACCGAATGTATTATATCGCAAAGCCGCGTACGTGATAAATTCTACTACTAAGTGTGTCTGAACTGAAACTATGCTAATAACGACACAATTTATCTTACGTGATTTCATTCTGATGAATATAGGTCACAACCTCAGGTTATCCCATCAAAAACATAAATATGAAAGGATAACAAGTTTGTAAATAGTTTTATTAATAAAAAAAAGTCAAATCAGTCTATGCAGGGGGGTCACCTCTCTTTGCATCTGACTGTACATAAGTAGGTACTCATACCCAATTATCCGTGAAATATTAAATTTTACGAGATATTTAACGAGACTTCAGAAAATCTGTTGCGAGTATAGATATATGATAGAGTACTACTCAGTCGTAGAAGTTGAAAACAATATAAGTAGATAGGTACTGCTAGCAGCAATAGTGCATACCTATTTATTTATGAATCATCACTTAATTTGTCAATTCAATTCATAAAATTAGTATGTACTTTTCCAGCTGATTATATGTAACCCTAGTGAAAAAAATATTTACAGTACATATGGGGCTACTTTATAGAACTAGTGCGAGAAGTAGCATATTACGTTACTGTGTCGAACATTTAAAGGGCCATATGTACTGTAAAACGTTGTACGATACATGTGCGAATAGGTAATTCGCAACTCGTGTCGATTTAAAACACTCCCTTCGGTCGTGTTTTAATTTATCGCCACTCGTTTCGAATTTCCTATTTTTCGCACTTGTATCGTAATGTACTAATAGAGAGCTCACTCCATACATCAGTTTTGGTACCAAATCGCTTATTATTTTCGTAGTCGACATCTAGCATCGAGTAGCGGAATTATCAATACTGATACTTGACAATAGATATTGCGACGAACGAATAGTCTAATTCTCAACAATTTTCAGCTAATATTATAACTGGATTAACCGGAACTCTGTTTTCAACTCCTGCTTGAATAAAGTAGTTGTAAATTGTTGAGCAATACAATTTTCGTGAGTCGCGATACTCGAGACATCTAGTATCAATAATAATTCCGCCGATGATGGTTAGATGTCGACTAGCAAATAAGCGTTTTTGGTACCAAAACTGATGTATGGAGTGCGCACTCTATGCTTACTTATTCCTCTATAACGTATCAGCATTCTTAAACAAAAAGTTTTAATCAAAATAAAGGTATAGGTACTTACATAAATGATTTCAATAATATCGTCTTACAAAAGTAACAAACAAAAAGTAACAACTTACAAAAGTTACGAGTAAATCTATTTTAAAACCTACTTACAGGCTGTTCAAGAAATAATCTGTTCTGATTTGCCGACAACTTTTAATGAGTCTTAGAGCTTTTAATACTTTTAAAAACATGGCCAGAATATATTTTAAATGCAAAAATTATCATTTATATTAGTAAAGTTTGCTAATTTTTATTACCTGTTATAATAAAGACCTAATTTTGGACAACACTGATTCTTAGGTGGTTAGTTATAATTTTATTAGTATGTTAGTATGACAAAACATAAGTACGTAAATAGGTACACCTATTTTACATTAAAATTCTCTAAAATTATAATATAAGTACACATGTATGTTGCTTCTCAGGAATGTATTTTTTAATAGTTTCAATAATCTATTTTGTATGATATAACTAATTTTTAAATAAATTTAAATTTAGTTTTAAGAGTCACAAGAACTCGTCGTCAAAAAGCCGCCCCCATACAATTGAAGTTAAGCTCTCGTTTTAGCTTACTTAATGGATTTGTATGGCGGTTTAATACTAATTTGCTAAATATCGGGGGAGGGGTAGAAAAACCATGAACATTTTCTGACAGACTTCCTTAGAGATGCCGCTTTCAATGCGCATCCGTAGGCTGCGTATATTGGATTGGAAGATACAGAGCGGAAAATATTCTATCAAAGGACTGGACCACCACGAAAACTATGATAAAAGCCCCACAGTGAAACTGTGAAATGAACCGGAATACTCGGTTGGCACGAAACATATTATTATTGAAAACGTATTATAGTATTGATTAACAAAGACAAAAAATACTTAATTGACAAAATAATAACTAACGAAACTGCTCACAAAATTTCACAAATCAGTTCAGAAATGCGATTTACAGGTAGGGAGAAAAACAAAACATAAGAATACATTTTTGTAGAAGCTAAAACTGATACGCTTAGCTCGAGCTTCACACTCGCTTAGCGAATCAAAAATATGAAATACTCGTCCGGGGATCGAACCCGGATGGTTGATGTTACCGCCTGTTTCTACAAATCCTGTACCCACAGAAAAAAATGTGTTGCGTCACTATAGGATATACGTAAGTCGATAAAATTAGGCTACTTATTTTCAAGAAATAATTTAAAACAAAAGAGCGTCGTGACGCAAAAATTTTACACAATTTTTACGCCTAGCCCCCATCCGCCAAGTGTTCGATAAGGAACTTCGTTACAAAAATTGTTTTCGAATGTTCAATGTGTGTTTTTTCAAATGATACCCCACTTGACCTAGTAACATTGAAATTTTGCCCCCCTCTTTATATTAGGTATTTACTATACCTAATTATTAAAAGAATACATTTTCAATGTGTCTGGGTTGGATGATTAGCATTATTCATAATTACAGTACAATCTCAATAATCCGGCACTAATGCTGACACTTGAGGGCCGTATTACTGGAAAATTCGGATCACTGGAAATTAGCAAATTTGCTTATTATATATGTGTTTTTTAGTAATGTGAAGCGATAAACTAAACTAATTTACTAAATTCAAAGAAAATTTTACTATTATCTGGATTTTTGACATTTGTGAAGATATTCAAGAGTGATAATGCACACATAGTAAATTTGGACATAGAATGATTACCTATACTATATATTAGTGCCGGATAACTGAATGTACGGAAGTAGGTCTCGAGATATTTGGCAATGTTACAGACAGACGGACGCACTACAAAAGGAACCCTTTGGCCCTTTTTTGGTACGGAATCCTAAAAATGCAAATTAAAAAAAATACATTATAATGAAATCACCAGGGTATTAAATCTAAAATTTGATAAATTCTTAATCTTGAAAGTATCATATAAATCTAGCTATATTGCTTGCTCGCGGTCGATTATTATTATAATTGTACAACGGAGGACGTATGTTACTTAAATCAATTAGTAACGGAATACGGAGTAGATAAAAATTACAAAAATTGCCTACATTTTGCCATTAAAAAGGTACCTACTGTGGAGGTATATAAGTCCTACGATTCAACTGTGTTCCGCATTGTGACAGAGTACACAAGATGAAGCCCTTCATTATATGTAAGTATTCTTTGGATTTTATATGCATATACACCGTGGGCTGGAAAAACATGGCAAATTTTAAAGATTATTCTCTTATATTCTTGACCGCATTTAGGGCTAAAATGGTATAAAAAGCATTCTGAAATCTGTCTCGTTTTCGAGATAGTGACAATTCTTGTGAAAATTTGTTCTGTAAAATTATTTCCGCCTATTTTTCTGCGATTGTGTCACTATGTGACTTGGTTTAGACATTAAACTTTTAAGGAAACTTTTATCTGTAAATAATAAAAAAAATACTTTACTTTCGATTCTCCAAGATGTAATCGATGAAGTTGCCAGAGAAAACCCTCAAGATTGCTACTTATATTTTTGGTATAGTGATCTTAAAAAAAGTGGTACCTACGATTTTTCAAAACTTCCGCTTCCTAATCCTAAATTGTAAAGATGTAACCGCGTTTAGTAAGGGTCTGACTGTAATAACTAACAATTCATTTTTTTAAGATCCTAGTTAGGATGACTGAATAAGTCCGGTGTGTGAAGTTTTATGCCTTGAAAAATGATAACCCATGAGCCAACAAATAAATATCTCCATTTAAATTGATGTTTGTTTATCCGACATAAACAGCAACTCTTTTTATTTATTTTCAGTGTTTTTATTCGGATTGATTAGTGGAGTTCTATCTCTCGACTGGTATATCACCGCAAGTAGGTCCCCCATCCCGAAAATCAAGGCGCCGCCATCTTTAAGGCAGAGGCTGAGACGCTTACGTGGCTATTATGACGACGTCAACTGATCGGTCTCTACAAGAGACACGTTTGCTTTTTTGTGTTCTGCTAATAAATATGTATACATTGTAGTTTGTGGTTTTTATTAAATTGTAAGTCAAGTACTTGCGCTATAACTTTAACGGTTTTAGCTAGAGATGCGCAAAAGGCTTCTGTTCATGCCAAATGGTCTAGAATCCAAGGCTCAATGTAAATTAAAAACATTCGAGACAGAACTGCAGCCGGTGTGGTCAGTCATTCGCCAATTCATTCATTCATTCATTCGATGCCCTGTGACATTGGTTCGTCCCTGGCATCGGCCCCTGTTCAAACCCGATGCTCGACGCGAGCGCACGTGCGCGGGGCGCGCACCCTTGTTCAAATGCGAAGCTCGACGCGAGTGAACGCGTGCTAGGAGCGTCGATGGAACGCTGGTCGGATACCAGCAGCCATGTGTCTCATGATGTACCTACTAAAGCCGTGGCGGTCCGTACAGTAGAGCGAACTAGATTACGTTAGGTACGTGTTATTCATAGATACATAAATATAAGTGCAATCAGTTTGGTGAACGAAATACATCAACCCAAGCTCAAACCAACCTAGATAGGATCATCACCAACCGCACGGAGCGGCTAAACTTCACGGCGGCCGGCCTGGGCGCCGGCGCTGCCATCAGTTTGGTTCTCCCGTCGCTGCATTATGGTGAGGCCCAAGGGGATTGGGTCATCACGCCGACAGCTTCACTAAGTTGAAAATATTTATTAATATCTTTCACTCACGAAGATATATATCACTCATTTCGCTCAGTGGATCTGTAGAGTGCATAAAAGATATTATAATACTCACAACTATAAGTGCGACCAAAACGGCGACTCACGCCATACAGTCCCGCCATGTTTTCCCGACACCCTCTGAACCGCTCCGAAACAGTCGTTTCGCTTATTCGCATCGTTTTACTCGTTTGGCTTGGCCGGCTCATTTCCAAACGAGTGAAAAAGAGCGAGCAAACACAGATGAGTTACTGAGCGAGTTAAATCTCAAGTGAGTTGAAGAGGGAGTTCAATCAAAATATACAGTTCATTTAAATCACTCACTCGTGAGCGACACATGTGTAGTTTTAGCGTAAGAGTTTTAGTTTTATTTTGGTAATGTTTGCACTCTTCATGGGCGCCATTATTTGCCTCTAACAATGCTTTTACCTCAGCTCAGCGAGTGCCTAATGAAATGCGCTAAAACGGGTAAATTCGGTGTCCATAACACGGCGATCCGTGTTAATTGGCATAAATTTATAAATTCTAAGACTTTGTCCTGGTTGCTACTGCCTCAGTAAGCTTAAACTAAGTTTAGCTTACAATTATTTATGATGAATTCTGAAA
This sequence comes from Cydia pomonella, assembly GCF_033807575.1. Taxonomy (NCBI): domain Eukaryota; kingdom Metazoa; phylum Arthropoda; class Insecta; order Lepidoptera; family Tortricidae; genus Cydia; species Cydia pomonella. The sequence goes on along the minus strand of NC_084718.1, from coordinate 13,627,484 downwards.
TGCCAAAATTTTCATTAATTTCATACTTTCTGACAAAACTGTCAGCGGGATACAGGCTGCGGCATGGACGAAGCAGGATTTTGTTTTTGAATTTTGGCTACAATTTTCGCAAATCGCAAATGTAGTAAATCAATATGACATAATTTGCTAGCATTTAAAATAAAACTAACAGGTTTTTGACACTGTTTTACCAAGAAATTTATGCGAATAAAATATTTATATACCTACACAAACTGTTAATAAGATAATGGTTGTAGTTAAAGAGTGTGCGATTACGAAGTACTAGTAAATCGGTCTATTTATATTATTCGCAAGTTCTATCGAACTTCGCTTTAAAATATGAACAAGAATGAATAGTATATTCGGCGACGATGGCGCTCTAAGTTGAAATGGTTTATACGGGTGCCGTTCAATTTTAATACAAACTTTTAGCATAATTTCATTTAACTACTATTGAAACTCATAATAAACATTATGTATAAACCGAAACACATAAAGTTGTTAGTCATACTAATTAAAAGACATAATGCTCTAGATAATCATAAAAACATTCTTCAGAACAATCCATAGGAATAATTTTACTTGTTATAACATACATTTCGTATAATAAGTAAAATGTAGTCTTACTAAATTTTAACAAATGATCAGGTGACATAATGTTCTATGATATACTTGGTGTCAATCAAACTATTAAATTATACTGCAATCTACCTATTCAACTTTAAAGCTGGTCGCCGTTAGGTATGATGACGAGCGAAGCGAGGAGGAGTGTTAGGTAGAACTGCGACCATATGGTCAGAACCATATGTCTCGGAAATGTTATTTTTTTTTAGCTTGTTCATTTTCATTAGGCGTTTATATGCCTTTGTAGGAACCACAGAGGTTCCAACCCACACTGGCCGCTTCTTTGCAGTAAAAGATATGTCGACAGACGTAAGTTTGACGGTTAGAAAAATCGATTATGTTCCATGCAAATATAATGTTTATGTTTCTTTATTAATTAGTAATTCAGTGTTGTTAAATGTTCAGCAAACTCAATCAAATAAAGATTATGAACGATTGGCCGTGGTTTCATTGTGAAACCACATTGTTGGCCCCGAACGTTGATCACTCGAAGCACCATATTAAAGGGCCATTCAAGGTATTACGCCACGCTAAAACCTTTGACATCGAAGTCAACAGGAAAATGGTTACGGTTACAATCGACCGATTGAAACCAGCATACTTAGCTAGAGATGATGTCCCCCCTTTTCTCATCACCTGCATGTACAGGCAATGAAACAGCTTCAGATTCGAATCAGGATCGTGGTACAGATGAGGAAACGTCACCAAACCAAGACCTGGCACCAAGGACGCGGAGCGGTCGACATGTTCGATTTCCAGCACACCTCCAGGATTATCATCGACCGTAACCACGGTCTAGGGGGGGAGTACTGTAGGAACTACAGAGATTCCAACCCACACTGGCCGCTTCTTTGCGGTAAAATGATATATGTCGACAGACGTAAGTTTGACGATTAGATAAATCGATTATGTTCCGTGCAAATATAATGTTTATGTTTATGTATGAATTAGTAATTCAGTGTTGTTAAACTTTCAGAAAACTCAATCAAATAAAGTTTATGAACGATTTGCCGTGGTTTGATTGTGGAACAACACCCGTTCTGTACCCCTAGTGTAACTAAATTCGATTTTGAAACGTGACGTACGCGTTTGCGTTTAGTCTCATTTTGTATGGGTTTTTGCACAGCGCGCCAAGCGGGACGTTTTGGAAAGTCAAAAATCTCATACAAAATGACACTTAACGCAAACGCGTTCGTCACGTTATGATGTCGATCAAAGTTACACTAGGGGTACTGAGTATAAAATAGTTTACAAAGTGAACATTATACTGGTTGCCTGTTATGAAAATACATTATTATGCTACTAAACTATGATTACTTTCGACATTATGCAATTCGTTTTTATTTTATTTATTTTTATACCAAATCATCATTTCTGCATTTCAAAATTATGCAATACAAATTATGCAAAATTAAATTTCCCAAAATTGTATTATTAAAAACATTACACAACCGGTATATACTTATACCAGCGGCCGATCGTAAAATTCGCCAGATCATTGAATTCCTAGGCATATCATGAAATGTCGCCACGTATAAGATAAAGTTTGTTAATGCTTCCTCTTATAGTATAATATCCACATATTTTGGACTTGGCTGACCGCAGTCACAAAAATTGAGACAGTTACATACATATACCTGAAATTCTAAAAGAATATGATTTAATTGTACTTTTCTGCATTTCTAAAATGAAAAAGAAAGTAAAAAAAGGCTTCTAGGAACGTAGTCGTATATAGAGGTTGTTCGTCATGGATATTTTCTAGTATTTGATAAATAAATAAATATCATAGGACATGATTACACAAATGAACTAAGTCTCACAGTGAGCTTAATAAAGCTCGTCTTGTGGGTACTTAGGCAACGATATATTATATATATAATATTTATAAATATTTAAATACATAGAAAAACACCCATGACTCAGAAACAAATATCCGTGCTCATCACAGAAATAAATTCCCTTACCAGGATTGTTTACAAGATTTGGATTGGAGAAAACTAAAAAACGCGCCATTATCATCCTTCAGCTAATCTCCCGCACTATAATCACCACTTTGTATTCAGCCGGGCAAACAGGCACTTCCGGGTGGGTTTCGGCCATTTTTCCGAGGATTTATCACGGGATCTGCTCTTGTAAGGTTTACTGAAGAACGATACGAATAAATTTACCGAAATGTGGTATAGACAAACAGGAATCATTAAAATAGCGAAAGCTTAGGGCGTAGATCGACTATTATTTGAGGGTGCGCTTTTCGTGTTGGTATGTTTAATGTTTGTTACTTTGTTAGAAAGTGTGCCCGATTTTGATTTAACAACTTGTAACGGTTTTGATCTCATTTTGATACGACCTTAAAAATCTCTCACGTTGATTGGTGCACGATCTTCTTCTTTCGTGTCGAGGCTCCCCTAAAGAGTGGATGCCCAGAAATCAGCAGTGCTGACAGCCCTGACCGTCTCATCCCTCAGATAAGATTCCGAGATTTCCGAGCAGATGTACGGGCACGCGGGGCGGGGTATGCCAACAGGTGCGCCATGGTTTACGGTGCTGCAGTGGCGGCGCTAGACCAAAATTTAATGTAGGCAAGGTAGATTTTGCGAGGCCATATGGTGGCCGAATTAGGAATAAACCATTGGGGCGCGAGGCCACTCAGACCGCGAGTCTGTAGCCGGTGACCCACGCCGCCTAACCTAACGCCGCCCCTGCGGTGCTATGTTGCAAGTACATTGAGTTGAGTGGCCGCGTAGCAGTCCCCCTTCCGGGTATGCACGCGGTGGGTGCACGATGAGAAAGTCGCGCGTGAGATACGCGCCAATCACCAAGACGATCGTTTAGGTGATGTCAAAACCAGTTGAAACCCATAAAAAATTGTTAAATGTCAACATTGATGAAACTTGATAGTAGGAACATAGTCTGTTATATACAAATTTTCCATTGGCAGATGAGTATCAGCCAGGAGGATAGAAAATTAAAAGGATAAAAATATATAAAATATGTAACGTGAGGCAGGTGATTAGGGCGAACTGAATGGTATTTCATTTCTTGTGATTTTCACAGAATTTTCCTTATGATTTATTGAGTTTGTTCGAAATTAGGAATTGCTAATCGTAGAGAGATATACTTAATTAGTCTAAGTAAATAATCTTTATAGCTTTACAATGCAAGGTCATTGTGGAAATTGGATGAAGTAATGCAATAAAGTATGATTGATAAAAATTGGTCATGCCTACAGGCCAGATGTACAGTTCCAAATAAATCAGTACGCCCAAGCCGCACGAGTAATAATGACGGCTGTCAACAAGAACATTTAAACACCACAAAGTCATGTTCCATCTAAAATTATAACAAAGTTATACGCATAATAATCAAACGGAACTCTAAACCAAATTGTCCCGAGTTTACCTTCATCAGATTAGCCAGTGGATACAAAGTTTGTGGTAAGAGCGGATAACAATTTGTAACTCTTGCCTCGCCTTGATAATGTGGGAGTTTGGCCACAAGTATGCCGGAATGCTTTATGCGGAAATAGGTCAAGAATGTTTTAATTGCTAATAAATACGAGTAGGTATTTGAAACGGTCAAGGGGTAGCAAGTAGGTACTTGAAAGGGTCTCAGATGAAATGTGAATGGTTTAGTTCTGTAAAAAAACAATTTTAACTATTTCTTTCAGCCATTCATTTTTCACATGTTCTTTAGCACAAATTTGTTTTTGTAACTGCCTTAGAAATAAGTACTTGCAAGTAAAATGTGTATACATTTCATCACAAAATACTCGTAATCAACACAATATGTCTTTGAATCATTATTTCAAATAACTAATAGAAGAATAAAAACTACAATAAAGTAAACTGTAAGGGCTAGAATATCACCAACTGAACCATTTGTAACCATAACAGTCGAAATAAGTCTACTGCTGGATGATCTTTTTGACGATACAAAGGTATCGTCAAAGAGATCTATCTATACAATAACAATATGAAGCTATTTCAACGTTTCCCAACGATTTTGACCAGATACATGAAAAAAGTAGCTCGAACGCAAATGCAAAAATATGTCAGTTTTGCTGAACACCATCCATCATTTGCTTAAGTATGAGGCAGTATAAAGGTCGCGCATATTTTAAAAAGTGTTAAAACTCACTAGAGATGATTATATGCAAACAAAGCTTTACTAACCCTCTTATTCTATGAGTAACATTTTTTTAAGAACTGTATTGCTCGATTTAGGTAAATGGAACATTTGCTCGATTAGTTTATGTGTGATGAACTTTAAGGCAGACAATAACTCCTTACGCGCTATTAACGCGTTTCCATAGCACATAAGTAAGTAAGTAAGTAAATGTTCTTTATTATGTACCATACAATCAAAACTAAATAAATAAACTAAGTTATGATTAGCTAAAATAAAATCTTATATACCATATCAACTCTTGCGTGGCATAACAATATTAATACGTGCTGTACCTATAGTTCGTGTCATCCACGATGACGTGCAGATTTGTCAAACCTAACCTTTAATGACATGACAAAACGAGTCAAGGCACGCGTCTTCGTGGATGTCACGACACAGTTGAGTGGCTCGCGGCACAATTCCCGTGGGGTCATCTTTGAGCTCTAGTCCGACTTCTATAGTTATTCTAGTTAATTGGCTTTGATACACTAAGCAGCATTGACATATATATCTAAGGGCCTTACGGACACTAAGAATGGTGCTAGTTCAGTGGTGTTACTAACGAATTCGAGCCAATCCTGCAGTCTAACAGAACTAGTTGGGAGTGTTGGGACCAATGGCGCGCGTGATGCGAACTCATCAACCAATCGCGTTGCGGCGTTAGACTGCACAATTGACTCGAATTCGTGTGCGTGACGCCGCCGTACTGACCCCATTCTTATTGTCCGTAAGGCCCGTCCTTAGATATATATGTCAATGCTAAGCGGGCGATGTCAATCTTCTTGATAAAATGAGTAACGAAATGAACGTTTTTATCGCTCCAACAATGCGACATCGACAGCGATGCAATTTATCAAGTAAATGAATAGTAACATCATCAAGTAACGTCGCAACAGCAACTCTGTTGCAGTGTCGCCATCCGAATGTAACATTACTAACATTCTCTGATACATTACCCGTTCCCGGTCGCGTCATTCCCGGTTCGCTAGAGATACTTTGTAAAAACCGTTGAGTCGCTCCAAGCATCCTAAGATCCGAGTGAAAGGGACAGTTTCTGTTCAACTTCTGGCTTGAACTTAAGGTCCATTTAAGAGGGCGCCCTCTTAAAGCCAGGAAATTAAAAAGGGACCAAAGATACCGTGCGAAATTTTTGACGGAAGGTATGACTTTTGACGTTTCAGCTCAAATACCCTGAAATTATACTTCTGATTAAAATTGTGCTTGTCTAATCCCTCGAGTATTACGAAATTTAATTAGTAGTAGTAGTAGTAGGCAGGGTAAAGATATACAATTTAAAATAAATGAAAATTGGACAAGTTCTCGGGATTTTTTGTATTAAACCAACTTTTACCTTTTTCGGTTTTGCTTAGAGTCTGCCTTCGCGAATATATAGTCTAATTTCCGAGTATTTTTTTACATTTCAATTGTCCTTGATTAAAACGTGTAAAAATCCAATATAAAAACTGCACTTTTGCGTTAGCCCCCTCTTAAAGTCATATAACATTTTAACAAGGCATAGACAGAAAATTGCAAAATATCATAAACCTTACCTTTTATTTACCTGCGTATACAGGTAAATAAAATAAGTCCCCAATTTAACACCTGAAATGATCAATCACCTGCTTACTCGTAACGACGAGGGTAACTGATGAACGCGAATAATTGTGATGCCTATTGTGATACCACTGATTTCGTCGGCAATAAAAACAAGTTTACTAGAACTCAAGTCTTAAATGATCAAACGATGATGTCATCTCGCTTTGTGTGGTAGGGCACAGCACAGCAGATGTCATTCCAGATCTAGAGCAGAGCCCAACTGGGGAAGTACCTCCACCTTACAGAGAACCGCAACCAAATAACATAAAACCCTACGCATAGTGTTGTGTTCCTGCCGGTGAGTAAGATTGCCAGAACTCAACGAGGGTGCGGAGTGTTAGGGTCGGCAACGCGCATGTAACTCCTATGGAGTTGCAGGCGTACATAGGCTACAGAGACTGCTTACCATCAGGCGAGCTGTATGCTTGTTTGCCACCGACGTAGTATAAAAAAAAAACGAAATATAAGAAACTTTTGTGTAACTAGGTGTACCTCCGTTGAATGTTTATTTTTATTATATATTAAATAGAGTGCCGGTAGTCTAGCACTTCTAGCAGTAATAGCGTGTGAAATTCGATCCGAAGATTGCGAGATCAATTCAAACCCCGACTCGTACCACTGAGTTTTCGGAATTTGATATTTAAATCGCTTTTCGGTGAAGGAAAACATCATGATGAAACCGGACTAATCCCGATAAGACCCAGTTTCTCCTCTGGGTTCCCAGATGGCATTCGCTTTCACAAAAAAACTAGAAAATATTTGATACAAATAGCAGCCTACTCGTATTGTTAGACAAATATTAGAACTCTTGTTGTTGCTTTAAAAAGTGTGCATAAAATGATAGGTTTCTGCACAAGAGCATTTTACTTTTTACAGCACGTTTTTTTCGTTCATATTACGATAAGCAATTAAAATTTGATATTAAAAGGATTCATTGTACAATTTTCATTCTAATATTTAACCCCTCATTCCATAAATCACGACACCTATCTAAATTGTTAATTAAAAGTACCCTCAAGAAATACTATAAAAGTTTATACTTAGTCATGTTTTCGTAAATTATTTTTACTTTCCTCGTATTTGAAATGAAAAGTAGAGTGTTAACTCGGGTGAAAGGGACCATTTCAGTCTCGGACTATTGGCGTTCTCACTGCGTTTAGGCGCCAAACTACCTTGACAGAAATGAGTGCCTTTCAGCCCTTGGTTAACAATCTACTATTGACGGCACAATGGCACTGTCCCATTAGGCACTATAACAGGCTACGAATAAAGAAATTGTGTGACTCTGTTATGTCACCTATTCTGAGAGCGTTGCCAAGGTAACAATCGTTTATCGTAAAAGATAATCTAAAAACAAACACGATCGAGAAGTAACGTAAACAATTTCATGGATTGATTACTTTCGCTACACCCCATAGTATAGCAAGGCAGCCAGAAGACAGCGCATGCAATGGCAAAAATGAGCGGAAAGCTAAAAAAAGATAGTTACATATCTACTCACAAACACATTATATATGTATATATGTCGGCGGCTGATCGTAAAACCAGGCAGATCGTAATTTTCCTGTGTAATACTTTGACGGTAGTAGGTAGCCCGATTCGAAGAATGATTAAGACACGTTTATGATCTTGGGAAGATCTTTAAAAGATCGATAATTAAACGACATATCAAAATTGACGTTTATTTCGATTCCGCTGTGATCCCAATAAGATCTATCTACGATATTTCTAACGTCAAAGTGACATTGGTTGCCCGAGCTGCTTCTTTCAATTCTACGACATACAAACGATATCTAAATGAGAACTTATCTAAACCAGAACTTTTCGTTATCGTATCTCATTCTTCGAATCGGGCCGATAGGATAGGTTCGTTAGGTTGTTTCAGAAGTCAGATGTCCGAAGAGCAAACTGTCCACAAATAGGAGCCCCGCTGTCGACTCAGAAAATGAGACGAAGATTTTCACGTTTCACGATATGTCTAGGAATATCACGATTTATTTCTACTCAAAAACGACTGATCTCCTCCAACGACGTAAAAAATACTAAATTAGCGTATAAAATATCTCGCAAAAAGAGATCGTAAAAACTTTTGTTTTGAGATAAAGTATTTTATGTTCCGCGGTTCTAATTTTGCGGGAACACCTTGAAAATGAAAGCGGTATAATTTACAGCTCCATAAACACTTTGTTTTCGCGATTATATTCATTATATCATAATTTAGGGCTTTCATAATCAGTAAAAGCTTTAATTATATTTCACAGTCTGAATTTAAGTTGATATTGATAATTTAGCTTTATTATGCTGCGATACATACTGAGTGTTATCCTTTTCTGGAACCACCCGCAGCACTGTAATTTCTGATTGACCTAAATTGAAGCCTATTTTAATGTTTTTTGTGTGTGTTTCGAATAAAAGCATCATGCATTCATTCATTCAAATTTGTGTAAGTATCAATAATAATTCAGTCAAAATATTTCATGATTATTGTGACATTCACTAATTAAACTTTGTAAGTATTAGGCGGTTAATCACAACATAACGGACAACATCACGGATAACTCGATATGAGTATTGCAGGACCCTTTCAACTCGCCCAGGAATATTTCATTCCCCAGTCACGTAAAGTTGGACTTTAATATATTATCACAGATTTCAGTATTTCAACGCGTGTAAGGTGCTATTTGTTACTTCAGGGAATACATATTACCCACTTAAAATATGATGGAGAAAGATTAAATTATATGTCTGCCTATTTATTTTATCATATACTATTAAAGGACCGATGTCTGTTTTCGGACTATATCTTATGAAAATAGATAGACAATTAAAGTATTTTCTTAATTTTTATTTTTATGAGGCCATAAAAATAGAAAAAAAAATGTTTAAAACAAGATTTAAAGGGCCGTCTTTTTTCCGATTGTGTGATGGACCCATTGATATTTCATCGTCTAATCTGCAATTGCACAACAATACCTACTTGTAACATGTAGTATGTATTAGGGTTTGCTATACCTGCGGTAGCGATACATGTACCGTCTATTGCATTGCAAATACCTAAAGATTTCAAAAGATCAATCAAAAGGACGCGTCCGTTACAAGAACTATTGCCGTCCTATTGCACCTCAATGGTACAGACAAAACGGCCGTTACCCTTGAATCCTGCTTCCTATTTATCTGGGTTATGGAGAAGGTTTATAATTATATAGGTTTTGAGTACTAACCGGTTTAGAACCCTTTAACAAGGGTATAAAAAATTTGTGCCATCGGAGAAAGGCTGCGTATCTTTTATTTACCCACCTTCCCACAGTTCGTCCCCTCAAATAAACCGGTTAATTTAGGTTACGTTAAAATATTTAGCACACACGAGGCCATGGGCTTGGCGAGGAATAGAAGCCTAAAGAGGAATCTGGTCTTCAACAGAAGGACATGATGTCACGATCCTCAGCTTTGAGGGACCGACTGAAGAAGAAGAAAATATTTAATAGTTCGGAGCGATAACGAAATATATAAACCGGTTTTCACCGGTATATTTGAAACTGGTTCCGAGTAACCTCGTAACTGCCAATTACCTATTGAGAGCTGTGCTTGAGATATTGTGACTTACAAAGCAAGCATAAATTATTGAAGAAGAACGCAATAACTGAAATAAAAATCTGAGAAAGAAAGTTGTTGGTGTTTTCTTTGTCAAATTTTTCTCTCAAGTTATATTGTATTAAAAAATTCAAAATTCCAAATGCTCTGTAGATAAATGTTAATAACAGTGATCGACAGATGCCATAATAAGCCTGGCCCGAGGTGGGAACCTTGGGAAACACCGAGAAGATTTTCTGAAATTCTAATTGGATGAAATGATAACAATCCACGGATTAAAAACAGTAACTAGTGCCAAAATCAACGTTCTTCACTGTTGTTTAAATCATTGAATTACTTAGTTTCTCGGACTTTGCTTCTTTTTGTGCTAAAAAGTAAGTATACATATACTTCTTCTTCTTCTTCTTCATATACATATGAAGAAAACTACTTATTTATTGTAATTTAAATATAATAGTAACGTACGAGTATTATAAAATTCTGATTTTATTAATCCATGTTTGAGTTGAATAACAACAGTACTCGAATTCTTCAATATACTTAGTTTTTTTGTACGTTTGTCCAATTTTAGAGAATGTATAGTATGACAAGAAACCTTCAAATTGTAATGAAATATTTCGTCTACCCAAACGTAACCTCAGCTAAGTGCGCTCTTTTTTTAGAATCTCGCAAAAACGAGTACTTTAAGTACTCAATGGTCTTACTGAAAAAATAATCCTTATTGTGACTTTGACGCCCCAAATTTGTTAGAAAGGACTTAAATAACGCGTGTCACCGTTCTAAGAGAATGGCAAATGAGATCCTTGCGTCCTCTAACAGCGTATTTAGCAGGCATTTAAATGGGCTTCAATGTGTCCTTAGCTTAAAGGCGGGATACACCTTCTTTAGTCTCGTTTGTACGTGTAATAAGTTTGGGAACGTTTCATCTTCTTGTATTTAGATCACGTTAATGTTAAAGTGTTGACAGGATATTATTTGAGGAGATTAGTTAGGTACATGCCCATTCTTAGTAATTTCTATCGAGTTTAATTAAAATTTACTCAATACAGAGAAGAATATTCATTAATCGGGCTTGCCTTAATGTACAAACAAGAAGTCTAAGTTAGCGTCCGTCAACCTATTTCAGTACCATTAGTGTAAATTTATTCGATTGCGAAACTTGACGTACGCGTTTGCGTTAAGTCTCATTTTGTATGGGATTTTGAGTTTCCAAAACGTCCCACTTGGTGCGCCGTTTCTAAATCCCATACAAAATGAGACTTAACGCAAACGCGTACGTCGCGTCACGCTATCGAATAAATTTACACTAGGGGTTCAGTTGATTTTGTGTCAATTCGATTTTCTTCATTGAATTCTCCGGTCTAATTGACTACGTGACCATGAATATTAGTTATTATATACATACCCGTACCTACAGGTATGCTTGATATAAAGCGATCCATTTAAAGTTTTAATTTAAAACTATGCTAAACCGAATAGAAACTAAATCTAAGACATAATATTTCTTTGTAAATTATTTACGAAGGAATTTTAGGGACACTGATATCCTTATAAAACGTTTCACCCAATTTGTTCCCCAAATTGGAATTTTTACCATTTCTTTAATAATTCCTTGATCCTTCATTGAACCTAATCCGGGAAAATGGCAGCTTTTAACATTTTAGCGGACTCAAGATCCAGGTCCTGTATTCTGATTGGTCACACGACTAAGGGCGAGCCAGTGTGATGAGTCGGTAGGAATTCGAGTTTTATACCCACGATACTCAATGTTATGAGACTACTTATAAAAGTTTAGTGACTCGGACTTGAGGCCTTTTGTATTGTGCGTGGCAGGATCGCCATGTGATGTGGGGCGTTAAATGAAACAAGTAGGTTCGAGTATAAACGTAAAATGACTTAAATAATATGTATGTATATGCGCTTCAATACGTTAAGGCGTGGTACACACACTACACTTTAATAAGGCTCAGCCAGTAAATTTGTTTTATAGAGACAATAATCGCTATTAAAATTTATCTTAACCTTCGATATATGTAATAAGTAGACGTGATCTGAGAACGCACATATACTGGTTTCCCTTAGCCATCGGCTTGCTCATACTCTGAGCGAGTACAATACTATAACGGCATTGGTCCGTGGATTAAGGATCGCTTCGGCGTCGGATGAAAAAACTGCTATTTTTAGTATCAAAGATAATTTTCAAAATACTGGATATTTATGTTCTACAGAAAAGTTTTGAGTATAGTTGAATGTACCTTATTCCGATGTTAGCGATGTTCGTCAAAATGTACCGTTGAAGATATGTTTATACTTTTGCACCTTATTCCTTTGTTTTAACGCCTAAAATATAAACCAACCTTTAACGTCGACTGTACCACCATGTTCAATGTCTTCATTTAGGTTTAGGATTATGTTGTGTTGTTTCAAATAAAGTTATATTTATAACTTTTTATCATCTTCCTTTATTTAATCATAAGAGGTTAGGTTAAACTTTACATACTTTTCGTTAGATTTCATCTTATAGCAAATTTCACAGGCCTCGAATGACCTACAGGTCACAAAGCGACTTTAGCATTCATGCAAAACTTATTCATATTCTACAGACCTAGTTGATCTCTTATCTTATGGTTTTCGGGGGCCCTTGCGGATACACTTCGATCCATAGGGTTCTCACAGCAGCTTGATAATCCAAATCCAAAACAATCCAAAGCTCCTTAGGCGTCGACAGCGAAACTCGAGGGTCTGGCTGTTAACACCATAGAAAAGGAAGAAAAGTCTTGCGACGACGGAGCCCTGTGACATCAATGTCATTTTGATAGTTTTTTTGTTTGTTTAAATTAATTCGGCAACTATTAAAAAAAATCATTGATGTCACGGGGGACCGTAGGGCTGGGTCCTTCCTCGCGCAACGGATCGACATAGCGATCCAAAGGGGGAATGCAGCCAGCCTTATGGGAACTTTTCCACAGGGATCAGACCTGGGTGATCTAGCTTAATATAAACATGTTGGGCTAGGTCACCCATATTATGTTTTTTAGTAGTTAGTAGCCAAATAGTTCGGGTACACCATATATTTAGTATGGTGTACCGAATTATTTGGCCACTTTGACTGCTACAAAGTATTTGACGCTGACTGTACTTAACACTTTAACATAAAATTAAAACCATTAAAATATATCAATTAAATTCCAAACATTTAAATTTATAATCAATAAATAGATAGATATATCATATTAAATTAAATTAAACTAATTGTTAAGGCTAACGTGCATGGAGGACCAGTGCTTCAGATCAGAAGGCCACTGTCCCACCTGTTAGCCGCAACGGCCAAGAGGCTGGCGGCTGTCACGCATCCTGCTAAGCATCGCGGCAGCGGCGGTGCAACGCTTGCAATAGACAGAGAGCTAGGAACTAGGTTTGCAATTTATAGAGCAACGAAATCCCTCTAGTTAGTGTGTCATACTATCATTATTAATTAATTCAAGCGCCTGGCAGCTGTTACTCAATACAGAGAAGAATATTCATTAATCGGGCTTGCCTTAATGTACAAACAAGAAGTCTAAGTTAGCGTCCGTCAACCTATTTCAGTACCATTAGTGTAAATTTATTCGATTGCGAAACTTGACGTACGCGTTTGCGTTAAGTCTCATTTTGTATGGGATTTTGAGTTTCCAAAACGTCCCACTTGGTGCGCCGTTTCTAAATCCCATACAAAATGAGACTTAACGCAAACGCGTACGTCGCGTCACGCTATCGAATAAATTTACACTAGGGGTTCAGTTGATTTTGTGTCAATTCGATTTTCTTCATTGAATTCTCCGGTCTAATTGACTACGTGACCATGAATATTAGTTATTATATACATACCCGTACCTACAGGTATGCTTGATATAAAGCGATCCATTTAAAGTTTTAATTTAAAACTATGCTAAACCGAATAGAAACTAAATCTAAGACATAATATTTCTTTGTAAATTATTTACGAAGGAATTTTAGGGACACTGATATCCTTATAAAACGTTTCACCCAATTTGTTCCCCAAATTGGAATTTTTACCATTTCTTTAATAATTCCTTGATCCTTCATTGAACCTAATCCGGGAAAATGGCAGCTTTTAACATTTTAGCGGACTCAAGATCCAGGTCCTGTATTCTGATTGGTCACACGACTAAGGGCGAGCCAGTGTGATGAGTCGGTAGGAATTCGAGTTTTATACCCACGATACTCAATGTTATGAGACTACTTATAAAAGTTTAGTGACTCGGACTTGAGGCCTTTTGTATTGTGCGTGGCAGGATCGCCATGTGATGTGGGGCGTTAAATGAAACAAGTAGGTTCGAGTATAAACGTAAAATGACTTAAATAATATGTATGTATATGCGCTTCAATACGTTAAGGCGTGGTACACACACTACACTTTAATAAGGCTCAGCCAGTAAATTTGTTTTATAGAGACAATAATCGCTATTAAAATTTATCTTAACCTTCGATATATGTAATAAGTAGACGTGATCTGAGAACGCACATATACTGGTTTCCCTTAGCCATCGGCTTGCTCATACTCTGAGCGAGTACAATACTATAACGGCATTGGTCCGTGGATTAAGGATCGCGTCGGCGTCGGATGAAAAAACTGCTATTTTTAGTATCAAAGATAATTTTCAAAATACTGGATATTTATGTTCTACAGAAAAGTTTTGAGTATAGTTGAATGTACCTTATTCCGATGTTAGCGATGTTCGTCAAAATGTACCGTTGAAGATATGTTTATACTTTTGCACCTTATTCCTTTGTTTTAACGCCTAAAATATAACCAACCTTTAACGTCGACTGTACCACCATGTTCAATGTCTTCATTTAGGTTTAGGATTATGTTGTGTTGTTTCAAATAAAGTTATATTTATAACTTTTTATCATCTTCCTTTATTTAATCATAAGAGGTTAGGTTAAACTTTACATACTTTTCGTTAGATTTCATCTTATAGCAAATTTCACAGGCCTCGAATGACCTACAGGTCACAAAGCGACTTTAGCATTCATGCAAAACTTATTCATATTCTACAGACCTAGTTGATCTCTTATCTTATGGTTTTCGGGGGCCCTTGCGGATACACTTCGATCCATAGGGTTCTCACAGCAGCTTGATAATCCAAATCCAAAACAATCCAAAGCTCCTTAGGCGTCGACAGCGAAACTCGAGGGTCTGGCTGTTAACACCATAGAAAAGGAAGAAAAGTCTTGCGACGACGGAGCCCTGTGACATCAATGTCATTTTGATAGTTTTTTTGTTTGTTTAAATTAATTCGGCAACTATTAAAAAAAATCATTGATGTCACGGGGGACCGTAGGGCTGGGTCCTTCCTCGCGCAACGGATCGACATAGCGATCCAAAGGGGGAATGCAGCCAGCCTTATGGGAACTTTTCCACAGGGATCAGACCTGGGTGATCTAGCTTAATATAAACATGTTGGGCTAGGTCACCCATATTATGTTTTTTAGTAGTTAGTAGCCAAATAGTTCGGGTACACCATATATTTAGTATGGTGTACCGAATTATTTGGCCACTTTGACTGCTACAAAGTATTTGACGCTGACTGTACTTAACACTTTAACATAAAATTAAAACCATTTAAATTTATAATCAATAAATAGATAGATATATCATATTAAATTAAATTAAACTAATTGTTAAGGCTAACGTGCATGGAGGACCAGTGCTTCAGATCAGAAGGCCACTGTCCCACCTGTTAGCCGCAACGGCCAAGAGGCTGGCGGCTGTCACGCATCCTGCTAAGCATCGCGGCAGCGGCGGTGCAACGCTTGCAATAGACAGAGAGCTAGGAACTAGGTTTGCAATTTATAGAGCAACGAAATCCCTCTAGTTAGTGTGTCATACTATCATTATTAATTAATTCAAGCGCCTGGCAGCTGTTCAGCGGTGGGTGTGAGAGTGGATGGGCAACAAAGGGGTTGTAAAATCAATTGAAGGTGTGTAATTTACAGAGCTCTGAGTTTGATGTGATATAAGAGCTTAATTATGTATTTAATTCGAATATACTCGTAACATTGCCAGGCGTTTTAATTGGGGGAAAAGTAGTGCCAGGTGACGTCCAAGATGCGGTAAAACTGCCAAACTCATCTCATTTATAGAGTTCTGGGCCTATACTTTTATATTTTTAAAATGATGTGTCCAAATCAGGCGCAAATATTCAGTCGATCACCCCGCCAGGCAACGACAAAGAGCAAATGGCTTCAGCTCGCGCCTTGGACGTCACCTGGCACTACTTTTCCCCCAAGTAAAAAGCCTGGCATTGTTATAGGTATTTGAATTAAAAACATAATTAGCTATAATATCACACTAAACACAAAGCTCTATAAATTGCACACCTTCAATTGATTTTACAACCCCTTTGTTTCCCAACCACTGTCACACCCACCGCTGAACAGCTAGCTGCTAGGTGCCCGGATTAATTAATAATGATAGTATGCTACACTAACTAGAGGGATTTCGTTCCTCTATAAATTGCCTCTTAGACCACAAAGGGAGGAAATACCGGGATAATTGAAAATCGAAATTTTATTATCTGCCTTTCTATCGCTTTTGAGAAGCATAAAGATAATGACCAAATTGGTAAGCGGTAGGCCCTCAGATTAGGAAGGGTCTGGATGATTACCTGATTTTTATTTTCTTGTGAAGTACCTAGTCGGCAAAAATGTTTCACGTACGTGCAAAAATGCAAACATCCATCTAGTCATCTAGGGAATTGAATAGTATGTAAGTTGTAACCTGTAAGTTATTATTACCAATAAAGAATGTCTTTGTCTTACGCTGTTAAAGTTTCGAACCGATAAAAGCAGCAAGCACCAAGCGAAGCGTCCAAACAAAAAAAAATGTCTTACCACTTCTAGTTAAATGTAATATTTTCCATTCTCCATGATTTTTTACAATGTTATTGACACAATGAAAAACTAGGTATAGGTTTTTTTTTTCAAAATTTTCAAAGTTTTATTTTTATGCGAAGTTTATATAAACTCAGAATATATTATGCTGAAGCGATCGACATCGAAATCAAAGTGATTTGTTAAGATTACTGGAAACGGTTTTCTCCCGAAATGGAATTTCATTGAAAAAGTACCGTTATTTCGTAAGGATCGCAAAGCTACTCGTATTCTTCCCTCCTGAGAGAAGGCAGATCTCAGGCGTTAGTAGATTTCCATATCATTTAAGTTCACCGCGTTATGCTAAGAAACGCTAATTATTATCGAATAAATAAACAAATAATCATGAATTCACACATAGCAAACAATTTAATAAAATAACGAATCTTAAACTTACTTAACTAAAATTATAATAACCTAAATGAGTCTGAACACCCCTAAACGTAAACTAAAATAAAAATTATTCCCGCCCCGCGGCAAGGTGCCGTAGATGCTGGCAGCATTAGTTACCCCGCTGAATTGCAATACTAATGCGCTGTGTGACGTAGCTGCCAGCTCTACGGTTCCCGGTCGCATCCACCAGCATCTTTGACAACGCCCTGAAAAAGTCTGGATAGTGGGGATGAATCGAATAAATTATTTGTTATAACAGTAGCATTGTCACAGTAGCAATGAAGTCAACAAAAAAATACAGTTGATACATTTGGTATGTTTTGTATAATAAAAAAAAGTGATTGATAAAATTTCATTTCATTTTTTAAGTTAAGCACTAGTTCATTTATATAAATTCAAATCTGTTTCAAAGTAAATTCAACATCAACGAAATGGTGAAAAAATGACAAACATGCACTCGTCCTGCGTAAACCCTCTTAACTTAAATTGTTTGTGAGCGCTCTCTCGACTTTACAATTTAGACCTTTCAATGTGATTTGCGAGGAGTTTTTAAAACTTTGAATACATTGTTAATGATGAAGATATTCTTATTTTTATCAATACTTTTATGAAAGTCAAATTTAATTGCGTCTTTTGCAAAAGTTTGAAACGCGAAAATAAAAGATACTTAAACATGTTTCCTCTCGTTTCATATCAAATTCAGCAAATTTTAAGAATGAATAATTGAAATCGTTAAATGAGACCAACATTTCGGCTGATGAATGAAAAAGTGTAAGTTTGTTGTCGCTTTCTAGTTGTTTTGTAGTTTGGCTTTCCACGTTTTAAAAGGTTGTGGTTTGAACCACAGATAGTAGTTGGTGCAACAAGCCCTAAATTTATCAAATAAACTAATGTATATCACTGACGTAGCTTCGACAACAATCTTATCATTCATATCTTTATTATCAAGTAAAAATAAGTCAGGTGTATTCGGGTAAATCGTTACAAATTACTCATTTTCAGTTATAATGACTTCTACCAGTCCCTTTTCGGTATTATTCGCCACTCTTTTAGTGTTTTTTCCTTTCGGCCTTACCTAGATTTTTATTTGATTTAGGGCCGATTTTTCATATACCATTTAACTCGTCCGATGTTATGACACATGAGAATCGTGATATCAATGGAATAAATCCTATCAGTCTTTTTAATTGGAGACCGAAAAATCAGCTCTAAAGCCTCTAAAGCAGCAACAATTTTCCTCTAGACATCCAATTAAATATTAGAATAAGGCATTTATCAAAAAAAGTATGATTATATTTTTTAGGCTTATATTTTTACCTACCTTTACTAAATTCAACTTAAAAAACTTCATTTGAACAGAATTTACATTCTTTAAGAATAATATTCTACCCCGTGTATCACAGAGCTTAAAAATTAAAGTCCTTTGAAAATATGCACTTGAACAAATCACTTCTTCGTAGAAAATGAACGACACAGACAGATTGAATAATAAGCTGTTCTTCATACCTTACCTTGGTTCCTATCTTTTTAAATTTGATGGCAATGAATAATTACAAATTAATAGTCTATTTACCGTAAGCATGTGAGGCCTAAAGTATAAATATATATGGTACTTAGGTATATAATGCGTTAATTACAATTGATATAAGCCTGGGTAACCCTATATGCGTAGCCTGTCAAAACTATTTATTCATGACTTTTTTCGTAATCATGATATGAAATTGTTTTGAAATTGCAACCACACAAATCTTTCAATGATTTAAGTGATGAAACAATCCAGCTGCCCATTACTAGCTTCCCCAACTTGGCAATTATCCTACCTCGCAACTTGTTGAAACTTGTTTAATTTGTAGGTTATTACTTTAAGTGCTTGGCGAGAGCTAACAAGCACTTTGAGTTAACTTTTGCTGCCTCAGCTTTGAATAAAAATATTTCCAAGTACCTAATTGAAACACATTGATGTACTTTTTACTCGTACTTTTCACACACAGAAGAAAAGAGAATATACATAAGATACCTATTAAAATACTAGTATTTATTACGGCCACCCCACACTAATAGCGTCTTTTGTGCGTCGGCGTCCAGTGAGCGCTAAGGAAAATGGCGTCGTTTCGCAGTTACGCCCAACGTTCTAGCCATAGAGTTGACTTGACGCCGACGCTCGGGAGACGCTATTAGTGTGGGGTGGCCGTAATAGACTATGTGAACTGCAATAAACCTAACGAACCCCCATATGGCTCCGACATTTTGTTTTTTTTTACTAAATTGAAAAAAATATTTAGGGATATTATTATAGAACATGCTAACAAAAAGATTGTCTTTATTTGTAAAGTTTCTTTTCTGATCATTATTACAGATGTCGAAATTGTTAGAGGAACGAATGAAGAAATAAATAAATAATAAAATAAATATGATGGGACATTAATTAATAGAATCAGGCGTTACTTTGCGGAAATCCATGCTAATTAAAACAAGAAATATTACTTTGCTAATCCGCGAGAAAATAACGTGTTAGTCAATCAGTGCTAACCCGTTATACTTACTTGCGTATTTTTACATGCAATTAATGTTCCCACCCTCCCACCGCAAAAATAAATACGCAAATAAATATAACAACCCACCACCAAAAGTACAAAACTCGACACGTGTTTCGCCTCTCTACGAGGCATCCTCAGGAGATGCTGGAGATGTTGACGGTCTGACACCCGACAACTGACTGAGCTGTCTAGAACGGTCGGCCATATTTATACCTTGACCAGTCCCCCTACTGTGCAAGTGTGAGTGAGTTGGAAAAATTCGTAATAACGGCGATGACGCAACATTCAACTGTTCGTTAAGAATCATCCCCCTATTGTTATACCTAATTATTTCCAACTGTTCCAGAACACTCAAACGCAATCCTTTCTCGCAAACATGTAAAATATCAAAAGAATGATTCTCAGGTAAAGCATGGCCACTGTCTATCAAGTGCTTCGCAAAATTTGACTTTTCTGGATGGTTGTGTCTGTATGACGCAACATGCTCCTTATACCTGGTAGTAAAATTACGGCCTGTTTGCCCCACATACACTTTATTACAATTATCACAAGTAAGCTTATAAACTCCAGATTTTTTTCCCTTCTCGATCTTATCTTTCCCATTGCAAAGTTTAGAGTGCAAAGTGTTGTTTGTCCTAAAAGCCACAGGAATGTCGTTAGATTTTAAAATTTTGTAAATTGCATCTGACAATTTGCCAACATAAGTTATGCTCGCTTTGTATTTTTTAATCGGCTCAGAGGATCGTGCAGCATACAACATATTGTTGACTATACTATTTCGCTTTTTTCTGATGATTCCATCCACAACAGACTTATCATAGCCATTCGAAACTGCTAAATGATAAATATTATTTAGTTCAGCTCGATAGTGTTCATCAGAAAGAGGCACAGTCAACATCCGATGCACATAACAATGAAAAGCAGCCAACTTATGCTGCCATGGATGCGTCGAAGAAGCCGGGATAACCGAATCAGTATGTGTAGGCTTACGGTAAATTTGGAAATGATGCCTATTATTCACTCTCGAAATTGTTAAATCCAGAAAATTCAATGAGTTCAAAGCGAGCATAACTTATGTTGGCAAATTGTCAGATGCAATTTACAAAATTTTAAAATCTAGCGACATTCCTGTGGCTTTTAGGACAAACAACACTTTGCACTCTAAACTTTGCAATGGGAAAGATAAGATCGAGAAGGGAAAAAAATCTGGAGTTTATAAGCTTACTTGTGATAATTGTAATAAAGTGTATGTGGGGCAAACAGGCCGTAATTTTACTACCAGGTATAAGGAGCATGTTGCGTCATACAGACACAACCATCCAGAAAAGTCAAATTTTGCGAAGCACTTGATAGACAGTGGCCATGCTTTACCTGAGAATCATTCTTTTGATATTTTACATGTTTGCGAGAAAGGATTGCGTTTGAGTGTTCTGGAACAGTTGGAAATAATTAGGTACAACAATAGGGGGATGATTCTTAACGAACAGTTGAATGTTGCGTCATCGCCGTTATTACGAACCGCAAATAGAACTTTCTGCTACTAACGTCAACAAAAGTTACATCATACCAGAACAAGCCGAACAGGGCAACAGTAAACAAATAGACATATCACAACGAGATTCCTTTCGTGAATAATTTGTCAATTACAGAATGCATGGACCAACACTCCTTACAAACTCCTTTAGAAATAAATATACTTTTCCAAAACATGCAAAGCCTGAAAAACAAAACATACATATTAGAATCATTTTTATCAAACCGTGACTATAAAGTCATATGCTTAACAGAAACATGGATATCGGAAGCGCAAAAGAGTTTCATAAACATTAGCGGCTACGAGTTTGCAGCGTCATATCATCGTTTTGAGCGACCTGGAGGGGGAGTGGCGATTCTAATACAAGAGGACCTAGAATATATCGAGCGAACAGATATTGCAGAATTATCTACTGAATTTATTGTAGAATGTTGTGCGATTGAAATACCCGAGCTTAATCTTTTTATTATTAATATATATAGACCGGACAGAGAAATAAATACCTTTTTCGAAACACTAAGCAAAATCCTATGTAAAATTAAAATTAAGCAACAAAAAATGCATATAATAATTGGAGGAGATTTTAATATTAATGTTATGCAGAATTCACTACATTCCCAAACACTTCTCACAGAAATGTTGACCCAAAATTTTAGACAAACAGTTAACGAGCCGACAAGGGAAAAATAACATATCATCCACATGTATAGATCTAGTATTCACTAACAAAATAGACTACTCGGTATGTATCAGGGACTACGGCATTTCTGACCACAAAAGCGTTACATACAGTTTCAAACAGCAAACAAATAACCAACAAATAGAAGAAAGGAAACAGTTTATTTATAAAAGAATTTATAACCAAGTAAACATGGAAAAATTTAAAAAAGAACTAAAAACTATATCCTGGTTAAATATAATAACACCAGAAAATGATATAAATACTAATTATACTAATTTTCATAATAAACTACAATACCTACTTACAAGAAATATTCCAATTAAACGTATACAAATTAAAAATAAAATCGACAATAAGAAATGGCTAACACCAGGACTCAAAACTTCATGTATAAACAAACGATTTCTTAAAATCGTTAGAAACCATACAAAAAACAAGAGTTTTATAGTGTACTACTCAAAATATACTAAAATCTTGAAAAAATGCGTAACCTTATCTAAAAAGCTTAATTATATAAAACAGATGCAAACATCAAGAAACAAAATTAAAACAATGTGGAATATAATTAAAACTACCACTAATCGTCAAAGAAAATCAAAAATTAAAAATATGTCTTTAAAAATTCAAGATACTGTTTTAGAAACGCCCAACCAAATAGTGGATACTCTTAATGAGCACTTCGCGTCGGTGGGTGAGTCATCACTACAACCTACGCACACTACGGCGACGGCCGGGTGCAGCGCGCGCGCATGTATTTATACCCATGCGACCGGCCAGTCAGTGATTACCCCCAGTATTAATTCTATAATGATAAGTGAAGTCACTGAGCTTGAAATTAATACACTTATCCGCCGAATGAAAAATAAAATGAGTTTTGGTACAGATGAAATTCCTGCGGTTTTAATTAAATTATGCTCAAATGAGTTAGTGCTGCCCTTACGGCTCCTAATAAACCAGTCCTTAAGCGATGGCGTTTTCCCTGACTTATTAAAATGTGCCATAATTAAACCCGTACTAAAACCGCGAGGTCTGGAAACTGACCCAAGCCAATACCGGCCGATTGCACTTCTGCCCACCATTTCAAAGTTATTCGAAAGAGCTATGGTGAATCGCGTGTATAATTTCTTTGAAAAATATGGGATTTTAGATAAAAATCAGTTTGGTTTCAGAAAAAAACATTCTACCGTATTAGCCGTTTACCACTACATTCAAGAAATTCTTAGTCACATAAATTGCAAAAACTACGCCATAGGATTACTTCTGGACATGTCAAAAGCCTATGACCGCGTATCACATGATATTCTGTTGCGAAAATTATATGGCATGGGGATCCGAGGTAGCGCATATAGATGGTTTCAAACATATCTACAAAATCGGCAACAATGTGTACAAATCAACTGGTACTATAAAAACTCGGGAGAAACAAAAACCGTAACCTCAAAAATGCGACATGTAAGATGTTCAATCCCACAGGGAAGTGTAACTGGTTGTCTCCTATTCCTTGCTTATATAAATGACTTGCCAAAAATACTAAACACTAAAAGCGTGATGTTTGCTGATGACGTCTCCATACTCATAAGTAGTGATAGTAGTAAGGAATGTAACGACCGCTTGTCAGAAGTATCAAAAACAGTTTGCGAATGGCTAGAAAACCATAATTTAGAGATAAATCTTAGCAAAACTAAAATAATACAATTTAAACCCATACAGAAAGCCGCATTAGAAATGACTTTACAGATAAACAAGACAATGATTGAAGAAGTAACTGAGTTTAAATTATTAGGAATAACAATTGATTCAAGTATAAATTGGAAATATCATATTCAATCTGTCAAAAGTAAATTGAGTAGCTTTATATATGCATTAAGTGTCCTCAAGGTTAATACAAATCAGAAAACCGCGTTATCAGCCTATTTTGCTTTCGCCCACGCTTGGCTCCAATACGGTGTAATATTATGGGGAGCCAGCACTGACGTACACCAATTACTTATATTACAAAAGAAATGCATTCGCATTCTATCAAATACCCGGGTACCAGATAGTTGTCGTCCGCATTTTATTAAACTTGAAATCCTTACCTTACCCTCTATTTATATTCTCGAAGCAGCTCTATTTGTTAGGAAGAACATGAATTTATTTAAACAAAAAGTAATAAAATCACAGAGACGAAATAAAATAAATCAGCTAGAATTACCAACTTCAACATTAGCAATGTTCAGAAATGGTCCGTATTACAGATGTATACTTATAGCAAATAAAATACCAGAAGTAATAAAAAATGAAACCAAAGATGAATTGTTCAAACGAAAACTTAAAGACCTGTTAATTAAAAAGTGCTATTACTCTATTGATGATTTTTTGAATGATACAACCTTATCCAATTAAAAAACAATGTAAATATTAATAAAATGTAAATCATATTTTCTTATATACCCCATTGACAAATAATTAATAAATTAAGATTTTTACAAATTGAAAGATATAAATGGAATTTTTAATTATTATCTATAAAAATATTTTTTTGCTGATGTTTAATTTCACCAATTACTTTGTTAGTTAAAATGAAAAATATTTTTAATAATTTTTAAAATGTCTTATATTTTTCCACTAAAAAGACGTCATATTGCATATATAATATATAAAAATAGTTTAAATGTTAAATATATAAATATCATGTTTTAGTAAATAGTTTTAGTTATAAGTATATTGCCATATACCCTAACAGGGTTCATGTGAACACTAGCTGTAAAACGCTCTTTGTAAGACCATATGTAACACATGATTAAAATGCAATAAATGAATTATGAATTATGAATTATGAATTATTACGAATTTTTCCATCTCACTCACACTTGCACAGTAGGGGGACTGGTCAAGGTATAAATATGGCCGACCGTCAACATCTCCAGCATCTCCTGAGGATGCCTCGTAGAGAGGCGAAACACGTGTCGAGTTTTGTACTTTTGGTGGTGGGTTGTTATATTTATTTGCGTATTTATTTTTGCGGTGGGAGGGTGGGAACATTAATTGCATGTAAAATACGCAAGTAAGTATAACGGGTTAGCACTGATTGACTAACACGTTATTTTCTCGCGGATTAGCAAAGTAATATTTCTTGTTTTAATTTGATGGGACATTATTACATAAATTGACCTTCCGTAAAAATAAACCTTCCGTAGCTTTCTTATTATCTTACTAGCTTAATACATTTTTGGAGTACTTCAAAATACGAGTAGTCACATTTAGGGATAGCGTCTAAAATAAACTTATTTGCTATCAACAAACTTACAAACACCAAAACCCTTGATATATCTACGCTACACTCGCAGTTTATCTATGATAAGGTTGTAAGTCTGACATAAAGTGTACAAAGTTGCCCCCTTTCCTAAGCAAGGATCCAATCGAAATCGCCCTAGTCCGAATTGATAGCGCTCGCGTGCAAGCTTTGCGTGTCTATTGATAATCAGTTTTGTTGTATTGCTGCCTTATTTAAATTGTTGAAAACTGGGTAACAAATGCTTGCCATTTTAAAAATAGATGAGGTTTTTAAATACATTTGCTAGGTGTCGGTTTAGTTTAAAATAGCTGTGTCTGACATCAATCATACAGCGCTAATCACATTTCGTTGTTGTCATGAATTTTACCTTTGTTCAGAAAAATATGGCGAACTACTTTTTGCTACTTTTTTAGTTTGAGATCATAGGCGTAGGCACTCGGGCAGCTACCCCCCTGGAGTTCAAATTGTACATACAATGTATGCCCCTCTGCTGCGTCTGCCCCCCCCCCCCCCGATATCAACTTGCGCCCCCCGCCCTAGTTCACTGGTTGACTACGTCCTTGTATGAGTATGTATACCATGCACCTTCCTCAATTCATATGCACTACATAATTATATTTTTGCAACAGCCCATTCTATTTTTATGCTGGATATGAAGTCAACTTTCTGTACATATCTTATCTGTGTAAATAGTCGAATCCCTATAATAAAAATAACAAATATGTACTCTCAACTTGGGATTGCAATCATTCGTTTGATCAGTTGTTTGTTTATTTTTACTGCAAAAAAAGTCGAATCGATGAAAGTTATAATGAACTGGAACAAATTCATATTGAATATATTTGGCACATAAATGAACAATGTACATTTAACTTATATATGTGAGACGGAAAATTACCTATCAATTTGGTAAAAACTTTCATAATACAGAGCTACATCATACATAAAATATCATCCATATAAAACTAGTCGTCATTAATAGAAATAATAAGATTATATTTTGAAAGTACTTCGCCAGAGAATAAGTCATTTTCACCAAAACTTATACGGTCGGCAGGTTAGGAACGATCTCGAAAACAAGCCTAATGTGCCTCCAGTAGTAAACATAAAATCACGCCATCTACTCAAGTTTATACGAACTATTTCATTCGCCGGCGAGCTTATAAAATGAACGGAAACAGTCAACATGTGCCGACCGACAGTTATTATTTTTAAGCACTACGCAGTATAGAACGGGCGCCCTTTTAGCAATATTTCCACTTTTATTAGGGTTTCGAAGCCAAAATAGAAAAAATGTTAAACCTTTTTTCTATCACCACTCTGTCCCGGTACTTGCGACCTAGAACTAAAGTATCTTCCTACCTACATAGGTAGAATCATCATTAGCAATTCAGTGAAAGGTTTCTAGTAAAGATCTCTACAATGACAGGCCGTGTGCTGCTCGATCTTGACTACGTTAATGATCGGTATATAATGTTACATACTTATAGCTTAGTTATCATTTTACTTGGTCTCTTTTTTACTAACCATAAATTGAAGGACAGCGTGACTCACGGCCTAAAGCAATCAGTCTTCCCACTGAAATACTGGCCGGTTAGCAATTTTCTCAATCAGATAACGTACTGGACACAGACAAAGACAACAGCGTAATATAGACTGTCAGTCTGTAATTTTGTGGTTCTCGACTTTGTTGTGATCGGACCATCAGTCGCAACTTACTTAGCGAGGTTCAGTTCTATATGGCGACATTCGTTTATTACGTAAGACGATTTAGGAGGGAGGAGGGTAAAACATGTAGGGGGTCTTCATAGTTCTTACGAAAGATCACAAAGATGCGAAACATTTCAAATTTCTATGAGATTATAACTTTCAACACACTCTTTGCTATCAAGTTCGGTGCAGAGTTAGCTAAGAAGGACTCCAGTACCTTTGTAGGTACAAATAAACATTCCAATGTTTTTACATAAGAACTAATCCAAACCCAACGTGTATTATTGTTTTCCTTTAGATTCTTACGTAATAAATGGGGAAGGGGTCGGCCCGTTCAAAACACACTTTCCCTCACGGCATACCCCGCAGATGCTAGCAGTATATTGCAATACCATAACGTCGATTAGCCTAGCTTTGATACTGGGGAATCGGCTATTTATTACACGACATATATCGATTTGAAGATTTTGAAGGGTTGAAATTCACTATCACAATATTAAGACGAGGATATTGACGAAAATTACCACCGGACTAAAGTATAAAGCATTATATTAAAGATTTAAATATTCTTTTCGATTATGAAATGAAGTTTTGACTCGGATAAGTCCTTAAACTACGTCCAAAAGAGAGGTATGGGCACTGTGAATGTCATCTCGCTTTGTGTGGAAGGATACAGCACAGCGGATGACATTCCAGTTCTAGAGCAGAACCCAACTGGTTATCGTTAGAGTCAGAGAGATAAGATTTTATTCCAAGATCAGATTCCTAGAAGGAAAGGCGTGCACGCTGTTACGGTTTTTATATTTTACTGGTCTGCAGTACATGGACTAAATGAATAGCAAAACAGCCTTGAAACGTTTATAGCTGTAGACGGTTAAACCCCAGTATGAAGGTTAGATGCCATTGATTAGGATTGGTAATGTTTAAACCACCATTATTATGGTAATAGCTACCAGCCGTTGTAGGTACTGAAACTGGCCATGAAAAAGATGACGGTGAGATAAAAAGGATTTTACAATAGGTGAGTTTCAACTCAACCACCGCATTTTTTCTGTTTGGAATTCAGAACTATTTCTAACAATTCAAAATAAAGATATTTGTATTTTTGCTGGATTCGAGATATGGGTTTAAAGATTTTTATTACTCATAAAGAACAAAAGTTCACTTACAATGAGCTTAAACTATAAACAATTTCATACGTGGTTTACAATCACATCCAGCTAGTCGATGATACTTAATATACATTATCACTGATATATTTCTTCAACTTGGTTTTAAACATTTTAAATGACTTACCAATATTTGTTTATTTTTCAAATTTCATACTATTGTGTCACGAAGATCATAGTCTAAGGAATATTAAACGCATAAAGTAAAATAAACTGTAGCCGAAGTTTTGAGAGTAGATGGCGATGTACGGCGCCATGCTTTTATACGGGAATATAGTTACTAACGTCCGTTGTCAAAACCCCGCCTACGATATTGTTAACTAATTTACGCGTCTTAGCATTTCCTTATCTATAACTACGCAAAAACTGCACATTGTTGCGCGACAGAACAAAACAATCGCACGAGTGTCATAATATAAGCCTGTGGGTCCGACATATGCTGCTTTAACAGCATTGTATGACTTTTAGGTATGTCGGGTTGGGTTTTGCACCCTAGTGCAGTACAACAATACCTTTAAGATGCTGATTGACCTGCCCAAATTCTGCAGCGTATCTACCATGTTCGCGGAGTCACGCACCGATGGATTTGCAGCAATTTTGTGCAAAAAAGCATCGTCTCTGCTGAGCAGAACAAGGGATAGCCCAAACAGCATCCTAAAGATGATTGCTGATCATGTGTGCATTGTTGACCTGTAATTAATGAAATTATTTTAAGTGTAAAATCGATTTTAGCTTTTAAGTACATACTAACATTATTTTTAAGAATTTACAAACAATACAATCACTGTAATCTTCATCCAATATAAAAATAAAATAAAATAAAATAAAATAAGGCGCGCATATACCTACGGTGGACGTAGGCTTAAGAGTCCGCATCAAGCTCGGTTCTACTACTAGCTAGATTACTCTGAAACTTTATACTTACTAGGATAAGGTATATTTATGATTATAATTAGTTTATGTAGCTTAAGATACAAAAGTTAAAAAGTACAGCGAATTCAAGTTTTAATTTCATACAAAACTTGTTTATGCTCTATTTCATTTGTTTTATAAGCTGGAGCTATAGACACTAATTACAGGCATGGTGAGGTAAAATTCGGCCGAGCTTGCTGCGGGTCGCACTAAACGACAGTCGCGCTTATGAAGAATCCCTCTTATGCTATGCGTATTGCGTATACATAAAATTATTGTTCATGGGATCTTAAACAGTTCTTGTTAGTTTCAGTATTATGATTATGACCTTTCCCTTTGTCAAGAATATAATTATTGTTCTAAAATGTGTAAACACAACCAAGAATAAATCCGTCTCGGAACGTGTACAATGTACTTACCTATAATGTACTACATTCGCTCAAACACGGCTAGAACGAAATATTTATTTACGGAGTTTCGTTGATATGGTGATCTTTCTACCTAGTTATTTATTTATTATTCACGTGTTAAGTGAATACAGAATACAAATCACCAATCAACAATACACATACACATATACTTGGCATACACATATTTTTTTCTTGGTAAAAGTTTTTCATATTCATACTCACTGAGCATAAGCGTGAGCGAGATGAATGTGCGGGCCCAGGAGCGCGGATATCAGGTTTCTGAAATTTAATTTGTGTACCTTTAAATAAATAAAATAATAATCTGTAAGTTCGCAATGATATTTCAAATTTTTGAAGCAATTTATATTTTTAGCTTTTGTGCAAAAGTTGTTACATTTTTTTTAAGTACTATGTTGAATTTTTCTATCGAACGAAAGTCAAAAGCTTAGAATTCGAATCGATAGTCTCTCGAGAAAGGCCTCAAGATTGGTAATTAAGTTTTTGTAATCTAGAGCGCTAGGAATTTTCAAAAACTCCGAATTCCTTGGATGAATCTACTGCACCTTAATTGCTTCTTAGTACCTACTAATTCGTCGTACAAATTTGATTAATTTGTAGCTTAATAAATGTTGTGGATAAATCAAATCATTCTTATAACTACTTATACTTCCTGTTACTTTGCATTATATTCACTAAAAGCATTTCATAAATTACAATTTGAATAGAGTTGTTTATATACACAAGAAAATTCAAAGACCTAAAAAGTAGTTAAGTACTTTTATTACTTAGGTACGTATTTTTGTATCTACAATGATGAATTTACTTTTTCTCAAACTTGTAATGAAATGTTGACATGACTTACTTCAAATTAGGTCCGGAAATACTACATATCAGGTGCGATGAGTGAAGATGATATGTAAAGGAATTTCATACAGCCTTACACACCTAGGCCTGTAAGGCAACCTTCTTTTGTTTTTAAACGTCAAATTATGGCACCTATAAGCAAAAACATAAGCAAAATTCTGCCATTATGCTTTTTTTGTGTTTGTCAAATATCATTTCAGGGTTTCAAAGGGGACCGATTTGATTATTTTTGCGCTACGACGCACGGTTTAGGAGATACAGCCCTATAAAGGTTTTTTTTTAGTCATGCAGAAATAATTAAATATTCGTTCCCGTTCCGACAACTTTAAAGTAATAATAAAAAAACACAAAAAAGAAAAAAAAAGAAAAAAGCGTAATGGCGTGCGTCGTATCGTAGCGCCAAAATAATCACATTTTTGTTCCTCTTCAATACCTCACACACTGAATAACCTATCACATTAGGAAATGAAACAAACATCATCCTATTTTGTTTAAATTATTATTTCATTGCAGGTTTGAGAAAAGCACTATACAAATCTCGGCGAGAAACGGGGTCACCGGCCGCGTATCCCTAGCCGACCTCGCTACGCTCGGCCATCGATATCTACTTGGCCTGCAACCCTTCGTTTCCGGTCCTCTATAGTAATGTACTATTAATACCTACTTGAGTAGATATGATAATCTACCCAAGTACCCACAGCTATTATTTGATTTAGCTACACCAAGACTATACATTAAATATCGTAATTAATTATAAAATTGTTAGTCCAAAAACCCACAAGCAATACTAGGTATGAATTTCAGTCCAATCAATCGATGGCCCAATATTATGAAAGGCACGTTTCCAATAACTCAAATATTCCATGTTACTTGAAATTCCAAAGTGTCCGGGCCCCGCGGTAAATTCTTAAACAACCAACTTCGGCTGTAGGATATTAGATTTGCGGTGTACCCCTACAAGTCATCAAAAACTTGAGCCAAAAATTAATTTAGCCCTTCTTGGAGGGCAGCCATTTTGGGATTAAAGTTAATTGCAGATTAGTCAAATTGAGTGCTTAGTGGTTAGGTTTAAGATTGGTTACCTGAAAGTTTCATTAGATTGGCTTTCCTTGATTTAAACTGTTTTATACGTTATAAGCCTGTTTCTTAAATGAAACATAAAGTATTAAATTACCTACTACTTCTACTAAAGTACATGACAGTAAATAAACTATACATATATATAAAACTAATTATAATAAAATTAAAAACTTATCTAAATTAAATTACATCTAAACAAAGCCCCCGCGGCATTGTGCAAAAGATGCTGGCAGCATTCCCTCGCTGAATGGCAATACTTTGCGCTGCGAAAGAAAGCTGCCAGCTCTCTGGTCACCGGTAGTTAAGTATCGATCAGCTTTTGGCTTAGTTCCTTATGCGTGTGTTTCTGACTTATTTACAATTTTCATAATAAAGTATATAAGGTCATATGCGGAAAGAGAAACACAGTTTATTTTGCTCGAGGCAAGAAACAGTTTGAAGATTCCCTACCTACAAGTTTTTCTCATGCCAGTGTTTTAGCTTTTAATCTTATACCTTGGACATAAGTGTCAAAATGCGTTTATTTTAATTTAATGTATGTGCCTGCACCTCCCAGCTTTAGTTTAGTTTTAATAAATACTTGCTTTGCCCTAACAGGGTTCATATGTGAACTTACTCTAATGGAATACCTGTTAATAAATGAATTATAGATTATGAAATGAATTTCTCTTACCCCATCAAACCTTATTATAAATAAATTTCATTTGACGCAGTGCATTTCCCATTTATTTATCGATTCCATTTTTAACGTAAACTTTAATTAAACTTGAAATGTTATACTGTAACGGTGCACACAATATAAGACAGCAGTAAACACCTAAAATGTTATAAAATTCTGCATAAGAAAAAAATACAAAAAGATGATGTTATAGGCTGGTCAGTTTTGCTGCCCGATAAAGGGATGCTTAAACAAAAACAAAATATTTTCGATTAGGGCTGCTAAGGACCCAAAGTTATGGGCAGTCGATTACAGTGAAACATCGTCCAGCCAAGCCGTGCCAAGGCCAGACAGCGCATGATTTAATGGCTCATGTAATATTTGCCTATAACATAGTTGTTTAAGAACAGAAGGCCAAAAGCGAATTGTATTTGGTGGAGAAATACGCCATTTTGCATCTATAACATAGTTGCTCTTCCCGTAGGCATAGAGAAATAAGTAAGCCTTAAGTGCCTGCTCAATTTCCTTATAAATGAGTTGTGCGCTTTTTTTATACCACGTCGGTGGCAAACAATATGGCCCACGGCCAATAAGCAGTCACTGTAGTCTATGGACGCCTACAACATTAGAGATATTACATTCGCGTTGCCGACCCTTTAAAAACCTGTACACTCCGGTTTTGCAGAACTCGATAGCCCCTTGGGAAAACCTCGGCAGTTCATTCCACAGCCGAAGCGTCCACGGGAGAAAATTCCTCTTAAACTGCACACACATTTTAGCTTATAAGTTAATACTTATTAAGCTTAAATCTTATTACAAATAATTTTTCACAAAGCTCGTTTAAAACATATTATAAATGGGTTTTTATCTATAGAGTGAGTGCTCAAAGCTTACTTATATCTCTATGCCGTAGGTTACTTTGAAAGCATTCAATCTGTAGCCTCAATTTATTTATTTAATCGTATGGCAAGATTCGAGTCGCCTAAGGTTTAAAAACCGGACAAGTGCAACTCGGACTTGCCCACCGAGGGTTCCATACAAATGAAACAATTTTTTTTTTTTTAGTTTTCCTGTATTTACAGTGTAAGAAGATATTATTACATGCCAAATTTGGAATTTCCTTATGAATTTTGATTCCCTTGAGAATGTCGAAATCGTTTTTTGCGGCATAAACGGCCGTATCTTTTTGTACGTTAGCTTAGAAATTTGATTTATTTCTCAGCTTTAATAGACTGTAGATATATATATATTTTTTATATTATGAATTACTGAATATTTTATTTTTTTACTAACAAAATATTTTTTAATATTCGACAAATATTTCACAAATTTACCGATTCAACAAACTTAAATTTAAATTATCAAAACTATAGTGTAATCGAACAAACATCAATATTAATATGCGCCTCCACCCTGCATCGTACCTGGCTCAAAAGTACCCATAATGCCTGCAGCATTTTTTTACTTAGAATATATTAAATTTCAACTCGATACCTCTCCGCGTTTCCGAGATAAAGAATCTTGACAGACAGACAGACAAACGGACGGACGGACAACAAAGTGATCCTATAAGTGTTCCATTTTTCCCTTTTGAGGAACGGAACCCTAATAAAATCCAAAGGCCATTACTTACACTGGTAGCCTTAAACTCCTTAAAGGCTAGTAGCGCTTGGCAAGGGAATACGTGGCCAGAGCAACCGAGTGTGATTTATTATGCCGCCATGATTGAAGATGCAAGCTACATCAATCAGGAGGATTAGAAGTTTTCAGTGCGTTTACAGCCCTCATGGGAATACAAAGGAAAATAAGCAAAAGAAAAAAGTTAAGTACCTATATTTCAACCACAAACAAAATTATGTTTCAGACAGTTCCACGTAAAAATTGAAGTTGAACCGAAAAAATGCACGTACTTATAAAAAACTCGTTTTATACGATTCTTAGCAGTGCCCTAACTGTACTACCTCAACAACAAAGGCAATAGATAGTTTGGATAGTTTGGATATTATCCAAGGAATACTGCGCAAACAAGTGAATTTGATTATACGGATTGAACGTGAGCCAATTTGAAAACGTGAACAAAGAATTCAATACGTATAAAATCCTAAAAATGTTTATTTATTGAAACCCAGAGGAATCGCAGCAAAAAGACAGCGTAGGTATTTTTATTCATTTTGCTGCTTTCAGTCAACTATAAATCGAACTCTTTTGGGAGTATAAGTTTCGACAGCGCTTCGAAATTCTAAAGTGTCACGTATCCGCAAATTGTGAAGAGACACTCGAAAGGTCGCATCTATACGGATTTTAGAACGAATATAGACTATATGGACCTAGACTGTAAGCTTCAAATTGAACATTTCTAATATTATTTGAAACCTCTTTACAAATCGAGACAGCAAGCAGATTTTGCTTTCCGGCGGATTAAAAATGTATGCATGTATTCGGGAGTTTGTCGAAACTTTTCGAACCAAGTTTTCAAATATCTATCATGCATTTATTTGTTAGTCATTGTATAATTTGATTATAAGTATTTAAAGACGGAAATATTTGAATGAAATAAATACCTTTAAACGAAAATTGAGAATGTAATATATATATTTTTTTATATTCTGTAAACCGAATGAATTGATAAGATGCATGTACTCCTGTACATTTACAGTCAGCAAAGCTATTAGCTTGGCACCCCTGCATACTTATTTGTACGCAGGGTTGCTTAGCTAATTTTGCTGACTGTACATGAAAGGAAGGACATCAGGACACTGTAAAACTATTTGAAAGGAAAGACAAATCAGCCGAAGCCTAAGGCTCCGCGATTCTACAGAGCATAAGTCAGATATGATCACGAGAAGGTGGTAAGATGGTAGATAGTAGCGTATGTCGTTTCATGTCTAAGAACTTCCAGCGCAATAATCACGTTACAGAACAAAGACGTTATCCGCGGTTAATAATAATAATAATTCAGCCTATATACGTCCCACTGCTGAGCACAGGCCTCCTCTCATGTGCGAGAGGGCTCGGGCTATAGTCCCCACGCTAGCCCAATGCGGATTGGGGACTTCACATACACCTTTGAATTTCTTCGCAGATGTATCCGCGGTTATTTCTACAAAACAGAGCGCTTAAATTCATACACTCCAGAGCAGTGATAAATTGTCACGTTTTTTAAAATGCCCATACAAAGTGCACCTTTTCACAGCTCTCGAGTGTAGGTACATTAACATAAAGTGTGCACATGTGTAGCGGCGGCCGGCATGCCGCAGTGTGAAAGGGCGCACTCTCGATATTATTGCCCGGCTGCACGACATGCTATCGTATAGTTCGACTGCAGTGTTTCCAATATAGGTATACTATATCTATAACTCTTCAAAGTAACTCATTTAAAACGTTTAAAAACTAGTATATATTTTTCCAATAATAAATAAAATAACTTTATTTCAGACTAAAGTCCATATAAAAATACAATGAATTTTAATATAACAATATAAAACTTAAGAGTTGCTTCAGTCGTAATATGACTAGTCTTTTATTTTACATTAATTAATACAATGTGCTGGTACTGTCTTTTTTTCTTGCTATGGTGAACGAAAAATTGGGCCCTACAGACTCTCGGAGATGGTCTTAAGTATGCAATTGTTTGAGTTTTTCAATTGGCTGGGCCAAAAACCTGCTATCCGACAGCCCTGACAGGTTTAGGTACGAGTACCTATGTGTCGAGCAATTAGTTCCAGAGAATATCATAACTCACCAAATCAAATCCTTAAGTCCAGGAAACATACATATTTGCATAAACAGACGTGTTTCCCGTACCACGTAATAACGCTCATAATTTGCCATAAATAATATCGCCAGCATACTGCACTTCTTCCATAGTCCATCATACTTGCACTTCAACTTCAACGGATCAACCTTGAAGTTGCCAGCAAACATATCGGCTATGAGCTTGGGCTTCTGCAAACCGTCCACAATATCCGGCAAGCATTGTTTAGGATTCAGTTTTTTGATACCGTTCCAGAACTTTAAAAAGTTATTTTCTCAGATTAATATCCTAACTCTTATAATAATTAAACGCGAAAGGCTGGCTTTAATATTGTTATTAAGAATGTCCTATCTCTCTTCTCTTCTTCTTCTTCCTCGCGTTGTCCCGGCATTTTGCCACGGCTCATAGGAGCCTGGGGTCCGCTTGACAACTAATCCCAAGATTTGGCGTTGGCACTAGTTTTTACGAAAGCGACTGCCATCTGACCTTCCAACCCAGAGGATAAACTAGGCCTTGTTGGGATTAGTCCGGTTTCCTCACGATGTTTTCCTTCACCGAAAAGCGACTGGTAAATATCAAATGATATTTCGTACATAAGTTCCGAAAAACTCATTGGTACGAGCCGGGGTTTGAACCCGCGACCTCCGGATTGCATGTCGCACGCTCTTACCGCTAGGCCACCAGCGCTTAAGAATGTCCTATCAGATTTTATCAGCCCAACTGGCACCTTAAAGCCAGCCTGTCACAGTTCGCCTTTTTTTTTTTTTTTTTTTTTTTTTTTTTTTTTTTTTTTTTTTTTTTTTTTTTATTATTATAAGAGTTAGGAGCAAATAAAGAATTGTACCTATAAAATTTGTTTTTCGCTCCTATAAATTCTTATAATAATGAAAAAATAGAAAACGTCAACGAAAGGGCATAGCTTTGGTTGATATTATTGATATACACACTCGTAAAATTGTAAAAATATTTTCCATAATGTCAATATCGTGCTACGTTTGATAGGAGAAGCGACCGGTCCCTCTCTTGTCCTCTACCCGAAATCACGAGGGCTCGGAACGTGCGGTTACCGCTGCGTTTACCGAGTAAAATAATGTTTGGTAGGTAATTAGATTATCTGGTGTAATATTATGTGCGCAGCGTTTATCGCACAACGCGCACTTTAGACGCATTGGTGCATGTCGATTGTCGGCCTGATTCGAAGAATGATTACGACACGTTTAAGATCCTGGAAAGATCTTCAAAAGATCGATAGTTATCGACATGTCAAAATTGTCGTTTTGTTTCGATTCCGCTGTGATCCCAATAAGATCTATCTACGATACTTCTAACGTCAAAGTGACATTGGTTGCCCGAATCGAGCTGCTTCTGTCAATTATACGACATACAAACGATATCTAAATGAGAACTTATCTAAACCAGAACTTATCGTTATCGTATTTCATTCTTCGAATCGGGCCGTGTGACAAACCCTTCACAGACAATTAAATCTATGACCTGTTTTAGAGACGATTAGGAGCTTTTATACGTCCAACAATATCTCATTAAACACACCATGCATTAAGATATTGGTATTTATTTATATAGTTACCTACACAACGAAAGATATAATGTATAAAAATCTAATGGATTTTTCTAAACGCTGGAATTATCTCAAATACAATCATTTACAAATATAATCTTCATGGAGGCAACAATTCTGTGGTATTTAATTTATAGACAGATTTCAATAGAAAATAAATAAGTAATTGGTAAGAGTATCTCCTTTGATCGCTTAATAGCAAAGCGAAGCCAAAAAATATATAACATTTATTTTTAAGGTGAATGATATCATTTGCTCACCCTCATTAAATCAAATAAAAAAATGTTGAATTAATATATTTAACGTTTCGATTTGCGTATTTCACTAATCTCTAGCCGCTCAGAGACGGGTATCACGTCAAGTATGATAAGCACAGATATGGGTCGTGAGTTATAAATTGTTTATCGTGGTCTAATGCCCACAATATAAGGCTTATTGAGCGAACTGTAGGACTAGATAGATTTGTGTGAGATTTAATCAATCCCTTGCTTTTATTCCTATTCAGGGTCAGCTCTCCTGATTCTCTTTCGCCACAATTAGCGATTTTGTGTCATTTTAGGCGTTAAGCCCGTCGTCTGAAAATATTTCTACTGTGATAATGAAATATTTCTATTATAAACTTACTCTGAAGTTCCAAATGGCCGTCTGGACGCCCTAGGTACCGCTGGAGAGACGAAGTGCAAAAAGACCTTAGCGAACTCGGCGCCGTCGACTGGACAGAAACGGTTTTGAACAGAGAAGCATGGCGGTCTTTGATGTCGGAGGACAAGATCTACTTCGGGTCGCTGCGCCACAGCAGTAAGTAAGTAAGTAATATAAACTTAAATATTTATATTTCTAGTGTCCGCATCCAGGTGGCTGCTGGACGGCCGCTGCCTAGGTCAGCACCTCTCGCATCATGTGGTCCTCACTTCGGCGCATTACGTTACCAAACCAGTGTAGTTTTGTGTAAGATTGTCCCATATGCTTTATTTTAGTTAGGTATATCAAACCGCCCCGACCTCTAACTATAAGATGATGTACGTAAGAAACAGAAGCAAATGCAATGACGCTAAAGCTCAACTCCGGTCACGCGAGCCCCGCTGCTTGCAAACATTTACTCTGCCACTACTAGAACTGACAATATTTTTGTTTGGGCTGATTTTTATTTAGTTGTCGAAATTTTCGATAATATTTGGTGAATAGATAGTTCCTTATTATGTACCAATAGAAGCGCAATACGAAGTATGTCCTAAAAATCATCCACTTAGTTACGAAAAGGATGGTATTTTTGTAATTTTCACTAATATAAGTGTAGGTAATCATATATATGTAGCTAGTACAAGTTCAAACCTAAATGCAGCACCAATCCTAATAGTGCTAGAGGTACGCCAAAAAACGCTGCAAATTGTGTTAAAAGCAATCGGTACATTTGAATCCATTTGACCTATAGAACCAAAAAAAAATGGAGAGTTATAACGTCATCTTTTTTTTGTATGGGAAAAAAAATTGTTTAGAAATCTATCGGGTGTGGTATTACTTAATTGGAAAGGCTTTTGGAGCCGCTTCTAAAAATATATCAAATCAATACATTTCAGTAATTTAATTTAATTAGAATAAAAATAATTTCAAAACATACCAAGTTTACTCCTCTCCTTTTTTTGGTTCTCCCGGTTTAATTGATTCAACGGTCTAAAGATCAATCGTACTGATTTTCATGTATTTAACACCATTTGCAGCATTTCGGGGTGTAACGCAAGGGAATCGTTCTCTAATAACGTCCCCAAGTGCGACGACGGCAAGGCATACACTGAGAGGGCTTACCGCGAACCACGTTCGACGTGTTGCCTCCGAGTCACACTTACGTACAAATTTACAAGTTCGACAGAGAGGCAACATGTTGAAAGTGGTTCGCGGTAGGCCCTCAGGCCCCAGACTAGGGCGCAAGTACCGCCTTTAGCCGAGATTTGTAACTGCCGATTCGAGAAACCGATTCGTAGCTGATTTCGAGTCATTTTTCATAACGTCGTCGTAGGTCCCTTAGAATCCTGACTATTTTATTCTCCATTTTGTTCGAGCCTTCCTCCCCTGGTTATCTTAAACGTAAATTCACTTTCATCACCCCCCGTCCAGGATGTGAACTCCGTTCCTCCCGTTCTCTCAAACTCTCGATTCCTTCACACCGTACTGGTTTTATGTCTAACTCTTTCGCCGTTGAGGCAATCCGTCTCTGGAATTCCCTCCCTCTCTTTATTCGACAAGCCCCAAGCAAACCCGTTTTCAAACGACTACTTCGCAAGCATCTTCTGTCAGAAGAACTTAAATAAGGTTCACCATCATGTATATGTACATAATTATATGTATTAGTCTATCTTTTATACATTATATAATTAGTAGTATTTAACTATTTATATATTTTTGATATTATTTGACTTCACGTTTAATTTTTTCCTTATTATTTGTTATTATTTTTTCCTGCACCAACATACACAAATGTCTCTGTTTGACCCAATGGTTGACTGGTAGAGAATGCCTTTTGGCATTAAGTTCGCCATTTGTACATTTTTCTTTATGTGTGCAATAAAGTTTAAATAAATAAATAAATAAATAAACGTCTGATGCAAATGCCACTTTTTATTGTATAAAACTATAATGCAAGTAGTTCAGCCGTCGGCCTCGGCTAATATTCGGAGCTATTTTCTAAATCACCAATGGTAGCGCTCCATATACGCTTTATCGCGGCCAACCAGAAGTACCTGAATTTAAAACCATTTGAACTTGTTCAATTTTATTTGAGTCATCAAGATCCTGACTTGCACGGCGACTACAGCCTCTAAAAATAAGCGGGCAGCTAATTAAACAGAACCGGTTTTGCATTGTAAACAAGCGCGGTGATCGTGAGCGATTTTTGTAAGACATTTTTTTATGGACAGAGTTTTCTATATATTTTCCGTCGCTGTTCGCCACGCCTCATTCAAATCACGTTCCCCTCAAAACGTTAAACAAACAGCCACTTCTGCGAGACTTGCGGTACACAAAAGCGATTCCTTGGTCGCTATAACAACCACCAACCCCCATATTTACGGGCCGAAGTCAGCACGAGAACAGTAACGCACCACCTTCGAACACGAGCACCCACCAATACTGAAACTTTCAAACAAGTGCACATCGAATTCGAACGATTCGATATTTTAAAATGAAAAAGTGTTTGTGATAGTTTTTTTCTGTGGCCAGTATTTCAATCATGATTTGCGTAGCTTTACTCTTGTTGTCAATAAATTTAGTGTTTTCTGCTAGGGAACCAAAACAGATCACACTAGTTAATCAGGGGACGATATCAGGAATTTATATGACGCGTTTTCGAACAAAGAGAATCGCCGCGTATCTAGGGATCCCTTACGCCCAACCTCCGATCGAATCAAGAAGATTCCAGGCACCAGATTTCACAATTTTGCCGGCTTGGGACGATGTGAGAAATGCAACGACGTTCGCTCCTGATTGTATGCAGAGTGACCCTAAGGAAGAAGAGGGAGATGTGCAGAGAGTGCAGTTGAGTAAGCATGATAAACTGTTTGCTACGCTGCTTGAGGATCAATTGGAGGAGCCTAGGAAGAAGGAATTCAGTGAAGATTGTCTATATCTGAACGTTTACGTTCCGGATGGTGAGTTTCTACGACTATTTTGTTCTGAAGTCTTCTTTCAATTGTTTCAGGAAGACAAGTTTAAGATATGTCTGATAAGATAAAAAAAACTATAGAATAGACGGCCTTTTTATAGACTTTTAGGTGGCTAGAAGTAATAGAAACAAAATGCACTTTTGTATACATTCGCGTTTTTAAGGGGATTTTCATTGCTGTTATAAAGCTCGGAAGCGGAGACCGGGCCGGGGCCGGGCCGTAGCTTCCAGCGGTTCGTATTCTATGGAAAGTACCACGTGATCACCGATCAGCCTTCATAGAAAATGACGTGTCGGACGTCTCGGCCCGGGCCCGGTCCGGTCTAGCGTGAGTCATCCCTTATGGAACGCACAAGTTAAATTTTTAATCGTAAAATCAATATGTGATTGATATAATGAAAGACCGAAGCATAACAAGTTACAAAAAAAAAGTTTTTAAAGAAAATAAGTTGCGCTTTCTTTATCACTAAATATTTTTCAGAACATCACTGGGAATAAATATAGAATTCATTTGAACCCCGAGACTCTCGTAAATTTCGCTGGAAATATTTCACAAAGGACATTTTTCAAACATTATTGCAAAACGTAGGTAGTACATTATTTTAATGAAAGCAACCAATTTATTATACGCATTAGTGTAGATAACTTTAGAACCAATGATTTCATCCGATTTCATCGATTCGAAGGATTTGAACTTATAAACTGATGCCAATTTTATCTCATCTTGACATCACTCGTACGTGGATCTAGCTCGCATAAGTGCAACAAACAAGAAACAAGTCAGCTTATCAATCGTTAATTAATAATCGATTGTGCTCTAGCGTATGAATAAATCCAAATTTTATACTCGTATTTACCTACTCATTTTTAGTCCACTTTTTTCTTGACTTCATGTTTATTTTTATTTTTTATTTGTCGCCTTTTTAGCGCTGACATACTCGTACATATGTCACATGATATTCCATAAAATTTTAAAGTATTGTAAGCTAAAATCATTTAAAATAATAAACTAAGGGATTAGAATTGATTCATGCAATAAAAGCCTTAATGACAAAGGAAGTGCCCTAATATTATAGCACCATAGGTTGACTTTAATACCAAAGTAGCAGTCATACCTTAAGCTATAATTATCAGTCGCTAGTGTGCAATTAAGTAAAATTGTCGCAATATTTTCCCGACATAAAACTAATGGAGGGTAATGTTTTTCAAGCGTATGTATATAAGTACGTCTATTCCCTTAGTTTAGAATGACATAGATTCGGAATATCATTTTATATTTACTACTACCTTTTTAGAATATGAACATAAATGTAATTGATATATTATTATGAAGTACCTACTCAACTCAAGATTTTATAGCTCAATCTTTCTCGTACAGGAGAGTAGGCTCTACGCTTTAACTATAAGACGGATAACAAGTAAGGTGTTACGATACCTTAAATCTCCAATCCTTTAAAGGACACATTCTATATTGTAAGGCAAAATGACCCCTCTATGACTATTAATAATAATTTTGATTTTTTTTTGAGCCGCGAAGTGGCCATGGTATTTGAAACAGTTTTTTTTTTAAAGTGGCTATATTCAACTAATTAGCCGGGTTCTTATCGTGTCTTCGAAATTTTCTAAAACTAATAGACTAAGCGTCAAGTTAGGCGTTGAAAGTCTGACTGATAACCAAGTCTGATAATAAATAAAAGAATTTAAATAACTCATTCTTCATGCAGATACTTAGAGCTCAGCCTGAGCAGGTAATAAATTAGGCTCTTAAATATATCTTAAGTTTTATTTACGTCTTAAAATAATCTCAGAAATCCCTCAAGCACAAAGTTACCAAAACAAAAAATACCTGACCTTTATGACTAAGGGATTAGCTGCATAAATAAGTTGGCGTGACGATACACTTAAATACACGATATTAACACTCATAAATAATAAAATAAAATAAAAATGGGCATACGTAGTCCTTCATTAACCTAGTTTTCAAAATTCACAAGGTTCCCCCTCGATCAGATAAGACGGTCGTTTTCTAGGGCCGAATCGAGGAGGGCCATTTTCGTCGCATTCTGCTAGCTTCGAATGTGGTGGCTTGCGTAGTGAGTTACATACTCGTATAATAAGTCTTGGTTGAATGTATAATACATATTTTAGTTATTTGTAGCAGGACAACTTAATGAGACATGTCTCGTAAAGTTTGCTTATATTTTGTTACGCTTATTGGTTTGCTTGTTTTTTTTTTTATATTTATGGAAGAATATAATTAATAAGTACCTACAACTCATTATTATTTCGATTAATTGTACATAATAATATAATTATGTACCTACCTATTACTTTAATTCGTCTGCGTCGACTTGTGTAGTAAGACTAAAAAGTGATTAATGTTATAATAAGTTTTGGTAGAAATTAATATGTATTGGCAGTGATCAGGTAACTAAGGCTATATAGCAATAAATATGTAGCAGCAATAAACAGCATTATGGTGACCGTTTTCATACGTAAGTAACTGAAGTGGCTTGTATGCCGGGTTATCACTGCTATCTCTGATTTTACAAACATACAACTCATCTTTTCGTCATTTTATTAGTTACTTATATTTTATGTGGTATTATATTCTTTTTTTTTTGATTCAATATAGTATAATTCTTTATTTACAATAACAATATAGTAGAGGAAGTCGCCAGCTCTTCGGTGACCAGTTACGTCAACCAGACGTTTCGCGAAAAACTTGTACGCGCTGGGACCCCATAGACCTAGAGTTTTAACGCCAAATGGTACAAAGTGTTACTCTCTACCGAAGCTCTTATAT
Source organism: Cydia pomonella (assembly GCF_033807575.1). Taxonomy (NCBI): domain Eukaryota; kingdom Metazoa; phylum Arthropoda; class Insecta; order Lepidoptera; family Tortricidae; genus Cydia; species Cydia pomonella. The sequence goes on along the minus strand of NC_084718.1, from coordinate 13,583,547 downwards.
TTATAACGTTTCAAAATTTCGGCGATTTCCGCCGCTGCGCCCGCTATTACATTAGTCCATTGGAGGTGGGACGGTGCCAGTGTGTCTACGCAGGTAGCACCCCACCCTAACATCCGTTCCAAGCTCCAAGGAACTAAGGACACCCCATCAGGCCTCTTGCCACCATCCCTGATAATGCCAGTCGGCTCAAGAAAAGCAGGCACATTGATGGTGGCAAGAGATCGACGGATTATGTCATTAAGCTAATCGTGTTAAAATAAAATCTTATTTATTATTGGGGTGTAGTGGGCCTTTGAGTGCGTCGACCGAGCAGTGATCTATTGTGACGGTCCTTTAAAGTTCATTGCTAATGCCCGTTGAATCCAGGAAATACCTGATTCTTTGGGCCGTAATGTTCTGTACGTCATATTAGGATTGCAACACGTGCCGCCCTAAGTAGGTACTTCTTTTTGACATTTAGTGGTCCACAGGGACAGAAAATGTGCATTGCAGTCTCCTCCGACACCTGGCAGACCTGCATGTCGCATCTTGTTTCTTTCGAATTTGTAACTTTAACTTCAACTTACAGTGTCCAGTCAATATTCTAGTTACTGCGCAGGTTTTGTGTATTTTGAGCCCTAGAAGCTCCTTAGCAGTTTTGCTGTTCAACCCTTTCATTAGAACTTTCGAGTGTTATTGTCTTTTGGCAAACTTCCGCCAATCGATTGGTCTTCTTTTTTTTAAAGTTGCTGAGCAGAGGATATGCATACCGTTTTGTGATTCCTCAGAACGGTTCTGGGCCGACCAGGGGTATGTCTGCGCCCTTTCTAGCAAGTTCGTCCACTTCTTCGTTCCCGTTAATGTCGGAATGCCCTGGTACCCATCTAAGTATGACTTTGTTGGAGTTAGCCAATGCATTTAGGTTTGTTTTACAGATCTGAACTTACCTAGTTAGTTGTAGTATCTAGTTGACTTTGATGAACCCTACATTTTAAAACTTCGTGTTGATTATAAACAAATATTCTTAGTACACAAAGCAGAACACAAAGAAAGCTTTGTTTATTCAAATATTGTTAGCTATAAATCGTGTCGTTCGAACGCCGCTACCCCCGACCAGAGTAGGCAATATTTTACACTGATATGCTTATATTTTACCGCAGTGTCAAAGTGCTCGGAATATTGCTTTTAAATCTAGAACATTACTTTACCCCTTTAGTGTAAAAACTAGAAAAAAAAGCAAAACTTATCCAAACGAGTAACAAATAGCATTAACTATCTGTCACGTTAAATTTATTAACAGACTGACGAATGTTCTCTGTTTTATTTGTTATCTTTAGAACGTATAAAAAAACTTTTGAACTCGGTTAGTACCTACACATGCTTTTTACTAACTTTTGTTTTCTTTCTTTCCTTTATTGAATGTAGACTTAAGTAACTGAATAATTTGATGTTTCGTTTTTGCCATGTTTTTGCATCGTCCAATAATAAAATAATCACGAATCTAACTTTCAGATTTTTCTTCCAGTCTAATCAGCTATAAGTAGGCGATACTACTTAATAACAACCGTTATTTTCGTCTTTAATTTTGTGGTGACATAATTTTGTATTTTGTAATTTTTTTATAAATACTATTTACGATTAGGTACCCAAGGCAAAAAACCTAAATAAAATGGAAATAGGTAAGTAAAATATTTTTTAATTTTGAATTGATACAAACTTTTACGTTATACTAAATAAAGTTTCAGGTTGGCACCCCCAAGACGATTTTAAATTTTAATTAACTTTTTTTAGTCAGTGTTGTATTATTAGAGTCCCTTCGGTCTCCATCACCATACAGATGTAGTGCATAATCCTTTACTATCGTATGTTCTCGGAAACGTTCGTGTTTGTCATGCTACTTCAGTTAACCTCAGTCCTTTTTGTACTAAGACTGACTGAAACAGCATGACACGTTCGTACGTTTCCGTGAAAATACGATGGTAAAGGATTATTCACTACATCTGTACCAGCTGATACCACAACACATTCAGGCCAATTCAAGTTTTAGTTATTCTCATCTGTCAGTATCAAAAGTGACGTTTTTGGTTGAAGAAATGTCTCTTTTAACACTGACAGATCCGTATCATATCGGAATCAGATCGGTAACGTAAAACTTGAATTTTCCTGTATGTCACCCGTATCAACTTAATAGAAAAGTCGGTGTGTCAAATTTAACTTGTGAGATTGGTAAAAATAATATTTAAAACTTTCGCGTTTTGAACACATTTAAAACCGGGTTAATCGCGAATTGATTTTGTTACCTTTATTTCCGACGTTTCGACGCAGATTTCACTGGTCGTGGTCGCGGATAACTGACGTCACAGAAAAATATCAAAACAGACAAGATTTGTGTAAGTACCCGACGAAAAGTCTATGAAAAAGTTTCGGGAATATGCCTATATCACAATTTACCCCACCCCACAAATTTTAATATAGAAGATGGTTTTATTTTGTCGTCAACTTGGGAACCAGTGATCCAGAAGCTTAAGCCAAGGGTTTTATCTTCGGATGTGTGTGCGGATACAGTGAGTGTTGCGTGTCGGACTATTGACAATATTTAACACATCTGTGGTGGGTGGTTTGAAATTGAGAGGCCTACCCCAAACTTTTTCATAGACTTTCCGTCGGGTAGCTACACAAAACTCCGGTTTGACATTTTGCTGGAACAGTTATCTGCAGCCACGACCAGTACAACCTGCGTTGAAACGTCCGAAATAAAGGTAACAAAATAAATTCGCGACAGGCCCCGGTTTTAAGTATGTTTAAAACTGGTGAAAATAATTCGTGATCGTGAAGTGTCACAAATCGTTAGTTAACAGTTACTTACCACGTCTCTTTTGTCCGTATGACATTGACTGCATCGTAATTCATGGACGTCGATTAGCTGCCATCGGGAGCTGCCCGGGCATTTGTGACTGATTGCCGGGACAAAGGCGATTCGAAGGGTGCAGATAAAAACATGTTAACGTGGGATTAAGCGAACGATTAGATATTTTTTGCAAGCTTTTGCTTTATTTGTAATGTTCTTACGTTGGTTTGTTGTTAATTGCTTCTCATTTGTTTGCTGATAGCTGAAATGTTGATCTTACAGTAACGTTAAGTACTATGGTATTTAGCAAAACCATGGACTAGTTCACAAAACGGGATATAAGGTATATAATGTTAGATTTTATTTCCACGTAGCTTAGGCTTTTATCACTAGATGACGGAAGCTATTTGTTTACGTTGTTTAAAAAAAGAAACTAAATAATCGCCACAAACCCATACATTAGTGGTTTGTCTTACGTGGTGATGCTGACTGTCCAGATCTGGTAGCACGAATTCTCATCTCGGGCCTGAGAGTTTCTGTGCGCTGTGGTTGGGGCTGCCAAGAGATTGTAAGTTCGCGGCCTCAGAAGAATTTTGGGCACAAATGGGATGGCAATCTGAACAATTCGTGCTACCAGATCTGGACAGTCAGCATCACCACGTATGTGTGTTTTATTGGTAATAAAACACACATACGAAATAAATAGTTTGTATTCAAAATACTATGGACGCCTTATAAAGAAATGGGTCAGAGAACTTTCCCGAGAATATTCTTGGGAGTAATGAGAACTTTGCTCTATTAAGTTTAAAATATTGTTTCGAGACCAGGTCGCTTTACTAATATCAATGAAACACACAAACGAAATTTATTTGAGCAAAAAAAGAAACATTATCCCAATAAATTAGAACGTTTCCTTCAATAAACGGGAAAAGAAAGTGCCGAGAAAGAGCTCGAGAAAGTTCTCGCGAGAACATTCCTGAAAATATGCTCGCTAATTTACCGAGACTAGAAATAAGCTTTATAATATAGTATTGCATTTGAATGTTTGCAAATGTCTATCAATTACTTAAATAATGATAAACGGATACTAAAATTTGAATGTTTTTGCAAATTTTTATAACTTTCTCGGTCATTCTCATCCAAGAGAACATTCTCGAGAAAGTACGGAAATTTCCAAAAGAAGGAATTTCCGAGAGCCAGAATGTTCTCACTGGCACAACTCTAGTCGGACGCCTCGGGCCCGGGCTGGTCTAGCGTGAGTTATCTTTAACTGTTATCAAGTATTTCTTAAAAGCTTTAAACTTTTCTAGAATTCGGTTCGGTTCGCTTCGGTTTATTTATTTTGTTCTTATTTATTCAATTGAAAAACAGATTTTCAACGTGCCCTTTCAAAACAAATCTTATTTTATGATTATGAATATCGAGTTGTGTAAATTTGTTCCAGGTCAATACTGTGTAACTTATCTCAACCCTTCCAATCCATTTTGTCCCACAATCAGTGATAAATGTGCGCAATCAAGCGCCCCATCCACCGGCCACTAATTGACGGCCGTGAGTTACCGCGGTCTTCATTTATATTGGATGTGCGGGCTGCATAATGCACCTATAGTACGCCTTGTACAGGATGTACCAAAAAAGAGGGGAACCATTTCGGTAGTGGTTTCCATTCGGTATCGTGTTCTAATTATGAAAAAGAAGAAGAATATTTTCGACGCGAAAATTTTTGGGCCTTTGTATGGAGGGTTGGCTTACTTGGAAGAACTGCCTCATAGAAACAAAGTATTCTTTATCATCAAAAAAATGTTTAAGTGCTAATCAGAACACGATACCGAATATGCCTTTAAACCAGTGGTAGGCAAAGTACGTCCCGCGGGCCAGTTCCGGCCCGCGAAAGGATCTTATCCGGCCCGTCTCCAGTCCTATGAAATAATGAGTACATACATGGCATTGGCCCGCGATAATCGAATCGCAAATCAAAATTTTTTTTTAGCTGCAATTCTGGTCCTCCTAAAGGGTGTAGCAGGATAGCCTAGGAAAAATTGCCCCCAGCGATTTTGGGCCGAAACTGTAATCAAACGATGCCTTTTGGGGAGGTTATACTCTGCACAAAGTTTCATCCCTCTGTTACCCCCTGGGGGTGAAAAACACCTGATTAACCCCAAAACTGTTTTAATTATTTTTTCCTAAACTATGAAAGCGACGAATTTCAAATTTTGTACAAATATTAATAAGACTAAAAGGTATGTGCTAAAAAAATATTAACCCCCTAACCATTTAAATTCTTGTAAAAAAAAAAAACAAAAATAAAAAAAGAATCAGCCTGTATATCAAGTTTGGCTCATGGTACACACACCACGCTTGACGTTCCGTGTCATGTTGCGTGATACAAGACATGTCGTGTATAAACCAGCTACGTTACTTGAGATCGTAGACGATATGGTGCCAGACATTAGGGTCATATATTTAAGACAATAGTGGTCACATGATTATGTTAACAGCTTGTGTGGATATCGTGGTCAGAACATAGATTTTGATCATTTCATGATATGCCATTTTAGAATTCATCACTTCAGGGAATGGTTTGAATGAATGAATCACTTTGATTTTCATGTCGATCGCTTCAGCATAATATATTATATTGTTGCTTTATAGGTCTCCCTTTAAAAAAAATGCAAATTTTGATAAATGGAAATGGATTTGTTATATTAAGATTTAGTTAGTGGAAACCGTTTTCTCCCGAAATAGAAATTTCATAGAAAAAGTGCCGTTATTTTGTTACGATCGCAAAGCTGTTCTTCCGTCTTAAGCAAAGTACATCATGAACGTTATGATTATGATGGGACAGGCGGGTAACATAGTGCCATCACCCTGCCCTGCCTCGTAAGCGAACATATTTATCTCCAGTGAATCGCTAGCATAAGTATGTAATGAAATATGAATAATAGACTAGGAACACGATTCAGATTAATTCAAAAACTTGTAACGGTTTTGTTCTTACTTTGATAAGAATTAAGTGACTAGAGTGTTCGACTCGCGCCAATCACCAAGACGATCATCAAGGTCGTATCAAAACTAGTTTAAACCCATAACAAATTGTTAAATTTTCCCACCATATGGGTCTAGGGGACCCTAGCGACATCTACTGTAAGAATTTTAGCATCTATAGCGCTAATGTAAGACCATTTTTTTAATACAGTCGTAAAGTAAATTTAGACGAAAGCACGGACAGTATGTGTCATTAAACTCATTAAGTACTTACAATATTATCATATTCCAGATACTCCATACAAAATGCGACAACGCAAACGCGTCACGTTTCGCTATCGAATAAATTTACACTAGGGGTACAGACATGTGATACTATTTATTCAAAGTAAAATTATTATTTGTACGCAAATAAATATACATATTTATTTATTATAATATAACATGTAACAGGTTATAACATTTAATAGAATAAATCATACTATCAGAAAAATGTGTAACGATTGAAATTCATCGTCAATTTACAAGTTGCGGAACCTTTGAAAATAGAACTTATCTATTTTACGTACAAAAATACACAACATCATCAATTTTGCTATACAAAATATCCTTTTAACCTTCTGGCATCTATTTTAGGCCAATCGCAAATATCACTTATTTTGTATAGCAATTTTCTCATAGCTCTCTTAGCATCGCCTGAATCAGACCATTATAACGTGATCTCCAATAACGCTTAAGTCTTATGAATCTAGAGATCGATTAAAAATGAATACACTCAAAAACAAAATAAACTTCCCTGTGAATTATTGCTTAATATTTGCCAAGATCAAAGGCGTCCGTGATTCGGGAACTGACACGTTCGCCCGCACGACCCCAAGTTTACTTAGGCCTGAGTATTGTTCTTTAGTGCAAGTCACTAGATTGACAAGGGACTCGGAAACATTTTGATCATAGGAAAATTGATACGTCTCCCGTCTACTTAAGTTTTGCATAAATGATTGGTTTCCTTCTAAAATATCCAATTGTGTAATCAAAACCGTACCTTTTGAAGGTAATGTTGGAGCGATGGATTGGACATGAATGTATTACGATATCGGAGGAACCTTTGAACTAGATTTACCTTTAAACTAAAGCTTATTTAGATGTCAAAAATCTTATGACGTTTGATATCCAAACCGTAGCGGTAACGTAAACTAAGTATTTTAGGTAATACCTAAGAGGCCAATTCGACCTTAGGTACATTTTGATCTCAAAATGATGTAATTTTTTTACCATTAGCGCGTGCATTTTGCTCGTACTTTTTTGTACATGTATTGGCGCAAGCGCGACGCATGGGCGAATTATAACAAATTGATACCAGTTAGATATCAAATTATAAGTTCAAAGTGGCCTCTACGACTCACATTTAATAAGAGTCTTACGCACGAATGGAAAATGAATAGAATTACTCACACGGAAAACTTCCCTATAAACTTTGTATTGCAAAGTGCCCTTAAGATAACATTCAAAAATTTCGCGTTTCGAACATTTACTGAAAATTATTTGTTCTCGGTGTATCGAGAATTTATTTTGTTAACTATCTTTATTTCCGACGTATTTTGCTGGGACATCAGTTAACCGCGACCGCGACCAGTGCGACCTGCGTCGAAACGTTGGAAAAAAGGTAACAAAATAAAATCCTTTTTAAGGCTCTCAATACACGGAGCGTAAGCGTAAGCATCGCGTAAGCGTATCGTAAAAACGTTACAAAAACGAGACTCGTAGAGTTTTAGGCACCAAGCGTCGCCTATGCGTATTAATCGTTTTATAATTTATTTAAATCTCATTAGTTGAAATCATGGCGTCTCTGGCATCAACTGACTTCGGCAGATGTATCGACGATCTTAAATGTCATATCAGAAGATTTTTTTTTCACGCCTGTATTACGCTACGCCTGTCATAACGACGACAGAAATCTCATACACTACGCCACGACGACGCTTCGTGGGCGGACATGTTTGAAGTTGCTGGTACTCGTAGCGCTCTCGTTCTACGCGCGTGTCTTATGCGTCGCTTACGCTTAAGCTCCGTGTGCTGAGCGCCTAATATTACTTTGAGTAATATAACAATTCCGTATATAAGACGACGTGAACACATGCGTTGTGTCAGTTGTGTGCGTGATCTCTCGCCGCAAACTACTACTGTTGACGTTTATGTTAATTTGAACAGTCTACACATAAAAGTTGATAAAAAAGTGCATCTCGTGTCATAATGTGATTATTTAACCTACAATAATTGACTAAATTTCATTGCGTGTCGCAATTCGTTGACCAATTAAAGTAGATACCTAGAAAATGATTCCCTTTAAAAATCTTTAAGCAAAGTCGTCACGTCCTAGACAGCATTTTCTACATGCATGTGGCTTGTTAGACTGGGTAAGGCGAATGTATGCACGTAATTGCTAAGGAACGTTAGCATTTTTGTAATTTCTTGTTTAGTAGGGCAACGTAGCTCGGGTCTCGTTAATGTATGCACACTACATTATTTGCTTTGAGCTTGAAAATAAAAGTTGTTAAAGTGCATTCGAATGGAGACTGCAGCTGCTTTATTGTTGAGACGTTACTACAGCGTAGACGCGGGTGGTGTCAGTGTCAATTGCCTTGATAAATCGCTACATTTAAAACCCTATACCTTTACCTTAGAACTTCTCAATATTGTTTTACAGCTCTCAAATATTACTACGAGTATTGTCCAAAATTAACTCTTATAGGTACGAGTACCATCATTTAGATGTGACTAAATAATATTTAAATTTATCGCATGTTTTAAATAATACCAAAATTAACGATGATATTTATATTATGACTATGATAGAGTCGGACCAAGGCAAGTCTGCAACGATTTTGATAGTGATTTTGAAACTTCTATGATTTTATGATGTATAAATAACACTTGCTCTGCAAGTGCTATCAAAATTGTTCCAGGCTTATCTTCGTCCAACTCTTGGGGCAGGTTATTGGTCTTATTTTTTTTTTTATTACGGTATTTAGTCGGCCCCATAATATCAGTGAGTTAAGAGGTTTCATTTGCTTGCAATTCCATGCAAAAGTTGCAAAAGCATAGTTTACAAGGGTAGCAATTTTAGTAATTAACATTCCATCAAAAACATTCGAGGAAATGTGAAATTAGAGCCAATTCAATATGAAGTAACTTACTTGGGATGTACATTATTTCAGTTCAAGATGTGACTTGGCTATTTTTTACACTCCGCGACAAAAGTATAACCCATCCCCCTAATTTTTCCATATCTGATAAAGAATTATAGTTATATTGATACATTACTAATACACTAAATTTAGGCGTTAGTAAGTTTTTAATACTATCAATACATTATTTATTGAATACATAATTAACCAAATATAAATGATTGTGGGTTTTGCGGTGCGACAAAAGTATAACCCAGGTAATGAAATTTAGATAAAAAATTTAGAAACATACAACAATCAATAATCATTCATATAATTTAATATTTAGTAGATCCACCACTTTTACTTATCACCTCGATCATTCGATCTGGTAAACTATCATATAATTTTTTGATTATGTCTTGATTTATATTTCGCCACTCGTCAATTATCACTTTCTTTAACTCTTCAGCAGAAGTTAATTGTCTTGATCCACGATAAACAGCTCGTGATAAATGTTCCCAACAATTTTCAATTATATTCAAGTCAGGGGAATACGCTGGCCATTCAAGAACTTGAATATTTTTTTAGTAAGGTAGTCTTTTACTATCTTTGCTCGATGAATGCTGGCATTATCATGTTGAAAAATAAAATTAGGACCATCAATTCGCATTGCATGAGACGTAACCTGTTCATTTATCACTTCTATATATCGTTTACTATTTATTTTTCCAGAACAGAACTTTATATCCCTGATTTTACCTGAATACCTATCCAATACCAGACCATATCATTTATTACACTACCATCTCCGGCTTGCCGACGGCTCAATATAAAATTATCTTTTCTTAAATCGTGAAAATAGTAATTAAAACCATCAGGTCCATCTAAATTAAACTTTTTTTCGTCAGAAAAAATAACTTTTCGCCACTTTTTTTTCCATTGAACATGATCTTTTGCAAATTGTAATATAAGTAATTTATGTTTATCAGACAATGGCGGTTTTTTTCGTAATTTCTTACGTTTTAAATGTTCACACTCACGTATAATACGTTGAACATTTCTTAAATTAGTGTTAACACCAGCCCGCACTGCAATTTGTCTCGCGGTAAGCGTAGAATTGGACGCAACTCTTAGGATTGACCTTCTTTCTCTTGGTGTAGTTGCTCTAGGTCGACCTGTCCGATTTTTCTTACCATAATTTTCAGGATTTTTTAAATAATTTTGCACAACACGATGACTCTGTTAATGATTTTTTGCAATTTTTGGCCTTTGAATAATTTTCAGAATGCAATTTTTTAATTATAGCAATTTCAGTTTCGTTTAAGTGTTTTCCCCGTGGCATTTAGATTAAAAAAATAAAAAAAAAATCACTCAAGCAAATTATTTATACGTAAAAACTCACAAGTTACACAAAATAAGTATAAACATGAACTGACATGTCCAGTGCACTGAGCTGCTTGAGTCAATAAGACGAATGGGTTATACTTTTGTCGCGCTATGAAACAAAGAATCTCTCCGCTGCGTAACAAAGTAGCATCGGATCGTAACTATATACATACCATAATACTAGAATTAAGTGAATAATGCTGACGCGTTAGTAATATATTTACTTATATTTAGTTTTACAGTAGATATGAAAAAAATAGGGGGGTGGGTTATACTATTGTCGCGGACTGTACCAACAAACCAAATTTGTCAAAAACAACATAATTAAAGTAATATAATAAAACATGTTCGTAAAAAGTAACCAGTCAAATTTTGAACTTGAACATACACTATCGATATTAAAAATAATGATAAACTCCTGCACGCTATCTGTTGCTAATTAACCAATTTATTTAAATTATGTACCTACCTAAATAAAAGTTATTCAAAGAAATTATTGCAATGATTGCCGTAAACGATAACTTTAGCTACAAAGTACTGTGGAATTTATCGTTACTAGAGGATCGGTAATTCGTTTTGCTGTCAGGATGAAATATTCCTGGAGCGAAATTTAATTTTCCGATATTTCTCATTTGGCGTTCCAACTTTCTTTAATTTTAATAAAGAGTGACAATGAATATCTTGCAGAGACGATTTTGGTTTTACCATTCTCTCAGACCCACCTTGACTTTTGGTTCTCCCTTTTATGCATGGAATTGGACAGTGATTCGAACATTTATAAATTGATTTCTATTTTTTGTATCTTGGACAAGTGGTGAAAATGATGACGCAAATAAGAATTACGTCTAAATTAGGTTGATTTGATTCAATCCCACTCTTCCTTAAGGTCATGGTACAATATTAAGGTCGAAAAATAAAAGCCTTAATTTTAAAGGCGTCGGATTATTTGGTACAGTTTATCATGTCATGACTAGACAAATGATTTTAAATACTTATGAATAAAATTAAATAACATAAAATGAACAGTGTGTAATTTTCGATACGTTTCTATTCTTCATTATAATATTTATAAAAAAAATATACAAAGTACTCCAATACTTTTTCTTATATACATATAGGTACTTATTAATGTTTATCGACTTTGCGTAAATATTTTTCAAAGGAAATAAGTAGAAATAAGTTTCAGCATCTAGGAAAATATTAATATTAGAAGCATTGCTTTGAATACAAAGGCCGAGAGTTGTAAAACCGTATTGATAAACTTTGTGCTCAAAGCTTAGACTGCATTCTTTCTATTTTCTTTGTTTATTTGCAAAATAAAGTAGATAAAATCTTACTTTTAACATAGTGCTAACCTACTGGTTAGCAATATGATAAAAGTAAGCATACTCCTGTATGCTGCCACTGCTTTAAGAATACACTTAAAACTTAAGTATCTTGTTTATCAACTTGAACCTTTTTCACACTAAGGATCTAAAGGATCAGATCACCCGGTTGACCCGGTTGAGATACAACACTCACGAGTCACGATGTTTGGTTTTTCATCGAGCGATATCAGGCGTAATATGTCACTTCGTTCGTACCACGCGATCTGCACCAGATCTGGTGTCGCATAGAAATACACTCCCGGACAAAAGTATAGAAACAAGCTTATATTTTAATAGAAAAGTGTGATTTTTTTAAGCGATGTTATATATACTACTCACTAGGAACAAAATGGTAAATAGAAGAACAATTTAAAAGCAATTAAGAGGGTATAATTATGTTACTTTTTCCTATTTTTTTTTAAATGTTTTTGTCAATATTTTAGGATGTTTTGATATTTAGCAAGTATTTTTAACCTTTTGTGGTTATTTTAAACAAAGACAGAAACTTGAGATATTAAAAAAAACAACCTTGTTTCCATACTTTTGGCCTTGGGTGTACATACACCCAAGGCCAAAAGCAAGTAAACACTGAATCGCAGATGGTTGCAAAAACATATAATATGTCATATGTCAATCAGCAACGTTTGGGCACGTTCGAACACACACCCAGACAGAGAGAGGTATTTTTACCCGACTGCCAAAGGGAGGAGGGTAATGTTTTTCGAGTGTATGTATGTCTGTTTCTTTGTGGTCTCCTGTAGCCTAAACGGCTTGATGGATTTTGATGTATGAGGTATCGTTAGGTTCGTCTTGATCACGGGAGAGTCATAGGATTTTTGGGGGTAACTAAAAAGTTATTAAATAATTTTGTTATGCAGTGAACCTTCTGCTTTTATAAGTGCCTCTCCAGATAGTAAAAGTTATCATTGCTATCAATCGATTACGAATAATTATGGGTAATAAGAGGTAACAGAATTCGGTCGTACTTTTAACTTAAATGTAATGCGACCACAATTTCATTCTACTAGGTTCTTCTTTATCTCAACAAATCCTCACATTGTTTTCAGTTGTAGATTATGTCATGTCTGGATATGTAACTTTTTTATTTCCAATGAATAATACGACGACACTGGTAAACCATACCCAACATTAGATACACGGTCTTCTTGCAACCAACCACCCGGACGATTCATCACGATGGAAAACGATCGGTTTACCCTTTAGCCGATAACACGAGCACTCCGTAATGTTGACAAATCGATGGATTAGGAATCAATACGCGTGAAAATTGTTCTCAAATGCGACAGGCGGACGTATAGTGGATCACGAACCTTGTCATGGAGGCTTTGACATATAGTGGAACTAGAACTTTTCCATATAAATAAATGTGAAAAATGGCGCCGTCTTGACAATGATCATATATTGCTGGTCAGGCTTTAATTAGTTTCAATGGATCTCTGGCCGGCAGAGCAAGGCGCATATGCTATTGAATTGTTTCTAATAAACGGTTTTTTTATTATTAGGAGCGCGTAATATTAACGCAACGCGGAAAACATTCATGGAGTGCGTAAACAGCGAACAGTCGACATTTAGATAAAGTCATTTTCAAAAAATTAAATCCGCGTTCACATTTTGGTCATAATAATATTGCGGGCATCTTTCTCTTTTACTCCAATTAAGGCGTAATTAGAGTGACAAAGGAAGATGCCCGCAATTTGAACTTCGGTGTTCGCCTACCGCACTACCCTGTGATTTGTATTTTTTGCTGCAAGTAAGTACAAAGACACAATAATTGTAGAATTCCCTAGAATACTATATATGTAAGCACCTTTGCATAATATTTTAAGAACGGCGAGAAAAATTGCTGGCTCAATATTAATTCAATCAATATCAAACAATCATTAGGGAAGGTATTGGAATTGAACTCAGCATTTTTCTGCCCACCGGTAATTTAATCAATTATTCTTCTAATGATGATAGGAATTAACAATGTGTGCCTACCTAATTGTTATAAAATAATTTTGTTATGAGTAAAAACGAATTTTCCCAGTATGAAGAATACATTATGGCTGGATTGTTAGTAGGAATAATTGTTAGTATAGTAGGTAATATTATTACAAAAGGCAACATAAACAGTACTGCATTGAGGACTGAAATGATTTTGAAAATCGCAAATGTCTACCAAAGTAGGATCATTCCTACAATACCAACGAAGACACCTTGTAAGCATTCGGTTGCAATGCCGTAAATGTTACCAAAGCATAAATTAAGTGCGAAGTGTGTGTAAATTAAATTTAACAAAGCTTTACTTATAAAAACGTATGCCGAAATGGGAATTTCCAGCCTTGTGTCACTAAACGACCGAGCTTCGCCCTTTTTTAATATAACACTTTGTAGGCATTTTCATATATCCAGACCTTTTTAGTAATAATTTGCAAATTTACGCCAAGTAAGCATTACTTGTAAATAAAGCGTCATAAAAATTATGCAAAAACTGACCGAGTGACCTAATGACTTGGTCAATAATAACGTAACGTTCTTAGAACCACAACGCCAGCAAATAGGCTTCAGGGCTCAAGTCGTTAATGCAAGTATTCCGTGCCAATTTACTTAACCCTTCGTTATAAACCACTTTGCTGGCCTTAATCCCACTTGTGACCTAAATATGACGTGTAGGCCTGTGACGGAGTTGGAAATGTTGGAATGATTAATTTGACGTTAAAACTTCCTGGCGAAGTTTTAGTCGCCATTTCAGGCATGTGTCATTTGCTAATTACGGGAACGATTTTTGAGATATAAGCTACATACATACATATAAATTAAGTCATTAGTAACGGATACTCTATAGTAGTTTATAGTAATTATAATATTATTAAATGATAGGACGACGTCGGATACGCAATATATATTTCACTAAACATAGAATTCAAGTAAAAATCTATACAAACTCAACAATTTTTTGTAATAATAATCATCGGCTGTGAAGAACTCATCGCCCGGTGGTTTTTCCAGTGCAATTAGTCAACGCAGGGCAGCTTGTGGCTGTTGTGTTTTATCGCTGATTGTACTTTTTTTTCAACAGGCAATTAATACTCATCGGGACAATTCTAACAAACGCAAACACAATCAAGTTGCGTTGTTTTATCACAGAGTTATTATGGCCACCTCCTGTGTCCATCATCAGATCAGCCCGATGGTACCATAAAATTGTATTGTATGTATGTATGTGAAGTATCAGCTCAATCGAATAATGAAAAATGATTCTAATTTAGCTTGCAAGATTTGATCCGATCATACATACATACAATCATTGCAAGTTAAATAAAAGCTTGTATCAAAAGCTTGTGAAAATTTAGCCCCTAATTGGGCATAGTGCTAAGCATGCTGGAAATATAATTGGATTTGATCAAATCTACGTTTTTGTTTCAGGTTTCAAAATAGAAGGCTATCCTACGATGGTGTGGTTTCATGGCGGCAATTTCATGAGAGGCAGCCCCAACGATTTAAACCCATTTCAACTGGTCTTATCACAAAAAGTAAGGACATGTGTATTATTTTATTTTGACATTACTTTAAAGAAACCAATTGGTACTTAAAAAAGGAATTACTTCATTTCAGGTAATTTTTGTCTCAGTAGCCTATCGATTGAACATTTTCGGATTTTTTTCGACATTAGACCAAGAGGCTACTGGGAACTACGGCATATTAGACCAAGTTGCTGCTTTGAATTGGGTGAAAAACAACATCGCAGCATTCGGTGGTGACCCTGAAAATGTTTGCATTTTTGGACACGACGCTGGAGCTGTAAGCGTTGGACTGCACTTGATCTCATCTTACTCATCGGGACTGTTCCAAAAAGCTATAGCAATGAGCGGAAATGTCTTGTCACCCGACACAGTAAACACGCCTCGAAGAGAAGTTATAACTGTTGATAAAGTTGCTACGGCCTTTAGTTGTTTCCGAAAACCGTCCTACCAACTACTAGGTTGCCTTCGAAGGGTGCCATTTCAAGCGCTCTTACAAGAGGGAGAATATTTGACGGAATGGAAACCAATTGTAGATTTAGGATTTAGCAATGTCACAACACCATTTCTGCCTGACCTGCCAAGCAAATTATTTAAAGATGAAATCTTTAGTCCAGTACCAGTATTGACCGGTTACACTAATATGGAAGATGCACTTTTGCTTGCTAAGGATAGTGACGATACTGGTATCAGTCAAAAAGAGTTCGATGCAATGAGAGAAGAGATAATTCTAGCTGATATAACAGTAGACAATACCTCATGTTTCACTAATCAGCATCATATTCAAGACGCAGTTTCTTTTTTTTACAAGCCCATCCCACCGACGTCGAATGAAACAATACTGAGAAAACTGTTCTTGGACTTTTATACTGATAAAGTACACGGGGCTACGACTTATGAGTTAGCCAAACATCTGAGCAAACATGCGCCAGTCTATCTCTACAGATTCGATCTAAAACCCTTCTCTGATATGGCCAACGAAGGCATCCCGGACTGGATTTCAGTACCACACAACTTCGATTTAATTTTCACTTTCGGTTTACCACATTTAGCTCAGCCTAAGGATTTGAACAAATGGGATAAAAGAGATAAAAGTATCTCAGAGATAATTATGAAAATGTGGTCTAACTTTGTTTGGTACTCGCACCCGACAAACTCAAGTGTCAGAATTGAATGGGAAGCTTTTGAAATGGAAAGGCCAGGGTATTTGATAATAGACAGGAATAATTTTACGATGAGTACCCCAGAAACGATTAACTATAAAGCTTTCGAATTTTGGACTGACTTTTATCCAAAAGTTGTTGAGATCGGTACAAAGTGTTGTAAGGAACCAGTAGATGATTCGGGATCCACCTCAATATTCACCAGGAGACTTTTCCAAAGCTTGCTTACGGTTCACATTATAACAGTATTAGTATCTTAGCAGTAGTAATTTAGATTATTTCTCCAAAAATCAACGCGTTATTTTTATAAAGTCTATTAACCATTAAATGTTTAGTTTATTTACTGATAAATATTATTGCTACGACATGTTAAAAAGCAGAACTTATTTATGTATGTCTAAGTAATTGCTAGAAATGATTAATATGAAAAATAATTTGGACTCGTTTTATTTAATCTCAATTCAGTTCATATATGTACACCCAAGGCCAAAAGTATGGAAACAAGGTTGTTTTCTTTAATATCTCATGTTTCTGTCTTCGTATTATAATTAATTGTAACCTAAAATTTACATTAAGCAACCACCAAACGTTAAAAATACTCGCTAAATATCAAAACATCCTAAAACACTGTGAAAAACAAAAAAATAAATTACGAAAAAGAACATAATTCAGTACACCCTTTTAATTGCTTTGAAAAATGTTGAACTGGCAAATATAGCCACAACTTGAGTAATTTACTTTTAAAATGTTCTTCTATTATATTTACCAGTTTGTTTCTAATGAGTAGTATATATTATATCGCTTAAAAAATCACACTTTTCTATTAAAATATAAGCTTGTTTCTATACTTTTGGCCAGGAGTGTACATTCTCATAATAACATGTTAATTGGCTACACATTTAACATTGATAATTTACTTAAACCGATATTAGGTACACAAACTTCGTTAAGTTCTCACCTTTGCACTTGAGCGCTAAAGTGAATTATTTGTTTATTTCTGTCTCCAAAATGTTCACTTCAGATAGTAATTTAGTCTCCTTAAAAACCCTATTTGCATTTACAAAGTTCAAAGTGTTTGTCCTTGAGACTAAGTTACTTATTCTCATTGCTCACAAAGGTCTTAGCTACAGGAAGACCGGTATAAATGAGGTCTTCGGTTAAGCTTAGTAATTACAGTTCTCAGGGTCAGGCATTATACTGGTAATATTTATGCGATGGTTAATGAATCAGTATGAATAACTAAAAACCCAAGGTCGATTGGTCAGGCGACCTTCAGTTTCGTCACGGTACCTGGAAAGTACGATTTTATCTTGACTTTTTTTAGCAGCAGCTATTGTTTCGTGTCACTACACGAAACAATATATTACGCCAGTATTCTAGAATTATTGGACCTTGACACCGTTGGAACGATTTTCATGGAACTTTATTTTCATTGGTAAATTAAAGTTTTTCTTGTAGGTAGATGAGTAATGTAGCTTATGAAATAAGTAGCCGAAAAACTAATTTTCCAGTCCTGTGGGCAATATTCAAACGCGAAGTATTGAGAATTAAGACTGAATTGCTAAAAACTACTTTCAGATTGTATTGTGAATATGTAAAGCAGTTTTTTTTATTTAATGATTTATTTATTTATTTGTTAAAAATTGTGCATTAGCCTGCCGAGAGCGATCTTTACCTATTTATCAGTCACTCTGGATCAGGATGTGAAAAAGACGTTGCAATCGAGATAACTTTGTTTTATATATCATATTTACTTCACGCTTAGATATTTTCTTAAAATTTAAATTATTTATTGTTGTATTAAAAGGCCCACCAATTATTGACAGTTTTTAGGGTTGCGTACCTAAAGGGTAAAACGGGACCCTATTACTAAGACTCCGCTGTCCGTCTGCCTGTCTGTCTATTTGTCTGTCTGTCTTTCTGCCCATCTGTCACCAGGCTGTATCTCATGAACCGTGATAGCTAGACAGTTGAAAATTTCACAGATGATGTATTTCTATTGCCGCTATAACAACAAATACTAAAAAGTAGGGAACCCTAGGTGGGCGAGTCCGACTCGCACTTGTCCGATTTTAATTATATGTTATCATTTGTTAGTCAAATGTCATGTAACCTACAAAGAGGCAGTTTGTTCTTCTAGATAAAGAATAATAGAAACGTCGTAAAATATATTTAAATATCCTGTAGTTGACTCTGTTCACCCAGCTCAAATCACCTGGGTCAATTAAGTAAACTAAAAATACACTTTATTCACCTTTACGCCATTGACAAATTATCATTAACGGGTCGAATGATATTAATTTCATTATTTTACCTTTCATCCGACGTTTTTACACTGACTTTATGGTATTTTACGGCGTAACACTTTAAATTTTCATAGTTTTACCGTTTATCCGACGTTTCAGCCAGCTTGCACTAGCTGTGGTCACGGAAGACCTGTGGTGAGTCTTCCTTGACCGCAGCGAGTACTCGCACCCGACAAACTCAAGTGGGAGAATTAAATGGGAAGCCTTTGAAATGGAAAGGTCTGGAGTCTTCCGTGACCACAGCTAGTGCAAGCTGGCTGAAACGTCGGATAAACGGTAAAACAATGAAAATTTAAAGTGTTACGCCGTAAAATACCATAAAGTCAGTGTAAAGATGATCGGCATGTACAATTTAAAGCTGTATTCATATACGTACATAGTTTAGATACAGTGAGAGAGGAAGAGTTCCACACTTTCTGCTCTATCGACCTCCTGCTAGTGGAGTATAATTATGTACGAACGCCAAAGTTAAAAGCGACGAAAGAGCTTGTAGACGGTCTTCCTTTATAGACGGTCTTCTTACTTAGGTAATACAAAATCTGAATGATATACAAATTAGTCAAGCAGTTGCGATATTTTTAAATCTACTTCGGGTGTATGGCTCTAACGTTGACAATATAACTCCCTTCGTCATTTTGCCTAAGTGGGAGTCTGGGAGCATTGCTTTTTGCACCAAAAGCTTCTGCATGTGTAATATGACAGATCACTTACTTTGTAGATGGAGTATATAATAAAGCTTACTAGGGATAGGCAAGCAAACAAGAAACCCGTATAGTTTTAAATGTCCGTCCGTCCGTATACTCTGTGAAAGGCACTTGGAAGCTAGAAAACAAATTTAATTGGAATTTATCGTATATCATTTATGTAATTAAGCTATTAACTAAACTATAAAAAACCGGACAAGTGCGAGTCGGATTCGCCCACCGAGGGTTCCGTACTTTTTCGTATTTGTTGTTATAGCGGCAACAGAAATACATCATCTGTGAAAATTTCAACTGTCTAGCTATCACGGTTCATGAGATACAGCCTGGTGACAGACGGACCGACGGACGGACGAACGGACGGAAGGACGGATGGACGTACGGACAGCGGAGTCTTAGTAATAGGATCCCGTTCTACCCTTTGGGAACGGAACCCTAAAAAATCGGGCAAGAGCATGTCGAGCCATGCTCAGTGTAGGGTTTCGTAGTTACCATTCCGGCAGAATAGGCCAATCGGGGGCTATTATTAAATATGATGTACATTACAAGCACAAGGGATTAAGAGAGTACCTTCGCAGCGCTTTGTACGTCTGTTTACTAAAAAGAGAATATTTTTGCTATACTCGTAACTCAAATACGGCTGGACCGATCATGTTCGCTATAGTTTTCATTAAAGGTTGTTAAGCTCTTGTTTCCCGATTTTTTTCATATTTTATCGGACCCATGAGTCAAAAATGAGAGCCACACATTTTTTCTCAGAGCGATTATTTCCGAAGATATAATAAATTCTTTTTTGAAGACACTTATTTGTTTTGAAACACCTATAAAAAATAATCACTTTGTATAGGAGGTACCTTATTTTCTTTTTGTAGTTTTCATTTTGCCGTTCTGTCGCCATGCATGATTTATATCTCCATGCCAAATTACAGCTTTCTACCACTACTAGCACTGATCACGAACCAAAGCCGCGGACGGACAGACGGACATGGCGAAACTATAAGGATTTCTAGGTGACTACGAAACTCGGACAAGACTTTCTTTAGCACTTCTGCGTGTGGGGATTAAAATATTTTGAGAGTCTATAAGCAAGTTTTGTTTTATTGTTGGCTCGCCAAAAGTGGGTGATTCATAATGTGAAATCTAAAGGAAGTAGTCTATGAGCAACAGGAACGAAAAAGAGCGAAACTTGACGTCACACTCCGCCACATTTACGTCACTTTTTGCTACCGGGCACAGCAATCACGTCTGGTATTCAAAGCTTTTGTAGCGTATTTTTCGCGAGAGCGAAGGTGCAACGAGCGACGGAGGTACATACATAAGGTAAATGAATTTCAGTCGAAAATGCATTTGTTAGTGCATCAACGGTATCTTTTGGCTTGCGAAGATGAGTGGAGAGGATAATCTTTGTCTTCTCAAACATGCTAGGAAATAAATATCTTCAACATGTACGTAACAATTGTCGACCTAGACCGGCAAACTGACCTTACCCGCACGTCTCGCGCTTTTAGTTATATTTCCACGCATATTTTGAGAAAAGCGCTATACATAGGTACCTCGGCCAGGATCGGATTTGCCGGCCTTGTTGTGTTCATAAAATGGCTTCGCTTCACTCATCCCTTTATATCAGACTCGGCCGGCAAGTTGCTAGTTCCCGGCCTTAGTAGTAATGTACTAAATAAAGTACGAAGTGTACGACCGTACACCGTATACCGTACGGTTTTGTTAATTACACGGTGTTTTTTTAAGCTCCGTTAACTTTTGGTTATGGTTTACATTTAAGCAAACTAAATGGCATAGTTAATTTTTTTTCGCTTTTCGTTCGATATAGTACTTGTGTTTAGTAACAAATGTAAGTATAAACTCATACTGAACACTAATCAATATGTAAACAGGCCCTAAGGTAAGTGTATATGCTCGTATGGGCCTTATCAGATAAAAATAAATCATTGATTATCTCCAAAATGGGGTTAATTAGAATACCGATTTCTTTGAGAAATTTATTAATTTAAGCTCAGGAAAGCACGGTGTATATCAATCTAAACCTTACTTAAACTAATGACACTATGTACGCTATAACACTTATATCTCGAAAGTAAATTTAATTTTGTTTTCCTTCACCGAAAAGCGGCTGGTAAATATTAAATGATATTTCGCACATAAGTTCCGAAAAATTCATTGGTACGAGCCGAGGTTTGAACCCGCGGCCTCCGGATTGCAAGTCGCACGCTCTTACCGCTAGGCCACCAGCGCTTTGCGATTGTTCTCGATGTTTGCCTTTTTAATATAATTGTCAAATGTCTTTACTGGATTTGTTTACACCATCTTTTAGTGTTTCTGTTTGGCCCTATGGTTGATTGGTAGAGAATGCCTTTTGCATTAAGTCCTCCATTTGTATGTAACTGTATATCTTTGTGCAATAACGTTTAAATTAATAAATAAACACAAGCGTTGTTACGATTGCTGTGCATGCTCTTTTTTCAAATTCTACACGACGGCATATTGAAGTCGAAAGTGACACGTCTGAAGTTATAAATAATGCATACGTACATATATTTTCTTATTTTACTGGCGTAGCTTCGTGTTTCAGGTCCATTATTTATACAAATTATTGTTTCGAACGTCAACCCGACCGTATGGACGATAAGGCCATGGCAAATTTTACGGCACTGCATTTAAACTCTATTTATAAAGAACTAAATAATACCTGTGCATAGAGAGGTGAGGTAGGGGTGAGTAAATACTGATTATTTACTCAGAGCACCCAATAAATACCCGTATTTACTCATTTAGGTGGGTAAAAACGATTGCAGATAAAATATTTAAAAGGTGAGATATGAGAAATAAATTGTTTTTTATTGAAGAGTGTTAGCGTGTATTAACAATTTCAACACAATAAAAAGCATATAAGACTCTTAATTTTTGAAAAAGAAAAGGTAATCATCGGTGAGAGGCAATTTAACAATTAACAATTTTGTTTTAAATAAGAAGGTATAAACTCTAAATATATGGGACTTAAGTTCTATCGATGTCCCTAGATAAGTGCATGTCGCGCAAAAGTGCGTGTTTACGCTGCACTTACGACCTTTTATTGGGCGTTTTTTAAAGAAAACTCCAAACTGGCTCAACCGATCATGTTCTAAGCATTTTTTAGTAATATATTTTACGGCTAATCTCCCGATATTAAAAAAAAAATTAGTTCGATAATTATAGAGGGATTAACATTATTTCGGCCTTTAGAGACAGTTTTTTTCCAGAAGTATTAAATTTATCCAAAAAAGGTTTTTGAAACACACTTTGCATATTTTTATTTTGAAAGACCCATTTAATGATGTGCAACACGTTTGGTGGTTTCTGATTTTTTTTTGTGTCAATTCGTGACACACACATGTAAATGTATGAAGTGCCCCCCGTAAAAATATATTTCTTATAATTTTGAGTACTTAATCCAGTAGCGGCTTACAAAATACATTTATTTCAAATTTATATGACTCTTTCAGCACTCTAAATAGTTTATACTTACCAATTTGGGTATAAACGAGTAAATACAAGTATTTTGAATAAATACTGAGTAGGTATTTACTCACTACCTACCTCTATGTGCATGTTCACATTCATTCAGTCCTTTTGTGTTAATTAAAATTAATTGTTTGTATACATATAAATACGGCATGCATTAAATTAATAGGTTAGCATTTTTTCTGGAAAGAAACGCTAACTTAACCTAACGGCGTATTAAATATACGTGGTCGTGTTGCTTGTTACATTCCTTCTATTATTGCAATAGTAGATTGTCAACCACCAAGGGATAAAATTTCACCCAAGTTAAATTGTCTACTTTTCATTTCGAAAGTAAAATACATGTCCAAACAAAAAACACGGCTAAGTAGGTATAAACGTCAGTATTATTTCTTTAAATTAACAATTTAGGTAAAAATATCGTCATTTATGAAATCGAAAGTTAATTATCAGAATTATATTTGTACAAAAAATTCATTTAAGACCGAAATTTTCATTGCTTAGTTATCGCACAAAATGAGGAAATAACGTACCTACTTAGAAAAAACAGTGCTCTATAGCAGAAACGTATCATTTTCTGCACCCTTTTTAGAACAACAACAACCCAGTTTCAGAGCATGAGAATGAAAATGTAATTAACGTAATCATTTATTATTTTCGCAAATACCGCAGCCAGATATGTTGGGGTAATGAGCTATGGGGATAAATATGCCCTATACTACCCATTACATACCTTTATGTAAGTTTACAGCTTATTTTAATAACTAGCATCGGATTCTAAGAAAAAACACGTAATGAATATCATAGGAAATTTTCTGCACAGTAAGAATTCTAGTGAATAGGTAAACATCTGACCGTAATACGGAGATCCTCCCTCCTTGCTTCAAATAATTTTAACGCCTTCATTCCGTGCTTATTTCCTGTAAATCCCGGGAAGCCAAGAAACGCAAGCAATGACGCATTTCCTGCCCAATCCGCTATTGGTTCAAAATTAAATAAAACTGAACTCCCATCGCGTTGAATAGGCAAAGTTTCCTGCAGTAGAATTTTTCGCGTTTGTAGAATTTTATTGCATAAATCTACATTGGTAATTTAATCTAATGTTAATATTGTGCAATTCTTGAACAGTCAAAATAAGGCTTTTAGCTCTATTCATAACAAAATTAGACGAAAATTGAATGCAATTCCCTAAATAGTATCGAGAAAAAGATGGCACTATTATTTATTTTTGTACTAAGAACATTGTTGTACTCAAAGTCCTAGAAAGTCTTAAAAGAGTACCTATTATTGAATACCTATCCATATACAAACGAATGAAAAAATATGCATATGGCATTTGCACCCTTTTAATATCCGCCATTTTTATATATGTTGGCAGACATCTCACTTTTACGTCGCCATTAAAAAATGTATGTAGTATGTAACCGAATGCAGCAAACACGCAATAAAAATAATTGAGTCAGACAAAGATAACTAGTCAAACTTCTATGAAATTATGAAATTTAAATAACACTTATTTTTTTATTTTATTTTATTAGTGAAAAACTCTTGCGGGCTTACAGGTGACCCCAAAACGCTCACAAGATAATACAATACAAACAATGTCAATGTAAATGAATTAAATAACACAATTATACAAAGTAAAATTAAATTACGTCAAATTACAATTAGATAAATATTAAGTTAAAATTAAATTTAAATATGTCAAATTACAGGTGAATAAATATATTAAATTAGCTATAGGTAATATCAACAGTAAATTACAAATAATTGAAAATAAATGTCAATTTAAAACGCAAGCACACAATTAGTTGTAAGTAAGTAAGTAAGTAAATATTCTTTATTGTGCACCATACATTTAAAAATAGACAGGAAATGAAAAAACACGTAAAAGTTAGGTAACAACAGGCGGTCTTATCGCTAAGAAGCGATCTCTTCCAGACAACCTTTGGGTAGCAGGAAACAATGAACTTACAACATTGAACGGGTAGTGCCGATATACATATAATTCAACAAAATGAAGACGCAAACAATATAATACATACCTACATACTAATAAAATAAATACATATATACATACATACATTATATATTATACAATCATAAATAAAGGCAAGTTAAGGCAGCGAAAGGTAGTGAGTCTTCAAAAGATTTTTGAAAACGGGAAGGGATTTAGCACGTCTAATGTCTAATGGCAAAGCATTCCACAACCGAACAGCACGAAAAGAAAAAGAGTTGCTATAAAATTTTGATGATGAAGGTGGTGGAGCAAGGAGATGCATCTCCGCACAGCGGACCGAGGAAAGATAGTTGAAACGCTTTTTAAGATATAGAGGGGTGGAGGGGTTGAAAAGAATGTTATAAAGAAGTACAAGAATATGAGAGTTACGGCGATGACGAATAGGGAGCCACTTGAGCTGGGTACGAAATTCAGAGACGTGGTCATATTTGCGTAATCCAAATATGAATCTTATACAGACAGTTGTTTACATTGAACGGAGTAAAAGATTTGAAAATTGAACTATTTTTGCTTTTAATAGTGCCATGTTACGTTACTTGCACGTCTGTGCTATAAAAATCGCTGCAGAATTATCTTGGTGAAACTCTAACACCTTTATAAGAATTAAACCTTTAACCGCAAACGATAATTGTAATAAACAGATATACAACAATTAAGACAACTTAAAGGCTCTTCAGCCGCAATCTCTTGCGGTTTGGAGTACGACAGAAGCCCATATTGTGTTAATTATTAATGTGCTGAAAACCACAATGCTATACCTTATAAAAACAGAAAAGGCATTTTAAAGCAATTGAAATATGAAGCTCTGGTTCATTTATTTCCGACCTTCTAGCTAGAGGAACAAAATGTGTGTTGGTAAGGTACAACCAAAAGCAAAAGCGTAATCGTAGGTAAAGCATTCCAGGAGCCCTATTCAGTTACCTGTTATGTTATTAGTTTGGTGAATAGATAGAGTCAGACCAAGATAAGTTGGCAGCAATTTTGATAGCTTAGACGGTGCAAGTGTTAAGTAAACGTTATAATTTCATAAAAGTTTAACTATCAAAATCCCTGCCAACTTATCTTGGTTTGACTCCAGAGTTCCTTATTCTGTTCAACATAAGCGCAATTTACCGTAAGTCCCACAAAATATTCCACTGAGTTACGGAAAACGTATGGAATTTTCCGTAACTCAATGAAATATTCATATTTTTTTGTGTCTCAAATTAGGATTTTGTGTTTATTTGGATTAAAATCTACCAAAAAATAAAAAATGGCCCTTGGATTGTGAAATAAACTTTTATGGCTATAAATTTGCCGAACACTGGACTTTAGTTAAAACTCACTCATCGATATCCGCTTCCTAGTGACAGATGTGCCAGTTGCGGAATGTTTTAACAAAGTTCACAAACTTTGTACTCGGAAATTTCAGGACATTTTCATTGGTAATTAGGAACTCACTGACCAGACAGAAGTTTTTGTGGTAAAATAAAGTGATTTACAAAGTTAAATTTTCACCTTATCGTTATAAATATTTTTAATATTGTATTATAAGGTAGCTACCGCGAAATACACAACACATTTGATATCTTAATTTTCTTTTGGCACTGTACTTGTGCCTAATACAGTTTACGTTTAATTTTTAAGTAGGTACTAAATATATGTAATAAATAAATGATGTACCCATTTCTAACTGATTTGCTTTCTTGAACATTCTCGATAATTTACAGCAAGTAGAAGCTACATCATTAGAGAAACGAAAACCGCCAGACTCCGATGGCTCGGGCACGTAGTCCGGATGGGTGAGGATCGTGCACTCTGGAGGGCGTACTCTGGGGTTCCGAATGGCCGAAGACCGTCTGGACTGGTACCGCTGGAGAGATGAAGTGCAATAAGACCTTAGCGAACTCGGCGCCGTCGACTGGACTGAAACGGCTTTGGACAGTGAAGCATGGCGGTCTTTGATGTCGGAGGCCAAGATCCACTTCGGGTCGCTGCGCCACAGCAGTAAGAAAGTAAGTAAGACGGTTTTAATTATTAATCTATGACCGACTTACCGATAACAGATTTATCGATGTTTCATTTTCTCAAACTCTCGTTTTTGCTACTAAAACTTCTATGTCTGCTGATCACTCACTTACTGATCGCCGTCGGTCGTACATCTGGAAATAAACATAGAAGGTAGAACTCCTTGTGACATGCGTAGGTAATTTACGATAATACGCACATTCTAACGTAATGTACCTACGCTTCAAGACGCCTTGATCCTTAGTCATTCTCTGTAATTAAACGAAACGATGTTTCAGCGTAGTAGTAAGTGTACTCAGAATTACAATTTCCTCGTCAAAATATTGACTTAGATACAAATTAATTTGACTCCGCTTAGTAATTAAGTACAGTTTATTAGTTAAATTGAAATATTAAAGTTTGTTTACATGCCAGGTAGGAAACTTAAATTGATATCAGTTGCTATGTTCCCTATGTTGATAAATAAGACCCATGGGTTATCATTGCCGTAAGGTACCGAACATGAGACATATATATAGAAGAAAATTTGGAGTATTTTATTGATACCAGTACGAACGAAACACGATGTAAACAACAATCTTAAAATATCAGAAACATAGGTTAGATATTTAGTGTGACGCCATCAATTATAAGTACGTACTGTAATTGTATATGGTATGTGCTAGATCAACGAGTCTGCAATATCCAACATTCTGTACCTCAGCTTTAAACAGGGCCATACATCATCGTCCATACGTGTCAGTAATTTAATTCCCTTTCAATATTCTTACCGTAAAATTCGATCTTATAAGCTACCAAAGTTTGCCGGAAGAGTTTTAAAGTTGAAACAATAACTTAGCCTAGCGCTGCCGACGGATATCGTTTGTTTTCATTGATGGTTCACAGCAGTTCACAGTGCACAGCGTACCTATAGTCAGCAGGGGCCGGATTGGACTCGAGAAAATAAGAAAAAGCAAGTAATATAGGTATAGCTACCATATACTGTATACAGACATAGACTGGCAAAGACAACTTGTCAGTCAGCAAGAACCAGGAAAGCTATACTCATCCCTTTGTTTTGGGTGCGTAAGACAAAAACAGTTTGATTTTCTCCCTACATGTTTGAAATGAGACAGTACTTGACCAAACTATACCTAGATAACTTCTGGTTCATAGGTACATCTGCCACACTTTAATTGTTTTACATGTAGAGATATAAATTTCCATCTTCTTCTTCTTCTTCCTCACGTTTTTCCGGCATTTTGCCACGGCTCATGGGAGTCCAATATGTCTCAAAAATAACTCAAGATTTGAATTTAATGGAAAACACTATTTTTCCGTTATAATATAATTTGTTTATATTAGATCGAATAACTGTTTATATAATCATAAAATACATGAAATATGGTATGGAAGGCAAATGACCTCCACGGCTTTGCTGGCACATACGCACTCTTTTGTCAAAAATTTCCGTGACTATTTTGAATAAATTCGGCTGACGCACTGATTCAATATTGCCATTTGGACGACCAGCGGAATGACCATCATAAATGATCCACTCTCCCTGAATTATGCAATCACTCTTCTCACAGTTGACGAAATCAAATCAATATTCCCACATTTCCGACCATAATTATATTGTGCACGAAATTTTCGAACTGTGCCCGCCAAACTTTCATTACTTTTGAAATATTGTTCTATAATGAAAACGCGTTGTTCAACATGCCATTTTTACAAACCCTAAACATTCAGCTGTCAAATATATTTTTTTAGGGTTGCCTTTTTGGGACAACTTTATATTTCTTCTTATAAAGATATATTTCTTCTTCTAGTCTCACCCGCTAGAATTGCAGATTATTGTACTTCATCAGTTGTTTTCTTTTAATACATTTATGTAGATTAAAAAACATCATCAGCCACCTCTTTCGTCCTCATTCGCAGGTATGTAATAAACTCCTAGGAAGTGAAAACCACTGACTGCAACGTAAACTGTGATGGTAAATCCAATCCAGTGATGTTGGCAGCACTTTCGATGTAGGTAATTTGTTTTCATCCGCTTGGCCAGCTTACTTTGGGCAGGAAACTTTTAACTAGAAACTAGGTACCTGCTAATGAATAAAATTAAATCATTTTTTTGGGTATAAATACACGATAAGACTAGAAAAAGGCAGTTTCTCTATTCTATTCTGTTTTTTTAGTCACCTATTACTTTGGTAAAAAGTGTTTATTTTTGTATGGGAGAGTAAATTTTTTCGCGATGTCGGTATTGATCCCATCGTAAAAGTTTTTTAATTTTTAATTACACCGTAAATTATTGCAGGTGACTAAAAAACACCCGTACAAATTTTCTCGATACAATTAGGTAGCATAGATTGGCGAATCGTATGAAAACATTGCTTTAGCTCTGGTGAAATTAAATATATACTCGTACCAAGTAGGTATAACATTAGTTTATGTTTAGGTGCCTTTACATTTTTGTTATGTGTGATCCAGGCTTAACTAATTGCGAAGTTCTGCTGTCATTGCCGCATTGCTGTCATGATTAGAAAACACCAAGGAAAACAGGTTTAGTACCGACTGTAAGTACCTACGTAGAATACCTAAACAAATCACAGGACTCATACAAAACACTAGATCATCCTTATGAGTAATAATTGAGTTAGGTATTGGGTTATTCCTAATATGTATAGTCATTAAATAAGTCATAAATAGTTGAACATAGTATAATAACAAAGAAAATAAAGGTGGTTGTGACTAAATTGTGTACGTTGATTCAATAAATATTCTGCTCCGTAAAATACTAATGTAAAAATTCGATGCTAAAAATTACGTTTCTGGAAAAAATATAAGTTTAAATTATGTGATATTGAAAGCTCATATTTTCGGGATTGGCCTAAGCTCTGAAACCTCGATATATAAGTATAGTCGGTATACTACATGCTATTTAAAATGAGTAGTGTTTATATGAATGAGTGAATGATTATAGCATACTGCTGAATAGCTAATATTGGAAGGAAACCATGTTCAGTATCTTAAGATACTATTCTTCATTGCGCATTTACACTTACTTACCTAGAAATTGTAGTAACTTGTGTAGTAAATTGTACAAATGTCTAGTTTAAAGTTCCTAAATAGCCCACAAGATGGCAGGACCTACAATACACAAGAAAACGAACGAGAGCTGCAGAGGGCAGCACCTGCTTTGGCGTGAAATGTCAATGTAAAGACTAACTTTCCGATTTAACCTATCCCTAACCTAGTTTCAATTATTTAATTTTAATAGCTTTAAAATTCATCAGGCAAACTAGCGTACAACAAATACAAGCTCAGGCGCTCAAACGACTAAACAACATTAAGACCCGTTTAACGTTTTCCTCAATCTTATAATCGTATGTTTTTATAACGGGTTGAATAAACCAGTATTCGCATCGCCGATCTTCGCAGTGGTTGTGTCCAACAGTTTAATCTAATCTCAATTTATACTCATTAAAATAAAGTGCGAAATCAAAGTATTTAATAATAACAAGTAAGTTTGTAAACATGTTAATTTGTGGACGTAAACAATCGTTATCTTTTGAGGTTGTAGTATCTTGGCTTGGACAAGTTTTGTTTAGGTTTATTATGATTTTGTTTATCCGAGTCAATTTTATTTTATTAAACACAACAGAACTTATTAGCAAATAGTTTTATGTTTAAATTATGTCATTGCACGTACCTCTCTTTATGCACCTTTGAAAAGAGACGAAGAATTTTAGTGTGTTACCTACCTAGAAAAAAAAACCTGATAAAAACAGTGACTCCAAATTAAACAACTAAGTTTCTATTCTTTTGGATTCGTGCCAAGCTACCACTGATTAAGGCAAGTTTAGAAATAGTTTTATTCCCACAGACAAAAACGTTATTTGACCAAATTGATACAATTTGAACACTTTAAATTCAATTCAGTTGCACAAAATAAGAAAATAGCCAGATGCGCACGTCGCGTACATGGTAGACAATTTGGGCTGAATACGCTGAATATGATCTTAGTAAAAAAATAACGAATAACTTTTAATACCTCAATCCTCTCAAGTCTTTCGATTATTGATCACATGTATATTATATAGG
Organism: Cydia pomonella; assembly: GCF_033807575.1. Taxonomy (NCBI): domain Eukaryota; kingdom Metazoa; phylum Arthropoda; class Insecta; order Lepidoptera; family Tortricidae; genus Cydia; species Cydia pomonella. The sequence continues at coordinate 13,552,492 of NC_084718.1, read as the reverse complement.
CGTAAACGTTTAATTAATTAATAAGACAAGAAATAAATGGGTAGGTAAACGATTACACACAAAACTATTATACAGGCACGTACAGGTAAGTATCATAGATGTAAGTTATTTTTCAATGTACAAGAGCTTCGAAGTTCAGACTTTATATCAAATATTTACATATTTAGGTAATAATTAACACTTTTCTCTCGAGCACCAAGTCTATGCAGTTATGCACCGAGCTACAATGAACCAAGTTTTACGAACTAAAACTAAATAGGTACGTACTATATAGAACCTGCAACACAACAGGTTCCCTATACCTAAGTAAAGACATATAAAGATGGATCTGGATCGAGCGTACGAACCAGTTTAACTTCGTAAGGATTTTATTAGAACGGGACGTCAAAGTGACACCTATTCTACCGGCGACAAGCGATTATTCTTTCAAAATATAGGTACGATATGTACAATGTTAGAACATAATTTAGGACATTAGATACTTTTTTAAGATGTACGAATGTTATTGTGCCGGTCAGCAGATTATCAGCGCGTGCTACACCGCACTATATATTTAGTTATCATCACGGGCAGTTATGATCAACTCTTACGAAACGTTAGTAAAAAATAGGAATTACAAATCATAGATATTTTGTTTCACAAGGGGGCAAAGTTGTTGTTTAGCCGCTGCCAACATTGATACCCGAGCAGCGGAAGATTTGAAATCTCTCGCTACGCTCGTGGTTCGAAAAGTGGAATCTTGAGCGTTGCGAGGGTTTCAAGGAACGAGCTAGGGTTAAGCAAATTTTGCCACCAAATGAAACACGATATTTTCACCACACCAACGCGAGGAAAATTCTAACTATAAAATATCATTAAAAAAAACAAACCAAATCAGATGCAAATTAACGTTATTAAATATTTATCATTTAAAAGTCAATTCTACCTGCTGACAACAACTAAAAATTTGCATCAGTTTGCTTTGGCACACATGTGGATAAAATGCAACTTTCTCATCTGTTTTTAAACAATCAAGAGAGCCTTGACCAGCTGGTGTGGTAAAACAATATTAATTAGCTTAAAACATTGAAAAATACTTCTGAAGACATAAGTTACGGTCTGTGCCTATATCTATATGTGTAGTATCTGTTTCTAAACGTGTTATTAATATTGTTTACAGATAATGTTGACCTTCCACGTTGTTATCGTAACCGCGATGCTGGCCCTTGTGCAGTGTCAGCGGGGCTCATTCGCTGGCAAGAGACCGATCGGCTACCCTGAACTGCTCAACAAGACTACTACTACAGTTGATCCACTAGGAAATCGGTAACAATCGGGCCTTTTCGCTGGCAGGTGGCCGTACGGCTACTCTGAACTATTCAACAGAACTACTACTACAGTTGATCCACTGGTTAATCGACAGATAATGTTTGTTTACTTTTCACGTGGATATCGTAGTCCTCGTGTCCGCTGACTAGCGGGGCTCTTTCGCTAGGAACGATCGGCTATCCTGAACCTGAACTACTCAACAGAGTTGATCCGCTAGGGATACGGTAATGTTGGTTTACATTCACATCGTTGTTATAGCCGCGATATGGTTTCTAGTGCACCTTTGCGGGCCGGAGGTCAATGGGCATCTCATATCTGAACTAGCATACTACTCAGTCGACCCCCTTCGAAATCGGTTGGTAATACTTAGAAAAAGTTACTTTCAAGTCTTTCTCCTAGCTCCTTCGCAAACGCGAGGCCAATCGACATCTCTCAACTAAGGACTAGGTAGACCACCTTTGATACACTTAGAAATTGGGTATAATTGGTTATTAGATCAAAACAAAATCAATAAGCATTTTCCAGTTAGATTTTCACCCATTTTCTTACTGCATGACAAACTTAGTTCACGAGAAAGAACTATCTGAGTCTTTTCCTTTGAGGCTTCAAGCAAATAAGACTAAGGTTCCATATTACAAAAACGTCAACCGCACAGAACATCAGGAAATTGCAGAATTTGTTTGTTGCCCGCATCGAGTTGGCACAAAAGAAGGTAAGTATTTAGGTACGAGGGTCTCTCATAGTCGATAATTCAATGACCCCTATCAATCATGTATATCATTGTTGAAATGGAAAGGTTTTATACTTATATTTTTGCAAATTTTGAGGAAATAATAAGACACTTATGGTAATACTATTACCTATTCTGTGACTTAAGGAAAATGCGTTATACCTATATCATAATCTAAAATTATGTTGGTGTCTCACATACATGGTCGATAATCTGATCCCTATTCAATATGTTGATATTGTCGTCTACATCGCCGTATCTGGAAAGGTTATCTTTTGCGACTATTGAATAAAGGATAGCTAAGTTCTTTACAGATAATGTATTTTGATACTTTTTTCGTTGGACTGTCGCCTTTTTGCGTCATAACATGACCTAAGATAAAATATAGAATCATATTGAAAAAAGGACGACAAAGAATTATAAACTTTATTAAGGAATTAATAGAGTTGAGATTAGTTGAAGAAATGTTCGTTGGAACCATTATTTATATTCTCGGGCCAGATCAAGCAACTTTTAAACGTCCATAACAGCACACATGTTACTAAGGTTTGTAAGATGTTATCCGAATACAGATGGAAAAATTTAATTTACAAACCTTTTTTACCTCATTCGGGGATAATCACATTTTTTTAGAAAGTAAGGTAAAATGACACTAGATCCTGAATATATGAATTTTTTCTATCATAAATTCGAGAATTTTCCTTTGTCACGAGGGGATATTTTTATACAAGAAATGATGTCCAGTGGACATACCTACTATCTACTTTCATGATAGTTTGCCTTTGCGTTCATTTTTATGGCTCGAGGGTCTATTTTTACTAACGGTTTTACGCTTTTTTGTTATACCTATGGGAATAAGCAGTAGTATTTCACTCAAATTAATTGAGAGCGCTTGTCTCCGAGACAAGACACACAGTCTAATGAGCAAGATACCATATAACGCGTCTCATGCTCTAGAGAGGAACAGCGTGATTCTTTATCAAACATCGGATGTTTTACAGTGAAAACTCTGTACGCAGATAATCTATTAAATAGGTATGTGCTATAAGTAGCTCATTAACAATTTCTGGCGGAAGTATTATTTTTTTATGAAGTCATATTTATTAAGGACTGAAACTGCTAAAGTACCCATTTTATTTTGACTAAGTAACTACAACTATAACGATGTTTTATTTTGGGTCATACAAAGGACATATGTGCGAAAAAAAACAGCCACGTGCTAGTCGGACTCGCGCATGAAGGGTTCCGTACTATTGTCTATAAAAACGGCAAAAAAATTACGTTTGTTGTATGGGAGCCCCCTTAAATATTTATTTTATTCTGTTTTTATTTGTTCTAATAGCAGCAACAGAAATACATCATGTGTGAAAATTTTAACTGTCTAACTATCACGGTCACGGTCCCTTTGGATACAGAACCCTAAAAATGTTTTTAAAGTATCACGTAACAAATTATTGTTCACAAAACAGTCGAAACTGGATTTATTTACTCTGCAAATTTGCATAACCCAATTTTACCCTTTTCTATTTACAGATTCGGTGAAGGCGACAGCACCACAGAAAGATTACCCGTAGAAGCCAACGGTGACCGCGACTTGGTCGACAGAATCAGCAAGTTTCCCATAGACAAACAACCCTTCTGGTACCTCAACTGGAAGGCGCTGGAAGAACAGAGGAAAAACCCACAGACCTTCGCGCAGCGGCCTAGTCAGTTCGCGGAAATACCGAATTTTAATACTGGAACACAAAATTCTAATGCTGGAACTCTGAATTCTCGTTTTGGAACGAATTCGAATTCTGGAACTTTGAATTCTAATCCTAGAACTCTAAATAGCAGTGTTGGACCTAATGCGAACACTCGCCCTCTGAATTCTAACTTTGGAACTCATTCTAATACTGGAACCGCAAACGGAGCAACTAATTCTAATATTGGACTACAAAATTCTAGTTTCCCAAGTCTCGTACACAGCGTTAGCGCTTTTGATACAAATTCTGATGATGATCTTAATCTTACACATGCTGCCAAGGGAAGACACACACACCAACAACAGCAAGGACACACTTGGCGGGGTGCGCATTTGTAAAATCGATCAGTAGGTTATCCAGGTTGTGTAGATAAAATGTTTTTTTTGTTCCAATCACAACATTTTACGGAACTCTAATGGGAACAGATTATTTTTATGATTATTAATGAAACTTCAATTAAATGTAATAAAACACATATATTGACTTTTTAAATAAATAAACCTTATAAACTACTTAACCTTATGATGATATAATTACACATAATAGCAAAATGCAATGCATACAACTACACAGTATGACTCAATAGTACATTGTGGAACGAGGAGGGTTAGTGAAATATTGTATACGAGTCTATAGATTCACAACAGCAAGCTGGAAAGAATCAAAGACTCGTATTTGCAATATTCTTACCCTCATACTTACACGCAACGTTTTTCATCACACTTGCAAAGAAAAAAAAAGAAAATTTTAAGCAAAACAATTCTTAAATATGCATATAAGGCATCAAAGGCATTGATCCATCCGACATTCAACCACGATTGAAAATTGTGTGAATATATTTTAACGGCTATACAATTAATCAAATATAATAATTTTAAAAATAATCAAAAATAAATAAACTATGAACATCAGTATTTTAAAAGTAAAACTCATTTATACCTTGACTTTATTCAAGTATTTTAGTTATAACCTACTTGGTTCGTATGAATTAATGACGTAATAAAGAAGCTAGTTTTTTTCTCAATGCATAACTCCCGTGGAAACACATGGCCTTTGTCCTTCAGTACACCTGCATGAAATAAGATCTTTTTTGGGCAAGTGTGATGAAAAAACATTACTTATTTATTTCTTGGGTACATTGGGTACAGAATTCTACAACTATGTATAATAGTTTTTAATTGCATTGTTTTTTTTTATAATTGCATTGTTGACCTAATGTCATTTTTAAATATTTTACATTTTTAAAATGATTTTACAAATTATGTCTGCGTTATTAAACTTAGTCGTAAAATAAGATCTAAAATAGATATTTAACATGCACAGCCCTAAGTGATTGACAGTGAAATACATATTTCGCAGAAAAAAAGAACTGCTTTATTCAAAAAATATAAGTTACAGACAACAATTTTCTTAAATCAATTTGCTGTGCTGGGTCAAACACATTTTAGAAAAAGGTCACTTCTGTGGACAAAAGAATAAAAGTTAACGACTCTGGTACATGGTTATCCCGTGATATATTTGAGTCTCGAGTACTGAAAAAATTTATCCCGCCTGTAAAGGCGCCGCGTAAAAATTAGCTTTAGATTCCTTTCAGTTTGCGATGTCTAAAAGAAATACATGAACGAGTTTGCTATAGAATGTGTATGACCCGACTATCCTCTTTTTTTTGTAAATATTATGCACTACTGGTACTTACTGATTTCAACTCATTCACTCAAACAAAACTTTAATAGGAACTTCTATTTTAATTGGTCTGTCGTAAAACTGTCAAGGAGAAAAACTAGTCATGACATGACAATCTGATTTAAATATTTACAATTCGGATGGAACCAAAAATTTTATTTAAGAAAATATTTAAAAAATGAAATTTAGTTGTACAAAATATTATTACCTCCTGTGACAAATTTTATGAGATAATGAAAAAATATAGAACGCAAATTACACAATTTTATACCACTAACAAAAATAACATTCGCAATTTTTAATCCACCCTTAGAATTGAAAACTTATTTCATAAATGCATTATTTTATTATCAAAGAATAAAGCAACTACGGAATTTATAAAAAATCAGTCATAATAATAAGTCTCCAGAATTATCGATAAGTTCTATCAACGTCCAAGCAACACTAAGTGTAACTATAGATTAATATAATAATACCAAGCGTTTGGTATCGTTACTCGCCTTAAAAAAACTAAGTATTTACGTAAATTTACGTAAGACTGAATCGCATGCCGACGTGTCCATGAGCAAAAACTCATAAGTACAAAAATCACACACATACATATACTCCATCAAAAACATGCTAAGAAATCCCGCCTTCCTATGCGGAATAAATTCCTATTTATTTTTAATAATTTAACACACGTTTGTCGAAACTAAAAATGTTTCATACAAACTGACATCATTATATTAGAAAACAAGTTGTTCGTAAATTAAATAAATACTAACATCGTAGTAGTATGAGTAAAACAAAATCATCCAAATCTCACAGATTGGTAATTTATTGTACACAAAAGACTGACCTGCCTCGACTTCTTGATAAAAATGTAACAGATTTAATATGTACCAACTTTAGGGATCAGTTGTCTTAGTCAAAAACTTAGCAAAGTATTATTTACGTCTGCTTTGTAGTGCCTTGTTCCTCCGGTTAAAAATATCTGTTCCATTTTTTTATAGAAGCGATTATTCTAGCTTAAGTCTTATCCAGATTTTTTGCAGTAGGTAAGTACATATAAACAAAAACGAAAAACAACAAATCATTGGCCTCGGTGTTTTAAACAATACAGTTTTTTTTTTCATTACCGCGTGACTATGATCGTACATACAGCCAAGATGGCGGATATTAAGGAACTGCTTATGCTATTGGCGGATTTAGTAACGGAGTTTTGGGGTAACACGCTTTTGTAGTTACATGACTTCTCTGCAGCCTCGTTGCTGACCAGCTCCACGTAGTCAGGGTAGTTCTGTATTTGTATTGGCTGAAAAAAAAGGAAATCACATTTTTACTGAAACTATATTTTTTGAGGAAACACCATGATTGTTTGCATATAATTCTGTAAAATAGGAAGATTTTAGAAAAAAATAAACTGATATAGAATTGAATTTGTTGTGTGAGGAGTATTATTCTTGGTTAACTCTTTCTGTTCGGGTCAACGTGTAAATTAAGTAGGTATGTTTTTGGTTTGCTACGAGTGAAATTTAAAGACAAATGGCCGCAAATGTAAATTAACAAAGACCTTTTTTTTCATTTTAAAGCCTAGCCTAAATTGTTTTACGGTTTCTTTCAATTTAAAATTAACTGAGGGTTGACGAAAGGGTTATTGTTGAGGAGTTGTAAAAATCTAAAAATAATTTCAATTTAACAGCTATATATATATATATATATCGCTGATACAATGATAAAACAATATTCGTGAAATAGAAAATAATTGCGGAAGTGCTAAATTAAATGTTGTAAATCATTGAATATACCCTAGTATTCAGATTTATTTGCGATAAGTACATGTACATGAAAATACAGTTATACGGGTATATACAATTATTTCCAATATATTACATTAATTTCTTAATCTATCCTACCTGTTAAGGCTATTTAGTTAAAAAAAACTTACTTAGATTAAAAAAAAATATGGTTCACAATTGTTGATCCGAAACAACACTTGATCGTCTAAGAATAACAGCCCTCAGGTCTACAGCGGCAGGTGAGATATTATTTATGCAAACAGAGGCCTCAGTAATCGCGTTACTCAAGACAGCTTACTGCGTTTGGTACGGTAATCTGGCTCCGCGCCGATAAGTACATAACCACATTAATTTCGAGTTAAGCTTATCAAAATAGGTGACGAAACGTGGGTTATCAAACTTAAAAAAAAGATATGAGTTAATTCTATAAATTCTAAATGAAAAAGGACCAACTGAAATGAAAAAAATATTTAAAAAAACGTAGTATGTTTTAGTTTTTAGTTGACAAAGTACCTAGTTATTGTCTTATTGTATTAGATGTATGGCAAGGCCCGAATCAATCAAGCTCCTCAAGTCATGCCACGTTGCAGCTTCAAGAGAATAATCCTGAAAAAGACGGTAATTCCAACGTGCCGCGAGTTCCCATTTCGTGTCTCTACAGATTGGCAAAGACGAAACGTCCAGTTTTGATGTAGGGTCGTTGGGCTAAAATGTTTAGCTGTACAAATGTTTATTTGATATTTCATACCTCTGTTGACGCATTTTTTACCGTCATACATGGCGCCTAACATTCAAACTAGAACGTCTCAGGACCATTCGCATATTTTTGGCCCATACTTTAATTTAAATAAAATCTTGTTAATACATACCGCTCCCCAATTATCATCCCTCTTCTTGCAGAAAGTCATATGCATGCCCTTATACAGCGTCTTCTCAATCTGCTCGGTCAGCACCGACTCGGACCACGGCATCTGGTTGAGATGCGCTAGGAACGTCTTGTTTTGAAACTCGGCGGGCTCGCGGATTATCAGCTCCTCTGGAAAGGTGATTTGGGAATTTTAGCCGTAAGTAAAAAAAAAATAGACGCATTTGAAATGTGGCTATATAGTCGCATGCTAAAAATATCCTGGACCGACAGAATTACGAATGTGGAACTACTTAAAAGAATGGAGAAAAAGTTGGAGGTTTTGGTTACGGTGAAAAAAAGGAAAATATCATATTTTAGACATATATACAGAAATGACAAATATAATATACTACAACTAATATTGGAAGGAAAAATTGATGGCAAGACGGGAAGGGGAAGAAGGAGGTTCATCTGGCTTGACAATATTAAGAAATGGACGAACGTGAATAACGCAGCCATACTGGCAAGAATGGCCAAGAGCAGAAGAGAGATGGCAAAGGTGGTCGCCGACGTCCGTTAGGGCATGGCAAATAAAGAAGAAGCCGTGGGTGATTAGGTTAATATTTTGTTAGGTTACTATCAATACTAATAAATTAGCTTTGCAGTACCTTAGGTAAGTAAGTAAATGTAATATTGAGAAGGTGTATGAGTGAAAAGAGCCATGTTTGAACGATGTTCAAGGACCATTACCACCACTTTGCGATATAGGTAACATAAAAAATGTCCTGTTTTAGGTTATGTAGTATGTTACATGGTGCGTTGATATCACTGATTGATATCGAATTTATGTACATCAAAATTACATAAGACACAAATAAGTAAGGAACAAAATCACACAATTAAATGTATTTACTGGGGTTCGAATCCCAGAGCTGATGGTCACCAGCTTCACAGGCAGGATCCCAAACAACTAAGCTAAATACCGCTAATTTATACTCACTCATGAGTCCTACACCTTGGTCATCGCCCTGCATAGCTTCTGATTCCGATGCGTGTTGTCTTATGTCAAACTCAATCTTTGGTGGCAGGTTCTCCAAATTCCTGCAATAAAATGACATGTTGAAAATCTTTCTCGTGGATTATCCTTATCTTAGCGCGGTCGCATTCTAAGAGTGCCCGGTAGTGACCACTTTGGCAACCTATTCTGATGTTTTATCCATTTGAACGCCACGCCTATCATGTGCGGTGCGTCATCGTGAACCTTGTCGCAATGCACGAAGGTTGATATTGGGCTGTACTCTGGTGCGTCAGTTAAGGTCTTTGGCGGTCAAAAGGCTAGTAACAGAACCTCCGTGAAACTCGAACAGGCAATAAATGAAACGGGTCACTCGCGATTGTTAGCTCGACGGTATTGTTATTGACTAAGCTGATATTGACGCAAGCACTAGTTTGTACTTTACTCCAATGAGCAACTAGTAACTTTAAAATGTGGTTTCGTAGTTATGTGCTACAAGGTATTGCTAATATTGATACGAACCGGAGTTCGAACCTAACGATATATACTTAGTTTGGAATCCGGATGCGTTACCACTGGATCACCAGCACTCAATATGAGCTATGTCGAAAACAAGGTTTTGCCCCTATTTGTTCTGTTTTTCCCCAATTCAGGTTTATAATTATGATGAAATTGTTAGCTCTGTGAACGTCTCTGAACCTGTCGTATTAAAGTTACTAAGTTCACTAAACAAAGATAAGGGTGCCGGCTGCGATGGCATACCATCAATATTCTTGGCATCATGTGCTAAAAGTCTTGCCTTACCTATTACATTGCTCTTTCGTAGATCACTAAAGGAGTGTGTATTCCCTACAAAGTGGAAACAAGCTCAAATTGTTCCCGTTCATAAAAAAGGGTCGAAATCTTTAATCACTAACTACCGACCTATATCGATTCTTAATTCTATTAGTAAACTCTTTGAAAAGTTAATCTTCGATATAATTTGCCCCGTTATAAAACGCGGTATCCCCGATTCTCAGCATGGTTTTCTTCGTGGTCGTTCTACCGTTACCAATCTTGCTCTGTTCTCCAATTTCGTTCTTTCCGAAATGGAAAATGGCGGTCAGGTTGACGTGGTCTACACGGATTTTGAAAAAGCATTTGATCGTGTAGATCACGACATCCTCCTCCACAAGTTAAATAACCTAGGGATCCACGGCGACCTTCTTCGTTGGGTAAGTTCTTACCTAAGTAATCGTTCCCAAGCTGTTGTTGTAGGTGGATTCAGGTCTAACTATATTTCTATTCCCTCTGGGGTGCCCCAAGGGTCGCACTTGGGCCCTCTTTTCTACAACGCCTACATTTATGACATAGGCCAAGTAATAAAACACTCTAAACATCTGTTATACGCGGATGATAAAAAGATTTTCCTACGCGTGCGGTCAGTCGATGATTGTAAACTTTTACAAAACGACTTGTATAGCCTATTGGATTATTACACTGCAAATAGAATAAATATTAGTATCGAGAAATGCCAAACAATAAGTTTTACCAGAAAAAAAAACCCTATCGAATTCTCATATCATTTTAATAATGTACAAATAGAAAGGGTGTATTTAGTTCGCGATTTAGGAGTTTACTTCGATAGCAAAATGTTATTTTCAAGCCACATAGACACAATTGTGACTAAAGCTTACCGTAATCTTGGCTTTGTTATCCGCACATGTAGTCCTTTTAGATCTCCACTTACGTTACAAGTTGTATTTAATGCTTATGTTCGCAGTATACTTGAATATGCCAGTCCTATTTGGTCTCCATGTTACTCTATATATAAAGATCGCATTGAACGCATACAAAGAAAGTTTGTTAAACATATGAACTACAAATGTATGAAAATTGCTATGCATACTTCGTATAAGGAGAAATGTAAAGCTTATGGTTTACTTTCGCTGGAGGATCGACGTCTCCTGCTGGATATGGGGTTACTTTTTGATATCATTCGTGGACGTTTGGATTGTTCTGAAATTCTTAACTTCATTTCCCTACGAACACCCTTACGTCGCACAAGACATACAGCATTATTAAACATACCTTACCATTCTACCAAATATGGTAAAAACTCTGTCTTTGCACGCATCTCAAAAATTTACAATAGTAAGTTCAAAGATATCGATTTGTTTCTCGGATCCAAACACTTATTCAAATCTAAAATAATAAAGGTTGTATCAGCTGCTAGCCGGGGTAATCAGTAGAATGCATTGTATCGGTAACTTGCTATGGTATAAATGAGCGTTTCTACTCATGGTATCTTAATCAACTTATTATATAACTAATTAAAATTATGTAATTACATACACACACACACACACACACACACACTCCTATATATATGTAGACATAAATATCCGTACTGGTTCTAGACCTAGCTTACACATAATATTGAAATATTGTTTTATAATGTATTGCCTACCTCAATATTCAATTCAATAATTAATCAGAGTAAAAAAAAAAGGTTCTTTTTATATATTTGTTTAGCTAATTGTGTCTCAGTAAGTGCTCAATCATGTTCACTAATGTATACCTACTATTCTGTAACTACCTTCTTAACTATTTACTTATATCAAGATTTGACCTTGTGGATTACTGTAATTGGCTTTATACACTTAAAATTTAAAATTGCACATGTAATTATTATAAGCTGTTGTAATCCTGAATAAATAAAATAAAATAAATAAATAAATATCTACATGCAGATTTAAACCTTAGGTATGAAGCATAAAGCTTAATTTTTTTGAGTAGACATATGAATAATGCGTTCAAAAGCGTTATGTGTTATTGATAACTTTGGCTATCTCGAAAATGTGACTTTAATAGGGGCATATATGAAGGATAATCCGGCAAAATTAATTTTACCTTTTTATACTTTAACCAGCTATAAATAAAGTCCAACTTACCCAGACGATAGGAAGATGTTTTCAACGTCGGTCATGCTGAGTGCGTAGAACTCTCTAACGCCAAATGTTTCGAAAAACTCTTTGACTGGCGTCATAGAGTAACACCCTGCCAGTTCCGTGCGAGGGTAGTATAGCACGAATGATAGGCACATTTCCTGTAGGCAATAAAAACACAAATTAAAACAATAAAAAAAGCATTTCCGAGAGGACCTGTCATTCCCATGTGTACTTTTCTTTGCTCACTAGTAGCTCAATTTCGAGGGCCTAGAAACTCCACTACAGGGATCAGAAGTCAAAATGCGGTCTAATAATTATGCATACGACACAGTTCTAGAGATCCTGGTCTATTTGTAAGTACAAAGTTTTAGTGCAATCTGGCTAGTGGTTTTATAATGAGAGCGTAATTACGTTTGTGTGGCGAACCGAGCTTGCTGCGGACTTTAAGCTTCTTTTTAAGCTTCCTTTCTATTACCTAACTGTGTGGAGGAGTGTTCATTTAGAAGAAAAAAATCTAATTTGACTTTTCTTTATGCACTCAAGTGACATTTAAGAAGTATTACCGAATATGTCAGTAGCTAGTCATTCTTGTTAAAAACATGAATTATTTAAGTTAATGAGTAATGAATGCAGTTTTCCCCTTCCCAAGCGGTCCGTGGATCATAAATATAGTTAATTTTTTTGGCAATGCAATTTATAAAATAGTGCAGTGTGTCTGAAATAGTATATTGGTTCAAAAATTAATGGACCAAAACATGCAAGACCCTATAAGACCGGTAAGTCCTTAAAAACTGTAACAAGTTAACAACATTTGAACTACCATATTATTTTATATATATAAATAGCTATGATACTTCCTTTACAAATAGCTAGGTTACTTTACGTATACACGTGTGTACAAGCAAATTTCCTAAGAATAATATATCAGTGAACCCTTGGGAAACCAACAAAATATATGTTTTTATTTCTTTTCCAAGTATTAAGAATTCCGGGTCCATTAAAATCCATCACAGATATAGCGTATTAACCTTTACACAAGCCACGCGATATTGAACCTTGTTTCAAGTTATTAAGGATCTCGATACGTGAAAGCTTACGAAAATAACTTTACCTGTGATGCGGAGTAACCCCCTAAAATAGGCTTATCGCGGCTGGAACTGTCGTAAGTGCACTCTGTGATCAAAGTGTCCCCTTTCAAAAATCTTCTGCCTCCCGGCACGATGCGGGATTGTTGATAGCGGACATCGTAGGAGTTTTCCTGTAAATAAAATAGTTTATAAAAGCGCCATCTAGAAAAACCGCCACGTACTACTAAAATGTAGCTACTGTAGAGAGATGTTTTGTTGACGACGGGAATAAAAAGTGCTTCTTTCGCACGACAGAGGTCGCAACGCAACTAATTTCTATCACTTGATAAAAAAATACATAAACGTTTTTTTGTCATTGCTGTCGGTATTATTACAAATAACAAGGCATGGTAAGAAGAGTAGTTCTCCACAGTATTTTCATCTTAACACAATATTAAATAGCCACTATTTAATTTCACTGCCATCTAGTGACGCAAATCCCAGGCAAGTTGTTTGTTCCCTTTGCGTTGTTTGCTTTCTTCGCATTACAGACCTCGCGTTGAGAGTTTAATGCGCTAGATGGCGCGGCAAACGTTCGTAACTCTATTAATAGATGGCGCACCGTGGGGATGTTTTGTTTTACAAAGTGGCTACTAATTTTGACTAATTAAATTTTATCCTTAGACTTTTTACATTATAATGTAAATGATAATTTTGATGATTCATAATTAGTAAAATACGAACCTCTGATATTCTCGGTAATTCGTTATTTCCTCTGACATGCTTCAATGAAATCTTCCTCGCAGTTCCATGCGCATGGAGAAGGACGGATACGATGTTAATTCCTTCTTCGGGCATGGTCTGAAATAAGGGAAAAATATTTTCAGAAAATGTGCGCAAATTTTTCAAACTGTTTTGGATAATGGATTATTAGTTATTAACACGCATCTAAAATTAAGTTCTGGGTACATCACAAAAAAATGGTCATGATTTAAAAACAGCCTACAAGTCCACAAGTCCGGTCGTATATGGAGTATTGCAGCCAACTTTGGGATGGGTTCGCCAAGTATCAGCTAGCCGCCTTAGATTCAATAGACAAACGCGCTAGGAAGCTTATTGGAGATGCGAGTTTGGTAGAGGCTAGACTGCAGAGCCTAGAACACCGTAGAAAGCTATCCTATTTATCGGTATTCTACACGATACATTTCGGGGAGTGTGCGATGGGATTACATAATCTAATCCCCCCATCTCCGTTCTGCCACCGTGGGACTAGACGCGGACTTGCGTTTCACCCTTACGTCGTTACTCTGCCGCTGATTCGCACTAAACGCTACGCTACTAAGCTTTATCATGCGAACGGCTAAGGAGTGGAATTCACTTCCTGCAAATGTATTCCCAGTCCACTATAATTTAGATCTTTTTAAATTGAGAGTGAATAGACATCTTTTAGGTAAGCATGTTCCATCCTAGACTGAATCGGCACTTACCATCAGGTGAAATTGTGGTCAAAAGCTTACCTTTTCCTAATAAAAAAAAAACATGAAAATGCACCAAATTATTAGTGAGGGAGTGTCTACGTGGTTATGTGCCATCTCGTCCATTTATCACTATAATAACATTAATAAAAAATGACTACTTACACTATTAGTACACTCGGGGCTACAAATGCCAACGGTCCTGTACTGCTTCTGTTTAGGCGGAATCACATGGAGCGCGGACACCCCCACTCCGGCCCCTAAGAGGGCCGCGTCGTGCGCTCGCAGGGCCGGTGTGTAGTGGATCCTTATGCCGGAGTTGTCTAACACTGAAAAGAAAAATGAATGGTGTAGAATTTAACTAGTTATATTAGCTTAGGTAACTGCGAAATATAGGTTTATTTGAAGTAGATTTGTGACTACAATCTATTTTCAAGAATTCCAATGACTTTAGGCCATAATATATTAGGTTAGTATCGAATCGCGAGTTCTCCTAGGTTTCATCAAAACTGCACATTAAAAAAAAACCTAATTTCTAGGAATTTTCAGATATCATAGCAGTTTATGTAAAAGAACGACCTAATATCACGATGCATGACTTAGGTTTTCGCGAGCGACTCCATATATATAGCGATTCTAGCACGACTTCAAGTATGGATTAGAACGCAAGTCACGCAAGCCGGTCTGACACTAAACACTAAGACAAATTAGTATTGTAAACAACAATTAATGAACCCACCTTCATGCAGCGCCTGATTGTCGTAATGAACCTCCAACATGTAGAACGACACGCCCGTTTTCTCGCCCAGCGGGATGCCGACATTTTCCGGAAGGAATTCGCCTGGAATTAACATTCAATTACCACTAATATACACCTTAAATCAAAGCAAGAACGTTGCAAATCCAATGATGTTTGAGGTGAGAACTGAAGACACTTGAATGATTGTTAACGTTGTTTATGAACAATTAGATTTGCAAAGTAGATGCGGGTGGAGTGATCAATATTAATTTCTCGAAGTCTTCATCCTTCGTCATCGGGGTAACATTTAAAGGAATTTTAACATAATGGGAATCAAATACCTACAATCCGAAAGATTAGGCAATAGAAATAGATTTCCTAAATATAGGTGCTACAATCAGAGAATCTAGGTTTTCAGGCCCGAGGTCAGTTGTGAATTATTCGCGACAGTAGGTACCTATTGGACAATGAAGGCCTTAGTAACTTTTCCTTTAGTATGTATCCAAAGGTGCTAAGGTATTGCTGACTGTACATTTATTCAAAAATATAGTTTTAGTATTAAAAAAATCGACCGATTATCAAACTTTCATCCAATAATAAATCATAGAAGCCCTGTCCGTTGTTCCGACCACATTAACTCGTATTCCAGACCAAAAGGTCTTACGTATAGTATCATTGACGGTGTTTAAGCTGTTTTGGATTTGAATGTCGGAATACCTGATTGGTGATGCCGGAAACCGCACTGGATGCAATGGCTTTGTGGTTTGTCAATCGTTATTCTATACTAAACGCCACAAACAATTGAATATTTTGAAAATGTTATGCAAAACCGCGAATTAATATGACATTGCATAATGCAAATTCCACTTATTGTTCTTGGGTGACAAAATGTTCGATAGATTTTTTTTCTTTCATTAAGGAATATAGACCAAAAAAAAATTCAAGACTGCAACAGAAGGCAAATAGATAGTCATACAAACTTTCGCATTTATAATAAACGCAGGCTTTTTAAGGGCACATAGAAAAAAAAAATTATATTTTAAAATGTCTTACCTTTAGACCCGATAGCCCAAGCAGCAACCGGCGTAACACACGTCGCCCATTCACTAGGCCTACTTGGCCCATAGAAGCCATCCTGATTGGCCCATTCTTTCCACAAGTGCTGATCGGGATCCTCAGCACATTCGTATAGGACCATATGATGAACGGGAGAGAGGCTATTTTTCTCTAACATGGGGACGCCGTCTCTGATTGGTCGGCTGTCGATCAGAGGCTGGTAGCCTACTATGTGGTGCTTCATGGGTAGGTCGGGTGCTTTGAAGATCTTGCACCAGAACAGAGTTGCCATATCGTGGGGTATTGTGAGCTGGAATCAAATTTCAAGAATATTATTAATAAGTAGGTAAAAATTAAACATTGACACCGATGATCAAGTATTAAGCCTAGCTCAAACGTCTTCTCAGTTAGCACACTAAAGGGTAAATTTACATTTTAAAAACACGGAATCTTTAGGGATTTAGAACAGCATTTTTCTACCAATATAATGTAATTAATGTGTAACAAAAGACGTTTATAATCGTCTAGGGTTTTGTTTTTACATAAAGTATACAGTAACATACTTTATTATTTGTTTCCTCGAATAAGGAAAACATAACAAATCAAAAGAGTAATTAGGGCCATTAGAGGTCGCTGAACTGACTCAATGATCCGACTTATTTATAAAGAGAGTAAGTACAATACACCTACTTACAAAACTATCGATATCAGTCAAAACAGTCATGTCATCATATGGTGGTGCGTAGTGATTTCCGAGGGCAAATCCACAACTTATATGAAAAATATCCAAATCAATAAAAGTATGTGTATGCCTATAATATTTTTTGAAGGATTCGCTCGATTTCTCCAGGGTATCAGCACTGCCAGCATAAGATTCTGACGGATTACAATGCGACCAACTGTGAAGTCAGACAAACAAAATGTTCCATATTGGTCAACGGTCTTCGAATAATTAGGGAACATACATAATAAAAGACCCCGGCTAATTGAGAACCTCCTCCTGTTTGAAGTCGGTAGAAATCAAGAGAACTTACATTATTTATCCGCACATCCCAATGCCTCAAAGGTATGGTCTGCGGTTTGGACACGGGCAGCAGCAGCCTGAGGGGCCTGGAGCCACTTTTGACGTGTTTCGGCAGTTCTCCGTCGGAGCCGTCGGGGCCGAGCGCCCAGAGCACTTGCATTGTGTCGTCCTGTTGAAATTAAATAAAGATTAAACCTTTTCTGTCGTACAAGAGAACACACATTAAATTATTTTATCATTCCACGCAGATGAAGTCGCGGGCAAAAGCTATAGTAATATATAAAACCCAATATACAAAAATAAATATTTCGTCTAAACAAAATGTTTTTCAAATTTAACTGCCAGGCCTGATTGATAAAGCAATTACCTAAGCATCTCCGACAAAGTGAATCTTCGGAGATAACGATGAAAGCCTGATTTGCATTCAGAGCATGATCAACTATGTAAGTATAACAGAGGGGTGGGCTAATGACTCTGCTCTTCCTTCAATTTGGTTAGCTGATCTTGTTATTCATAGACAAGATGATATTAAATTGTTCGATAAGACACATGCATCACAATAAGCCTTGCCACCTCTAGCTTTTTTTTCTTAAAGTATATTGTGTCACACATACACATTAAAACGCCTTCCCTCTATTTCACCACTCGTCGCTATTACTTAAATGCGTCAAATTTGTTTCGCTGTCTTCTGTTTGGTCTGCGTCTGCCCCTATCATGTCAGTACTTTTATATCTGATAATTACTCTAATTAGTCTGGTAAGTACTCTTTATATCGGTATGATATTTATCACTTGCTTTTGAAACTATTGAAAACGTTAATCCTGCGTTGTCAATAAGATGGCTGTGCTTTTAATGAGATACAAATACTTACACCAATAACAAAGTCCTGTATGTCACACGTGTCCAGCATCCTTCGGAACTCGACAGTGGTGTGTGTGTCATTCTGGTAGCCGGAGACCAGCTCGACGTTCTGCACTTCATCGGCCACGGCTCTGTCTTCGAACGTTAGTCCATGGCAATCCTGAAAATAAATTACGCTATAAAAATATGTAAAAACATATACAAGTAATTGAAAATTTGAAAGATACATAACATTTTAGATGGAAAAGTTCTAAAAATGAATAATCTTGGTATGTCCATTCCTCTATTGGTTCTCATTTTGTAAAGGTATTTGTTTCAATTTAAACAGTCTTCTAATCAATGTTAAAAAGCGTTTATGTTCTCAGTTTTATGTCGTTAATTTTTTAAGTGTAGCTTTGTAGCAAGGGACCGATTTTTCTGACAGCATTTTAAGACGGCCTGTGTCCTGCCCTGCGGTAGTCTTTCGCTCGATACAATGATGATAAACATAACATTTTACGTCAGGCCTTTCGTTTTATTCATAAATATTCCTTTTCATAGACCATATACTTTCATGGCTCGTAAGGTTTTCTATTTGGAAGGTTATTTCACATTTCCACGGGAAATTGAAGTCTGTTGCTAAAATATAACCAGCCCTTAGACAGGTGACGGCGAAGACGAGTTCTGTACATTTCCGGACTCGGTAATATTTGAATTCTGCTGTATGAACAGTTTTCTTGGCGTAAACTCTGAATATAAATGTGCAGTGAAGTGGTAGTATATAGTTCGTAAAATCCACGATGACGCAGATTTGTCAAACCTGAATTACATGATCTAAAGCTAAGTTACTTTCTCTAGCCCTTATTGCCAAAACGTTAAAAATACTGGACATATATAACGTATGACCCTATTTTTTGAGGTTAAAACGAAATACAAATTCTATTGACAAATATATGGAACTAACTTAATTTAATCAAAAAACACTGTATCAATTCCAGTTCTTTTTACACAGATACTTAACGGGGCATCTTCAGTATTTTTTTCTTTTAGAAAAATAAAGAACAATCAATCGCTGATTGACTGTCAGACGACAGCTCTTGAAATTGTTTGTTTATTTAATAAATGAAACACTTCAATAATTAATTGCTCTCGATATCTATTATAAAAGTGCTCTCAACTCCAAGGTCATAAACAACCGCATTCCAAGATTATTTTAATATGATACTCGTACATTTTGGTTAACGCAAAACCAGTTTTATAATGATTAACAGCTCACAAGTGACTAGAATAATAGAACAAATATTACTAATGGCGTTATTCATAAACGCGCTACAAGCTACGCGCTAAGCTATTAATCTTTTGTCTTAATCTGTCACTTTGACTTATTTATTTGTAAGAAGGGGGATAATCACATAAATTAACTCTAATTCAGGCTTGTAATGGGCATCAGGGCCTTAGGAGTGACATGTTGGAAAAGGAAAGCCTCGAATAGATCGGACTGGAGAGATCTGCTTGACCAGGCTAAGGCCCACCCGCGGCTGATTACAGCCGCAGGCATTAGCCTCAAATCATGATGATGAGGCTTGTAAAATTTCATGAATAAAATGAGGGGTTATGCGCTAAAATAAGTAATTAGTGTTTAGTCTAGAATTTGAGCTAATTTCAGATTCATATTGTAGTAAAAAATCAGTTATTAGAAACAAGATTACAAAAATAAACAAGTTTTTGGTAGGTAACTGTGTTTTTATCAAATTACATTGAATTATCTTGAGACCGATATCAAGTTGATCTGATTACCGTGAAACAAGCTGTCTTAAAAATACAGCGCTGACTTTCAAAACTCAGCCTTACTACTCTTACCACAAAATAAATAAATGCATGGCAATATCCCTTTCGGCTATTTAGGGTTGTGAACTTGCAATTTACCTTATCTGTGGTTGTGCACGCAAAGGAACGTCTAGTTTCGTCAACCCTAATAATTGCTCATAGCAACTAGCAACGCTGACTCGAACGGAGTCGACAACGCCTGAAAGACCTAGTTTCCTCCCACTGATCTTACCCTAGTTATTTATGATTATTCTTATATAAGTTGAACAGCATTTTTCACGGCCTGTCTTTTGGTAACATATGATATGTTGAACATTTAATCCATCATCCACTCACATGCTTTTGGCGACTGTAGTTGCCAGCTATCACCCTTATTTTATTATAATAATAGAAGTCACTGAAAAATATCAAGCACATGAGTGGTTATAGTTAACTCCTTTTTACCTAAAGCCACCGTTTAGTCAGGAATAGAAGGAAAACGTTATTCTAGAGAGTATATGCATGCATGTTTGTAAAAAAACATATGTCATTAAAGAAAAATATATTAAAACTTAGCTTCACCTGGAATACTAGCATTAATGCATAATTTACGACACTTGCACGTGATCCCGAAAGTTAAAATGACTATTCCACAAGAAAAACGGGCAGCTCGAAGGACGTCCATTTACTTGCCCTATCTTTAATCCCCCGACTCCAACTTAAGATTTGTGCCTTAAAAGTAATATTAAATTCCTAACAAAGTTAAAGCACACTTTATTATTTATAAAACACCCGACCACAGCTAATGGCAAAACGGGATAAAAGGAAAACAGAATTTTATTTCTGGTCCAAGTTTATTAGTATTTGGAAACTCAATAAAAGATACGGAAACGTCGATTAAGCGTCCGCAATTGATCGCGATGCAAACAAAAGTTTCAGAGACGAGTCTGAACATTTCGAACCCGCAAGTAATAAAAGCAAAGCATTTGGGCGCAGAATACTTAATGCAGCAGATAAGCCAGGCGCGAAAAAAAACACGGTCCCGAATCAAGTACGGCAGTCGTGGTAAGCGCAATGATTTAAGGGTCCTGAATAATTTTACTTTACTTTTGATTTCAAATTCCGAGGAACAAACTGGTACTTAAAATTACCTCTATCTCGATACGTCGTTCTTCTTCTTCCTCGCGTTGTCCCGGCATTTTGCCACGGCTCATGGGAGCCTGGGGTCCGCTTGACAACTAATCCCAAGATTTGCCATAGGCACTAGTTTTTACGAAAGCGACTGCCATCTGACCTTCCAACCCAGAGGGTAAACTAGGCCTTGTTGGGATTGATCCGGTTTCCTCACGATGTTTTCCTTCACCGAAAAGCGACTAGTATAATATCAAATGATATTTCGTACATAAGTTCCGAAAAACTCACTGGTACGAGCCGGGGTTCGAATCGAACCCGCGACCTCCGGATTGCAAGTCGCACGCTCTTACCGCTAGGCCACCAACGCTTACCTCGATACCTCGTTAAACAATAAAATCTAAAAATGTGGCGCTTGCTTGCTCGCTTCTCGAATCGTATGTTGCAAAACGGGTTTTACAGTTTCAAGTAAAAGAAAAACAGGCATCAATTGAAAAATCACAACTACAGAATTGAAGTGTGTGTTTAGACTAATCTACATAAAAAAAATTAGATGCTTGAATCGATCCCTGCACCCTGTACAATGAAAATGTTTGTTTAAAAAGAGGCATTTTTGAAAGTGAACCAATCGTGTAATGGCAACTACAGAAATGAAGTCGATGCCATGCGTTCGTCGTACCAGTTCACCAAACAATACTTTTATGAGTTTTGTAATTGCCGAGATAAATCAAGGTACCTGACGCCAAAATTTACAATGCATCGTATTAAAACTTCAGGCAACATATTAATAGTTCTAAAAATTTTTGAAAGTGAACCAATCGTGTAATGGCAACTACAGAAATGAAGTCGATGCCATGCGTTCGTCGTACCAGTTCACCAAACAATACTTTCATGAGTTTTGTAATTGCCGAGATAAATCAAGGTACCTGACGCCAAAATTTACAATGCATCGTCTTAAAACTTCAGGCAACATATTAATAGTTCAAAAAATTTCTTCAAAAGTAAATTTTCTTAAGTTTTTTAAAGGGTCCGCAACGCGCATGTAACATCCTTTGAGTTGCAGAAGTCTATAGGCTACGGTGACCGCTTACCATCGGGCGGATGGTAACTTTATTTACCACCGACGTGGTATAAATTGTTTTTATGTTTCTTAAAATGCTTAAGTAATCCGTGATTTGGGTATCGAAGAAATTATCCCAAACCGACCTCTATCCTTTTTGTATTCGAATCGCTTAGATAAAAAAGAATACCTTCGGTAGCGGCAGATGATGTTGAAATAGGCAGATGTGCAAGTGTGCAATAAAGATAAAGGTATTTTTTTTTGCCCGCAGATGTCTACGCACGTGCCACATGTCGGGCACCTGGCGTTTGTAATAATGATACCAAATGTCAGTTGGGGTGAAGAATTTTATCTTGCCCTGTCGACCTCCTGTTCGATATATATGTATAGGCCTCAGACTAAGAATAAAGCATTCAGTAGTAATGCGGAAGACCGAAACGCAATAGTCGTACACAGCTTTCAATAGGCCCGATAGACCGAGGTATTTATTGTTGTCATAGTCTCACTTTTCTGCGTTGTTGACCACAACATCGCAGACCGGTCTGGCCTAGTGGGTAGTGACCCTGCCTATGAAGCCGATGGTTCCGGGTTCAAATCCTGGTAAGGGCATTTATTCGTGTGACGAGCATGGATATTTGTTCCTGAGTCGTGGGTGTTTTCTATGTATTTAAGTATAAATATTTATATATTATATATATATCGTTGTCTAAGTACCCTCAACACAAGCCTTATTGAACTTACTGTGGGACTTAGTCAATTTGTGTAATAATGTCCTATAATATTTATTTATTTATTGAGACTTAAGGGAAAGCTTACAAATAGGTAAAATCAACAAGAAATACAGACAAATGAAGTTTTTCAGGTTCATTTAAGGCTCTTTTAGACGGCGCGCGGACTCGCATGCGATTTTAGTTATATTGCGAACTATTGAGGTTACATCCAATTCAGCCGACCAATCGAATTCCACAATGTAATACAACTCGCATGCGAGTTCTCGCAACGTCTAAATGAGGCTTTAGAGATATTTAATTCTTATTACGCAAAATATAGTTATTTGTCTCATTCATAAACTATTCTCGAAGCTTTTATACAAATAAGTAAAATGGGAAGAGTTATCAGAATACCTCGCCTGGCAGGCTCTTAAAATAGTCATGTTATGTTTAACTAATGGGTAAGCGATGAGTGATACGAGTTTTTAATAGACGTCGGCTGTGCAGCAAAATAGAATGGGGATCCTGTTATAAACACAAGGGATCAGCCACAAGGGTGATTAAAAGTAACATTCGAGACTCAACTTATGATTATATTTGGTCCTTAACTCTCTAACTTCAGTTAATGTAATATTTCATGTTTTGATCTGGGTAGCTAAAAAAAATAGCAGTACTTTAACGACTGGCAGTATCATCTTAGGGTCATATTGTTACCAATATTGATATCGAAAAGTGTCAACCTAATTTTCGTCCATCCCTTCTTCTTACTGTTCTCCCTTAAAATTGTAGTAAATAGTAATTTAACCAACCGTAATAAGAGTCACGTGGTTATCGGTTTGGAAACTTCCAATCCAATCAATTTGCATAGGAACAGATAGGAAAGGGCAAATAGTTCAGTTGCTTTCCGTAGCTTTTGTGATAAGGACCCTTTACGGACTATTAAACTATTGCCCTTGGAGCCCTTGTTTCCTTTTCTGAATGATGGTTTGGTTTAAAAACCGGAATAATATTGCTGAAGCCTTAACAAAACTTCTAGTTAAATTAATTTTGTATTTTGGTAGGAGCTTCTACAAACGATCCTTGGGAATTAAAGAAGAGTGAAAAATTTACTGTCTGAGCCAAGACTCGCGACTCCGCCTCTCTAGTAACTGAACTATCGAGCCTCGAGCAAGACAGTTTCCACTTTTCCTTTAGTTCTAGGCATTATTCGTCTTATTTATGACGATACTTGCTAGAATAAAAGACTAAAACATCGAAGCCGCCTAACAATCATCAGTTTAATAAATCAAACACTCAATCAATAAGGATAACCAATTAGACAATAGCAGACAATTACGATGGTAATTAAACTGGTATAGAATCTTAAATTACAGAGGATATGATATAAAAAGATCGGCATTGAATCGTGGGAACGGACGTGAGGCGTAAATCTGCGAATCTCTGCTAAACCAGTTTGCTGTAGGTATTTCATACTGCACAACTATCAAGATTAATGGTACCATGCGCTTTTAGGTTGGCGGGTGAACTTGTGTACCTACTAATACATATTTAAGTAACACTAGGCCCGGCATTACATGTTTATTTTGAAATTAACAATAAATTAATATAAATTATGGATTGAAATAGATGTCATGATTTAATAATAAATTTAAAAAAAAAGGAAGAGTGAACTGGAAAATTCACTTCTCTGGACTTTATACTCAAAACACTGGACTTTATTGTAAAAAGCCTAACTTAAGAAGAAAGATAAATAAAGGAAATTATGTTTCAATGATATGTAATAAATATTATCTTTTTTGTACCCCATTATTTTTCTATAAATGTAATGAAAAATCTCTATGGTTTACAATTTGTTCTAGGTACCTATTTCATACTGCACTCTACTCTTGATAGTACTATTTATATGCCTGGTGCTTTTGGGTCTTGGAGGATGAAGTGTTAGCCACCACATAAGACGTCTGAGTATTTCAAAGAGATAATAACAAATATGTCCTCTTTTGTATGATGTATCCCTAACTGTATATAAATTGCTATTAGGTAATCTGAAGAAAACCCTTTAAAAGACAGACAGAAGTCTACAGGTGATTCCATAACGTTCCGTTTGTCAAAGGAACCCTTAAAATGTACGTATAATAGAGACTTTAGATTGTCATTATAATCGTCATTAAGTTGTAGGTATAGGTTACATGGAACAATTAATGTAGGTAATTCGTGTAATGATAATACGACAGACATGGCGGTTTTAAAATTCAGCCCATTCATTTAAGCTACTTTTCTGTTTTTCTACCACATTAGTTGTGTAATTAGTCTAAAATTGTTTTTACTACAAAGACTCAATCTTATTAAAACTGGTAAAAGATTTTACTTATAAAATATTCTACTTCATTGAAATAATGCCTAAGAAGTTTTTTTACGATAAATCGTGGGCAAAATTGGATGTAATAAGCGTAAAACTGGTCTGGACCTTAGACAATCCCTCGTTTTACTAGTTCAACCGCACCTTCATAAATCCTAGGTTTTGCGGCTTCTTGAGAAAAACGATCAAAATGGGATCAAAACGTTACGCAATTCTATTGTGTAACAGCAAGTTCAAGCGGAAACATTAAAATTCTTTGTAC
The DNA here is from genome assembly GCF_033807575.1 of Cydia pomonella. Classification (NCBI taxonomy): domain Eukaryota; kingdom Metazoa; phylum Arthropoda; class Insecta; order Lepidoptera; family Tortricidae; genus Cydia; species Cydia pomonella. The sequence goes on along the minus strand of NC_084718.1, from coordinate 13,526,927 downwards.
GTTCACACAAAAGAATAAGTTTCGAGAATCAGCCTGATGGTTTGCGCATGAGAATCGGGGGACAATAGGTAAGCATGTAAATCGACGTCAAACGCTGATGTTAGGTTCACCGCAAACAAGTGTTGCATTTAGGTATGCGTGGATTCTAAGACTTCTTTTACATTATCCTACACCATGGGTCAACATTTTAAGAATAAAAGCCACACGTAGTAAAAATCAATAGAAATCATCAATTTCTAAAACTGCGAAGAGCATTTATTTAGAGTTCCAAAGTGGTCGATTTCTGGAAAACAGAAAAGCCGCAACCACAAGTATACCTCGAAAGACCCGCATACGGCCCGAAGCTGCGGTTAGACGACACCTGGCCTGTCGAGATAGTTATACATATTATAATATCGAAACCGCCTTCTAGAAAATCGTTTGGTATAGAATATGAAATCCAAATCCAATATCTGCAGTAAAATTTGTTTTTACGATTTTTAGCTACAAAATTATTGAAATGAATACATAGGAATAGGAAGCAAGCAGGATTGTATAATTAATTGGATGTATATCGGTCCTTAGAAAAGTATTCTAAGATGTATCTATGTATATCTGCGTCCAAAGACTAACTTCGTTATGCTTCTGTTCAAGTTTTAATACTTGTAATAAAAATAATAGCGTAATATACGGTGAAGAATGCAGCATTAAAGTCAAAAGACAGTATGGCTTTTAATAACTCATCTTTATGAGAAAGAAATCGTAGAGACGAGTTCATCGTCATCAACTATGTCAATCTAAACAATAGGTACCATTTACTAGTTGGCGTTTAGGATGAAAATTCTATAACCTTTAGTACATATGAGATTATTATGATATTAACACTGGGTTCTCAACTTCTATCACTCACTGCATCACCTACTCACATTACTTGTTTTTTTACCTTGTCTCCATCTCCATTACCCTAAGGTTGTCTGGAAGAGAGTTATCTCTTCCAGACAACCTTAGAGTAGAGAGTTATCTCTAGCGATAAGACCGCCCGTTGTCTACCATAGTCTAAGTTGTGTGTTTAATTTGTATGTCATTATGTTCTTTTCATATTGGTGAGCAATAAAAAAAATTTGTAAAGGAAACATGATTTAGGGGCAAATACAATGTCAGTCATCTTCTGCTAGACAAAATAATTGTTAGCAAAAAATCATTTTTTATATAAGCTTTTATCGCTGACTGTACTTTTCTTTCCACGGGCAACTAATTAATACTCATCGAGCCGATTCTAAAACCCCAAACACAATTAGGTTGCGTTGTTTTATCACAGAGTTCCTATGGCCACCTAATGTCTCCATCATCAGATTAGCTCGATGGTACCATAATAATGCATAGTCACCCGACTTACATATGTATGCAAATCTTCAGCTTCATCGGAAACCGGGAAGTGGGTCAAATTTGTCTTGCAAAATTTAACCCGTACACACATAGTTACGTTGAGAGTTAAATAAAAGCTTGTAAAAAAGGTACCTAGGCAACTATACTACTATGAGGACAAGTAGACAATCCAACAATATCTCAACATCAAAATATATACTTCTATCACATATTATAAAGAAAGTATCCAAAGCGCTCAATAAAAAGAAATCCTTATTATTTTTTTATCAACCTACAGCTGTTATTACGCAATTGAACCTTTGCCATACCTTATCGATCCTGTCAGTTGAATATTACCCATATGGCCTTGTCATTTAAGCTTTTAATACTCTGAATGTGAAACAGCTACCTGGTAAAGAATGTAATTTCGGCAACCTTACATGTTTCGCGTTAGCAAAATGTTGGTCCTAATCAGGCATTTGTAATCTTCGCGGGAATGCGTGATGTTTTCATAATGTGGGTACAAATGGGAGTAGGTTTCAAGATTTATCGCCGTGGATTTGAGCCGAGACTATATCGATTTGGAGAATCGTTGAGGATTGAAACATATGAGAGCGAGGGTTTACTTAAATCCATACTAATACTATGAATGCGAAAGTAAACGTCTAGTCTGTCTGTTATAGAGGGGCAAAGGCACACATTAACCGATGAACTGAGTTAGATGAAATTTCGTATGGAGAGATTTTAAGTTCCGAGGAAGGACATAGAATTGTTTTCATCCCGGAAATCTTAAAATAATTAATCTTATGGAGGCAAAAAGAAGGAGGGAATAGTTTTTTTTATTGAAGCGGTATATTATATTACTACTAATTATGCGCAGACGATGTCACGCGCAGAAGCTATAATTAGGTATACATATTAACGACCTGCCTGGCCTAGTGGGTAGTGACCCTGCCTATGAAGCTGATGCTCCAGGGTTCGAATCCCGGGCTTTTATTTGTGTGATGAGCACGGGTATTTGTTCCTGAGTCATGGGTGTTTTCTATGTATATAAGTATGTATTTATGTATTTAAGTATGTATACCGTCGCCTAGTACCCATAGTACAAGCTTTGCTAAGTAAATATTATTTATTTATTAATGATAAAGACAAGCCAACAGGAACACAATGAAATAAGATATAAGTAGAGTTTTTTTCTTTTTTTAACTTTCAATAACTACTTTGCACAATCCAAGAGCTTATACTAGTTGATCTAGAAGGCTCACAAATCTTCCAATCCTCTTGTGACCCGGTCAAAAAGTTTGCAGAGACTTTGCCGTTCTAGGTACTTTAAGTCCAAAGATGTAGATAATTCGAGAGATTGAGATAGTATTACCCAAAACCTAAGTCAAGGTATTACCAAAATATTTGTATTACCTACTACTTTTAATAAAACGTCTACTACTACTACGCCATTTATATTCCTGCATACGCAAAGTCCACTTCCACATGGAATGCATTTCAATATTCCGTATCAACAGCTTGCAACGACCATTCAAACCATGTACTCGTACAACGCAATTGGTAATGTAATGTAAATCAAATCAACCCTGTGGCTAGATGTCAACACTCGACGTTCATTAAATAAAACATAGTGTTTGGGCTGCGCTTGATTGGACCCATCCACTAATTATTGGCACTAATTATTTACAAAACCTCATATGTAAGACAGTCATTGAAAAGCCAACTTTGTAACATGCTACAAAAGGTATATATTACCAAGGCTCTGTAACTAGACGCACTAGCAGATCTAGTTAACATATAAAAATAATTGGCACAAATAATCGGTCCATATCATTTTCATAAACTAAAAACTTCAATTATTATGTTCCAATATTAATCAAAATACTAGTAAATAGTATGTATATAACTAATAAATTAATTCCGTAAGTTTAATGGAATAGAAGCAAAATATTCTCACGAGAAATTTTAAACAACAAACAAAGACTTTAACTAAATCATATTTCGTAGTGGGTCGTTACTCAGAAAAGGAGATTGGTACTCGAGTTTAAAGGGTAATAAATTAGTCAAACGTATAAGGTAAATGCATCAGTGCTCAGCCATGCACCAGTGTGCCAAAAGTAGGTGTTATTATAGATTAATAAAGTATGAATTGAAAAGTAACTTAATTTTTAAAAGAATTGTTTAGCATAAACCACAACACTACTTCAAAGAAGTGCTGCCTTCTGACATGAAGGGATATGTCATATGCGCCATTTTTTGGAGCGTCACATGGTATTTTGATCAAACGTCGGCAGCCGAATTGTGATATTTTTTTAGAAGCATGTACTCTGCTTCACGTAATTAATACTTCATTTGTCTGGAAGAAGTGGAAAATTAATATAAATCCATATTAAAGTAAACCCTGGCTGATTACTGGGTTTGAGGCAGTAATTTTAAAGGGATCGTGGACCGAGAGGCCAGCCGATAGAGGCTGAGCATAGGTTTCAAGTTTTTTTTTTATTTTCAAATGCAATGTAAGTCGTTAAATCAAGCACCTTTAAATATCTACATTATTATGACTTTATTTCATTGTAATACATCGAATACTCAGTAGTCATCCTGTGGCTGACCACTGGACACTGAGATCACGGAACTTGGAATCCAATAGCCAAGCGTTAAAATGGGATGGCTGTAGACTGGGTACTTAAAGGCTGTGTCTTGGTAGACGGAAGGCTGATTGCTGGCGGAAAGGCTCTTGCATTATATTTAATGAAATATTTCCATAAGCTAAATTAAATTACGTTTTATTCTTCATAAAAATTAAACTTTATTAAATTATTGATGAGTAAAAACATTCATAATTCTTATTGATCAATTAGTGGGCAAATGAGACGTTCTTGAACATATAAATTTCGTGGAGGGGCTGGCTACTGGTGCCTTTACCCTGCGATAAGTACGAGAGAAACGCCTAACACGTCTGGAGCGGTTGCCGAAAGTTATAAATAGCTCAGTTTAAGCCAGGACCGCCATTATATTTTTGACCGTCGGATTGTCACTTTCTCTGGCTTATTCGTAGACGTAAAAACAAAGGTTGTTATTTTGACGATTGAATGTTTGACATTGCGTAGCTACTATGCTGTTCTTTGTCAATCTGTTCAATTGTTATTTTAGTGTTAATACTTACTTATTTTTGTGGATTTTTTGTATTTTAGAGCCAGTTCAGTGTCAGGTTGCATGGTCAACCTACCGAGTACACCTAACCTGACGGTGACAAGCAGGTTTACTCGGGAATCCAGTAGAGAGTTAGGTCCAGGTCGCGAGAGGGGCCTGGCGTCAGCCTTTTTACCAACACAGGTGACGATTATACCTCTTACGTTCTCTTCAAGGTCTGACAGAGGGATATGAGGGTCTCACGTGTGGACCATTAGGAGTAATCCTTACTCATTGAAATCTGTTGGTAATTGAAGAAGCGTTGTCTTGTTAAATATATTTATTTATACACATTATATACATGGTTAGGGCGCCTTATTCATCTGTACCCAGGCTTCGGCTAACACAGATGGAGGGAGGCAATCACACAGACACTAGGGTTTGCTATACCTCGGTTTTGTCGGCCGAACGTTTAGAGCTTAAATTAGGGTCCCTCATACACACACTCCTCCCTGTAAAAATAGAGGTTCGCCTCTAGTTTTACACACATTAGAATAGGTGAATTTGGGGTAGAGTTAGGGTAGAGTCATTATTTGGGTGTTAGGTTTATTTATTTTCTTTCACATTTAATTTGATTGTATACAAAACTAAAATCATTAGAGTTTTAACTGTTTTTAATTACAAAATAAATTAAAATCTATCTTCAGTAGCATATGGATGGGTTACTGAGGCTCGTACATTAAATATGATTGAAGGTTTATATATTTTTACATTGGGTGAGATAGGGGAACAAAGTTATTTGAGGACATACTAAATAATTTTGTTATAGGGAGCTAGTGACCGGCGGAGCAGTTCACTAGTGACAATTGAGCTTTTCTATAACTGGGGAATTAAAGGGTACATAAAGTCATATTTAATAGACGATTGTTTTCAGTATTCCATACATTAATAGTACATTCAGATGAGTTTCTTGGCGTTTCTTCTCGTCTGAAATTAGGTTACGAAACGTTGGTAGAGTAATATTACATAGTGCTTAGGAATACCTATTAAACATAAAATAAAATAAAATGGGTATTAATTAGCTTAGAGACCCGTCTTCATCCGGGCGTGACAGTAGATAAAGTATGTTTGTACTTACTATTCTTTGCAATATATTTACTTATGGTTACAATGGTTACATATAAATATTTTCCTTTAGCTAGCTAGGTTAGCGAAGAGATATATTAAAAGGAAAATATAAGTTTTTAAATTACAAACAAAAAGGGCTTACTACTGTTCACGGTAACTGGTCACGGTAGGGCCCGGTAGGAGATAAATTCTAAAAAAATATATTATTTACTATTTTTTTTATTTGTCTAACAATAGTGTTAATAAAATTATATAGTAGGAATATTTACAAATTCATAGGATATTTAGGGATAGGTTTGAAAAATCCAAATCGTATCAGTTTTCACATAAAAGACGAAGGGTACTAAGGTTCACAACGTAAATACACTAGACGATCACATGGCCAAATTTATTTATTTTCCTATTTTTATTTAATCCTGGTTGAATTTTAGTTAATTAGTTTAGTAGTAGATGGGGGAAGGTACATTTTTGGTGCCGGAATGACCAGGATTATATATATAAATAGTTTATTACATAGAGTAGCCTCGTAGGCTACATTTTTGCTGCCGTAAGAAAACTGGAATGTGAACAATATGTTTTGGATTTTTCTTGAATTTTTTTTAAATTATATCTATATATTATAATATTATCAATATAATTTTTTCTCCTCTTGGCTTCACTCTACCGATGTAACTTGCATTGTAGGGACTAATATTACCTGAAACAAACACAAAAATACATTAGTATAAATAGTCAATTAAAATTAGCTAAAACTAAAATGCGTTATGCGAGTCCAAACAAAAAGATAGCGTGCGATAGTTTCGTTTTCATTAAACAAATGTACATATATGTATATGTACGGATGTATACATATACGTTTTTTTACCAACACAGTGTAGAAATCCAGTGAGTGTTTAAAAAGTGACTAAATTATGTTTTTAGTTTATAAAGTTAAAAATTCATGTGTTAAATAAGTGTGTTTAATAAGTGTTTATATAAGTGAAAAAAGTGTTAAATCAGTGTTATAAAGTGAATAAAATTATTAAAAATAAATAAAATGGAGAGGGCCACAAGGAAGCGAACGGCAGCAGCTAAATCAAAATCTACGCGTCAAAGCATACAACAAGCTACGCCATCTGTCGAGAAAAGCATTACTAAACGTATTAATCAAAAAGCACGAGTAGCTCGTGGAATTATAAAAAAGAAATCGGATGTAAGACGTGGATTGTTCTATCACTTGCTGAAACAGACTGAACAGAAAATGACAGAGGGGCTTAGTCAGTTACGGAACGAGCTTGCAACGGCAATTAGTCCTGTACAAGTGGAAGCTATAGAAACAGCAGATACAACATCACAACAACCATTAGAAGATACACAGTGTACTGAAATAGTTTCAGGCAGTGAAAACGAACTATCTGCTGAAGAGAAGAAGACTATTATATACAATATTAAAAACGCAAAATCGTGAAGCGTTCCACATTTTTATGATATTGGAGATTTATTCATGGCAGATCTTTACGGGCCTTTACCATCAGGACAATTCGGAATGAATTACATTTTGGTAGTTCAAGATTCATTTAGCAAATTCATCAAACTATTCGCACTACGGAAGGCTACAGCATTATCTGTCGTAATTAGCATGAAAAAATTCTTTAAAATTATACAACCAAAAGCAGTTTTAACAGATAATGGTTCGCAGTTTATTAGTGGTCAATGGAGGGAATTTATGAAAGAAAAGGGGGTCAAAACTATTTATACGACAGTTAGAAATCCTCGACCTAACACTACAGAGCGTGTGAATAGGCAACTCGGAGTTTTATTTAGGACTTACTGTGAAAAACGACATCAAAGTTGGGTGAAAATATTACCTAAGATAGAAACTTTATATAACAATACGTTACACGATAGTACAGGGTTCACCCCATGTGAAATAATGTATGGTCAGCCTACGCAGTTATCATTTGACAAGGAAATTCTTAGTCATATGAAGAAAAACATAGCGGACATTAGGCAAAAGGTTAGAGAAAATTTTAAGAAAGCAGCTGAGATAAGGCAGGCCAAGTTTAATCAAAGTTTTAGACTGATTCAATTTCAAATAGGGGATTGGGTTAAAATAAAAAAGTTAAATAAATCAAATGCTCAGCAAAAGATTACAAAAAAGTTCGAATCAATTTATGAAGGTCCTTATGTAATTGCAGCAATTCCCTATCCAAACGTATATATTCTAGTTGATCCATACACGAATTTATTCAGAGGGAAATATAATGCAATTCATTTGTCAAGATATTATAAAGGCGAATTGAGTAAAAATAGCTGATCCGGCGAACGTAATGTTTGACTGAAATTAATGATTATAAATAAAAACATTTATACTTCGTATTGTTGTGGTTCAATATAAAAAGATTGGACTAGAAAAATAATTTTTAGAATCAAATAATAGTTATAAAATAGAATAAATATTAAAATGATAAGTGTATTAGGTATTAAGTCATATTTTTGTATCCTTAAAAATAAAAGTAATATTTTTGTACTTACCAAGTCTAGAGTAGAAGAACACTGGTTCTTGGGGTCGCGGGTCGAGTGTAGAGATGCTGAATGTGGTAGTTTAGCTGAAATTATTAATATTTTTATTATTATTAAGTGTTACCAAAAATGTTTACAAAAGTAATATTGTTATAGAAACTTTTAATAATTACTTATAAAAATAAATAACAAACGACAAATTAGGTTTAAGTTTTTTTTGAAATGTAAATTATATAGGTAGGTTAGAATAGGGTCTTCAATCCACATCCGGCATAACAGTAGTCTGTATGTGTGGAAGTAACACTATTCACATATACAAGTCGCTTCATTCAATTATACATAGAGTAGGAAATAAAATGAATGAACTTGATTTGTGTATTGTTCATAAAAATGGAGTGTATTAATCAAAAAAAAAATATATATTACCCTATAAGCTTGTATATTAAAGAGTTGGGCTACCTTATGTTACCCGAAGGCACAAATAGCGGTAGTGAAATTTTCGGAAAAAAATAATTATATATATAGTTTTAATTAACAATTTTTATATTTAAACTAAAGAGAGACTAAGACTAGCAGTAATGATTTTTAGTTCATAAAATGATTTTAAAAAATATATATTAATCATACATAGTATCATAGTATTAACTAAATTGTAATTTTGACATGTAATGTATGTGTACATTATTAATAATAAATATGAATATGAATATGAATATCATATTACATAATATTATCTGGAAAAATATGTTAATATCAAGTAAGCAATTTAATTACCTCAAAATAAAATAACAGGACAGCATTCAGTGGCACTCGATACCTCGTTACTTGGAACATCTGAAAATTGGGAAGTATCCAGTTTAAACAGAGAACAAAGGCGTTTTGTATTTATTTTCGTAGATTAAGATTTCAATATATCATAAAGAAACTAAAATTATCAAAACAATTTTAATTATAGGTATATACGAGAATATCACTTTTTGGAACAAAAAAAAAATTTGGCTATGAGGAATTAGTTCGAAAATAATTACAGTAAATATTTGGTTATTGCGATGAAATTCACTAAATTTGTTTTATTTAATAAATAAATGAACAAAATGAAATAAAAAAACTGCTAGGTTAGGAAAAGTATACTTACTTATCAAATGTCGTCATATAATTAGGAGGACTAATTACATATCAGCTTACTCAAAAACGCCTTACGTATCTGAAATCATATTTAAGCAAAAATTTGAAAACCGTAAAATTTCTACATGTGTTAAAAATAGCTGACGCTCAAGGCGAGACGCGTTTGGCCACTTAAAGGGTCGGGAAAAAAAAAGGGTCGCAGGTACTCCTTAATACGTCTTGTTTTGTGTTATGAAATTTCATTCATATTATATAGGCAATAGTGTTCATTTAAAACAAGTAAGTAGGCGTAACAACACTTTCTTATCAGTATCTATAGTGCAAACAGAAAAGACTTCAGAAGAAAAAAGAATAGATTGTAGGCCAATGAGTTAAAATTTTTTCATCATACCTATATATAATGAACTAATAACATAATGGCAACAGGATAGTATTATAGCATAGATATAAACTAAATATGTAGTTTAAATTAACATTACGGTAAACTAATATATACTGAAATAACTGAACGTGTCCTACCTAGTTGACATTTTTAGGAAAAAATGTTCTGAAAAAAAAGAGAGTAAAGAGAATAGTGTATTACTTACCTAAAGGGTAGATTCAGGGTCACCCAACTCATCCAGCAACCCGGATTCATTCATTAGAGCCTGAAAAATTAAAAAGAAATAAGTATGATTCATTGAATGAATTATAAATAAAATATATTAATCATATGCTATCGATGAATTAATTAAACTTATTGAAACTTGGTCTTGATGTTCTTCATGATGTAATAAGAAATGTTTTCTTTTAACATTACAAAAGTTTTGGAATAATAATTAAAAGATTATTAAAATAATATATTTGACAAAACATACATATAATTGTAGTTATATCTTAAACCTGCGAAGACGATCCTTGAAATTTCTTATTTTCATAGTCAAAATATTTAAATTAAAAAAAGGTTTTACATTTTTGCACAGTTTTAATAAGTCCTGGCGAGCGAATTCGGCCAAAAATTTATCTCCATAGTATATAACTCGTTACTATCCCAAATTATTGGGAACTCACAAATTAAAAGTTCAATCTTAGTAAGTCTCATTTTAAAGAAAAATAATGTACACGTCACAATCACAACCTAGCACTTCAAAAAGAGTTTGGCTTTGTGTATAACAAATTGACCTATGGTTTATGCTAGGGGGCGCCACTAGCGCTATACTCTAGCGACGCCATAGACAAAACAAGGGAAATACTCAGTATTTACTGATGTTGCTAGTAAAGAAATTAATTGAAATAAAATATTAACTACAATTCATTGTACAAAAAAAAAAAAACATTTACCGATATATTAATAATGATCTTTGATTTATTACTGAGATTTTTTTTTAAACTTGGGTTTAAGTTAATGGAAAAATTGATTAAAACAAAAACATGTTGAAATAATAAAACTTAGAATGTTAAGACCGACAATGCGGCCGGTGATAAAAAAATTGAGACAATAGACGCAAAAGTTTAAGGACAAGTTGAGTGCACATGTTCGGGTCTCTAAAAAAAAATTTGCCGATGCGTCGAGGGTTTCTCTACCTGGACTATAAAATGCGTGGTGGTTTTGAGTACAAGTAAAGGATAGAATGTTATTTAATTGACCTAGATAATACAAATAACACAAGTATTTGATAAAAATGATTTGAATAGTGGTAATGGCCGAATACTGAATATTCAGCAAAAGTGGCCGAATAGGTCAAATACCATATAGTTATCATATGTTTGTGGCATTTCTAGTATTTATAGCATACATGAAAAAAAGAAAATTAAACAGTCTAGAAAAAGGTAGTAAAATAATAATAAAATATTACTCTTGATTACTTAAAAGTTAATTAAGTCGTTTAAATACACTTGTTACATTATCATAAAATATGATAAGTATATATTAAAAATATGTTAATTAAATATTTATCTGATACTGCAAAGCAAGAGAGGATAAAATTATAATATTCATGGTATTATTCGAAGATAATACTAAATAAATAAAATTTTAGGCTAGAATTGGCGGGAAAAAATAATTTAGCATAAATGAACAAAAATTACCAATTTACAAGATTAGATATGATATAAAAAAAATAAGTAATACATTCAAAACTTACCAATTATTTTCTTCAGCAACAAAATTTATTACACTTCACAATTACATTTCACTTCACGACACAGGGTGAAATTCAAAACTGAGCCAGTGACAACGGTCAGTTTGATCAGAGAGAAGCTTAACACATCCCCTCTGTCACTTCCGGGACGCTTCATTGCGGGGTTGCCATGATAAAATATTGAGTTTTAGTGTTGCCATGATAAGATGTAATAACGTAACCTTAAATAAAACGGTACGGTATTAACGTTATCTTAACAAACAACTTTAACTTAAATATAAACAGTTTTGTCAATACACATTACGTTTGATATTGTTATACAATATATAGGAGGGAGCTTGGGGTTGTCTGAAATATTGTTTTTCAAAAGTAAGTTTTATTGGATGCATTTTAACTCTGGTTGCATATCGTGACTTTGGCTATCTGTAGAAATGGTCTGGGATAGATTGAGTGAACTGGGAAATGAAAGCCAATGAAAGATGATTAACTATTTAATTATAAGAATAGACTAATGGATATTTGATGTTTTTGCAAGAAGTGTGTGAAAGTTTGTAATATTTTTGTATATATGGATTTTTACAATTAGACAAATGTCAGATTGCAATCAACCTGGATTTGTTGATATTTTTATTACAAAGAAATACACAAAATAGTCAACAAATTCTTATCAGTAGGCTAATATCGTATGACGATTCGACCCATTTTCAAAGGGTAGTTTTTGTTGACTATACACTTCACAAGAAGCTAAGACCATGACTAATTACACACCTCATAGTGAATGAGATCTTTGACAGCAAAACACGATGATGACATGTCAATGAACATGCATTATCACAATTTTATATTCTAAAGAGATATTAATGCATCATTTTTAAATAAATTTTATCAAGTTATTTCAAATATGGGTTTGAGTGTGAAATGGTTATATGTATTTAATTATTAAATAGAAAGATAGATAATAGTATTAAACGGTTCATAAGTAAGACTTATTTTCATATGTCATAACGGTGAAGTGTTTACAGTAGGGTAGATAATTTTAAATTTTATTATTTTTCAATGGTTCGTCTGGATGAATATTTTTATTATTTTTAATAGTATTTAATTGCAGACATTACATAGTATTTTTAAATTTATATCTATGTTATGTTTGTAAAGATAATGTTTTGGTACAAGTATCAGGATGTTATCAAGGTATAATTTAAGTTTTTTTTTAACATTTTACTGTTAATATGGAAGTCAGTCTGAAGTCAAATATCTGGTTCATGTATGAGACATGCTCCAAGAAAACTTGATTGGAAGGAGTGATTGGGTAATAGAATTCGGATTGAGCTTTGACTAATGGAGAATGAATATCCCAGTACTTATACCAAATGTTTTTCCTACTTTGTGAAGGGAGGTTTTGTTGGTTCATCTATTAACCGGACAATGTGGTTAAGTCGCCGGATAGAAAGATCCATAGACTAGGATGAAACCATGAGATCGAGCTACTAGAGCTTATTGGATTCACGACCCAATATCCTGCGCTGGTAGGAAAATCGTGACGAAAAGATAATCATGATACATTATTAAAATTCAGAGATCCGGGTTTTGTACTGAATCAATCACAATCAATGAGTATTGGTTTAAACACACACCATACACCACACATTTACATTTACACAAGGGGGGAAGGAAGGGGATAATATCAACAAATTTAGGATATAATTTTCAGTTTTATTGGAATAAGGGTTCGAGAATTATACATGTATGTGTGGAACAATACAATGCTAATTCTCGAGGGGGCGATTGTAACTAGACGCACTAGCAGATCTAGTTAACATATAAAAATAATTGGCACAAATAATCGGTCCATATCATTTTCATAAACTAAAAACTTCAATTATTATGTTCCAATATTAATCAAAATACTAGTAAATAGTATGTATATAACTAATAAATTAATTCCGTAAGTTTAATGGAATAGAAGCAAAATATTCTCACGAGAAATTTTAAACAACAAACAAAGACTTTAACTAAATCATATTTCGTAGTGGGTCGTTACTCAGAAAAGGAGATTGGTACTCGAGTTTAAAGGGTAATAAATTAGTCAAACGTATAAGGTAAATGCATCAGTGCTCAGCCATGCACCAGTGTGCCAAAAGTAGGTGTTATTATAGATTAATAAAGTATGAATTGAAAAGTAACTTAATTTTTAAAAGAATTGTTTAGCATAAACCACAACACTACTTCAAAGAAGTGCTGCCTTCTGACATGAAGGGATATGTCATATGCGCCATTTTTTGGAGCGTCACATGGTATTTTGATCAAACGTCGGCAGCCGAATTGTGATATTTTTTTAGAAGCATGTACTCTGCTTCACGTAATTAATACTTCATTTGTCTGGAAGAAGTGGAAAATTAATATAAATCCATATTAAAGTAAACCCTGGCTGATTACTGGGTTTGAGGCAGTAATTTTAAAGGGATCGTGGACCGAGAGGCCAGCCGATAGAGGCTGAGCATAGGTTTCAAGTTTTTTTTTTATTTTCAAATGCAATGTAAGTCGTTAAATCAAGCACCTTTAAATATCTACATTATTATGACTTTATTTCATTGTAATACATCGAATACTCAGTAGTCATCCTGTGGCTGACCACTGGACACTGAGATCACGGAACTTGGAATCCAATAGCCAAGCGTTAAAATGGGATGGCTGTAGACTGGGTACTTAAAGGCTGTGTCTTGGTAGACGGAAGGCTGATTGCTGGCGGAAAGGCTCTTGCATTATATTTAATGAAATATTTCCATAAGCTAAATTAAATTACGTTTTATTCTTCATAAAAATTAAACTTTATTAAATTATTGATGAGTAAAAACATTCATAATTCTTATTGATCAATTAGTGGGCAAATGAGACGTTCTTGAACATATAAATTTCGTGGAGGGGCTGGCTACTGGTGCCTTTACCCTGCGATAAGTACGAGAGAAACGCCTAACACGTCTGGAGCGGTTGCCGAAAGTTATAAATAGCTCAGTTTAAGCCAGGACCGCCATTATATTTTTGACCGTCGGATTGTCACTTTCTCTGGCTTATTCGTAGACGTAAAAACAAAGGTTGTTATTTTGACGATTGAATGTTTGACATTGCGTAGCTACTATGCTGTTCTTTGTCAATCTGTTCAATTGTTATTTTAGTGTTAATACTTACTTATTTTTGTGGATTTTTTGTATTTTAGAGCCAGTTCAGTGTCAGGTTGCATGGTCAACCTACCGAGTACACCTAACCTGACGGTGACAAGCAGGTTTACTCGGGAATCCAGTAGAGAGTTAGGTCCAGGTCGCGAGAGGGGCCTGGCGTCAGCCTTTTTACCAACACAGGTGACGATTATACCTCTTACGTTCTCTTCAAGGTCTGACAGAGGGATATGAGGGTCTCACGTGTGGACCATTAGGAGTAATCCTTACTCATTGAAATCTGTTGGTAATTGAAGAAGCGTTGTCTTGTTAAATATATTTATTTATACACATTATATACATGGTTAGGGCGCCTTATTCATCTGTACCCAGGCTTCGGCTAACACAGATGGAGGGAGGCAATCACACAGACACTAGGGTTTGCTATACCTCGGTTTTGTCGGCCGAACGTTTAGAGCTTAAATTAGGGTCCCTCATACACACACTCCTCCCTGTAAAAATAGAGGTTCGCCTCTAGTTTTACACACATTAGAATAGGTGAATTTGGGGTAGAGTTAGGGTAGAGTCATTATTTGGGTGTTAGGTTTATTTATTTTCTTTCACATTTAATTTGATTGTATACAAAACTAAAATCATTAGAGTTTTAACTGTTTTTAATTACAAAATAAATTAAAATCTATCTTCAGTAGCATATGGATGGGTTACTGAGGCTCGTACATTAAATATGATTGAAGGTTTATATATTTTTACATTGGGTGAGATAGGGGAACAAAGTTATTTGAGGACATACTAAATAATTTTGTTATAGGGAGCTAGTGACCGGCGGAGCAGTTCACTAGTGACAATTGAGCTTTTCTATAACTGGGGAATTAAAGGGTACATAAAGTCATATTTAATAGACGATTGTTTTCAGTATTCCATACATTAATAGTACATTCAGATGAGTTTCTTGGCGTTTCTTCTCGTCTGAAATTAGGTTACGAAACGTTGGTAGAGTAATATTACATAGTGCTTAGGAATACCTATTAAACATAAAATAAAATAAAATGGGTATTAATTAGCTTAGAGACCCGTCTTCATCCGGGCGTGACAGTAGATAAAGTATGTTTGTACTTACTATTCTTTGCAATATATTTACTTATGGTTACAATGGTTACATATAAATATTTTCCTTTAGCTAGCTAGGTTAGCGAAGAGATATATTAAAAGGAAAATATAAGTTTTTAAATTACAAACAAAAAGGGCTTACTACTGTTCACGGTAACTGGTCACGGTAGGGCCCGGTAGGAGATAATTTCTAAAAAAATATATTATTTACTATTTTTTTTATTTGTCTAACAATAGTGTTAATAAAATTATATAGTAGGAATATTTACAAATTCATAGGATATTTAGGGATAGGTTTGAAAAATCCAAATCGTATCAGTTTTCACATAAAAGACGAAGGGTACTAAGGTTCACAACGTAAATACACTAGACGATCACATGGCCAAATTTATTTATTTTCCTATTTTTATTTAATCCTGGTTGAATTTTAGTTAATTAGTTTAGTAGTAGATGGGGGAAGGTACAGCTCGGAAAAACGCCCGTCATTTTGAAAACAACCCTTTTTCGTACAACAGAGACTTCCTTATACCAATGTCAACGATTATAAATATTATAAATATGCCGTAGACTGTGAATGAACATTTTCGAATCATAAATAGGTCCTAAATTATGGTTATGTTTTCAAAATGACGGGCGTTTTTCCGAACATTGCCTATTACAATGACAACATGATAAAGATGAACGCAAAAGTACAGTAGGAGATCTCGTGTGAACATATTGAAGTACAAAATACTGAATAAAGGTATCGTTCGGATTCAGACTAAGTACATCAGCTCATTGACATATACCTAAGGACTTACGGGCACTATGAATGGTGCTAGTTCAGTGGAGTCACTCACGAATTCTAGCCAATCGTGCATTCTAACGCAACCAGTAGAGACCAATCGCGCGCGTGATGCGTCCATCGTCCTTAGATATATGTCAATGCATCAGATCAGCATTACTGGCACTATAACTGCTGCAGTAATCCGGTGTGACGATTGTCAGATCGTAAACCTTTAGCCTTACTACGACTGCCTTAGCAGTTTCAAACTGATATGGCCATATGGCCTTCAGCTCACGAATCGTAATTAAGAGGAGTTAAACATCTCCTCACTATGTCAACTGATTTAATTCCCCAGTTTACACCTGCGACGTTGATAAAACAATCGTAAAACTTTGAAAAATACTCAAAATTCTCGCTTTGACTTAATAAGGTATGGCTAAAGATTAAACCTTTGAAACTTTGTTAAAATACTCAAAATTCTTGGTCCGGCTTAATTATGGGAGTAGATATAAATATCGACAGTAAATCCAAGAATTCTCGATGTGAATACAAATAAAATCGATCTTTAGTTTATCACTAAATTCAGATCGGGAATAACTTAAAGCTCTGCGTGGTCTTGTGGTTGTTTTTGAGATGCTCTTACGTTCGTACGAAGAAGATAAGATTAGTTAGCGAATGAAGTATTTTTATCCAATTAATCGAAGACTGAATACGTGTGCACGTGAAATGCTTTTAATTTTGAAAGTATACTTCATTGTCTTTTTGATACGCGATGAATAGGCTGGGGGGTATTTTTAGAGTTTGGCTACGCTATCACTACACTTTATAAAACCCGCCGCGTGTCTGTGTGTATGTATGTTCGCGATAAACTCAAAAACGACTGAACGGATAGAATAGACTGATTCTTGAGGAAGGTTTAGGGTATATTATTTTGATAAGGTTTTGTGAGATCCGTGGGAAGCCGGGACGGGTCGCTAGTTTTCAATGTTTACGTCCTTGTACGTATCTCTCCTAATGAATATCTACAGAAGCTCTATAAATAGACAGTACGCACGGAAATGTGATATTTCAATCAAGAGGAAAGTTATTATTACATATTATGAATATTAAGATGTATATAATAGAAACAAAAAAGTATTCTTCATATTTAATTTTCATAAATCTGTGTTTAATTTACATCTCATTCTAGTAAATTGGTAATGACACCCTTTGTTTGGAGAATTAAACAACAAATAACCCAGGTGCAGGTCAACATACGCTTACGTTTCTTTTTAATTCCTCGCACGTTCGGATACATAACATCAAAGTGCAGGTTATTCCCGTCGCTTCACCGCAAGCGGGAATTTGCGTGCTTTAGCCAGTATAAGATAGATCTCCGAACACGCGTAGGATATTTTACTTTACGTGTCATTACACATGAAATCATTATTTCTAACGCGCAAATGGCATTGGATTGGGCATATCCTCAGGAAGCCTGAAATATCTGGGTTCTGCGTAACTAATATAAGGTAAGTATTTGATAAGGTACCTAAGTGTTTGGTAAGCACTGGGAAGCAATAGCAAGGCTGCAGGTGTGCAGGTGTCCCCTATGCACCTTGCTCACGCACCTTGTTTAAATGTAGTGTCCGAAGCGGGCTTCGTAATAATTAGATTTATTGAGGTGTGTATCTTGATCGGTTGACCAATGCGTTGAAAGCAGAAACATTTGACGACCTATTTAGTCTAGTATTAAGCTAATAAATTCTGTGTTCAAATCCTGGCAAGGCTTTCTTGCGTGAAAAACACTTTTTTTTTGTTTTTGAGTAATGGATGCTTTCCATACGGAATGCAATTGTTTAGCTGATGCAAAATATAAATACATGATTGTACTCATTACTTTTACCAACTTTTGTTATGAGGGCATTTAACCCTGAAATCGTAAAAAAAGATCAGACGGCCTACCACTACCGCTTGCGCTATGATAACTAAACGCTTTGTGTCTCTCTATCACGCTTCCATATAAGTGCAACTGTGACAGTTGCGTTTCCTTCGCTACGGAGCGTAAGCGATTGGCATGTTGGCTACGCGACCAGGTGTTCTATACTAAAATTCAATTCCACAATTGTTTGAAAACCAGGTTTTTAAAAGGTTAAAATTCAATTCCACAATTGTATGAAAACCAGGTTTTTTATTGATTTCAGTTATTGCTGCAGTAAAAATGGATCATAATAATGAGTACAATCGCGTACATATATATATATATATATATGATGGTATACTGGGTGATATTATTTAGGTGGTACAAGATATATGTACGCGATTGTATATATATATATATATATATATATATATCGTCGTATTTTTTTACATAACGCAATTATTAACATTTATTATAGAACTTAGTACTATAAATTTGTCCAAGAATGACCAGCAATTCATTTATGACCAATGAAAAAGTCGTGAACATAACTCTTATGAGTCTATCTACAACTAGGCTAGCATAGGTCAGACTGAATTAAATTTTTCCATTCGAAATACAACCAAAATAGGCCTTACGCCCCACGCACCCACATGAATTCACTAATAAATAGAAGTACATATTCATATCTTATAAGGTAAAATAGGCACTAAATGCCACATAGATAACCACTTCGCATTACCTAATAGACCCGCTTGCCGATGCAAATCCGGAGCCACTGAACTATGAGCTGATAATTAATGGCCTAGTGTTCAGTCTTTGACTCTACGGAAATCGTAAAAGGTGGTATAAAGTTGATAATGTGAAAAAAGGTATTTGAAAAAATGCACTCATAGTAAAAGCATACTACTATATGCTCCTGACCGTTTTCGGCCACGGCGACTGCTTCAACTCCTTTTTTGGCGTTCATGTGCTCTCGTGTGGCTGACGTAGCCGATCTTGTTGGCAAAGACCCGTGCGCACAACGGGCACGAGAGGACACCATCAATATAATTATAGCTGATCACCGCTGGTGGTCGGGCTTTTAGCTCATCCCTCTTGTCGTCCAGTTCTGTTCGACGACGGGATTCAAAAATATCCGTATGTTTCCTAATCAAAGATCTGCACCCAGGGCGGATAGTAAAAGTATAAGAGTGGATGAGATGAAACCACGGAAAATTGCTTAAATCATAACGTAACTATGTCTGTCTATTAACTCTTCACGCTTAAACTGTTGAAACGGTTTAAATGAAGTTTGGTATTGTGATAGCTTGAGGCCCGGGGAAGGATATAAAAATATTTATCATTCACCTTCATCACTCCACGCAGGCGAACTCGCGGGAAGATGTTATTAACATATATTCCTATTGTGGGTTTGTTCTAACACTTAAAACCAACCAGAAATATTGAATGTTCTTGTAATGCACAAAACAGTGAGTAGGTGCATCCTGTCCATCCTGTAGGTGCATTTGCAATGTCACAAACTCGATCGCAACAGACTTGCAGCTACTATTTCGCGCAATAGTAATATAACCAGTGGGGTGACACTCGACCTTTCGGGCGCTCTCAGCTCAGAATTGCCACGAGAAATTATTAGGGTTGACAAAATTTGACATTCCTTTGCGCGCACAACCACAGATAATTACGTGAAATTTGACAACCCTAAATAGCCGAAAGGTATAGTGCCATACATTAGAACGGGACAATATGATTCTTCCCTGAATCGCTGTCAAACTTCGATCTAGTAGGAAGTGTTATTTCTGTACAGTAGTACTATTATTAAATTTATTCTGTGATATAACCTTTGTTTAAACAAACCATATTGTTTTACTTAAGTTTCATACCGTATTTTCGCCGAATCATTTCTACGTCGCGTACATATACCTACTATAACTTTTATTATTATTATTTAAACTTTATTGCACAAGTACAAGTATGACGTACAATAGGCGGACTTAATGCCTTAAGGCATTCTCTACCAGTCAACCACTGGGCCAAACAGAAATTTGCTAAGGTGGGTGCAGTGTGAAAAAAATATACTTTTGACAGGAAAAGTCATAAAACAAACCAAGCTCAGAATATATAAACATTAACAAGATTATCTTGTCACGTTAACGTTGAGTGAATTGTACAACACATTAAAGGAAAACAATACACGAAAAAGAATTCGCCAGAAAAAATATTCAGCGGAAAAAATATGTTATGCGAATAACGAGTAGAACCTGTAAAAATATTATGAAAAGAATTCTCTTAAAGGCGTTAATGGGAACAAAAACCTGTTTTTATTACTTTTATTCCTGCTATTAAATCGTTTTCCCTCCCGTTAATGAAAGTTAAGATGGAAACCAATTTCGTGTTAGACGCAGATTTTGTATTCGTCTCCTGTTTTATTAAAATTCACGAAAGGAATGGACACGTTAATCTAAAGTTCTTTGTTGCGAAAGCAGTGAAACAATCAATTCTTAAAGCAGTTTCTTAGTTAATGAATAAAGACTCTTGGAAACGTTTAAAAGTATAATATTTATAAAAGTTACCGATGCTATTCTTTGCTTCAAATATTATTAAATCCAGTAAAAATCTCCCTATGGCTTTATCTTATAAAATATATTGATCACGGATATAAATAATTGATAACAATCGTTAAAACCGGCGTAACAAGACAAATTAGGGATATCACGAATAACATTTACCAATTAATCACGGGTTTCGTTGTAACGTTTATAATCATTCACGGTTTCGCGCGTGTCATCCAAATTTTACCAATTCAAAGCGCGTTTGGATGTGTCGGTAACACACATGTATATGTAGAGTCCATTTAAAATGCTGCAGTGTTGAAGGAATTTTAAACAGACCGATTTGGACGTGAGAGGGTTAATCAAATTGTCGAACCTAGGCTGTATTATGTATGGAGAATTTGTATCAGTCTTAGAAATGGTGTCTTAAACTCTCCTGCTTGCAGACTTTGCAGTCCTGCAAGACTTATAAGAGCAAGAGGCAGACCTACTACTTTAACCAATACACGTAGAATATATAACGCTTTTCATAAAATGTTATTATATTATCTCAAACTAAGAGGTCGTCAGGAATAGATCGCTTCCTATCAATAACATCGTCTACTTTTATGAAATTTTAAGTTGGTTGTATTGTATTATACTGTTTTAGAACATTTTCTATTTGTAAAGAATAGCCATAGCAAAGATTGTAATTCAATGCGATCCCAAAATCCCAATTTATTAACCGAGTTGCCTTAGTTTAGATACCTACGTTGAATTCCAATAGTTACCAGTATGAGTTCATCGTATGGAAATTCTAGTATTAGGAATGTAAATTTACATAGCAATGTAATCTAAAGTTACGTGGTTCAGTGCAAACTTTTTATTTGCATACCTAATTTAACCATATTCTATTATAGTAGGAGTAAAATATGATTGATAAATATGATTAAATTAAGAGTTTCTTTGGACGGATGTCTGTCAACGTATGAATGGGGCTGCAATGCAATTGGGATAAATACGGTTTAAATTTCATTAAAAAACTGTCAGTTTGTTTCAAAAAATCTGCTAAAAGTTTTTCGATAAATGCCCAAATTGCCAACTGTGTTGATACCTACTTTTCTTTTCAACACCTGAGCCTGAGTTTAATTGCCATCTACCACTTTTATTATCAGACCAGCTCCATGGTACTGTAAAAGAGAGACGGTCTATCTGAGGTGGGGAATGTAAACGCTCCAGGTAAATTCTAATGATATTTATATATTTTTTCTTGTATTTCGCTTCTTCTTTCGCTTTCTCACTTGGCGTGCGATATGAGGTCGGGGCTCATTCAGCACTTTTCCTCACATTTTATCTAAAACGCGAAAAACTGGGGGAAACTTTATGCTAATTGTAGCACCCCACCATGTAAATTAGTATAGTTGTGCAAAATAAACGTAAAATGGAGTTGGAAAAATTTTGCGGAACAATCGTTTTGAATATTTCTTAATTCAATACAAAATTAAATTAGTTCTTAAGTGAAAAAATATAAGGAAGAGCAAAATAAATATGCTGAAGCGGCCTATGTTAGTGGACCGGGACTACAATTTTACAAGGCGAATTTCAACTCTTTCACATCTTTGCATGATATTTTTGACTAACTCAAACAAGAAAAAATATATAAATATTATTAGAATCTACCTGGAGCGTTTACATTCCCCACCTCAGATAGACCGTATCTCTTTTACATGGTGGAAAACATGCAATTCATGCAAGTAATTATAATATACCTATATTATAGCTATCAAAGTAAGATAAAATAATACCTATCAGTTAAGAGTATGTGCCGTCTGCACAGAGCATTCATTTTTAGAACGTACATGTACATGTACGTAATGTTGCAAAAATGAAGTTTTTGCAACATTTTTTTGCCTTAAAAATAAAATAAATGGTTTTCAAATGACATTCATAACTTACATACTAAAAGCTTGTTGGCTTCTTTTTTTCAATTTACACTAATAACTATCTGAAAACCTAAACATAAACAGTATGTGGAATTATGTGGTGAGTCGTACTCTCATCACCATTAACTTCGATACTGTCACTGTCAGTCAATGATCCCTTGGGTGAGAACCGAGCAGAAGGCAGATAAGATTCCACATCGAAATTAATTCCAAAACGTAGTACAGCGATGATAGGTATGTAGACTAAAATTGAATGCGTATTAGTGGCCGATTACCGCCCGGGGGGGCACCCCGGACATTAATTCGAACCACTACACTCAAAACTTCAAAACAAAAGTAAGATAGTGCTGTTCCTTTTATTCGATACCATTGAATTGGGAGTTAGAGTGGGACAGAGCGATCGCGATTAGGTTTAGGACTTCGGGGTATCCCAAGGATCGATCATAGATTATTAGCTTCACTTCCTGCTTCTAAACTAATTTGGATTCCGAAATGCTTATTACTACGTTACATTTAATATCCTTCGGACATGCGGTTATAGTTTTTTAAGTTTTTTTACGAGGGACGGAAGGTTGAAAATAGTTTACGAAGCGTAGCGGTGTGGTTAATGTTATGGCTTTGGCGGTATTGTTTTGTTTTTACACGAAAAGCTTGCCCGTTGATTCCAAAAAGCTTGGATGAAATTACAGCCGATGAGCTGTTATATTGATATATTGTTATAATTTTAATGACAGGTTTAAGTTGTGTAGGTACTAGCAGTAGGGCATGAAACGTCTAGCGAACTTCATAAAGGAGGAGTTTTGGCCGAAGGGTGTCAAGTTTCGGCGGTTCCGCGGCCGGCTCCCTGACTCAGCGGGGTTGCGAAATGCATCGCATCCATAGTGTGTGTTTTAGTTTTAAAGTTATATTTTATGATATGTTAAGGTATTTATCTATGGGCCCATAGTTGCCTGAAAATGAAGATTTTTCATTTCATTTCAATACCAGAATTCTGGAATTCCGAAACACATCGAGTTCCTTTTCGAATTTCCTTAACACATTTTTATAAGTAATTAATAAAATATTACATCCCAATAACACTCAGACTTGTCGCCAAATAAAAAGGTGCAATACAACTAATAAATCGTATAACAAAGCCTTTAAAAGCCTTCCCCATTCTAGCCGTAAGCCTGCCATCTGTAAATTACATGTATGACAAGATCTGGGTCGATCCGATTTATCGGACGGACTTAATGGATCGGCTAACACATCACTTTATTAATTACTTTTTAGAAAAAAACAGGGTCCCATTTTGTTTTATTTTATTTGAGTACATTTTATTATATTTTTTTTGATGCGCTGGTGGCTTAGTAGTAAGAGCGTGCGACCTGCAATCCGGAGGTCGCGGGTTCAAACCCCGGCTCGTATTTACCAATGAGTTTTTCGGAACTTATGTATGTACGAAATATCATTTGATATTTACCAGTCGCTTTTCGGTAAAGGAAAACATCGCGAAGAAACCGGACTAAATCCAACAAGGCTTAGTTTACCCTCTGGGTTGGAAGGTCAGATGGCAGTCTCTTTCGTAAAAACTAGTGCTTACGCCAAATCTTGGGATTAGTTGTCAAGCGGACCCCAGGCTCCCATGAGCCGTGGCAAAATGCCGAGACAACGCGAGGAAGAGGGAGGAAATTTTATTCTAATTTTTAGAGAAAGTCTCAATCGTGTCTCAATCGCATATATGTTTCCATTTATATGACATGTGCTATGTGTTACGTTATGTATTATGTAAAATCATCTTGTCATTCACGAGGAAGCGTTCTTTGACTCGTATTGTCATGTCATTAAAGGTTAGATTTGACTTATCTGCGCGTCAACGTAGATGACACGAACTATTGTAATTAGAGCAAGTCATTTCATTAACTGGTTCAAAAATGTTATTAAGAAATAACTTTTATGCTTAGATCTAGATTAAGATTGTTGCATTCTGGAGAACAAAGAAGGTATGAGAATTTAATACAAAATCCCGCCCGGATGATCATATTAATATTACCCACCAAACCTTATAATTGCGACATCCGAGACAAATATAATAATAGATACTTCACACATTAAAATGCGAGCGGTTTGAGTTGAAGGGCGTGCCAGTAAATTAATTAGCTTTCGACTGAAGTTTCGTTTTGGGATGGATGGGCATAAAAACATATTTCGGCCGAAGGTATGGTTTCGCCCAAAAAACTGCCTGAACTTTCGGCCACGCTGACACTGTATTTTCGGTAGCGACCGGCCGAAAATTCAGTTTCGGCAGGTTTCGGTATCTACATAAATCATGTAGAAACCGAACTATCAGCCGAAACTAGAAACCTAACATTAGATTTCAGTAAAAGATAGAGTTCGATCAGACACTATAAAATATACACTATAAATAAGTACAGTACTCATTGTACTAAAGTGCAAGTGGTAGAGGTACCTACATTTTCGATGCAAATTCTTCCTAAATCCATCTAGTATAGACAACCACTAACGTGCTCTGTTTAAAGCTTTAGACGCCTTGAAGAATTTATATTACCCATAGACTAGTGCCATTATTTATAAGTATAGCACCAGTCTGACTCATTCTACGTGACTGTACTGCGGCGTGAAGGGCTTTATGCTGAGTAGGTACCATAGATTAACCTCCTATGGCTTCCGCGTATTGAAGCTTTTACTCGTGGTGCCAGATATGCCGAACCACTCACTTATACCCTACATAATTTCGCACGATCACCTATGTTTTACTACGAAACATTTTTTTTCCTAAAGTGTTTGTAGTTTGCAATAATAGTGGAAGTCTCTTTGTAACTCCTTTTACTGACTTCCGCTTCTACAAGATAAATAAATAATAATAAATATTATACGACATTATTACACAAATTGACTAAGTCCCACAGTAAGATACAAAGTTTCATTAATCGGCCCATCGTCTTAAACGTACCTATAGATGCAAAATACCAACATAGATCTACAACGCACTTTAAAAATTCATAATTTATGCACAAAAGCTAAAAATATAAAATGTCTTCTAAATATACGCTAATTTATTTTTAAGGGAACTCATCGATTACTTTTTGTTAAAAACGTACAAAAAATTAAAATAAAAAAACCACGGTCCCGAGCACCCACATCCATCTCGCTCACGCTTACGTACAGTGAGAGTGAATTCTACAACAGAACACAAACCTACGGGGCTACTCCTAGAGTATCTTTTTGCTGTTTTTTTAACTTGGTACCTTCTTTTATTCTATTATAGTTCAATTTGAATTAGTTTTTTTTTAAATGGAACTCTGTACTTAGGAGGTTAATAAGTTCTATCTAGTGGGCGACTGATCTGTGGTATGTACAATCGCGCGGGAAATTGGTTTCCCAATCGTTGGGGAGTTCCTTATCCCAAAACTGCGTCGAATTGACGTTTTCGCGGAATACTAATGCATATGGAAGCGGTTTGATTTATTCGAGTGCACTGATTTGTTTATTTTTATTGAGGGGAAAAAAGGAGTTTAGCTAGATATTTTTCGGATTTTGTTTTCTTCGTGTGATACGAAATGGTCGATGTGACATCTTTGTACGCCGTATTTAAGGGTCGTTTTCTATATCACGTGACGTGAGACATACCTAGAGTATTTAGTGATATGACAATGATATCAAGAGGTCGATTCTGTTTTAAATTTATCCTGTTTTCATTTTTAATACGATCTTGATATGAGGAGAGGCTTTGATTCCATTACGAGAGCACCAATCAGCGAAAGTAAAAAAAAAGAATACTTATAGGCTAACGCTCTAGTGAAGGTTCAGGGTATTGTGACCAACTAGCCTAAGCCCAACTACATTCTGCCCTTAATGTTAAAAATGTCCCCTCGTTGGCTTATACATATTGTGATGATATTGATGATAAATAAGGTAAGTCAAAAATAAGTGCGGATCTTTTATGGAAAATTGGTTACAGAGTTCTTTAAACAGCTTTCTACTATGCGAGCCATATTCAAGGTTTAGATTGAGAATCAGGTTCTTAAGGTTTTATTTTAGATAGCATGTTCAAAGTGAACATATAATTTTAAAAGAAACATGAAAATACACATTAAAACCATAGGATATTGCAGTAATTCTATTGATTTCGAATTCACAGGAATCTCGGCTTAAGCTCAATGGAATCGCACAATCGAGATGGAGCTTGATTTATGAACCGAGAATCCGCCCCTGAAATATTACGACAGCGGAATAATGATTTTAAAGCAGTAGAAACACTGCTGCAAAGTGATAACTTCATCCTCTAAAATACATTAGGAGGATATTCTCAAAATACATTTCAGTTTCACCCAAAGCACGGCATACTGGCAGATCATTTTACTTGAATAATATATTGTTGCGACGCTTCTAAAATGGAAGCCGAATATATATAAAGGGAATAAATAATTTCAACGCCCGTTCTACCCGAATGTACATAATACCGCGCTAAAACCAAATTAATATTAAACTTTAAGAACTTGACAATAAAGTCTGAATTAAAACAATTAGCTTTTAAGCAATAAGTAACGGACACTTTAAGCAGGGATTTAACACGGGAGTGGTTAACCATTCGTTACGTTAAAACGTCAGGGGCGACATTTGTATGGCGTCCCAATGAGACCTTATTTATATTCTTAGCACGTATGCAAAACAGAGCTGGCTTGGGTAACCACAATTTCAAATTGAGAGCTAGCGTAACCTGCCTAATTTCAGCCACCCGCCTACTATCGGTCAAAAATACGGGTGAGACTGGCCAACGTTAGGACTGATTACGGTTCCAAGGATATTCAATTGTATATATTAGCCAAAACAGGTTTATCGACTGCACAAGCTATATACAAACTCGGATAGTAATAGATTCTATCTCTCTCGCATTGCAGGAAACGGAAAGATATATATTACTTTAATTGCTTGGACAATAACGTCTCTCTCGGCTGGAAAAAAATGAGATTTATGGCCATCACTGGAATTAAATAAAACCACCCAGTCTATCACAATTATAGAATTCCATGGAAGTGAAGTATTTATATCAGGCAAATCCTGATGATCATGAATGAAACAATAAAAGTCCTTATAAGAGAAAAAATATTTCCAGTAACATTAAATAATAAATAAAATAAATAAATATTATAGGACATTATTACACAAATTGACTAAGTCCCACAGTAAGCTCAATAAGGCTTATGTTGAGGGTACTTAGGCAACGATATATATAATATATAAATATTTATAAATACTTAAATACATAGAAAACACCCATGACTCAGGAACAAATATCCATGCTCATCACAGGAATAAATGCCCCTACCAGGATTTGAACCCGGGACCATCGGCTTCGTAGGCGACATTAGTATAGTAGAATGCGGTAGATTAAAAAAAACCTAAATCTGTGCACGTGAGAGATGCTGCCAATTGGTATCCAAGTATGATCAATTTGTCGAAACTAAAACACGTCCTGTAATCCTAGTCTTTTTCAAAGTTCCGGACAATAAATACTGAGTAATTTTTTTTTAAAGCTGCCATTAAGAAATAGGGTTAACAATTTCTCTCGCTGTTTTATTTTGAATGGTAACTGTGTCTTATTCTTACAAGATTCCGAGCGGTGCGTTACACTCCAGGGCATAACAACAAAACCTACATTCGTTACTTTTGACAACGACTGTACGAGTGTACGTGAATACAATGGCTTCACACGAGGTGAGAACAAGTTGTATCCTTCCTCTTATCAGGGCTGTTGTTATCATCGCTTTACAAGTCGGCTTTTATAAACGCTATAAGTTCCTCGTGCTTCGCTGAAGATTGTGAACAAGTAGGTTGGTATGGCTCCTTTCTCTACGTCTTAGAACCATGAGATGGTCATGGATGGGCTGCCGTGACTGCCTTCTTGACAATATCATGAGCTTAGCGAAATCATACATTGGCGTTTTCTATTAACGATTCTCATCTTGGCTAGACCCTCAGACCAATTCTAGAAGATACCATATATTTTATATATTTTTAATCTGTATTCAGGACCAAACCAAAACCAAAAAGAGATGGCGGGATAACCTCGACGCTTATTGCAGCGACTGGCGGTACCATGCACCAAACCGTGATGAGTGGCGGAAGAAAGGAGAGGCCTTTGCCTAGCAGTGGGAAGAAGTCGGTTCGTATACGGCTTCTGCCACTGGACGGCTTGGTCACTTTTTCTTTAAACAGTAGGTACCTATATGACATCTATTTCAGAGTTTATAGAGCAACTTACATTGGTGGACACCCACCAAGACGAAAGGGAAGCCATGGGAACAAGGCCCCGTATCCGCCCGATTAAAACTTCGGAACAGCATTGTATTTCTAATGGGATCGTATCATTGTCTTTTGTATTCATATCGAAGTTGGAACCGCTCTGTAGGTCGACTTAAATATGCAGAATGAGATTGGTAAATTGCAATGGCGAACTTTTACAGGATTTGTTTATATTTGGGTCAAAAACTTTGGGGAAAACCGGCGTCTTTTCTGAGCATATTACATAAGTTAACGATTGTTATACATTTTTCGAAGACTTTCACCGTATAAATTTTAATAATTAGATGGTTTTTGACATGCCTATAAGGATAAGGTACGAAAGTTAGCCTTTAATGTCGCATCGCATACCCTTATCGCATAAGTATTAAAAACATTTTTGACCTATTTACGAAATGACGCGCAGATTTGTCAAATCTAGCCTTATGAAAATACGAGTCAAGGCACGCGTCTTCGTGAATGACACGATCTATACAGCAGGAAATCAGAATCCTGCCGCCCTAGTTTTTGTGAAAAAATGGCGATTGGGTGTTGTAGAAAGTTCACACATATGACTGCGCACCAGATACAGTTGAAATTTGTCAAATTTGCATAGGTTCAAAATAATTATTTTTATTCTGTTTCTTAAGTAGCACGTCGGCTGTGTCGTAATTCCAATACGTATAACTAATGTCCTCGCTTCGCTCGTCGTCGTATGAGTGTGGAATAAAAGCCAACAAGCTTCCTATAGTCGTATCTATCGTTAGAACCCAGCTGCATATGTTTCCTAAGAAATATATGTAAACACACAAAGTACTTAATGTTAACCACAACAAATAGGCATCTATTTCTCTAGCAGGTGTAATGGCTCCGGGAAAATGCGCATTTATGTATGTATTCATACATGTACGTACAAATACGTCTGAAGGTACGAGACTAGCATCTGGCATAAATTTAGCTTAGGATAGTGCATTCCGTATGCAAATATTCCTGCAACTTGCTGCGTCTCTAATCTCCAAAGTTTTAATCTCAGGGAGCTCCAGGGACTGTTTAAACTTAGGCACTGGTGGAAAATGGAATTAGTTCATTTCAGTGTGAACCTTAGAGTGAAAATTAATATGAAAGTAAGCACTCCGTTCCTTACTTATGCAATTACATTTCAAATCCAGCATTTATGTGAGTTTGTTACAGACCAGAAGCCCTTACTATTTATTAAAATTAATTCCAATTTAATCACGCGTGACAAATCTCTTGTACTTAAAGATAAAGATAGTTTATTATTCAAGTAGGCATATTACAATGCTCTTACGAACGTCAAATAAAGCTATACCGGCTCTAACCCTACACCTCTGACCCGAGAAGATTTAAATCCCCCCTCAATTGGAGGAGGATATCCCAATATGGACCGGCAAGAAACTCGGCGGGACACATCTTTTCAAAACATTACATTTTATAATTAACATGCATTAAATAAGAAAAATAAAATACAATTTAGATTACTATAGAAATTAGATAGTAGATTACTTATTACAACCAACGGAGCGGCAGCTGATTTTCACGAGGATACATCTTTCTTAACCACTTTACGAGTTATAATCTCCATCTCCCGGGATACGATAACCGACAAAATTTGCGCCTGCATGACCCACGTTCTAATACGCCAATCGTTTGTCACTCCGCAATTTACTCTTTACCCTGCTAATTTACGTACCTAATTAGATCTAAACTTGGTTAACTGTTTGTACTTAAGTAAATTTTTCTGTACTTACGCATATGTTGCATCTGAACATAGCTTTAACAACTAATTCGACAACAAACAACAACTACCATAGTTGTCGACGGCGAGATAAGCTTGAGTTCAGGTGTAAGAGCAAACGGAAACAGCCTGTTGCGCACGCTACGCACGAACGCGAACTACGTGATTTCATTGAATCTGTAGTACGAATACACTGAAAAGCAATTAAATGAGGTAACTTTGTATAGAATTTTCCTTTGTATGGTACCTACTATTTTCACACTTTTTAAGTAGCTTTATAGCCTAGCATAGCCTACTTTTGTTGTTACAAAACGGCAGTTAAGTAGTAGTAAGGCTACTATGACTATAATTCGCTTCGCAGTATGCACATCTGTCTTTAAACCATTTAGCAAATAAGTAGGTACATACCAAACCAAGACTTTTACAGCTACGAAAACTAGCGTAACACGACATAGTGTGCAAAGTATAAATTATCTCAAATTTGTAAAACAAGAAGCAAGACGAGCCGTAAAACGTTCCGGTTCGATTCCCAGCCGTTGACATGACTAACGAAACCACAGACTATTGTCTTTTTGTACCTTCAGAAAAAAAAGTGTACCTCCAAAAACACCCTTATTCCTAAAAACATACAGATGATATTCCGGAGTGAGGATGGCAAAATCATTTTAGCAACTGTACCTTAGTGGGCCCGGTTGCTCGTTTTTTCAAAAGATAGAGACATTTTTGATGTCGAACAGCTTTTATGGAGATATCCGATTACGTTAAGTTATCAGATTCGCCAAAGTCCGATGATTTGTCTTCGTTATTCAACGTCAAATAAGATAGAGATAGTAAGTACGTATACACGGTTCTCACGAGGAACCCGAAAGATTTTAACCACGCATTTATGAGGCCAAAACAAGGAAAAAATGTTATACGAGCTTAAGAGGGAAGAATAGCTTTGCGATCGTAACGAAATAACGGTTATTTCGGGGGAGAACGGTTCTCATTGACTAAATCTTAACAAATCACTTTCATTCTGATGTCGATCGCTTCAGCATAATATAGTCTAGGTTTAAAGGTTTCGCTTTTTTGAAATTATTTTTTAGTCCTGCAAATTTTGAAAAAAGGAGAACCTAAAAATATAGTTTTTTGTTGCATACTATACATTAAAATCATGGAGAATGGAAAATATTTAGAAGTGGAAAAACGTTTTCACATGCTTTACTCTCAAGTCAATATCGTCAAAAAAATTTTTTTTTCGATTTTTTAAAAATGTTTTTATATATCTACGAATATTGATCATACGTGATACATGTTTTTTGATATGATAGTAGGTAAAATGGTCTCGATTTTACTCGTAAGGTGCATTGCAATAACTTCGAACGCGGGGTAATTTTTAATATGGCTAATATCTCTAAAACCAGAAGCCCTTCATACTTTGGTAACAACTTACCAAGGCATCTTGCGTTCTGTTGTACCCCCTTTAGAAGTTACCCCAATGCACTATATATTTACTCATAGTGCAAATAAAATCACTATAAAAAGTCGAATCGTAACACATAATCTCGGAGCAGAACAAGTTAACGAGCGACACATATGTATTAATTAAACATGCATCACGCTGTTTAATTACCCCAAAACAAACTTTACGACATAATCCTTGAATCGACCACCAACTACGTGGGAATGGGACGACAGGTGCATTTGGAATCTACCAAAACGTGAGCATGATTATTTGACTTACGAGTATATTGGACTACTAAATGACTATTTACATTCTAGCGCTATGAATATGTTCGAATTGTAAGTATTTGAATCATATTGTTAAAAAAAGAAGCGTCATATCGTTTAGCGTTATAATCCGAGCTAATATAGAATCAACGAAACGAGTTATCAATGTAAAATATTATTCGTTTGTTTCATTCATTATCAGTGAATTTCATTAAAATCATTAGGACTGATTTTGACACAGGTACAACATTGCTACTTGATAGTCGATCAGTTCACGCCATCTTGGGTTAATTGTGACCTTATAAAACCACCTACCACACTACGTGAGACAAAAGTTTATTGCAAACTTACCAAAACATGCGCGTGATTGTTTCTATCGTCGACCCAGGCGACGAGTAAATCTGCTCCTCGCATATTCCTCGCAGAGTTGAATCCGATCCCGACGTAACCGCGGGTTCGCGCTTCAACCCTAAAGGTAATACTCGAATCAGAGTTCACCCATCGGAGAACTACATCCCCGTTTTCATCTAGGCGTTCTGAATGTGCCCATATTAAACTAGATTCATTGTAACTTTTTGAATCAAACACATCTCGCCTATGTCTCGGCTTATATTCGTTCACAATTCTACTAGTTTTAGCACTCTTTGCTTGGACGTCTAATAGTCGCAGCGCTTGAGCATTTTGCGTTGGATTTGGAGGCAATTCATTTGGTTGAATGTGGCTTTTATGTGTCGGTAACTTAGCATCACATGTCAAAATCGCAGCTAAAGTGATCACTGTTTGCAGACGCATTTTTATTTTATACTCGCTCGCTCATCAGTCCTGAAACAAAAATAAAAGCAAATAAATAACGGGTTAATAAATTTGAAGGTAAGGCTCGTGAGAAAAAAACCCGTATCCCGTAAAAAAGTTAACTGATACACTTAAATTAAAACATGGCCCCCAAAACCTGATGATACGCAACTAATGAAAGATAATAAAAATTATAACATGCGGATGTAATCATTAAACGGGTATTATTTCCGGAGTATGGCCCCTACTAGGGTATTAACTCGTGATTACATTGGATAACGAGGCTGGCAGCAGGAGGTAATGGCCTGTTTTAGAGATATGGCGGCCATATGTTCAGATTTGTGAAATGACTTTAACTGTATATTGACATGAGTTTGACTGTTATTATACCGCTGTAGGTAAGGAGTCATTCGTTCTGAACAATGCTTGCTTTTGCAAGTGCCTGTCTTATTGCTTTCGTAAACCTAATTGCAACGATATAGAATCTACCAACGGTCATAGCTTTAGTAAACTATTACCGATTGTTACACTAGTGACGTTAGATCTGTACCCCTAGTGTAACTAATTTCGACAGCGAAACGTGACGTACGCGTTTGCGTTAAGTGTCATTTTGTATGAGATTTTTGACTTTCCAAAACGTCCCGCTTGGCGCGCTGTTCAAAAACCCATACAAAATGAGACTAAACGCAAACGCGTACGTCACGTTTCAAAATCGAATTTATTTACACTAGGGGTACTGTTTACTCTTCCGTGTCAGCCTGGCAGATAATAGGCGTTCTTAAAAAAATACATACTTAATATAAATAGTTATGTCTTCGTGTCTCCTTGTAAAAAACAAATAGTAGTGGTGACTAATCGCCCATTAGCATACTAGTCACAATTCGGCGCCTTTCGTCCGAGTCATTGGTCCCATAAAATTGAGATACGCACACAACTCTCAATTAGGTGTTTTATTCCTTGTTCGCAGTTGGATGTTTGCGTTTCAAATGTATTTATAGATGTGAAGAGATTTAATATATTGTTAAGAAAGTTGTATTTCATTTATTGGTGATAAATAATAGCGTAGCGAGGCCGGATAGGGATACGCGGCCGGCAACCCCCTTTCTCGCCGAGATTTGTATAGTGCTTTTCTCAAACTTGCAATGAAATAATTTTAAAAAATAGGATGACGATGATGATGATTGTTTCACGTCCTAATGTGATAGGTTATTCAGTGCGTGGGGTATTTGAAGGGGAACAAAAATATAATTATTTTTGCGCTACGACGCACGCAATTACGCTATTTTTCTTTTCTTTTTCTTTTTTTTTACTTTTTAGTGTTTTTTTATAATTACTT
The DNA here is from genome assembly GCF_033807575.1 of Cydia pomonella. Classification (NCBI taxonomy): domain Eukaryota; kingdom Metazoa; phylum Arthropoda; class Insecta; order Lepidoptera; family Tortricidae; genus Cydia; species Cydia pomonella. The sequence goes on along the minus strand of NC_084718.1, from coordinate 13,492,280 downwards.
TGGGGTTAATAAAAGGGGAACGAAAATTTGATTATTTTTACAAAGATTTCTGCATGACTGAAAAAACAAAACTTTATGGGGCCGTATCTCCTAAACCGTGCATCGTAGCGCAAAAATAATGAAATTTTTGTTCCCCTTCGAAACTCTGAAATAATATTTAACAAACACAAAACAGAAAAAAAACACAAACAAGATAAAAAAAAGAAAAAAAAAACATAATGGTAGAATTTTGCTTATAGGTTTTTTACGGTTGAATGCCAAGACGTGCCATAATAGGCCTAGGTGTGTAAGGCTGTGTGAAATTCCTTTACATATCATCTTCGAACATCGCACCTGATATGTAGTTAATTGGAACCTAAACTCATAAGCTGCGAATATTTACAACGTGATCTCAAATTAATAACTTAAATAAATTGCTAAAACACGTGCTAAAAGTAAACATATCGGCCCTTAAACCCTTTAAATATTTACCCGCGTTCAAGCGCTATTTGCTAACCAATAAGATCAATCCGAACGGCAAATAGTCCTCCATAAAACCATCTTGCTTCTAAGAGAGTTTTATGCAAAAACAGAACAGTCATAAAATCAACGTAAGCCTTTTGCCTAACAAAAACGTAGCCCTTTATGCCCCTTTCTACTTTCAGGATGGTAATAAAAAGGCAGTGAAAATATACGGAATAATTCTAAGTGAAATTCGGAGATGGCACTGTAAAATGTTTTTATTGTGGAATTGAAAACGGCTATATTAAAACAAAGAGAGAATTGTTTTTGTTTAAATTTGACGGACTTTGCCTATCAAAAGTTTGATGATATAATATAATGCAGATAAGATAAAAACTTGAAAAATTTGAATAGCCTACTGATTTTTGAACATTGTACCCTATTTTGGATCGATCAAAATGTAGGCCAAGTCGCAACTCGGGTGCAAGTTGACAGCTCATTTATCAAAATCGGCTCAAGTTTCTATGACTGAATACATGTGACTAACAAATACGAATGTGAAGACACTGTAGACTTACATTAGATTGCTAAAATCATAGTCCCTTTTGGTTTGGCCGTAATTGATTAAAAACGCGCTTTTCGCTTCGTTTTAATTTTAATGTAACATTACAATAACCGGTTATTTTTAAGTTATTTATATAGCTTCCGCTTACAATAAGTAATTCAAGTTTTTGCTTGAATTTTAAATCAAAGCAGAGGCTTGCAGATAATACGCAGACAAGTGCGCTCTGTTGCAACTCCCAAGGTCCTGTACTATTGTATGTTATCGGTTACCTAATTAATAATTTAATATATACGTATACTATAACATTCTAAGAATGAAATGTGAGCCATCATTATGATTCACTTGCCCTTTTCCTATAGCTTGGGGCCGGCGTAGCATGACTCTTTCCTCCATACCTCATCATTCATACTGATATCTTTTCATATCTCTCACACAGTCCATCCATTTTTTCCTTGGTTTTCTTTTCCTCTTACTTACTTAATGAAATGTGAGAGTGATAGCCATAATAACTACATTAGACATATGATATAATATTACTTCAACACACAAACAAAAAAAGGAAGCACAAGTGCTCTACATATTTTGATCATCAACATCATCAGTCACATTCACTTACCCACATTCCATATTTGCTCCATTTGTGGTTGAGTTTTCCCCGTACCGCAACTCGTGATTTAAGTGATTATGTCTGGTTCGCAATGCTCGTACATGGCATTCATGGAGATTTAAACCCCAGATTGAAACATACAACTTTTGACATTTCAAGAGTGTCAAAGATACTGCACCATTAAGCTACATCGAGCAGCCATCTTCATTTTCTATTACATTTAATACGGTTAAGTCAAACATGAATCTATCTACCCGAGTATTTAGGCACAATATACCAAACGGTCGCAATAACAGGCTCCTGCCATAAAGATGAAATAGAACTCGTCCTTACTGTCAACCAACTGATTCCAAGACTTTTCTGAAACTATAAAATATGGTTTTAAACATTTCATTACGGGCCCTAAAATGAACACGCTCTCATTTCGAGCAAAAAATCCCACGCTCCATCTGTTACCGAGGCACCTTGGATCGCGCGGTTTCCAATTGTATCTCGTATCTCGAGGATAAATCATATTAATGTCCCATGTGTGATGTACGACTTCTTGAATAATAAAAGCGGCCAAATTCCAAATACGAGAACTGCAGCTTTTGATGAAAAAAATAAGAGTTACACACACTGTAAAAAAAATATTTCAAGTGTCACCAACAAGTCAGGAACCATCCCATTATTTAAAAAAAACTTTAAATCCAATAGTCGTTGCGTAAAAACATACAATTACGGTTGCCAATGGAGAGTAATTTCGTGAAATTACTGTCATAAGAACAATTATCCCTTGGCGAGAATGAGACCCAATATCTGTCATTAGCACTTCAACTGTGAACAAATTAATGAATGAACCGGCGGTGCGCTCCATATGATAAATATAATAATACACTAGAAGACGTAAAAGCACTACCTACTTTCCAAGTGGTAACCTGACATTAACCATTTGCACGCTACTTCATGTCAGTGACACTTAGAGATGTTTATTAGTGTTATATAGTAAGTTAAACTGATCACTTTTCAGTTCACGCCTGATATTCTTAAATATCTCAAACACACCTAATACATAGATACCTACAAAACGAGTAGCTGCTTAGAAGTTAGAAAATAATACAAAACCCATATATTTAAAAATATTTGAACATTTTAAAGTAGGTTTGATCTTACTTTTTTCGGAAGAACATTACAGTAAGACGTTTCCTGAACACTTTATCCTTTCGAATTTCTTAACGGATTTTTTTACTACCAAGTTCAAAAACACCGCCCTACACTAATGCATCAAATTAAAACACCTTCAGTTCTATTATCGGTATCCGGCAAATAAACTCATGGAAGTGGCAGCAAAAAAACTGGAATGTAATAAATTGTTTCTGGTACATTTTTGGGCAAGTGATTAGTTGACACGGAATTTTAATTACACGTGCACGGGTTCCAGATAAATCGGTTTTTTAAAGCTAAATTGGTAAGTCCCACTTTTTTGTTAAGCTCATAAATAACGTTTGGGTGATGTCATAAAAATCTTATATCTAAATCAATAAATCCACAATTTAAACAAAGTTTATGTTTGGCTGTTACACTAAACAATACAATAGTGAATAAGTAATATGGCTTGGTACACTCAAATTTTTAATTAGACAGAGTAAAAATTGTTAATAAAGGTAATTCTTTTAGGAAAAAGCACATTTCGGTTGTCAGTGTTGGCGATTTCTAATTGAACTAAGGACTTATTTTCAGCTTTTGTCCATCTTTGTAATAAAATTGCGTTGGTAACAACCAAAATAAAAGCGCAGTCGACTCGTTTCAAAGTATTACCGTTTCAAATGCCCTGAGCATCTTGTAAAACTACAGCAAAACGGATTTACGATTTGAATTGAAGTTTAATTGCAGTTGCAACAATCTCCGTCCCGGCTTCATTTCAAATCTAATCTAATTTTAATCCAACTTCACAATCAATTCCACTACGACCGTACACTTTGTAACTGATTGTAATCTCTTGGAGTTTTATTTTTGTTTATGTAAAGATACTGAAATGAGCGGAGATATTTGTAACATGGAATTTGCTTTCCACTACTCAATGCTTGATCTTTTACTTACGCAAACGAGAATAAAGCCTACACGTTGATTACATAAATTGAATATAGGGTTTTGGGTATTTGCTTTTATACGAAAAGTATTTTGAAACAAATTTTGTGTTATGTTATAAATGTATTTAGAGAACAGTAAGTTTTAAAATTCTCATTCGACTTTGAAATTCTCATTCAAGGCCCATATGTACGCGAAAGCAAAACCAACAAAAATGGTCCGTTTACCGGAGCGGTTTTCAACTTCCTCCCTGTAAGTGGATAATGATCTCCGATCTTGTTCTGGCCGATATTCCCATCTCTCCGTCAAACCATTACATTGAGACATCGAGATCATTAACAACTCTGCGTGATTGGAGATCGTAGTTGAACTGGATATTATGAGTTGGTGAGTTTGGAAGGTAGTTTAATAACATCCCTTGTTCTGGCCGGTGTGCCAGCAATTGGCAGTTTTTGTGGCGCTTCCGTTATATTCCTAAGACATTGGACGTGTTGAAAAAGCTCCAGACGCGGAACAGGTTTTATAGAATGGCTAATAATGGGCATTAATAATTGTTATTTATTATGTTTCAGCGACTAGTATGTAGAGATAATAAATGAATACTTAAAATTCTAGACCCTTGGCAGACTCATGCGTCTTTTTCAGCTTATAAAACATTCTAAAATGCTACAGATATCTTACGCCAGAGCGATGAACTTGACCATACCAACTCCTTTATGAGCAGTAATTTTGGGAAGATAAGTTTCGCCGAGTCTTAAAAGTCGTTAAAATTTTAGCACTTTGTATCTATTTAAATACTGTATTTCCCTTATTAGGAATAACCATGATTCAAGCGTAGGTATGACATATGTATCTAACTGTAAAATTGTATGTCATATTAAAGATACGAGTGGGTACCTTTATACCTGATTGTTACTCGTATGTGAAGAGAAGCAATCTAATCTATCCATACACATGTCATTTAAACAATATTTTTTCATTCTTTGCCATATCGTAATCGTTTCTTTCTTTTTCGCGACTTTAATGGAACTTGCGATTTACATTTGCCTAATTAGTTGCGCACGAGTGATCATCAGATAGGTTTTTATCTGAGCGTATGTGCTTTCTAAAGGTCATATTTATTAGATGCAAATATACTTAGATAGCCTATTGTGAAAGGGAATGCAGCTAGTTTGTTCGTTGCCTTTGGTTACAGATACGAGTACATGGTCTTTGTATTTGAATCTTTTTTTATGTAGGATCTAACTGCCAATATTATATATCATTTAGCCGCACACAAACTAAAACTTGACAAGACTAATGCAATTTTGAATTGTAAAACTACAATGGAATGGGAAACCCTATTAACTATTAAACAGATAACGCCAGACACTGCGTCTAAATATCCCCAAAATTTTATTCAATAAATATAAGTTAGTTCTTTTGAATGCAATTTCCGATTTATAAACTCACCTTAGAACCAGGTGATTTGAAATTAAAATCAAATGGTGTAATATTCCTAAGAAGAAAGGAATGGGCCAATATGAATTTATGTGGCATAATACGTATGTAAATGTTTCATTGTAAGCGAGTCACACCAAAGAATTCATGTTTACATGCAAACCAAAGTACCAGTTACACGGATTTCTGGGTATTGCAAATGTCTTCCTAAATATTTCTCTACCCGAATAATAAGCACTTGGATAAAGACATTGCCCTCTTTGTACAGATGTAGTGAACAATTCTTTGCCAACGTATTTTCTCGGAAACTATTTTTGTACTGACTGAAAGTATAATAGCTCCTCTACACGATGGCCCAGTGTTGGACCAGCGAGATGGCCATGCGATGGTTATGGCTCATCAACATGATGGCCCAACGCTGGACCAGCGAGATGGCCATGGTTGAGAGCACGCACTATGGAATGGGCATTCCCATCCCGCCGCGCCATAAGCCATCCAACACTACTACCCGCGCTGGCCCATCTTAGTGGGCCAGTATGATGGCTGATCGTGTAGAAGTAGAGAAGCCATACCACGTTTGTGTGTTTCCGTGAGAATACGATGGTAAAGGGCTATTCACTACATCTGTATATCGTCGGACAAATTTGGTTATGGAAAATAAAATGACTGGAGCCCGCATTTCCGTCAAGACGAGTTTTTTTAGTGTTCTATTAGTGTGAGAAGGAGCTCAGTCAATTTCACGTTTCGGTCGATAATTTTACGACATTAAAGTTTAAATTCGTGTAATTAATTACGTGATAAGTTTGTATAGGAATTCGATTTCGATAAACTAGGTAATAATAAGGGCCTTATATTGCTTAATTTTACCTGCCTGTAGTAATGAATTTTACTACCTAGGTACACATATACAATGCACATGTATTCCTAGGGATACATTTTTTTAAAGTATAATTCATAGCGTAAAATAGTTCTGACCTGTAAATAACTTTGTTTTACTAGCAACATCTACGAACCACGGTCCCCTTACTTAGTGAAACTGGCTCTGTTTTATCCCAAGTAACCCGATGCCTTTTTTTCTTATAAAAACAAGTATGTTTGATAAACAAAGTCGTATGTTATCTTTGTACATTAATATTGGAGCCGGAGCTAACGAAATTATTGGTCTGACAACAAACTGGAGCCTTAGAGCGTTTTCACATTGTCCGAACCGATATCGGATGTCAACAGTAGTAAATGCGCTATGCCATTGTTTTTTTTTTTTGCATTGTCGCTTTCTTTTGAACGAAGAGTTGGTGGCCTTGCGGTAAGAGCGTGGGACTTTGCAATCCGGAGGTCGCGGATTCAAACCCCGGCTCGTTTGAATTTTTCGGAGAAGGAACCATCGTGAGGAAACCGGACTATCCCAATAAGGCCTAATTTACCCTCTGGGTTAAGGTCAGATGGCAGTCGCTTTCGTAAAAACTAGTGCCTACGCCATTTCGTGGGATTAGTTGCCAAGCGGACCCCAGGCTCCCATGAGCCGTGGTAAAATGGCGGGACAACGCGAGGAACATGCTTTCTTTTGAACATTAAATAATAATAAAATGTAGCAACTTTTTCACTTTTTGCTTCTTTGTAGTCGTGTTCGACATCCGATATCAGATCGGACAATGTAAAAAAGCTCTTATTCGACGCTTTAATGTATCAGGATAAGATTAGATTCGTGTTGGTTTGAGTCTAATTTCCTTGCAGCCGGAGGGTAAGATGACGTATATAATGTTTGATATATTTTAGAAGTTAGTACGTTTATTATGTAGTATGTACACTTGTACAGTAATTACATTTGAAGAATCAATAACGCATTGGTTGCTCTGTAATAAAGCAATAGTAACAAATGCGTGTGAGCGTGGCGCACTCACATTCATATTGAATTAAGTAGTATAGATTTTTTAAAGTAAATATGCGGCTTATCTATAGTTTATATTAATATACAGTTTTACATCATGAACAACTCGTATTGGTTTGTTTATTTGAAAAGTGTTGTACCGTTTGGAAAAATAATATGTTATAGCAAGAAATGTTGAATGAATCTTTTTTTTTTTAGAAAAATACAGCGGATCGATCTTAGCTAAAATTAATCGATAAAAGTTAAGTCGAATTTGTGCCAAAAATGTAAACTTTTAACTCCAGAAATTTTACTATTATTATATTCTAAGTCACGCGGCTTTAAGCGGCATATGAGAAGAAGTACACTTTTTTAAATTAACTGTCATAAAATCACAAGGTAAAAGCACGTATCGAACTTCTACTTTGTTTATATTAAGTAGTGTTGAAGTTCAATTTAGTATCTTTGTTCGATAGCAACACTCCGTTCGACTGTACATAACAGTTCAATAATATAACTGTAAACAATAGATAATTATTCTGGCCACGTCTGCCAACACGCATAGCTTTGGCGCAAAAACACATCCGCTATCAATCTTCACAGTATATTATCTAGTTTAGTGCTTCTAGAAACGCGCATACCAAGGCTCATTTTGAATAAGTATTATGATGGTAGCTGACATGTAAATGGTTTGAGTGATGGCATAGGCGAAATACTTCTTATTATTGCCGCGTAGTTTTTGCAAAGTGCTCAGACGCATTTAAAAGGTGAAGTAGATAGCGCTGTACGACGTCATTCGTTTTGTGGTACTGGTAACTCGACTGTCAAACTTTACCGCTTGGTAACATAGTTACCACGTGTGGTTTAGAAACATACATCAATCTACATAAGCTGTCAAAACTGCTACTACAAATTTTATTAATAAATTTAGTATGGGACCCACCTTGTGGGGGAAGTAACCGTCTGCCAGAAATAAAATTTCATACCGGTTTATTAGGCAAACGTCCGGTTTTTTATCCCATCCCATAGCCCAGTACTTAGTCAATCGCTTTCACCCAATAGCTCATTTTAGATTCCATCGTCTTTACACCCTGGCGGGTGCTGCCTCTGCGTTCCTTCCATGACAAGGCAAGGGCAGCATCCGCTCATACATCCCTTACATCTCATAAAAGTGTCAAAAGGGCTCTACGTGTTGGCTTCGGCTCCGCGCACGCCTCCCAAATGTCCGGGACACCATTTTTCCGTGATGGGTAAACGCTTACTAATAATTTTATTTAAAAAAGTATTTTGCTCCTACGTTTGCTATATTTGAATCGTAGCATTGCATTACGTACCTTGTACGTATGTACCTTAATCCCTGGAGATAGTACGTAAACAAATACCTATATCATCTAGCAAATATACGGTACTGTGTACTGGGAACCATGTTCGTGTATTCGGTATCGTGCTAATACTGAGCTAGATAGTCCATAACTCAGCAAATTACCGTGAAAGCTCAATATGCACAAATACCGCAGTGCAGGCATTACCTAGGTACTGTTCGTGACGACAGAACATATCTGCATTTCTAGTATGACAAGTGACATCCGATATTACGGAGCATTTGTCGCTTTCGTATGGTTTTCATTTGAAAACAGCTATTTTACAACAGTAAGCACCAATCATTGTTAAATGCGCGCAATAAGAATAAAAGCTGTTTCAATTCATTCGTTATACGCTTTTTTTATTCTTGTGCACATATAACTTAACATGCATTTTAGTAAAGTTTTAGTGACCAAATGGCCAGGGGTCGGCGTACAGTTCTGACTCTTCTGTTTGCCGATACTACACTAGATTTTGCGCACGAGATTCGAGGAAGCAAAATGAACCGTTCTCCATCAACACACCCTCCCCCTTTCATCGAACCCTCGGAAGTCGTGTACAAACTGTTGCCTTCGACAATCGACAACGTAATGTAGAATTTACAAACATTATCAGTTTATTTAGTTACGAAATCATTACAATTAATCCTAAACAACGAAGACTAGACATCTAGCTCCCACGGTATTTTAACTTGTTAGACGAGACTAAAGTTTAATTCTTTGCGCAGAATTGTTTTATGACCAATTGTTTGTAACGGTTGTTAGAGAATGGCGTTTTAATAATTACTTGTTGTCTAGACAAAAAAAAATTGTATTTAAATTCTCAACTTGAACAAATATATTCTTAAACTTTTGTAGCTACGAGTATGGTATTTATACTCTGAGAACAGATAACAATCAATTTCCTTGCTTCGAATTTCTAACTAAGAATAGGATTGCTCGAGATAATTTAGTGCTCTAAAATCTAGGTAATCCTGGACTATATTGGAATGATAGCAAAAACGTGTGTAGATAATTTTGAACAAATCGCTTTCGAGGCTGACTCCACAAGTATACCATGCCTCTTTTTAAAAGGTCTGCTATTAATACTGCAAGATATAAACATTATTTTTATTCTCAAGACTGACAGTTCTGAATGCCTTCCCTAGACATTATGCCCACAAGAATAATATGATCCTTTATATCCCAAGGAATTATCTATGTGAACGTGTTAGTAGCCGCGCTTAGCCACGTAATATAATAACACAAAGTAAGCATTCAAATGTACAACCTTATATTACAACAATTGTGACGAATAGGTAATCTTCTTTATTGCATTTATATATAATAAGAGCGGAAATATTTTGTAAAATAATACTTAATTTGAATTCTGAATACAAATATGATATCGTATTGTGTGAATGTTTTTATCCTTTACACATACGAAATTCATGACAAGCTGGTAGGTACCTAACTACAGTGACTATACTTGCCGCAAAACTAGGTTGCGAGTTAGGCCATAATGCCTATAATGTAGATAGGTAGGTATAGTAAAGTTTTCATTCATTCATTCATAATGCCATCTCTTTTCTCTTGGTCGATCTTAACAAGGGTAAAGGAGATAGCATTATGATCTCAGTCGCAAGTTAGTTTTGCGGCAAGTATAGTTGTCAAAAATTTTCTCGGTCTAGATCCCAGTGCGCCCTCACAAACGGCAAAGAGGGTGAAACGCCGGAGTGGGTTTAGTGGGTAGGGCCAAATTCTCCCCCCCCCCCCCCCCTCCGTCTTGCCAGGAGAGGGGAATGGAGCGGCGAGTCCCACACACCGTGCGTAAATGCATTCCCACTCCGTAAAAATAAAAGATCGTAGCAAGTAGTAGTATAATGTAGATAATCTGTGGTCTCGCCAACCCCTCCGGGATATAGGCGTGACTATATGTATGTATGTCATCTTTTATATCATACCTTAATATCATCATAGTAACGTGTAAAAATGGAACGACCAGTTGATTCCGTTGACTGTGCCAATTCAATGAGCTAAAGTGGTCATCGATTGTTTCATAGTTAAATATCACTATCGAGGCAAACAATTCCAATAAATAAACACATGGATTTACATACCCATGAGTGAAGCCAAGGTTACCCACGTTTCAATTGTCAGTGTCAATTATACAACGCACATTCCTCGACGGAATTACCTTTGCAGCTCACGTTACTCGCAATAATTATGAGAAAATGAGAAACAGCTGTGTGAAAATCTGAACAATAGCTTTCCAGACGTATTGATTTCTTTGTAGCTCAGCTAAACGTGAACTCTGAACCGAGACGGAGCCGAAATATAGCAAAAAGCAGAAGATATATTAAAATTCATTAATACAAAGTGAAAGTAAAACTGTTATGTGAGCGAACCGAGACAAAGTGAATGAGAAACCTTATCTTAGAAAAAATAACAAAATTAGCTTTTATTCCACTTTATTATTGATTAAATTAAATGTGTAAACATATGTAGAACACGCTTAATATAATCATCAGACCATTAGGTACTTATAAAAAGATTTATTAATTCATATCGGCACTTAAAACAGACCCGTCAATTTTGTTCAATGACTCATCACATTGAGCGAATCGAAAAGGACATTCTTAATACTAATCGTGAAGCACGAAACTATATAGCTGAAAAGTATTCTGTACAAAACAACTTATGTACTTCTATTAAAAGATTGACAATGTTTCCAGAGTTTTCAAAAGCTTTCTGGAATCAAATATTTAGCACCGGGGACAAATTATTTGAAATTGAAACCCTTTTAGGTTTTTTGAGTTGATTGAAATTTTCAAAAATAAATAAGATTTCTTCTCGGTGAATATAATTCGCTACTTCCAGTATCCAATGATATGAAGGATAAAACAAACTCCTACAAGACTACTATGCCACGGGACTCGTAAATGTTACAGTTTCAATATGTTGCTAACTTCGAAATATCTGCAGCTACTCAGAGCATTCCGAATTCCAAGGCGCATCCATCTGTACATTAGTAAACCTCTGTTCCCTCGCAAAGTTGCCGATGCAACAATGCAACATTGTGCGGGTATATGAATAATCTTCGCTTTGCCATGAATTCGCCGCTCGGAGATTGAGATGTATTGACATCTGTCTTCAATTTTTAACAAATAAGAAAAAAAGAGAACTAGAGCCTTCTAAGCATGTTATAATTTTAAGTGAGGAAATGATATAGTAGAACACATTAATCACCATAAGTGTCATTATAGTGGGTTTGCGACTAGACAATATTAGAAAATATACAGTTAAACAATAAACCTTATATTTTTTTGGAAGTCGGTAAAGTGAATACACATACTACGGACTTAGACATAAGATGAATGTCGCAAAAGTCGCAAAACGCATTATCCTATCCCATTATTTCCGAGCTCAATCCTCTCAAAGTAGTAATTCACACTCAAGTACACTTTAGGGGCTCGTTTTGTCAACGGAACCCTGAAATCAGAAGCGCGTCCGATTGCGGACTCGGCACGAGTGGCACCGCGAAGGGAGCAACGCCCGTGCACCTGCCGTCACGATCTGACATTCCAGCATCCGTACCTTCGCGAATTCGGAGATCCACGACGACGATTTGTTGAGCGATTTGTCCACCGAGTCGTCTGAGAACTTTGGATGTGTATGCTCTGTCTGCGAGATGAAAAATGAAGCTTCCGGATGGGCTAAAATAAATCTTCCGAAGCGCGGAAATAAGGACCGACCACTACGAACGGAATAGGTAGGTATTCGGAATGATGTCTCTTGAAATGTTGCGTTTAGTCATCGATTTTTGACGTGTTTTGAAATGTTGCGTTTAGTCATACATTTTGGTGCGTGCATCGGTGTGGCAGATTTGTTGATAGTTAATTAAATAAGTAATTACTACTTATATCGTCAATAAGATTAAAGAACGCGCCTAAAAATGGCAGTTGGCAAGGCTTTTCGCTCCAATTATAAAGGATTTGAGCCCCTGAATGAGCTTAGCGCACACGCCACAATTTCATTTAGTAAGACTAATAGACACTTTGCGTGCACTGCAGCGTTTTACAGCCTCAGTTTTACTCAATTTGAGTCGTTATGAACAATTTAATGGAAATTAGAAATTCTTCAAGCATTTATTGTTTACAACTAAATTTGAAGCGTTTTGAAAAACATCTTACTTAATATCGTTGGAAAGCTGATAATAAGATATTTTATAAATAAAACTGTACCTAAAACTGCAGAAGATTAAGTTGGATGACTTTTCATGGAATCAAAATGCTTCTAGCCGGTAACTTTAACCAGTAAAACTAAAATCAGCGAAGAACAAAGTTTGGCAACATGAACATCAATCCACTGATGGATCCATTGTTACAAACTTTCCCTCAGAAACTCAAAACTAGGCGTTCGTTAGCAGATATCGATCTTGAAGATACAAATTAAATCGGTCAACACTTCGAAACCGACACAAATCCATTAAACCATATCCACACAAAAACATTTGCACTAGCGCTCAAGAAGACTGTTACGAAAGGCGCCGCGGACCGTGAACATTCCACTAGTCACCGGGCATGAGCCAACTAGAACACACAAAAACAACAATACACACTTTTATCTTGCTAGGGCTTTCTTCCAGATAACAGGAAAGGCAAAACCCATTCAACTTTACGGATCAATGACTTTTTTCTTTACCCAAAAATTTAAATGGAACATTTTGTAAAGATCGCCAATACAATCAATTCACATGACATATATTTCTTTTAAACACGAACTTATAACAAAAGTGCTACAGTTTACATGCAAATGCCACGAAGCACGGAAGGCTATGGAAAGCGTTTATGGCTTAGTGACAAAAACAAAAACACTATCATATGAAGTGGTTCGTGCGTTAAGCCGTCTAGTTTCCAAAAAAAGCCTTATCTCTAGTATAACTTAATCCCAAGATCCGCGACAATTATTTGTAATCGAAGATCACTCTAATGCTCGTTTGCTAAAAGCGATGTGCCCAGTAAGCGTCGCTGGTTGTATATCCTCTTTGCTTGCACGATCATTGTTGAGTCAAGTACACGCGCAAACCAATATGACATGATTTCTAAATCCATAAGAACTATGGGTAATATGACAGCGTGCTTCTAATGGTTTGTCTAAACCTTCGACTCACTAGAGTTTGAGAAGCTACTGTAATTCCACCCCTGCTCAGAAGTAGTCCGTGCGTTCAGCAGCTGCACCGCGCATGCTCCATCCAACCAATTCTTTACGGGACCGTTAATGACTGGCACGGCGTCCGTGGCAAAACGGCTACAATGATTCCGTAATTAACACTATTCGGAGCACACCGCCGCCACGGCCTTGTTTCCGATTCGACTTGCTCTATCGTAAATCGTTTCACGAAACTGATAATAAACTGAGGGTTAATGGACAGGTGCGAGTGGACGATCTACAGGTACAATTACTCCGTGGTAGGATTGGTAGGTAAGATGTTTACGCGGAATGATACCATAATTGTATTAAAAATCGCAGCGCTATATTTTTTTAAGAAACCAGAAGGTAGATGACAGGTATTTTGATAACCATAACATTTAATTTACATTCATAAGCCTCATTAACAACAAATAGTGAAACAAAATTACTTAATTAAGTCTTGATTATAAAAACGCGTCATTAGTGCAGGATGTTCCAAATAATCATAATAGAAATTGTTCAAACCCAAAGGGAATCTGGTTAGACAGGACGAGCTAAATTGTGATTGTACGTTATATTCTTATTTGCCTAATCTAAAATTCCCAGCCAGTCGCTTTCCATTTACGAAAGGCTTCTCCCACGGGGGACAGATTCAAATGATTCGTTAAAATATCAGAAAAAATTGCGCGAGGCTATTGCTAAATTGACTTTTATTCCTTTTTCCATTTTTACAATTCAAAATAACCAAATTATGACTCATATCTACGTTATTTCTTGGCTTTTTTTGGGGTTTTAACATAATTCGGTGGAAATATTCATAGATTTTTCTATATTTTACAATATTAGAGGTGTTTCTCATATTGCAATTCTGTTTCCGCAATGATTTTTTATCAAATTCTGGCGAAACGAGATAAGTAATAAAGTAAAAACCAGCATCAATGTGCTTCCTAGAAATTAGATCGTGAAACATCTAACAGTCACGGGTCATTTTTTGTTAATCGATGAACGCTTTTATTAGACATGCGATAAGTGTATCGATGTTCCGCAGACATTTCACTTCCTTTCTTTTTGTCCGCATAATGCAAATGCCTCCGATCGTTCATCCCACGTCCTATGTTGCTCTGTTCTTAGTTATACCAATTTCCTTCACATCTCTCTTCAACTTTGAAGACAATCTAAGCTTTATCGTGTACAGCTCAAAGTTTCTTATCGAATTCAGCCCTAGAATATGATATGAGTATTGGAGAGTAAATGGCCTGTTTGCGCTTCGGCATTTTAAATATCGGCACAAGAACTTGGTTCATGACTGAATGCAGTGATGTCTTTAGTAGATAGGTACAGGATTGTTTTGATTGTAGATGAAGAAACAGGATGCTGTTGGTCTCTCGTAAAATTTACGATCCCATTCAAGTTTATCGTGTATTAGCAATTCCGTAATTTAATAGCTGAAATTTTCAAACAATGTGTGTAATAATTACAGAACTATATAAAGGCAAGGTTCGTTTTTAAGACGTTTACTTGTCACTATTATTTACTCTTCGTACACTCGTCTATCACTTACTTTCTTTACTGCTTCTTTTCTATTTATTGCACGGTTTGAGGGTGATGGTTTGATTTACCTATCAAATACTTTTACAGCGTCCGAAAGTATGTAATAAATATACTAAATGAATGTCAGCCAAGTATGTTTATGTATAATCTCCTAGAAAGTCATCTCACTTTTACATTACTAACGTGAGAAATATCCGATATCTCGAATTGAAAGCATACCCCGTAGCGTGTGAAGATTATTGATATTGTATCTATTGATAAAATGGTTTCTGCGGAGCAAAAATGTACTGTAGGTATCATGAGAAATTCAATCATAAGAAGAACGCTATATAACTTTACGTGCAATAAATATTTAACACTTATGCTGCAGTCGCTTGAATTCCATTCTTTAAAACTACGAGCAATCAAGCAGAATTTTTAACCGTTGCAACATATTGTAAGGGAAACGATCCATTCATTCTTACTTTTATCAAGCTAATGGAGGCTAAGCGATGTTCGGCAGTGTAACATAAGTCTAAGGAACAGTTTAACTTGTATTACATGGCGCTTGTGCCTTTCCAATTCTTTTTAAAACGCGGGAACGGACGTTGAAAAAAAGGGGCACGGCGGGAACACACCTGACAGTAGTGTTGCCAGTTTTTGAAAGGAACGAGTGAATGGCGGCTTGGCACAATAACTTGTTTGAATTTTGATTTTGAAAGAGATTTTTCCCATGCTAACTGGTTGGGATATACTTTCTCATTCCTCTGCAATTTTCCTGTAAGACGTCAAAGATAAATAAATAACATTTTCCAAGTTCGTGACTTCAAGTTGCTAGTTACCCGTAAATAGCTACCATCTTATTAATTTCTGACTAGGCTAAGTAGTTTGACCGCTCCAACTTGTTAACGTGCAAACTTCAAACAACATAAATTAGAGCGCCATTGTAAACGTAGGTCCGCCTATAATGGCGCTTGTACATAATTAGCATGTATAGTTACATTATTGTTTGCTAACCGTACCCCCAAACTTATGAAGGGACTCTTCGGCATATATTTGTCTTATCAAATTATAGAAAACAGTTCATAAAAAAGATATGTCATCACCAATTTGAATAAGGTAACATTTTATTCAACATTACCATAAGCTTATTTAACAAGCGTCAACGTAATAGACGAGTCATTCACATTGTATCTCAACATCGTTACATCATTCAGTTCAGTGACAGATCAGTCAACCTTACTCCTGCCTCCTGCGCACCGTGTTTTATCATTTGAAGCACGAGCGCAGGCGAATCGTGTTTTTAGGCCCACCAGTGTAACGTGACCTCGATACCCTTAATATGTAAGGGTAATAGAAAAGGGCTCTTATACTGGATCTTCCGTCGCCCGCGCTCTGCGAGGTATTACAATGAACTCCTGCGCACCATTCATTCGCCCACACCGACCGTTGCGTTCCTTTCCTAAACTCGTTCTTTATATTTATTTTAAAATTCGAACCGTACCTTCCGTCCTTTTTAGGGTTCCGTAGCCAAATGGCAAAAAACGGAACCCTTATAGATTCGTCATGTCCGTCTGTCTGTCCAATTCTGTCACAGCCACTTTTTTCCGAAACTATAAAAGCTATACTGTTCAAACTTGGTAAGTAGATGTATTCTATGAACCGCATTATGATGTTTACACAAAAATAGAAAAAAAAAACAATAAATTTTGGGGGTTCCCCATACTTAGAACTGAAACTCAAAAAATCTTTTTTCATCAAACCCATACGTGTGGGGTATCTATGGATAGGTCTTTAAAAATGATATTGAGGTTTCTAATATCATTTTTTTCTAAACTGAATAGTTTGCGCGAGAGACACTTCTAAACTGAATAGTTTGCGCGAGAGACACTTCTAAACTGAATAGTTTGCGCGAGAGACACTTCCAAAGTGGTAAAAAGTGTGTCCCCCCCCCCCCCCCCGTAACTTCTAAAATAACAGAATGAAAAATCTAAAAAAAATATATGATATACATTGTCATGCAAACTTCCACCGAAAATTGGTTCGAACGAGATCTAGTAAGTAGTTTTTTTTTAATACGTCATAAAAATTAAAAAAAAATTTTTTTTCATCAAACCCATACGTGTGGGGTATCTAAGGATAGGTCTTCAAAAATGATATTTAGGTTTCTAATATCATTTTTTTTCTAAACTGAATAGTTTGCGCGTGAGACACTTCCAAATTGAAAAAAAGTGTGTCCCCCCCCCCCCCCCTGTAACTTCTAAAATAACGGAATGAAAAATCTAAAAAAAATATATGATATACATTACCATGCAAACTTCCAACGAAAATTGGTTTGAACCAGATCTAGTAAGTAGTTTTTTTAATACGTCATAAATGGTACGGAACCCTTCATGGGCGAGTCCGACTCGCACTTGGCCGCTTTTTTAGGAACATACTTGGCAATATATGGTTTTTGGCTTATTACAAAATATTATTCAAAAAAAGATTTGTATTTCTTGTAATTTATATTTCAGGAAGACGCAGCCAAATTTTAACCAGATTAAATATTATAATTGTATCACAATACGCAACATTCGTGTTGAAAATATACCCATCGATAAAGTTCGATAAATATTCATATTTCACTCAGTAAATTAAATTCATCAGAACTTATTTCATCATGGAAAATATTGCTTCAGGCCTCGACTATAATTTCATTATCCAACTAGCGGGGGCTTCGAGAATGGTTTTCCATGTTTCTGAAACAACACCGGGACTGTAAAGCCAGTATTCCGCGGCCGTTCGCGGCATTATATTATTTGCATAAAGCTTACCTTGAGAGTGGAGGGAATCCTTAATCAGTTTTCGGTTTAATATTGTGAGTATTTATTTTCATATTACTCTCTAAGTTTGAAATCCCCCGGGTCAATGCTTTACCTCTATTCGTCCTTTACCTGCCGATTGATTTGATCTATGAAGTATGTGTCACATGCCGGCAATCAAAGATCTTGCAAAGATAACAAAATACCTGCGACCTCCAAAAGTTTTTCCCCGAATAGAGTTGATATGGCAAAAATGGATGAAAAATAAGTGTTTTGGGTTACTTAGACACTATGGAAAAAGGAACAGACTATATGCATTTAAGGATTATAAAATAACATAACAACCCTACTTTGTGTTCCAAAAAATGCGCTGTACAGAGTTAACGCACAACTATATATCACAGCGGAATTTCTGATAATATCTATAAACCTATTCTTCTTCTCGTAAATTGGCTCGTATGCCAAATACATATGTCTGAGCTATAGTGTCAGTCTAATTTCGCTAGAATATGCTGAAATCATAGTGCCTCATTAATTTTATTATGTTCGTCTTCTTGTGGGAAATCAGCATGCTTCGATTCACAAATGGATTCAGAATAATTTAAAAGGCACACGGCTTGAATTAAACAAACACATTCGCAGGGAGTGCCGCATCGAATTTAAATAGTCAATTTTTTATCAACTTGACTAATAAATCAAAGGCAATTATTTTGTAGATTTCTTCTTTCTTTTGATGTTCTCATTACGCTTGAATTAGTTTTTAGTCTGAAAAGACGCACAAAACATTGGGTTTATTTGACCTTAAGTAACTTAAGTCACCAAGAATTCAAAAATGAAAATATGAAACCTATTTCATTTAGGTCATCTTTATTGCCTTGTATAATATTAACTAACAAATTCATGACATCAGACACTTACTTTTAATACAAAGAGAATCCCAAAGTAAAGCAAAAAGTTGTAACGATTTCGAACCATTTCGTCTTGCCAGTTGGGAGCCAGTCGCGACGATCATTAAATGAAATCCCAGCAATCATTCATCATCATCTGTGATTTGAGCAGCGCTTAGCCTGCCAGACCGAGCTGCTGCAGGTTGTAATTGAGAAAAAAAAAGCATTCTGTGGTATGCAAAGTTTTGGTACCGCGGCAAATTAGACAACGGCAAATATAAAAGGTGCAAAAATAATGAGCTGTCAAGACAACTGAAATTATAATTTTGACAAACCAATAAGATAACATATGAATAACCTTAGTACGGTCACGTCTGAAAATATTGACACGAAAAATTGCCAAAAATATGTATACACAACTTTATTGCCCATATATTAAGGTAGTGTATACATATTTTTGGCACATTTTTCGTATCGATATTTTCAGACGTGATGTACTAATTACGTTAATTTATGAAAATCAAAAACGGAGTGGTAAATACGGGACCCTAAAATCTTTCTACGTTTTATTTTAACTTCTTCGTTTTGCTTTATTTAAACATACACTACAAACTTGCAGCCGAAATTCAAGTCGATTATGATTGATTTATGTTTTTATGATGTCGATTTTGAGTTCTTATTTCAAAACAAAATTAATCGACAGCCGAATTCATTTCAAACTCTAATTGCTTTGGAGATTGTACCAGGTCGATCTTTATCACGCAAGTAACGTTTAAAAGCCGATCAATAAGTACCGTTCTCAAGTTTAGGTATACAAACACACCCAGATACAGATATTGCTAATACCCTAAGTAATGAAACGCAACAATAGGTATTATTAAAGTAAATAAGTACATCTTGATTAATCTTCTAATATAATAACCGCGCTACAATTTCTAAGTAAGCAATTTTTTTCCTGTAGTTTTGACGTCATGCCATTATGTAAGACAATGAATGTACTTAATTAGAACTTTACAAATTGCATTAATAATTAGCTACTTACATTCTTAAGGCTGGCGTCCACTAGGCTCGCCGAGGCGAATCGCAATAATTCGCCTTCTATATATTGACTATGAAACTGCGTCTATTGACGAAGAGCCCCGGCGCGTCGAATCGAATTTACCATTCATAGTAAATGTATGGAAGGCGAATTATTGCGATTCATTGGATTCGACTCGGCGAGCCTAGTGGACGCCAGCCTTTACGTGGCTCTCTCAATGGCAAGATGTAACAAAGTATCGTCTAATTAGTGCTGTTATAAAACGCAGGTATATTACAAAAATAAACTTAAAAACGGCACGCGAACCGAAAGGAAATTGCTAAAATGTGTTTCTTCGTTAATGTTTCCCTTCATTTTACTCCCAGTGTAATTTTAGGCACGCGAATGAAGCCCTTGGGCAAAAAACCACTGAGTAAACGGTAGCCATTCGATATTATTAAACATGCCTTTTTGTTTCATGTTATCGTGTTCATATGTAGAGGATGTCCGTTCGGACCCAAGGGGTCATTACGGACGAAGCAATCCATACTTTTTGCCAGAATATCCTTGCAAATAAATACATTATGAGGAATTACTGGCGCCTTTGGTATTCAAGACATTAATTTATACCACTAGCAGCAATAAACATGTTGATAAGTGACTGGATTGTAATTTACATGCAAGTTGTATCAAACGATGACCGTGAACCGCAAAGTAAAGTACATATTGCTGGAAATTCCGACGTCATTTCGCAGTTAAGCAAATCAGGCACGCATCAACTTAAACCTATTAGTATTTACATAAACCAATTGTCATATTCATGATTTAGTAATACGAAATCATTCGATTACTGTTAACAACGTATTAATAGAACAGTTGATAGATAACTAAGGTCAATTGCACTTAAGTATTATGAATCAAAAGCTGTACTCGCGATCGGAGATGCATAAGGGAACTTCCAAAAGAATTTACAGACTCGCTAAAACTATAATTTCTTAACATACCTATTAGATTTTCTCAGGCGGTTAATAATTTATTTCAATCTGAAAATCATCATACTGAAGCAATTGAGGCATACAAAATAATAGACAGTTCCAATTAAATTAATCAAATGCAAAGAGAGCTACGGCTCCGTTAATTCAACTAATAATTATAACAATCCATAAACTTTCAGACGCCTAACAGTACAGACAAGTTCGTGACAAGTACTAACAGGTCACGACATGTCTCTATTTAGAGTCAAGATGTTTAGTTTTGAATAAACAGATGAGATGAGTCAGAGTCACAGACGTTTGTAATGCCCGGCGGTAATATTTCATTGCTTGTTAATTCATATTATGACTGCTTGCGCCGACTACATAGTTAGCACATGTTTCGGACTAACCAGAGAAATTGCAATATGATCTGTTACCTCCTCTGATTTCTACAAAGAAATCGGAGTTGAACTAATTAAGGCGACGCAAAAAAGCTTCGCTGGAATTTTGGCTGGACTCGAAAGGTTTTCACTGTCTTTCTCGTTTCTTACATTTCCTCCTCAAAATTCTCTTCGACAGCAAAGTTCCTCTGTTGAACCTTTTATTTTACCCTTACCTTCAGTGTAAAAAGTGACATTCTTAAGGATTGTTCTATTGCCTTGGCTACTCTGACTACGATTTACATAGGTAAACTTATCCGCGCAGATATCACCATGGTTCCAGTCATTTAGTTAAAATCAAACTATACTATAGTGAATTTGGCTTATTCTGGGCTCTGGCCATAAAACTTTTAGTAGCACAAAGTAAACAAGCAATTGGAAATAGAATTCTATGGAAGTCACGCCATAGTTACGATAGTTAAGATCTCTGATAGAATATGCTTGTAGTATGATGTAACATAGGATGCTTGTTTAAACGACAACTTCCCTGTTTCTCTAGGTATGTAATTCTTAAAGCCATTCCACAAACCAAGTCTTGGAAGGTGAATTTGCCCGAAACAAAGGAAGTTCCGGATCTTTATGTCAAGTTTAATGGGAGAATACAATTAACCCGAATGAACCTATTAAAACAGACTCCGAAAGATCTTTGCGATCAAGAAGTTTTACCAATGCTGTGTATATTTATTGTGTTAAGTATATTTTTTTGGATATTGGTAGCTCTAGTTTTTTTTTTTTTTTTAGTTCTAGTTCTAGGTTTAGTTCTAGTCTTATAATTAGTTTTAGTTTTACCAGGCTTCACTGAAAACCAGCGTCCCGTAGTGTGTCGTAAGACTAACTTCGGGACATCAAGCTGAGTGAAGACCTTTTAGCGCAATTTTCTGTGAGTATAATTAAATATTAATCTAAATTTTGTAACTTTTGTGCTAATAAATATTTCTTATTCTATTCTATTCTTATTCAATAAATTTTACTTTCATTCACCCTTGCTTTCCTCGATTTTACAGGATAATTTGTTTATAATAATTATAAGATCAAAATATTTCTAATAGGTCAGGTAAAATATATAAACTAAAGTAAAGGAACGTATCAATATACATACATTTACAAATAAAAAATGGGGGCTAGCTCGTCACCCGATGGTAGGGTGCCCAGAAGGCTGGTGGCATTACCGCGCTGTATGGCGATGCCAATTCGTTGGGCAAGGAAAGAACTAGCCCTCTGGTCACCCGTAGCATTAATGAGACACTTCGCTAGCTCCCTAAATATATAGGTATGTTTCTTTACTTTAGTTATATTTTTTTTTTGTATTTTATGCGTTTTAATAAGTTAGTTTATTTTAGGTTTTGATTAGCATTACCTATTAAATTTGAAAAATCTTGCAAAATTGCATCCCTGGGTTAATGAAAAAATAGGAAAACTAATATAAATAGTAAAGTAGAATGCTCTCGAAGCAAGAGGTTCGCGTAATGGCTGTATATTTTTTCCTACAATTTAGTTGGTAATGCGGGTTATGGTATCTGTATAGCAGTTCTATAACATAACAGCATATGTGTGTGCGAGTTTCTTTGTATTATCTTTTTATACTAGCGCGGTATGAATGCAGCGTCATTTGCAATCCCCCAAAGATATATCGTACAAGCTTTAACGTTGTATTAGAGAATTACTCGAACTCCACGAAAAATAAGTGTAGTTTTTGCAATTTTTGCATGTTTATATTCTTCAAACACATGACATATTATTTTATATAAAACGAGCAGCAAAATCAAATAGAACGGTTAGACTGAGTAAATAATATGATCAATGAGACTGATCAGAACTAGATCCAGGACATTCTTTCAGCAGTAATCTCATAGATTTTAATCTAGACAGACTCCAGAAACAAAGAAACACTTAATTATGTTCGAAAAACACAATACCAATAGAAGGAATGCACCAATCGGATGTAAAAAACCTACCTAATCAAAATCATAATCACACATAACGCAGAGTTCCTGACCTATCCTTCATACTTTTTAGTAAGCTACACAAACTTTAATGCTGTTGGTCTTAATTAGCACCTCCCACACTCCCACGGTATATTTCCAAACATGCTCCTGTCTGGGAAACATTATGTTTGATCTCTACTCTTATTTGACATGTGCTAAGTTGGGAACATTACTGACTGTTACGTTTTGAACCTGTTCTCATAATGTAAACATGTACATTTACCTTTGCAGATTCGCAGAAACAGAAATGTTACCGAGAAATCATTTGGTTTAACACTTTAAAGTTCACGTACGTGATGTGCATTCGTGTGAAAATTGTTTGCATACATATATAACAGTTACAAAATGTGCAAAGCTTTTAAGTTTGTTATTAGGAATTCGCCAGTCTTTAATTAATTTAGTTACCGTCCCTCTAACCCACATTGAAAATGACATGCCATAAATAATAAGGATTCGTTCGTTAATAAAAAAGCTACGGAACTCGAAACACTTGAATGGCTTAATATCGATACGCTTACAAACGTCATGATTACAAACCATGAATAGATGTCAGCAAAAAAACCCTACAAAAATCCAAAAGGTCTACTATGGCGTCTATGGCCATAAAAGACCCTTGAGACAAGACAATAGTAAGGACTGTTTGGTCAATACAGACAAC
The DNA here is from genome assembly GCF_033807575.1 of Cydia pomonella. Taxonomy (NCBI): domain Eukaryota; kingdom Metazoa; phylum Arthropoda; class Insecta; order Lepidoptera; family Tortricidae; genus Cydia; species Cydia pomonella. The sequence continues at coordinate 13,468,467 of NC_084718.1, read as the reverse complement.
GGAACGTCGAGAGCCTCACTATCCTTTGTTTTATTGTTGTATTGTTTGACTTGTTATAATCTCAAGTGTTGGCGGATGCATGCGTAAAAGGACAGTGCGAATTATTTAAAACGATTACGAATACACTAAATTCAACCTTAAGGCAACGGGATAAGATAAAGCATTATTTTCTGTTTTCTGTCACTGCGACAATGCGGATGCAATTCCGTCCATCAAAGAATTTATCATATCTATTTTAAAATATATTGGTATCTACTTATTTTATTATCATGTCTTGCCCTCAATGGGCCCCAGCCACTACACGTTTCGTTAGTCGGGTCCCAAAGTTGGTTGAAATTGATAGATTTACTACTTGACTGGACTTTTTGACGATAAATTCACAGAATGGATTAAAAACGGTTCTGGGTTAATACTGTCCTTGAAATGTCAACTCTGAAAGTGTAGTTATAAGGTTCAAAATCAATGAAAATAGGGAAGAAATGTAATTGGAAGCCAACCCTTTGCGCCAGCGCAGCTGACCAGTGAGAGGGTCTCATTGTTAACTTAGTAAGTGGTTTCTTCTTGTTTATTAACGGTTATTTTAACTTTCATTTGAACTTTTAGCAGCTGTTAGCATGTTTAAATTTTAAATGTGTAGTATGGTCGTTTGTCTGTTTATAAATAAACTAAAGGCGTGTATACACTGGGTCGACTTATATATTATAACAAATCGATGTCCTACGTGTTTTAGCATGAAATTGCCGCGTTTTGGTAAATCTATGAAATTGCGCAAGTCACCGTAACTTGTCATTACAATCGAAATACTTTCGCTAAATGATTGAACCTAATTATTAAGTATCTATTGGTTACTTAATGTAGTGGCTATGTTTGATGTGCGTGGGGGAACTAAAATCGATGATTGAGTTAACGTAAAATGTGAACTTTCGTGAGCTCACATTTTCATGCTATATATGCCTATTTTATCCTGTGTGCATCACGAAACGAGCGCTTTTGCACACATATTCGACCATCTCAGTGTAATCTAAGGCGGTTATAACATTGGATGCGGGGGGCCTACCGCGAAAATCGATACTCGCAAATTGCGGGGATCTTTCTCTTTTACTCTCACTAAGACGTAATTAGTTAGAGTGACAGAGAAAAATGCCCGCAATTGACGAACTTCGATTTTCGCGGTTATAACCTTATATCCCTGCTATAGCCCTGATCCGCTCCGCTGTGTGCAAGCGAAAAGTTGATATACGTCCTAGCGCTCTTTCGCTCTCACACCGGAGCGGTGTGCGGATACGAAAGTGTAATAACCGCGTATACACGCCAAGACTTGTTAGTCTATTTTTATACAACATGTGGACCGGAAGATCTATTAGCTCGACGCGGCCTCGACCCCCAGAGACCCTCATTGTTTGCAGTTCATACTGTTCACATTGCACTTACGAGAGTGGTGTTCTAGTACAATTACTAATTAATTTAAAATTGCTATGTACATGTGCACTGTGCAGTTAGTATTAACGGTAGCATATCAAACAACGTATCTGCTACAGTGGAATACTTTGGAGAATACAGATATGATATTTAAAAAAATATCTCGACAGTTAGCGTTCAAAAGTAAGTATCTAAGTAAGTATAACAATTATATGGTTCTGTATCTAGAAATGTATCTCTTTTGTTAAGTTATCAGAGAATAGTAGATATTGACGCAAAGTCTGATACGCTACTTATATGCTTACTGTACAGTCGACGTCAAAGATATGTTTACATTTTTTACCTTTCTTCTTCGGTCTTCGAAATATGGAGAGAAATTTAAACATATCTTTGACGTCGACTGTACAATGTTTGAAGCACACTAAAAGTAGTTAAATTTTTAATTAACTTTACCTCTAATTTTTTTTTTATATATTGCTCAGGTATTTATAACAGCGACTTTGCTGCCAAGAACCAGGCAGCGTCATTTCGTATGGAAATTTCGGAGCCGATCTTAAGTTATAAATGTTATAATGGTAGAATTGCCATTAACCTACTCTACAAGGTTTTGTTATATGTTCAAACCCTTTTTATTTCTAAGATTGGTAGATTCTCAAATATTATTGACTCATTTGAATATAGTCGTAAACCTACTTACTCATAGTAGTCATAGTCTACTCACTCTGAGTCATGACTTCATGAATAAGATAGGAATACTTGAACTATTTTGAACATCTTGTTTTATTTGTTGTTGCCGTGACGCATAGTGACTAATAAATAATAATTGAGGTAAATAATACGTACTAGAAGTCTGCGTACACTATTCTTAGGCTAGTTGTATACATATATTTTTATTTTTTATTAGCCTATTTGTGTGTCCCACTGCTGGGCAAAGGCCTCCCCTCTCGCTTTCCAAGTCTCCCTGTGCTGAGCAAGATCCCGCCAATCCTCCCATATCCAAGTCGTCCCGCCATCTCTTCCTCGGTCTGCCTCTGCCACGACTACTCTGGGGATGCCAGCTAGTCTATTTTGGCCCATCTGTCATCATTCATCCGGCAGACATGTCCAGCCCAGTCGCACTTTAGTCCCACTGTATATTTATTATATTTAAAAAATAATAGCGTTGGAGAAATTGTCGACCCTGCGTAAGATAAGTCTATCTATTGTATAATATCAATATAATACTGAATTATTTAAAAATAATTTTAGTGATTAGTTTATTTGGCACCCAACTAATTAACTTCTAGGATTATTGCCCGCATAATACCTACTTCCTTTTGGTATTTGCGCCGACTGCGTCACTTTGTTGAAAAGATAAGTAACACGAATATTTCGGAAACGAAGTATATTATGGCATTTCTGCGCTTTTACACTAATGCTAACTGTCGCATCCGGCAACAACAACTGTTCACGAACGTAAAAGTGCCTTAAGCAACTCGAAACGTCTTTCTGGATTTCCAACAATAAATCTATTCCTATTTTGTAAGATCCGAGTCAGAAAACGAGTTCATTTCCAACGGTTTTTGGCTACCCTAGTCATAAATAGGCATTTCGGTGTGAAGTAGAGTGACCTCATTTTTATACTAGAATTGTCACAGGGCTCATTGTTAATTCCGCACCCCAAATTAGAGACCGACGGGAAATTAGAATCAAGGTCGCTAATTTGAGACGGTTATTAGTTGAAATTATTTGAGTCAATAAACTTACAAGATTTGCTGTTATATCTTATCTTTGAGAGAAAAAATGCTATGTAGGTACCTATACTATTGCTAACTTGCTAAGAAGTTTTTTATCCTTGCAATTATTAACTGTAGATATTGCTATTGTCTATCTGCAGTTATTAATTGCAAGGAGGATTAAAGGCATAAATATGATATTCAATACATTTCTAGCATAACATTGCAACTGACTTTTTTCTTTTTATTGATGTCATTTGCAAAGTTATATCTAGGTTTATAACTTTACAAGTCATGCATTAGTATGTTTAATTTGATTCAATATGCATGTAGATTTTTTTATAATACAGCTTTGCCTATACTCGTGTATTCGTCCGAGATCACACTAATCTAATTAATTACTAATAAACAGTGCTATAACATTATACAACGCAAAAATTGCATGCCAATGTATTAAATTAATTAAAGTAGTACATACATTTTTATACACTTATTAGGTCAAATCAATTCAGCACGATCACGACCTTCATAAGTTCCGAATTGCAATCCGAGTCTCAAGAATTTTATTTACATCGGAAGGATTGACGTTTGATCTAATATTACCTACACTTGATCTGCATTTCAAGTAATTAAATAATAAGGTTTTCCCGAGGGGCTACAGTACGGAGTTCTTCAAAAAAGGAGTGCACAGGTTTTTAAAGGGTCGGCAACGCGCATGTAATGCCTCTGGTGTTGCAGGCGTCCATAGGCTACGGTGACTGCTTATCATCAGACGGGCCGTATGTTTGTTTGCCACCGTCGTAGTATATTAAAAAAAAGGCAGATTTTGTGATATCTCTGTACGAGTATTTACGGAAATTACAGAAGAATTACCCTTTCTATGACTTTATGGTGTTATTATAGTAGGTGTAAAACCGTGTCATATAAATTAATAACCGTGAACTCAAAATGTTTTGAAATGCCAGCTGTAGCATGCAATAAGCTGGAGTTAGACCAAGCCAAATCTGCAGCGATATAATTTGACAACTACTTAAAAATATATACATATATGGCAATGTTTCTTAGCTCTGTCACAAAGACATGTTGATGACAGGTAATTTGAATGGAGTATCTTAATATTTACACCATATTTAGAAAATATAATATTAGTTTAGATCAAGGTTTTAATTTCACAGAAAATTTACAACACCTAATAGGTAGGCTTACTAAACTTATGAATGTCTACGTGTACGGCATTTTTTTATTTAAATTTAGATGCCTAAATTTCACAATCGGTTAACCGTAGAATAATCATAATTATCAAAACTATTTAATTCTTTTTTTCTGTAGCGTTGTCACCTACTGATTGTCAAACACTACTTTTTATCGATCGCTGCCGAGTTAGCATGGTCTAACTCTAAAACGAAAATATAACAATGCCCTTCGAAACCTTCGAACATCGGATTCGTTTAATCGCACAAGTCGCACAACAATATCTGTCTCCACTTTACATGTTGGCGAGTACAAATACGAAGATCATGCAACAAATTAGCAATCTGTTCTTATTAGGCTTAATGGAAAATCGAAGCGTCTAGACTGCTTTAAATGTTAGTGCACATGTAGGAAACCTAGAAGAGAGTCATCCATTAAGTTACTTAGCTTTTTACTCCTTTTCATTTCTTTAAGCAGTTTATGTTATTTATCTCGAGGCACACTTCTTAAGTGGTTTAATGTAATGAATTGCCTTTATTCTTTTTTGTTACTGTCTTTATTTCTTTGTTAACTAAGATACACTTTTTTTATACTACATCGGTGGCAAACAAGCATACGGCCCGCCTGATGGTAAACAATCTCTGTAGCTTATGTACGCCTGCAACTCTAGAGAAGTTACATGCGCGTTGCCGACCCTAACGACCCTCCCTCCCCTCGTTGAGCTCTGGCAACCTTACTCACCAGCAGGAACACAACACTATTGCTTATTATGACACAATTTTAAATCATATCAGTGTTTGTTAGGTATCGGGTGTGACTCACGTAACAATGAGGTATATTCGGTTTAATCATATTCAATAAAATAAGGACATACCTACAAAATATTTGCGAAAGTATTGTTCCACTACATTAACCTAACCTATAGCGAGTATTTATTTAGTAGGAATTAAATAAGCTTTGCATGCTTTGCAGATTAAACACCCCTCACGATGAGTTCCTCCTTCCTTGACTATCCTGTATACCTAGTACTTCAGTTATGACTAACGTAATAATTTCATTAATTTCCTTTAAAAAAATACCATTTACGTTAAAATTCGAGACTATCCTAAAATAATCAACAGCATGGTAACACTATTAAAACGGAAGTGCCTCTTTAGCTTATCTGGCGCGACGAGTTTGAGGCCCCACCTGCTTTGCGTTCGTGTGGAAAACCCTTTAATTACAAACACAAGGCGGACGAAAATAAATGTGCCGTTTATTGGAAACAAAATAGTACTTATTTTCGGCAGTATGTAAATAAGGCGCCAAAGCTATAGAGATTTTATTATATACAAATCGATCTTTTACCACGGAATGGTGTGGAACCTTTTGTAGGTATTAAAATGACAGAAATAATGGAGGCCTTAGTTACCAACTGCGAACCTCATTTGGGTTAATTTCAAAACAGCTGGTCAATATTAGCACTGTCGAACAGTCGCCATCAGATATATCGGAGCGGGCAAGGTGTTTACAAATATCTAAACAAAGCTTCTATTGTCTGGATAATACCTGATATATAAAAAATATCTGAAGTCTTAACATGCACTGGAACGCCTGAACATTTCAGTGCATGTCACTTCAGATATTTTTGAGCACCTAGGATAAGAAAAAAAATGTTGACAATTACTGTAGTACTTGTACTGTAATACTAGACAGATACTATATGTGCAAACTTTACCTAATTGCTCACAAAATACCTAACTGCTATGCAACACTATGAGCTATGAGGTATTAACAATTTTGCACGCAATGTTTCGACATTACTTACCTTCCCCGGTGACTCAGAAAGCTAAACTTAGACATAAAATTTGTTTTATTAACTAACATAGGTGTCTACGTATAGTCAGTTGTAACATTATTAACATCACACAAAACATAAAAAAATTAAGACTGAATCTTTGTCTTATGTTTTGCTGCTGACTGGACCTACATAGAACACTGTAGTTATACTTACTAAGGTCTAACAGACTATTACATAAACTATACAAACCAGACAACTAAACCTAAAGGTTAAAGCGCTTGAATGTAGTAAGGTAAAAAATAATAATTTAAAACATTATGTAGGTATATATTCGAGTGATTATATAATACCATAATCGCTAATTCAATTGAACTAATTAATTCCTAAAAATCGTTAGCAAATTCGAGTAAACAAACCACCACGATCAAATGTGGACCGTTATGTTATAATTAAATTAATTAAGTTCGCTTTCCAATTTATTTACAATGAAATAGTTCGAATACCGTCGCTAAATCGTTCCCGAGCACACAATACACATTCCTTGCCTACTAAAATAAAATTAACCCTCAGATTCATTATACATAGTTAGGTTGCTAAAATAACTAAAAAATTTCGCCGGCCGGCTTTGGTCAAAGAAGCATACAAAAAGCAAAAACAAATGAAACTCACTTGCAATTCCTTTACACACTCCCACTAAGCACCAACTCGTTCACAAAATATAAAGTTTTTATACAAAAAACTGGAGAACTAAAGTAGTTTATCACAAAAATTCACTTATTTTGTTTACGTTTGATGGCATGACAGTTCGAAGTTTGCGCGCATGCGTAATAACGCCCGATCGGCCTGCCGACGTTGGACTGACTGAACTCGAAATGAACGAAACGGAACGAACGACCGCGCTCGGTGTTACCCACTTTGGCTAAATGAAAGTCCCCAAAATTTTATAGTGCAAAGAATAGTTAAATTAGCACTTCATTAAGCTTGAACTTTGGTTTTTATTATTATACTTGTTACTTGTAATGATTTACTAATAGGCAGATAATTTTTATTTATTCGGGTACGCGGTAGTGAACCTCGCCAAGATGATTCAAAATGAAAGTTTTGAATTATTTTTAAATATTTTATAAAAAAAAAGGTAAACAAAATTTTATTTGTTTTAAGTAAATTCTGGTAAAATATTGATTCAGAAATATTAGTTCACACAGAAATGCAATGCGTATTTATTTAGGACCATATCAAATTTATAGTGCTAGCTCGTTATAACTTCCAGTAGAATCCGTTTATTATGACTCTGCTTATTTTGACCAACCGCTTGCTATGACGTAATTAGTGTGTGAAGTTTGGTTTTCATATAAAATTATTCGTAATAAAGTCGGATAAGATGACTTCGCTTGTAGTGACAAATCGCTTACCATGTTCTATAAATCCTATTTTCAAGAAATTATGACCAGGTTATACTGAGACATGCGCTGCTTTTCGTGGCCATCCCCCGTCCCGTACCGTCCTTCTCTGCGTAACCGTTTGAAGCGTGTATGGCGTGCAAGTTGTTTTAGTTTTGATTCTCAGTGATTGTAACTGAGTTCTGACTATACCTCTAACACTGAAATGAAAATAAACAGACTTTTTTCAATTGATAATTGGTATCAACAAAATTAATAAATCTCATCTTTCACAAAAGAATTTATGATTCATTTTGAAGATTAAGAAGGAAGGAATTAAGAAATTGATCAACTATGTTTTATATGGCATCCGCTTAGTAAGACGTATTTGTCACTTCTTTTCTACTGTATTTAAATTTGCGATGTGTTACGAATTTGCCAAATTGGCAACATTGTGTAAAGGAGAAAAAAGTGTGTTGGTTGAAGGGTGAATTGTAGATGTGTGAGTATGCGCTTACGCATCTGTCGAGTCGAGAAGGGTGTTTGTAAAAAAACATCAATGAACTCGAATATTCGGGCCTTGTTTCGGCAATTTTTATAATTTATATCCTTGCAGTTAACATTGAGTAGCTAATGAAGTAAAAAAATGTGACTGCCTGTGCCCTGTAGGTATCTGTAGGAAGGTGTCAAAACGAGTCATAGATAATCTGTGAGGATACTCTAAATAAAATAACTAGTGAGATAATCACAAATGAAATACACTTATTTTAATTAAAAATAACACTTTTCGTAGGACAAACTTGTCAAATAAGGTACCTAGTTAGTATTTAATGGATACTTGGAAAGGTACTTTATGGGTACCGCAGTCAACTTATGAATCTTTATACCTAGTTTCGTCATATCTGTCTGTCCGTCTATCTGTCCGTGCCCTTGCTCCGTGATAGTCAGTGCTAGAAATCTGAAATTTGGCACGGACATATAAATCATTTATGCCGACACTAACCCTACACAAAAAGTGGGGATGGAAGCGGTATCGTTGGATAGGTCTTTCAAATCGATTATGGGTTTTAGAAACCATTTTTGATAAACATAATGTTTTCCGAAATAATTGCTCTGAAATAAAATAAAAAATATGTCCCCCTCTGACTTTTGAACCATGGGACCAATAAATATAAAAAAAATCTTAAAAGTAAAGCCTATTTTCAAGGAAAACTATGTGTAGCAAACCTTATCGGTTAACCCGTTTTTGAGTTTTTACAAAAAGTCTATTTTGACTGACGGGTAACCTTACCTTATACTGAGCACGTGAGCAGGGCCCAACATGCCCTTGCCTGCTATTTTTAAATGAAAGAACGCAGTAAAAGTATCTGTCACTCTGTAATACTTTTCCAAATAAGGATTTATCTCTACAGTTCGCGTTCAAAACTATGTCACAGTGTTAATTGTTCCGCGTATTGAAATATAGTCTAGCCTCTTTTTTGTAAATTATTAGATAATGTACCTAGTTGGTTACTGAGTTCTGTTACTCGATTTGCAACCTCTTTATTTCCGTTAAAACAAATGCTACCGAAAAAATAAAAAATGGCATAATGTGGTGGATTTGTGAGCTATAATTATATACCACACATAACGCTTATCTCGTCGTATCTATAATGAATTGGGACCTAAAAGAGAATCGTATCGCAATAATTGCGTTGCACAGATGTGGGCACTCGCCACACATGATTTTAAAGTTGCTTGAAAACCTAAAAATCAACAAACAATTTGTCTATCGCACAATTAATAGATACAATAGTACTCGGAGCTTCGATGACCGCAAGAGGTCTGGAAGACCACGCACCGTTCGGACCCCAGCTCTAATAAAGGCAGTGAAGGCGAGAAATGCAAGAAACCCCGTCCGGAAGCAAAAGTTGTTGGCAATACAAATGTCTGTGAAGAGAAGCTCCCTAAAAAATTTATCAATGCAGACCTTGAAATGAAAAAGAAAAAAGAAGAATGTTGTAACAGCCAGAATGACAGAGTGTATGCAAAAAACAGTCAAGAGGCGATTGCGGCTGTTCCGAGAGTGCAACGAGGCCATCACCCCTCTTATGTGATGATTTGGCTGGGTGTGTCATACTCATTATGCTGACACAGGTTCATTTCTGTGAAAAAGATGTGAAAACTGGGGCCAAAGTTTACCAGGAAACCGTTCTCGAACCAATAGTGAAGCCCTTAAGCCACACCCTATTTCAAAACCATGGGTCTTTCAACAGGACTCAGCTCCTGCACATAAGGCAAACATAACTCGAGCCTGGTTTCGAAGGAACAAAATTGACTTTATTGCCCACGAATACTGACCGTCCTCCAGCCCGGACCTTAACCCCCTGGATTATACCATATGGCAGGTTATTGAGGAGAAAGCCTGTTCTAAACCCCACACAAATCTTGACTCCCTCAAGCGGGCCATAGTTCTTACAGTGACGGAATTAGACATGACAATCGTGCATGCCGCTATTGTATAGTGATGACTGGCCTCGTCGTTTAAGGGCCTGTGTCAACGCCAGAGGAGGCCATTTTGAATGATATTGTCATATGTAATTCCTGATTTTGTGTACTTCATTTTGATATATAGTTTATTCAACTTTCGTTCGTATATTTTATGTAGGTAAAGATTATTGCAGTAACAGAATTTAGTAACCAACTAGGTAGATACTTTTGACACATATTTAATATAATTCGCTTTTAATGCTGAATGTACCTACGGCTTATCTGGCCTCCTGACCTACGACCTGTCTGGCCTAGTGGGTAGTGATAGTCATCCTGCCTATGAAACCGATGGTCCCGGGTTTGAACTTGAATCCTAGTAAGGGCATTAATTTGTGTGATGAGTACAAATTGTTGTTTCTGAGTCATGGCTGTTTTCTATGTATTTAAGTATTTATAGATATTTATATATTATATATATCGTTGTCTAAGTACCCACAACACAAGCCTTATTCAGCTAACTGTGGGACTTAGTCAATTTGCGTAATAATGTCGTATAATATTTATTTATTTATCTTATTACATATCATTGCCATTTAAATATTTACGTTTCTTTTTAACCACAGTAGTATTTTAAATTTCAGATGGATCAGACCGGTAGGTATTAAGTATTAAGCTGACAAGCTTCACTAAATAATTTCAACAACGACAATCCAATTTAATCAAAGCACCTAAACACGTAGGAACAGATTCGTAGATATACTTACATAGCTACAGCAGACTAGACACTTGCCAAGAGCAATCATTACGGGCACCTACCACATTGCACAAAATTCTTCCTACATCCCCACCCGCATCAATCAAGAACCAACCGTACTTATCAGCGATACGGTTCATTTCACTTCCCCTCATTGTTTTATAGGTAGGTTACTTATAGGTGTGGGGATGGTCTTTTATTTTCAAACAGGATATCCTGGCAGGCGTCCCGTCGGTCGTTTCCGAGCATACGCTTCGTTAGGACGCGGTACTATAAAAAACCCAGCACGTGTAACGGACAAGTGGGGTTGAAACATAGACATACCTATTTATGCAGACGACGCCAAAGGAATGAATGTTTAAGCCCAATATTGATACTTATTTTATAAGTGTTTCAAGTTCTATTATCTGTAACCACATGACATTACAATCTATATACAATTATACATTCTACTGTAGGGACTGTTTGACAATGGATTATAGGCACGATTGAGACGCCCGTCCGACTGATGACTGTTATTAATTATGTTATGTTAGGTGTTTGATACCAATGTCAGTAAAATATAAATATGAAAACTATTGAAACATTATTAACTATAAATCATGGCACAAAAAATGTGATGTTTTAAATAATGTAAAAAACAGGTCCAAGCATTTTGCTCGTTCACTAATATACAAGTCAAGTTAGTTTAGTGACACACAGGCGTGTTTGTATTTATTGGATGTTGCACAAATTTAACAGGCGTTACATTAGTCTTCTATCAATATTTGTCTGTGGTTTTAAACGATCGTTAGAAGTAATAGAACATATCTCCAACGTGCTTCGCCGACATATCAGACTAATAGATTCTGATGTCAGTTGGCGAATAGTTGGTTACGAACAACCGAACTAGAACTAGGGCGACATGACTAAAAAATGGGCTTTGTCCGTTTCAACTAGAACACTTTGTTTGAAATTGACTAAAAAATATACATAGATATCAAAAAAGTAGATGAGTAGGGAACAACTGGGAAACTACATGGTTAATATAAAATTATATCGGAAAAATGAAGTGACGAAATATAATTAATTCATATATTACTTGTACTGACTCAATGCCTCCAATGTAGTTATAATGTGTTCTGAAACACACCCAACTTGTTTTACGAGAACTGAATTTTTTTTACGGGAAGTCAACTTCTCGCGCCTTTTCTACGGAAGAGGTTCGTCTAGAGTAATATAACTAGTTGGTTACTAAATTATGTTACTGTTATCTATATAAAATATACGAACGAAAGTCAAATAAACTATATATTAAAATGAAGTACATAAAATCAGGAATTACATATGACAATATTATTCAAAGTGGCCTCCTCTGGCCTTGACACAGGCCCTCAAACGACGAGGCCAGTCATCAATAGCGGCACGCACGATTGTCATGTCTAATTTCGTCACTGTCTTAAATATGGCCCGCTTGAGGGAAACAAGATTTGTGTGAGGTTTAGCACAGGCTTTCTCCTCAATAACCTGACATATGGCATAATCCAGGGGGTTAAAGTCCGGGCTGGAGGACGGTCAGTCTTCATGGGCAATAAAGTCAATTTTGTTCCTTCGAAACCAGGCTTGAGTTGTTTTTGCTTTATGTGCAGGAGCTGAGTCCTGTTGAAAGACCCATGGCTGGTTTTGAAATAGGGTTTCGGTTGAGACACTTCTCATACAAGTTCGAAATATTAGTATTCTATTTTCTCTGTTCCCTTCACGTCATTAGCAAAAAAAAAAAAGACAAAAAAAAGTCGCATACGTAATTCAACGATATATTGACGGTTTATAATAGATCCCCGAAATAAGTCAGACCGCACCGTTCCAAAGCAGCCTACGAGTCCTCATTCGTAATAATTAATTAATGAAATAAAATTTAAAATTTAATAAAAACACCATATTTCACGTATTTTATTATACAATCAAAACAATGAACTTAAAAATTTACAAAGATTATTACGTTTAGTAAATAATTCTACTTTTAATGATCTCTACTATAGTTGACAAACAGTAGTATCCGCAGTTCAGACCGTAACTTACAAATATTTAAAAAAAAATTGTCGATTGAACGATTGATGTTCGATATTTCATTATTTCCGTATTATTGTATTGAAATAGCTTTCGTTTTTTATCGCGGTAATTAAATTTTATTGTTAGAATACCTTATGAAAATATGAGTCAAATAGTTATGAAGAAGGATTAAATTTTTTTAGATTGTATTTTTACCTTCCAAATATGTTCTCACTGCTGTCGTGAAAAGTCTTGTGTACTACACGACATCAAAGTTATTTACTACGCTCTTACTACGCTCGAGATTCTAAATTATTAATCTTAACTATGTATTATAGAATCTTTCGCTTTTACCGGACTCTAAATAAGTACTTGAAGAAATATCAAACTTTGCTCTGTTTTTGTACAAATAACTATTATCCACTATTTGCGTATATTTTACCCATTATTTAACTTTTGAATCCTTAACCTATGGCAACTCTGCACATTGCACTGCGCACGCGCGGACGGCGTAAACGCATTTAAAACGCCATTTTCATTTAAAATCAACCAATGAGAGCAGTTTCGTGTTTCGGTTTTTTAAATGGCGGATTGTAAAAAAACTAACTTTTGTTTTAATTGAAAAATCTAGTGAACATGAGACTTCTATTTATATATTTCAAAGATGTGTTGTCAGCTAGTCTTTTCTTCTTTGTACACAGTGCTTCTTCAAAACTGATCTTCTAAGTGTTTCTCAAACCTGCTCGATCTGACCCTACTCTGACTGGAACCGAACAGACGGACTTCACCTTCACGTTGGCCTTGAATTCTTTGAAGATCTTCCTAACTTTTAACCCAAGCGCTACAAGTCTGGCCCGCTGGTCAGAAGATCGGTATCCTTCCAACGCCTTACGGGCCACCGGTGGTGGAAAAAGAGAGACGAAAATAAATGATGAATAAAATATTTGATGAATTTAAGTCGCCGTGTGCCTGGTGTGCCGTCCATCATCAGGTATGTAACAAATAGAATCTAGTTTGTTTGCTTGTGTGTACTTATATTATTTAAGCGCTGGTGGCCTAGCGGTAAGAGCGTGCGACTTGCAATCCAGAGGTCGCGGGTTCAAACCCCGGCTCGTACCAACGAGGTTTTCGGAACTAATGTACGAAATATCATTTGATATTTACCAGTCGCTTTTCGGTGAAGGAAAACATCGTGAGGAAACCGGGCTAATCCTAACAAGGCCTAGTTTACCCTCTGGGTTGGAAGGTCAGATGGCAGTCGCTTTCGTAAAAACTAGTGCCTACGCCAAATCCTGGGAGTAGTTATCAAGCGGACCCCAGGCTCCCATGAGCCGTGGCAAAATGCCGGGACAACGCGAGGAAGAAGAAGTGTACAATTATTTTTTTCTTATTTAATAATGCCAGGGATAATATTACATTTTCTTTTCAAATAAAATGCCACTGATACGCTCATATGGGATACTGCTCCTTTTCTGCTAAAGTGGCTGATGGCGTGACAAAAACGGAGATACCTAGGTAAGTATTATATAACTTATTTGTCGATTTTCGATATCCCTGTAGCTACGTAACGCTTTCATCGAACACCTATTTACAGCGAAATCCCTTCTAATCAATGTTTCTACACAGCGTGTGGGTCTTTCGAAAAATACAAACAAAGAATTTGTACCCTCTCAAGGCAAGGGCCTCCACAAAAAGGTAGCCCTAGGGACGCACTTGAGGCGCAATTATTAGTCCGATAATGGGATTTCACTGCCACCTTATTCACAAACATGCTCCATTTTAATTTGACCTTTATATTGATAATAAATTTGCTGGAACGCGGATCAAACTTTAACTGGTTATTGGCGGCACGCTGTTAGGAAACAGTCTTGTTTAAGCTACCGAGTATTTTTTTAGGATCTTGAGAGCTCAGGTAAACATTTAAACGATTTTTGGGTGGTGATATAGGCAACGTGCCTTTTTTATACTAGCATGTTGTAAATAAGTGCACGGATCTCCTGCCAGTTGTCACCGTAGGTTATAGACGTTTGTTACTGCAACACTTACGATTGCATTACTGAACTTTTATGCTGATTCGTTATGTAGGTAGTAGAGGTAAGTCAACAGGGGGATTCCAGCTGTTTTACCTACATTTGTGACCGTCCATAAGAAAAGGGCCCTTTTATGGCCGTTTCTAGTTACGGAGACATTGACGTTTTTGTAAAACGCTTCAAAATTATGGTTTTTTTTGTTGCATGGAAAATAGTAAAATATACAGATAAACGTGTTTTTGTAGCTCGGTGTCACTAGTGTACGTTGAGTATTTCTATATTAAAATTGGGTTCAAAGTTTAGTAGAAAAGGGTCCTTATGGCAGACCAATAATATACAAGAATGATAATCTGTTGATAAAAATTGTTTAATAAAGGTGTTTAAGGTGTTCAAAGGTGTGTAACTGTTTCTTATAAGCATGTTTAATTTATATACATAAGTATACTTTATTTTACGGGTAGGTACAAAAAATTTTCGCGTCACATCTCACTTGGCGGCAGCGTGGCAAAACTTAGCCGTTCTTCCTTTGTCATTTACCGCCGCTATCACCGTCTCTCTCCTACACGCGACAATTCGCTCGCCGTACTCTTCACGCGTTGTTCTTACGTAAATCATGACTAGCCTCGTAGTGGTTGGTGGTGCAAATGTGTTCGCTTTAGTGGCCGACCGAAACATGTTTTTTTGCCGAAACCGAAACCAAAGGTTCGGTTTTGGCTCTAGTTTGTGTTAATATAGTGCTATGCTGTAATTATCAACAATTTTTGCCTGTATCATAAGGACCCTTTTCTCAAATATATGGGAGCGAATTTGTGATTTTTATATAACTCAAATCGATTAAATATAATTTAGAAGTCACTGAACAAAAATTGTTATGTTATAGAGGAAGATGAAAAAAATAATAATCATGACGTTTTATTAAAAAAATATACCTACCTATATATTTTACAAATCTTTTGGTTTTATTTCTATCCCAAGATGTGAGTTCCAATATATCCAAATATATACTATGGTTCAAACTACAACATATTAAAGAGTCCGCAAATTTATGTTTCTTAATTTCGTTCTTATAAGCGACTTCTTCTAATCAAAGGGAGATTTTTCACGACCTGGAAGTCAAATTAAATAAACCATAACTTAATTTCAAAGAATAACACCTTGAGATACAGAATCAATCATCATCTATGTAATTTCCAATGGGAACATACTTAAAATTAGTTTCAAACTTCTTTTAACGATTTCTCAAAACTGCAATTTTAACATAGGTTTGATGTTTAAAAAAAAAAATGGGACTTAGGGTCATGATTCTTTTTGTATTAGATAGCTCATTTAACGTAGATTTAGAATCTATACTTAACTCAATACCTGCCATAAGGAACCTTGGCATGGACGGCCACATTTGTGTTTTAAGTGATAATACTATTTTTCTTTAAGTTGCCTATTCCGTGTCTAACTACTCCCTCGCCATTAAATTTCAATCAATAATGCGGAAGGAAGAAATCGTAAAACGGATAACGATGGAGATTTGATTACTCCATAAAATTCGCTTTTTATTGATTGATTCCTTAATATGCTTCCATAAATAAGGTCCTATTTATAACGAAACAATCTCATCGTTTAATTACATCACACGTTTAGGGGGAGGCGTCTGGTGAGGTGAACATTATATTGTGATATGCAGGTATGGACGGGCAATAAGAATGGGGCCAGTACTGTGGTGTCATGCACGCGAATCCGAGCCAATCGTGCAGTCAAACGCTACAACGCTATTGGTTGATGAATTCGCATCACGCGCGTGATTGGTCGCAACTAGATTGGCTAGAATTTATAAGTGACACCACTGAACTAGCACCATTCTGAGTGCCCGTAAGGTCCGCCCTTTAGTAGGTATATGTCAATGTATGCAGGTCCTATTTAGATAGTAATTTCTTATTATCCATTTGTTATGGATATGTACTGTAAACTGTTAAAAAAATGTGATTTGCCAATAAAAGTTTGATTGGCTTAAAAATAAAATTCTGTCGATACTTATGTCAAACGTTGTAACTTAAGTAAAATATGTAAGTACTTGCTTAAAGCCAAGGTATAAATGAGTGATACTTTTAAAATAATGACGTTTTTAATTTAATTTTGTTTATGTTAAATAATATTTAATTTATTAATTTAATAGTTGTTTAAAATATTTTGATACAGATAAGATAAAGATAGTTTATTATTCAAGTAAGGCATGTTAAAATGCGCTTATGAACGTCATAAGCTACACCGGCTCTAACCCTACATCTCTGGCCCGAGAAGAGTTAAATCCTCTTATTTTCAATTGTGGCTGAATGCCGGATGGGTCTGTGCTTTCGATGCCTAACCTGTTAAGAAATGTATGTCAGGCAAAGTAGATATAGACGGCCGAGAGTAGTGATGCCGGATAGGGATACGCGGCCGGCAACCCCGTTTCTCGTCGAGATTTGTATTATAATGCTTTGCTCAAACTTGCAATGAAATAAAATAAATATATAAAGAATAAATTGTAATCAATTTGTTTTATTCGTAGGTTTACACAGCTAAAACAAATTACGAATCTAATAATATTTGATGGTTGAATGCCAAGACGTTGTGCTAAATTCCTTTACATCTCATTCACTCATCGCACCGGATACGTAGTATTTCCGGACCTAATTAGAAATAAGTTATGTCAACATTTTATTGCAAGTTTTAGAAAAATCCTTTCGCGGGCCGGAGCTGGCCCGCGGGTCATACTTTGCCCAGCACTGTCCTCGTCTGTTGGAATTACCTAAGCCCGCGGCAGCAGATAGTCCACTGACGGACGGCCGGCCCTAAGGAACTTACACACACGTTGATACGTATATGGTTATGATTTATGATGTGCTCACATATGTAGATACTTGAATGATTGCCGTATTAAAGAAAGTATAGCGTGTCCGCCTGGCGATGAAGTGCTACATATACCTACCTAGTATTAATATAAAGTAATAAAAGAATCAATCAAATCATTTATTTGCTAGAATACAGTCAAGTGGATGTTATCAAATACATTTCAAAGAACAAGTGTATTCATCCAGCTAACGGGCATATAAATCTTATATTCATAAATAGAATTAATCTAATGTATACTACATTATACTAAATTTAATAACTATGCGGCATATGGTTAAAATATTCATTTAAAGAGTAAAAAGCATTTTGTACTAAAAAAACAATAAATGTTTCCTAAATACAGGCATTTCAGATTCTCTTATTGAATTGGGTAATTTATTATACAATTTGGTTGCCATACCATAAACACTTTTCGCACGCAGGGCTGTTTTTAATTGCTGATATGAGATTTTGTGTCGCTGCCGTGCACTATTATTAACTTATATTTCCTGTGTATAACTTATATTATAAACAGGAAATTGATTAATATTTTATTAAACATACATAGCAATTTCAAAAATATATAAACACGGTACAGTTAATATGGCTTGCATGATTCAGGTATCTGTAGTCCACAAGCAGAACGCAAACACTTTATTTGAGCCTTAAAAACCAATTCCTGGTCGGTTGAGTTACTCCAGAACATGATACCATAACGCAATGTAGCTGTCCCATATGCATGATAGGCAGTAAAGACCTCAGTCCGACTTACAACTTTATTTAAATTATACAATGCATATGAAAAGCTATTTAATTTCTTACACATAGTATCATTACAAATATAGTTTTCCACGCCAATTTATTATCTAAATTTAATCCTGAAAATTTCGTACTATCCGTTTCCTGAATTACATAATTATTATATGTCACAGTAATATCATTCTTATTTGTTAATTGTTCTTTGGTAAAAATTATAAGGATACTGTATCGGTCGGTACACAATGTTGTCTTCCTGTATAAAGTTCTGACAAACCCTAGTGGCTTTGTCTGTTACTTAATACAAACCCATTATATTTTCACAAACAAGAGTGTACCAGGCATCTGTCTCTAAGCCGTCTGAATCCTCTGTGAGGCTCCGTGTTGGGAAAATCTGTAACTTTTTGCTTGTATGGTGGAAGGCTTAGTAGCTTATTCTGCAATTTCTGCATTATTTTTCCTATCCAAATCCAGTACAATATAGATACGTTTAGAGATATAATATTAAAAGTTCCTGCTATCTTACAAACTATGACGTGCTACAACCTACAACGTTCATACTCTGAAATGTGGCAAAAATTACCACAGCGTTATATAGCATATAAAATAGTCAACTATGTGCCCAAAAACAGAAGAAATCATTAAAAACTATTTTCTCAGCAGTTCCACATCGCAGAGAGAGCAAAGTGCACTAAAGTTACAGTAATAAGTTTTATGTCAAATATAGCTGACTGTACTTTTCTTTCCACGGGCAACGAACTCATCCAAACAATTCAAACAAACCCAAACACAATTAGGATGCGGTGTTTTATCACAGAGTTCCTATGGCCACTTTCTGTGTCCATCATCAGATCAGCTCGATGGTACCGTAATATTGCATTGCCAAGTGACAATGACAATGCAATATTATTATTAAGTTAAGTAACTTACATTATTTGAAATTACAGCTACAACGAATGACGGGAAGCTGATCTAATTAAGCTTGTAAGATTTGACCCGTTAAATAAAATAAAATACCCATAACATCATATTATTGAATTGAGCTCCTCCTTTTAAAAAAAAATTTAGCCGGTTAAAAATGAGAATTACCCTCGTACTTTACCCGCTCTTACCCCCTGCCTTGTTGAAATTCTGTTGCATCTTACATTTAATTTTATGCAAGTTATTAACTTGAAAATTACTTTGCCCAGTTCAAAGCGGTTTAGATTATTCCAAGAAATTCTATCACAAAATAATATATCATGGGTAACTTATTGGAGCTTTTCTTGGTAACGGTGAGGTTTTTACACCGTCTGTTTTGGAGATTTTAAAGCTTATTTGAACTAAACGAAATAACTATAGTTAAGTGTTGGAAACATTATCTATTTGGTTCATGTCAATATTTTTCTGTTCTTTTTACGCACTCAACTTGATAATTTTTAACTTATACACCGTGTTTTTTTTCCGTTAATTTCAAGGGTGCATCCCTGAGCTTAAATTAAGTAACTTTCGCAAAGACACCGGTATTCTAATTAACTACATTTCGGAGATAACCAATATTTAATTTTTATTGTATAAGGCCTTTACGAGCGTGTACACTTGCCTTAGGGCCTGTTTACATATTGATTAGTGTTTAGTATGAGATAACACATTTGCTACTAAACGTAAATACTATTTCGGACGATTGATGTTCGAAATGACAATGATATGTCAGTTTTCAATTGTTTGGTTGAGTTAAATGTAATGCCCGTGTTACAACAACGCTATATGCAACATTTGATTACTTTTTATAAAAATAATAATAATTAAAAAATAAAAATATTTTTTTTCTTTGAAAATTAACTATGCCATTTAGTTTCCCTTAACGTTCTTACTGATACCCCGAAGTTTTATTTATTTTTTTATTTTATTTTATTTTTTAAGTTAACGGAATTCAATAAAAACACGGTGTATACATAATCATAATGGTTACATAAGTAATATATTTTGATAAATTATTTAATAATACTATGTTCCACTCAGCCTTTCAATCCGGAGTTCGCGGGTTCAAATCTCGGCTCGTACCAATGATTTTTTCGGAACTTATGTACGAAATGTCATTTCATATTTGACGACCGATCTGGCCTAGTGGGTAGTGACCCTGCCTATGAAGCCGATGGTCCCGGGTTCAAATCCTGGTAAGGGCATTTATTCGTGTGATGAGCATGGATATTTGTTCCTAAGTCATGGGTGTTTTCTATGTATTTAAGTAATTATAAATATTTATATATATATATATATATATATATATATATATCGTTGTCTAAGTACACGTTGTCAACACAAGCCTTATTGAGCTTACTGTGGGACTTAGTCAATTTGTGTAATAATGTCCTATAATATTTATTTACCACTAGCTTTTCGGTGAAGGAAAACATCGTGAGGAAACCTGCATACATCTGCGAAGCAATTCAAAGGTGTATGTGAAGTCCCTAATCCGCATTGGGCTAGCGTCGGGACTATAGCCCGAGCCCTCTCACGCAGGCCTGGCCCAGCAGTGGGACATATACCTATAGTCTGTTCTTTTATTCCGTAGACTAAAATGACAACCACAAATGTCAAACGCAGAAATAATGTGACCAGCTTAAAACAAATAGTGCTGATCTTTGATTTCGGTTTGTGAATAACTGATAAATATTAAATTAATTTTAGATCCAAAATAAACAATTAATGAAATCTACTCACTACATGATAGGAAGTAAATAATAAATAAAATCTACTCACTACTAATCCACTCAAACATTTAAAAATTGCATTATGAGCTTCGAGGTGACTGTTAATCTTACAATAGAATCGCTTTTAAATATTAGAAATATTGTGTTTAGACCTGTATACAAACTTTCTAAATGTCTCAAAATGGTGTTACATGCCTATATAAGTAACTCCCAATAGTTTATTTTCGGTTAGTACCGGTTGTAGCACATCACTATTTATAAGACGTAAAAAACCAGCAACACATGAAATGTCATACTAGTCTACGGGATAAAAAAAATAGACTATATATAGGCTGAAGTATTATTATTTTATTATAAATACTACGTTAAAATTTTTACACATTACAGGATAATGTAGGTACCTATTTAAATATTTAAGAATAAGAACTAATTTTATTCATAATCAAACAAACATACAAAAATGGCGTCCTGTCTTCTCTGATCTTCCGATGAGACCATCAGGTGAAAACATTTCACAAAAATATTAAAAACAAACAACATAAAAAAAATGTTATAATCAGAACTAAATTTACAAATAATGGATTTATGAGTAAGATCTGACCGAAAACGTTCTTTTTGTCTCGGCCGAGACCGAGACCGACACCGAGATTCAATGGGATTCTCGGCCGAGACCGAGAATTTATAAAATAGAAGAAAAAACACGAATTTTGCACTAAAATTTCGACGATTTATCAGAAATAAAATATTGTAATTAATTCGTAACGCTATTATAACTCAATACGGTTGTGCACAAAAAGAGGTACAACTACTAGGTAACTACTAGGTAGAGGTATTACTTGTGAGTTCCTGTAATTGGCTCTCTGTATTAATCTTGTTGTCATATTGTAAGTTTAAAGCTGTTGGTTCTCCTGAACATAAATAACTAAATAAATAAATAACAAGTTCGCACGAAATTATGTGAATTATGTCCAATATTCCACAACAGTAATCCACCACATGTATGGTTTTGTGATAACCTATTGCTTTGCTTTTTCCAGTAAACATATAGGTAAATATATTAAGTATCAAAATATCCAGTATCATCTTCCACTCACATTAAGTTAATTTAAGTTACATCTTGATAACAATATACACTAATTTATGAACTATTCCGCAATAACAACAACCACAAAACGAAAAGATCCAAATGAACAAGTTATTACTTGCAACCGCGCCTATCCGATCCCAACACCTAGAACATATTTGATTAGTAATATGTAGGTTTAAAACGTCACACCAACCGGGCGATGCAACCAACGGGTGGCTTAGAAACGGGCGCTCGTGCACGGTACATTCAAACTCACCAATTGCCGAGACCGAGATCTCGGCTCGATTTTTGGCCGAGAATGCCGAAACCGAGACCGAGATCTCGGTCGGACCTTATTTATGAGTATGAGTAGTGGATGGCGTTGTTCAGAAACGCGTTATAAGCCTAATAAATAGTTTGTCTTAACATGTTCACGACACGGGGGGAGCCGAAGACTTTATGCAAAGTGTGCTTAATTACGACTAACTATAATTGTATTGTGACAGTGAAGTATTAATCTGTCATTTTGACTTTTGTAAGTAAGGTAAGGGATAAAATAAAACGTAAAGATTTTCAGGTTTGTAAAGTTGTATGAATAGTTACCTATTTACGGCCCGATTCGAAGAATGAAATACGATAACGATAAGTTCTGGGTTAGATAAGTTCTCATTTAGATATCGTTTGTATGTCGTATAATTGACAGAAGCAGCTCGATTCGGGCAGCCAATGTCACTTTGACGTTAGAAATATCGTAGATAGATCTTATTGGTATCACAGCGGAATCGAAATAAACGTCAATTTTGACATGTCGTTTAGTTATCGATCTTTTAAAATCCTTCCAAGATCTTAAACGTGTCTTAATCATTCTTTGAATCGGGCCGATAGTTACTTTTACACAAAACGTATGAGTTTTTCTGCTTCTCCGATCTCTTAAAATATGATATCGAATTGAATTATTTTGTTAAAGGTATCCAACGTCTTGCCGAACTTTTACCTATCGACCTTTTACTATAATGCGCAATTTGGGCTATTCCTTGGAATTCCCGAGGAAATTTGCTGAATGAAACACGAAATTCAAGATGGCCGGTCCAGGTAAAAACTCTTTGTAGTCCTATCATTGTATAGATCAGGCGCTGTTACACATTCTTAATAATACCGCGTGACATTGCCTTACCTATCGCATACTTTATCACTTATTTTCTATGAATTTACATTTATTTAGCAAGCTATTTTAAAAACCGGCCAAGTGCGAGTCGGACTCCGTACCGTTTCGCAAAAAACGGCAAAAAATCACGCTTGTTGTATGGCAGCTCCACTTATGTTTATTTTATTCTGTTTTTAGGGTTCCGTAGCCAAATGGCAAAAAACGGAACCCTTATAGATTCGTCATGTCCGTCTGTCTGTCCGATTCTGTCACAGCCACTTTTTTCCGAAACTATAAAAGCTATACTGTTCAAACTTGGTAAGTAGATGTATTCTATGAACCGCATTATGATGTTTACACAAAAATAGAAAAAAAACAATAAATTTTGGGGGTTCCCCATACTTAGAACTGAAACTCAAAAAATCTTTTTTCATCAAACCCATACGTGTGGGGTATCTATGGATAGGTCTTTAAAAATGATATTGAGGTTTCTAATATCATTTTTTTCTAGACTGAATAGTTTGCGCGAGAGACACTTCCAAAGTGGTAAAAAGTGTGTCCCCCCCCCCCGTAACTTCTAAAATAACAGAATGAAAAATCTAAAAAAAATATATGATATACATTACCATGCAAACTTCCAACGAAAATTGGTTTGAATCAGATCTAGTAAGTAGTTTTTTTTTAATACGTCATAAATGGTACGGAACCCTTCATGGGCGAGTCCGACTCGCACTTGGCCGCTTTTTTAGTATTTGTTATTATAGCGGCACCAGAAATACATCATCTGTGAACATTTCAACTGTCTAGCTATCACGGTTCATGAGATACCCTAGCCTAGTGACAGACAGACAAACAGGCGGACAGTGGAGTCTTAGTAATAGGGCCGGACCCTATTTTTACCCTTTGGGTACGGAACCCTAAAAACTATGGAACACTGTCTGTGTCTCAAAGCGAAGTTTGTAACTTTGTACCTACTATTGTGAATGAGCACGGCGGTATTGATGATTATGTGGCTATTATACCAGGCAACGATATGAAAATAGGTATGTAAGGTGCATTGGGGTAACTTCGAACGCGGGATGATTTTAAAAATGGCAAATAGATACATATCTATAAAACCAGAAGCACTTCATATCTACTTACGCTACTCACCGTTACTGCAACGGTTACCAAGGTTTCTTGCTTTGTGTTGCTTTTTTATAATACGTCGGTGGCAAACATGCATACGGCCCGCCTGATGGTAAGCAGTCTCCTTAGTCTATGGACGCCTGCAACTCCAGAGGTGTTACAGGCGCGTTGATGCTGTTGTTGGTGTTGGTATAGTGCTTGCTTCTAATTAAGAAGATAAGTGCCATTTTCACACCTATATTAAAATAAATTCAAACTTGTATAAATATAGGTACATATAGTAGTGTGCAATATAATATAAGTATGTATGTATTTTTACTCTATACCTATGAAACATCAAACCTGAACATCAAGTAAGACTTAGAACCTGGGACCACAAGCTTCGTAAGAAGCACTATAACTAAAATGTTGCCTACGCGGCTCATGGTCAGTGTCGTTAATTTATGTCACGAAATTACATTAACTATGTCGAATACGGTACTAGATGTCATGTCGCAATCGTGTGGGACGTCGGATTCCAGGTGATCGCCTACATACATACCGACCGTGCGAAATATTCACATTACGCGTTTGAATATAATTTGCATAGAACTGAAGCTGAGAATTTGGTATTGTGCAATTCAAATGGAATTTGGTATTTGGGATTCACAGGACGCATAAGGAATCCATCATTATCATCTTCCTAACATTATCCTGACTTGTTTTCATGGGTCATTTGGGGACACACGTTTGAATACCTATTTCTATTATGCGAACACCAGTAGGTACCTACTTGACGGTAAGTTAATATTAAGTTCATTGTTTTTTTTTTCTAAAAAAATTTAAGCACATTTTTACCTATATTTAGACTTTTAAGCTCGTTATCCATCAGGCCTAAATCTTTTGTAAACGAAAATCAATTCAATGTTTGTCGCTTCCGAACGCCAATCTAGTCAGCTATTATAAATACACTCTATGGTTCGCAGAGATGGGTATAATTCGACTAAATTTTTATCGGAATTATCATTCGAATAAACAATAATTCACGTTTTTTTAATCACGAATAATTTATCCGCGAATAAATCACAGAAAATGCTTTCCGTTCAGCTGACAAACAACTTACAGACGCTTTTATGGCCACCGAAATCTCCTAGAGCGTAAAACTAGTGTTTTTCATACATGTGCCTACTTGGCATTGCTACTTATTTAAATTAATAAACATGATTATTTAGTCCACAGAAGAACATTAGTACAATTTTTGCGACCTTGTGTAGTTCATTTACCTGTTTAGTCAGACGTTTGTTCATGAATAATGAAATGATATATGTAATAGCGGTGTTAGAACGAACGTTAAATATTATAATATACGAGTAAGTACAAGTAAATATTAAACTTTTCATCACACCAACTGGGTTGTTCAAAAACTAATGAGAAAGTTGAATTTATCCACATGTGGGGCAAAGTAATGAACAGCATGCAAATTTTGAGTTGTTTCCTTGTATTAGCTGGTAGAATTTACTTTTAAATGATGATTGTGAATGATCAATTTATATTAAGTACGTTTGTTTGGATTTCATTTGGCTCAATTTTTTTGGTATTTCATAGTTAGTATTTTCCACGGTGTGGTAAAAATTTTTGTTTTTCACTCGGAGGTAAATTTTGTTTAACCCTTGCAACGCTCAAGATTCCACTTCTCGAACCATTCGCTATGCTCGTGGTTCAAATTTGGAATCTTTCACTTGCTCGGGTATCAATATTAGCACGAGCGGTTAAACAACAACTTTGCCCCCTTGTAAAACAAATAACCATTTCACCACACCAACTGGTATAGGCCCTCTTGTTTGGTCAACAACTAATTCTGAAAGTTGCATTTTATCCACATGTGGGGCAAAGTAATCAGATTTTGAGTTGTTTCCTTATGTTAGCTAGTAGAATTGACTTTTAAATGATGATTTTATTACGTTAATTTGGATTTGATTTCATTGGTTTTTTTTTTGGTAAGTATTTCATAGTTAGTAGTTTCCTCGCGTTAGTGTGGTGAAAATGTTTGTGCTTCACTCGGAGGCGAAGTTTGTTTAACCATCGTGCCGTGAATATTAGCACGAGCGGTTAAACAACATCTTTGCCCCCTTGTAAAAAAAAAAACTATTATTGCTCCAGTAAGAAAAATGTAAAATATTTGATATGTTTATACAACTATGGCATCACAAGGTCTGCGTTTCGATTATTTGGCCTTGTTGGAAAAATTCAATAAATACGATAGATTTAGTCTCAAAGTTCCAAAACGCAATATTGTATTTTTACACATTTTTATCAAGAGCATTGCCATTGCAGCATTGTTGGCTCGATAGATAAAAATCACGAAAATATGTCTAATTTGCATTATTTTCGGTAACTTATCCTTAACCCATAGGAATATAATTTTAGCATATAATATCTATAAAAAATAAAATCTATAAATTATTGCCGAGGGATCTGAAAAGCAAAATTTTAAACAGAATTATATTTTCAGAGTAATTAAGAAAGATAAAAGGTAAAAAACCCGCGCGATGATTATTTGTTCCGTCGTAAGGTTCGCGCGGCGCGCCATATCTCTTACCCCCTTCTAATTTCCTGACTTTACACCCTCAGTTCTAAAACAAAAATCGAAAACTTAGAGAGCATTACACTCAGCACAACACGAATAAAAGACAATCTGATTGTCGTACCACATCTTTGTTGCAACTTTTTGCGGCGGTACCCTTCAACAATGTGTAAAGTATTTATGACATTGCGTTGTCTTTGCTTGAGTTGTGTGGTCGGGTGGAAGAAATATTTTCTTAGGTGTATCTGTGTTCGTATCATACTGTTTATACAACGTGTCTCTACTCTCTGAACATTGACCGAGATCCCGAGTAGAGTTCCTTCTCAGGAATGTCCTAATATGGTAAATTATTTGATTACATAATAAACATTTCTTTTATTTTTAAGTTAAATTAATTCAAATAAATTATCAATAAATAGGAGCATACTGTATTAGTCTTTCACGATGAAGATAAGATTAAAGTGACACTAGTGACATGACATATCGTACATGGTATACCGTGTATCTAGTTTACACACAGGCTGTTCCAAGTATTAAATCGTAAATCATTAATTTCTCCGTTAGAAATACCCTAATCGACACGTCCTATTCCGTTTCGCGATTTCGGGGTTGGCCCCATAGTAAAAGTTGCTCAGTATAATCCCAAAACCTCCCTGGCAACGGGAATGCACATATTTTTTGGCCACCTTGTATAATTATATCGGTGCTAAGTATAATCTGCTTTATAGATCTCACCTTAAGACAGGGACAAACTGAGCCCACGAAATCGGAAACCTGAAATTTGTATGCTTGGAAACATACTTGCTAGACACAATGCAACGCATGACGAGTGTTTCCAAGCATACAAATTTCAAATTGTCAACGTAGGCTCATTTTGTCTCTGCCTTTATCCTATACAACGATTCCTTCATCTGCAGGGTTTTTGTGAAGAATTACTGTCTTAAACTTACCTGTGTTATTGAAATAATATGAAAACATGCAGTGCATATATTTATGATACTCACGGAGTCGTGAAAATTTAACTATGCATTATCTTCTGACCTATTTCAAACTTCAACCATGCAGCATCGTTAAGTACATCCTACGCATTCAAAGTTGGAAACTCGTTGGATTCAGTAGCTTATTGTATTGAGCACTCCTTTGTTGAAGTAATATCTTAACACCTATATTATAGAACCAAGTCCTTTATAGAAAATCGTTATCAAATAAATGGACCAAATGGGAAAATATTCTTTTGGAATCATACAACATCTCTCTTTTTCAACATAATGCTATTAATGCTATTATATACCATCTAATCCATCATAGTGCCATTTTAGACATCTGGCTTAAGTGCTAATTGTACCTGTCTGTAGTAACTAATTAGTTTTAAAATTAAGTTCGAGAGTCTAGTCTAGACGACAGAGTAAAACCCATTTGCTAGAGCTTAATTTTAAAAGTAGGAAAACTAAAAGTGCTAATTGTAACAAATAGTTTGAATTAAGTTTCGACGTTAAGATTCCAAAATAATTAAGTTTTCGTTTAATTTATTGGAAGTCTATGCCATTAATCACATGTAGGTACTAAACTATAAAATTGCATCCCTATATTTAACAGCTATAGGCTTGACTAGACTTAAATCGACCGGGATATAAACCGTGATTACCTTTTATATTATTTTTGAGCTCCCGTGTTGTTTTGTTGAGTTATCAGTGAACAAGATGCTTGTAACTGCGCGAAATATCGAGAGCTCAAAAATATATAAAAAATAATCATTGTTTATATCGCGGTCGATTTATGTCTAGTGAAACTAACCGTGAATCATTCAAAACTGTTAGCTATAGGCTTGGTTTCTAACTTGGTGGGTGCAGTTGCAGTTATATTAACTAGTAGCGCCTGCATAAAAACAATGGCAATGTTCTCACTGTCTAATTGCATTGCAACATCATTTTCTTAAGGCGCTATAAAATTATAGAGATACTAGTTTCAGTTTAGTTATCTAACTTACTCAAAGCGATAAAACAATTTGAAATGCACTTAAAATAATTGAAAAAAATTAATAACTTCTGGTTATTTCATGCTGCCAGTTCATATTTTCATATTTATTTTACAAGACTGAGAAAATGCAATATCGGATAATGTTCCCTAAGTGATTTTCTTGACACGTCTACCTTCTCATTACTAGTATGGTATAATAGAAAAGAGACTATTAATTAAATTTTCCATGTGAAGTGGCGCTCTATAACGTTTTATAGATATCATTACCAAGCTTATTCAGCAACGAGTTATAGCTCTTTAAATTCATTACTATTATTGCCAGTAAATTTCATACACTGTCACACGTTCGTAACTTCGTAACATTATTACGAGTAGAATAATTATATTTTTCCCACCATGCATCGCGGAGACAATTTCTCAAATTGGTATCACTTCGAGAAACCTGACGTGTGAGGTTTCTTTAGTTAGGCTTTGGCTTCGTGTTTTGAATACAAACTAGCCTAGGCAGCCAAAATCAATACGGTAGTTTCCCCACAAATGACGTAAGGTTTTCGCGTACAATGGAAACTGGCTAATGGGGGAATGGAAATGTGATAGTCACTTTATTCCAACGGATTTCCAAGAAGTTATTGCTAATTTGTTTATTAGCTGATTTACGAACTTTGGTACGTAATAAAATTACACAAATAATATACGTTGTCAATTGTTAAACCTAACAAGAGCTATAAAATAGAGACAATTTCAAGCGAGTTGGTTGACCAAATTGTTTGTTGTAGGTATATATGTAGATGTGAAACATAATTAGGTATCAAAAACTTCAGTATTCTACCAAATTTCCTGCCTTACGATATTATATCTGATCGCGTCTCAGACGCACATACAGGCCAATTCGAATGTACACTTGACATCAAACTGTTATTTGAATCATATTGGAATCATATCAGTAACTCATTCATTCGCCCGTTCATTTCGCTCAAACTTATCCGCACATGTATTAGTGTGACGGAGACGCTCGCGCGAATGACAGCTGACAACTGACAGGGCAACTCGAGTTTTAGTTATTCGATCTGTTTGCGATATGATACTGATCTGTCAGTGTCAAAAGTAACATTTCTTCAACCAAATACGTCACTTTTGACATCATATCGGAAACAGATCCAACGGACTTCCGGTTCCAGCGCCATCTTGACAGTTAGCCTCGTGATTAATTCCTTTGGATTTGATTAATTTCGCTAATTAATATTGTTTAAAGTGTAATTTCGATAGCTTATTATACAGTAAACTAATGTGGTAGTGTGCAGTGAATGGAAATTAATCTTGAAACGTGTTTAACCACCATTTTGGAGTCAACGGCCGGTAGTCCACGTGCTACTTGTAAAGTCTAGCAATCGCTGTACAAGGGCTAATATATTCACCGTATACTGTCTTGTACTAATCGTACAATTTTAGTCGTATTTAAAGCTGTTGATACTGGCAAAATAGCTCCACTGGACTCAAGCCATAATTTTAAAAGAATGAATGAATGAAACTAAAACTCGAATTGGCCTCATGTGATTCCAATATTTCACTTTTTAGATTCCTACTACTTCTCACAAGATGAACAGGAAAAATATCTCGAGTGTCTCTCTATTTCGTATTTCATGATTCTAATTAGTATCGTAACTTATTAAAAAGAATTAAAACGTATACCAAAGGTATATATGTTATATGCTGTATTTCCATCATAAAAGACATTACAAATTTATACCCGGTATCTAGGTTTATTTAATTAAGCCAGAACATGATTAACTATGTACCGATATACGGGGAGGATAATAGGAAGACAAAGCACGCCTTTGCTCCGAGGGCCTTGTGCGGATTGGTGAGAATAATTGAAGCTGAATAATGGATATAATAGTTTCCTGTGAAACTACTACTGCCCTTGAGAAAATTTGAAATATGAGATTTCTTGTTGGTATATAGCAGGATTGTCACGTCTTCGACTACATTCATTTTATGAGGCTGACCCATTAAATAGATTTTTTGAAACAAGTTTTTATTGCAGACAGTACTTTTCTTTAGGAAGACTTCTGATCAGGGATCGGAACCGGTTTTTTGCAAAAACATCAAAATAACCTACGTATTTCGGTTTATTTTATACTCTAAATGTAGGACTCAGTTGTGTTTTCAGATAACGACTTCGTATTATTAGATTGCCTAATTAGAAATGAAGTAATTAACAAAGAACGAAAAAATACCGTTTTCGTTCCCATACAAAAAATACCGGTTTCCGATCCCTGCTTCTGATGTATGATATTGCCTTATAAACAAAGTTCCTATGGCCAGCTTTAGATCTTCATCATCTCGACCAGATTTATAGTACGATGCTTTGAAGAAACTGAATGCGAATGAAAATGTAGGAATGGGTTTTGTAACTTTGTACTGCACTAAGTACTGCATCATTCATGGGAGATCCACAATTAAATTGTCGTGTATGCGACAGTATTTTCTGCCTTTATCTGATACGAGTGGACAAAAAGAGACATATATTTTTAAAACGTTTTCTTACGTCCAACTTGTAAACAATTATAATAGCACAGCACATCCTAAATAGTTAATGATACTTACATGTACGCGACTTTGTAGCACCAAGTCTAAAAGTTTCGTGGATGAACTTAAAAGACAGGACTACATGAGCCCGCCTCTTGGGGCTTGCTGAGTTTAATCTAGTCTTTGTGTTTCAGCAGTCTTTAGGAAAATATATAAGAATAGTAGTATAAAGTTGGTCATGTTACTTCTTAAGAGCTTATTAGTTATTGCTTAAGAGCTGTGGGCTAGAGGATTCTTCTTTCGAGATTGAATTGACATTTTAGACATTCATGGAAAGTGCTGACTATTTGTGTACGGTTCATTGTGTAAGGAAAATACCTTTTCATAAGATTCGGTCTTTCTCTGGGACATTTCTCAGAATTAGGTGAACCTTTCATCATACATAGATGGGGCTGACAGCAGTTATCCCAATATATTTTATATCGAAAACATTTCTGTGTGGGTACACCGAGCTACAAATGCATAATAGTTGTATAGTTTCAGGGGCCAACACAAACACGTCAGAAGAGTACGCGAATGTGAAAACGCGACTGTGGGGATGACATTAACTTTAGCCAACGAGCGCTGTCGCTAATGGCAAAGTTATACGCCGTTCGTGCAAAACACGTATACTGCGTGAAATACGTATAATATGAAACAATGGCGGAGTCAACTTGATAACTTATTGCAATGTGTTGTTAAAACTTTTACTAATTACCGTAGAGTCAACTGTTATTTGCGGGTGTGCGCTTAATGGGATTACCGCCTTTTTATGGTATAAATTTCGTACGTTTTATAACTTGGCAAAAAAGGAAGATGCGTTGTGTTAAATAGCCATTCTAACCCTCCATTTACCGCAGCCTTTTTTGCATTCCGCAAAGTCAGCAGTTTTAATTGAAGCAGACATCTTTTGAGCCAAACTATGAATATATCATGGTCGAGGGTAGACCAGCGTAGGGACGAGTCACGTTTTTGTGTACTCGTGCTCTCGAGTTAAGTTGGCGACTTGTTTTGACTTGGAGCCAGCTGGTATCTTAGAGAACTTTGTTACCAAACTGACATTCGTCAACTTAACATCTTGCCCGATGATACATTTGTTCACTTGATTTTTATGCACAAGAATAATTATAGTGTAGGTAAGTAATTTCCTCAAGAGAAATACAGCAACACTAGCAGTTGATAGATTTTGAGTGTTTCAAAGCAGCTACTGTTTTACATGGCAATAGGTATTAAAGATAGCTTTACTAGCATGTTTTCACAGCTAGTAAAGCTATCCTCAACTAACTTAAAGGGGGTTTTTCTGTTTGCGCTTACACATTGCCAGAGGAGATTAACTATTTATCTGCACAGATTTCATATTTTCAGAATTTATGGCCAACTGCTGTAGTGTTGGTTAAGACTCTCCTTTAAGTCAAGTCTTTTACTGTAAGAGTCAACAGTTTTCCGACTCATATGTAATTATGTCTAAACTAAAGTTCTGTTCAACTATTTAGTCTTTTGATTTGTAGACACTTGTGTTTTTTTCAGAGAACTCACAATCTCTCTTTTTACTATAATTTCTAAATACATTGTCTTCGTGTATATTCACGGGTACTTTACTGCTATTTAGATAAAACCTACTAAATTATTGATGGACGCTTTATTCCGGCGCTTGAGTCATTTTAAGTTGTGCTTAGAAAAGACTCAACAAAGGACTGGACTCGAGATTTCAAAGACTGGGAAGTTTTATAAGCGCTGAATGTCGTAAAAATGAGACGAATTATTCAAATTTAGAGCCAAAAGACAATTTCCGACATTAACACAGGTCGGTCACGCCATAGTACGGGGATCGGAATCATTTGGGTGTCTTTGTTTATACGACATGTATGTGTGGGTACCTACGTTCTTCAATCATGTTTAAGTGTTTTGGACAACTACCCGTAGATGGCCTAATAATCAATTTCCGTCATCGCTTTGCTGATCGAACTGAGATTCCGTTAATTTGAAACCAATTTGCTGTGCCGCGGGTTGAGGTGATTCCGTTCCGGGCGGGATTGACCGTAGCATTTCTGTATAAAATAATATTATTTATTCTGTTGCCTAGGCCTCTATTTAACTACTCGTACTGCTTATTCCGAGCCTGAGCTAATCTTATCCCTGGATCAGATTGCGGGTCCTGATCCGCAACCTTCTAAGTGGCATTCACCCAACGACCCAACCTAACAATGTACAATTTTAAGTTTTATTTACTATAACTAGTATATTACGGAATATTTACCATATCCATTTGTTTTACTGTCTTCCCTATGTTAAGGCCCATTCATAACCAGTGGCCGTTGAAAAATAAATATACAATGATCCCGATATGAATAGGAACCACGCTCAAACTGAAATTCTGATTTCCTGCCTCCAGACGTTCGAGTAACATGCCAGCTTCGAGTCGGCTCTCGGGTCGTTCTTTGTTTTAAAGGGGCAGAAAAAGGGTTCATCTCGCATTCCGGTCGCTTGTGATCCTTGATATACATAGGTATTTTGAAATTAAAACGTGACTGACGTTCTTTATTGTATGCGATATAATATATTAAAAAAGCGGCCAAGTGCGAGTCCGACTCGCCCATGAAGGGTTCCGTACCATTTATGACTTATTAAAAATAACCGGCCAAGAGCATGTCGGGCCACGCTCAGTGTAGGGTTCCGTAGTTACTCTTCCGTCACAATAAGCTGAACTGGAGCTTAAAGTATAGTAAATTGTTAACCAAGGGATGAAACGGTACCTTTCACCAGAGTTAAACAAATAGGCAAATTTGCATAATCAGTACCTAATTAAAGTAAGTCTTTTTACTATGAAGGGAAAACTTTTTGCGATAACTCAAAAACAGCTAAACTGATCATGTCCGCTATAGTTTTCATTTAATATCTTTCTTAAGCTCTACTTCCACGATTTTTTTCATATTTTTCGGACCTATGGTTCAAGTTAGAGGGGGGGGGGGAACCATTTTTCTTTCGGAGCGATTATCTCCGTATATATTCACTTTATCAAAAAATGTTTCTTGAAAACCCCTATTAGTTTTGAAAGACCTTTCCAACGATAACCCACACTCTAGGGTTAAACGAAAAAAAAAAATCACCCCCACTTTACGTGTAGGGGAGTTACCCCAAAAAAAAAAATTTAGATTTTATTGTACGACTTTGTCGGCTTTATTGATTTATATAGCCAAATTTCAGCTTTCTAGCACTAACGACCACGGAGCAAAGCCTCGGACAGACAGACAGACAGACAGATGGACATGGCGAAACTATATCTCTTTGAAGTCATAAAGCGAAAACCACAGGATCCTAATTAATATAATATTCAAAATTTCCTAAGTAATTTTGAACT
Organism: Cydia pomonella; assembly: GCF_033807575.1. Taxonomy (NCBI): domain Eukaryota; kingdom Metazoa; phylum Arthropoda; class Insecta; order Lepidoptera; family Tortricidae; genus Cydia; species Cydia pomonella. The sequence goes on along the minus strand of NC_084718.1, from coordinate 13,433,584 downwards.
CGCTCAGTGACCGAGGGAAAAAGCTTTAAGAAGTTAGGGCCTTTGTTTACTTCGTGAAGGTACGTTTAGTAAGAGACAAGTTAACAAAGAAGACTGCCAATCTCAATATTAAGACCCAATCTTTATTGTTAAACGAAATCTGTGTTTTCTGTTTTTAGATGGTTATGGTTATACCTCGCGTTATAACTCGATGTATAATATCAGCGTGATGCCTCCGTAATGAAAAATTGCCTAGATCTCTCTAGGCTTTATTAAATTTGCTTGACGCGACGCTGAAGCTGGTAGCGTCGAATTGATTTCACATGCATTATGAATATGGAGCTCGAACAATTACCTTTTTAGTGCAGCGTCGAACGAATTCGCTTGAAGTGCGTTTTTCAGTGTCGAGGCATAATACTACGATAGGTAATTTAAACAATTTAATATAAACAAAGGCGTTGAGATTTGAAGTAATATGATTTTATTTTGATATTGATCTGGATGTATCTCTCTCGCTCTCTCATATGTGGATTCGAATTAATCGCGATTTATTACGTATAATGTGGATAATATGAAATAGTTAGTTATTATAACTCTATTATTTTTTGGCGTCTACGACTAATTCAAAACTACCTAAAAATACTCTGTGTTCAAGGGCTCTTTCACAAGTCAATAAAAACATTTATAATGCTAACTTATTAATTGTATGTCATTACCCATCACGAAACACTGGTGTTCCGGACATTTGGGAGGCACGCGCGGAGCCGAAGCTAACACGTAGAGACCCTTTTGACATTTTAATATTATTACATATTATTATATTTGTAACGGCCTCATAGCCTATTTGGTAGTGATCCTGGCTACGAAGCTGGAGGTCCAGTATTCGAATCCTGGTAAAGGCATTTGTGTTTATGACGGACATTTGTTCCTGAGTTGTTTTCTATTTAAGTTTTTTTTTCGTCGTCTAATTCACAACACAAACCTTATTGAGCTAGGTAGGTCGCGTCGATTTGTGTACGATATTCAGCATTTCTGACATAAAAAAAAAAACCAAGGAAAACGACCTTGTAAGAAGGAACAGTCTTAATTAATTACTTGTCTCTGATTTCAGTATAATGATTATGCAGGGTGTTGAATGTATTCGCACAAGTCACTAATTAATGTTTTATCCCAATTTTATGTCGTAATTATGAAGGCTCTTAATGTTATGATTATGACTAATTAATTTTTATACAATGTTAAATAATATTCAGCCTCGGCTGGTTATCCCCTTGTTTAGGGTTAAAAATATACGAGCAAGCATTATTTAAAAAGAATTAATGCAACATCATTTTATAAAATTGATTTAAAGATCGGCAAATGCATTTACGCACGCAAAGATGGAGCAAATTGTTTAAAGATAAAAGAAACCTCAAGCATACGACAAAGAAATATCTAAGCTACGCTACGACAAGTTACGGTGTGGCCAATCCTTTAGTTTTAGCCGCTTAGTTTTACCAAGGTAATGCCTATTTGTATGTGTTGTGTTTCATACTAACGAAGAGTCGTGATTGTCCATACAAAAAGAAAAAACTTTTTTCCACTTCTGAATATTTTCCAGTTTCCATGATTTTTTGTATGTAAATGACACAATGAAAAACTAGGTTTACGGGTTTTCAGTTTTTTTTCAAAATTTGCAAAATAAAAACAAAAAAAGCAAAACCTATAAACCTAAAATATATTATGCGGAAGCGATCGCTAGCTTATTATACAGTAAACTAATGTGGTAGTGTACAGGAATGGAGAACTAATCTTGAAACCACTTTGGTGTCAACGGCCAGTGGTCAACGTGCGACTTGTAAAGTCCAGCTATCGATTTACAAGGGCTAATTAAATCACCGTATACTATCTTGTACTAAACGTACAATTTTATTCGTTTTTAAAGCTCCTTACCTTGATACTGGCGAAATAGTCCCACTGGACTGATGCCTAAATTAAAAAAAAAATGAATGAATGAATGATTCGATATTCGCCGCCGCATTACTCTCACGATTGGAACGTTTAATCCGTCACTCATTTTATCTAGGCAATTGTAGTGACAGCGCCTTCGTCAAGCCCAGAGCAGTAAGCCGTAACAGTAATGTAGCTGCAGTTGCCATCCGATTATCACCTTTATCAGTGCGAGTGAAACGGGCGATATTTTTTACATATAATTCTTTCTTACAATAGGCACAGAGTAGGCTATCTATAATTTTCAGTTCTTATTCGCAATATCACCAGCGGTAGCGATTCTTAACGGCGTGATATAAAAGTTAATTAAAGAAAACTTTGTTCCATCGTCTGTTTGAATCAATACTTTAATGGTTTCTTGACTTCTGTTTTTAAAGAGAAGAACTACGTATATATTGAAAGTTTACAAAAGGGTCACCAAACTTGGAACAATGAAAAGCTAAATTATACTCTATATTTTTGGATACCTTTTGAATGTGTTGATAATTTTTATATTATTAAGTAATATAAACGGGACTTATTTACTCACGTTGTAGTCTTTTTATATTGTTTTGTTTTATTTTACTTTAATTAACGATTATTAATATTAATTTAATGAATTGTAATTCAATTGACATCGACCAAATTTTATGAATATTAATTACTATAATTACCCTTGTAATTACATGTAATATTTTTAATTTTATGAATAAAGGAATATGAATATTGTAACTTATAAAATGTTAAGTACTCGCCCACATCGGTACGCAATTACACGAGTGAGACCGCGACACAATGATATTGAAATGAAATAAATAGGTATATCTAATAAATTACATTTCTGAAGCCCCCAGGCGCCCTTAGTGGATACGTATTGAATTTCCATTTCTCAGCACGGTCCCAGGAGAGACTAACTTAAAGTAAAAATCGCAATAAAAGTGGAAGTCTTCATTGAATACTTCGTTCCACAAATGACAAAAATAGAAAACCAGACGGAATCGATTTTTTTGACGTGAATACGAAATCTAAAAACTTTTTAACAAAAAATAAAACCGACTTCAAATATTACCAAAAGCGCCATACATGTACCTATAACATTTGAAGAGTTCCCTCTATTTCTCCAAGATCCCATCATCAGACCCCGACTTGGTGCCAACGGGACCATCTCGGGGTTATACCCGTTCGATAAAAAAAAAATTGAAAATCGGTTTACGATTCTCGGAGATATCGAGTAACATACATACAAAAAAAAAAAAAAAAATCAGTCGAATCGAGAACCTCCTCCTTTTTTGAAGTCGGTTAAAAAATAGGTAGCAACATGTCAGATTTCTCAATCTGCAATAATATGGGTTCTCCTCTACTCTTTCCAAAAATGATTATTTCAAACTTAAACAATAGTGTTTATGGATAGCCATATTATAGGACTAGTAGACATATACATGATTTTGAATTTAATATACCTAAGATAATTACATCCAAAAAAACTTATTACACGATATTAATACTAAACTACAAAACTTAAAACCTAGAGCTAAAAATAAATAATACTAGTCTTAAAATAAAATACTAAAAACTATCTCCCTGTGGCATGGTGCCGTAGATGCTAGCAGCATTTCCTCGCTGTCGCTAGACTAATATACCTAAGTATAATTAAAAAATAAGTTTTTGGCAAAAAATTCTGTTTTGGTACAAACTTTTATCGCTGACTGTACCTTTCTTTCCACAGGCAACTAATACTCATCGAGGCAATTCTAAAGAACCCAAACACAATTAGGTTGCGTTGTTTTATCACAGAGTTTCTGTGGCTACCTTCTGTCTCCTTCATCAGATCAGCTTGATGGTACCATAATATTGCATTGTCACCCGACTTGCATATGTATGCAAATTTTCAGCTCCATTGGAAACCGGGAAGTGGGTCAAATTTAACTTGCAAGATTTGTTTACAGACCGAGAGACAGACAACGGGACAGTGACACTAAATAAAAGCTTGTAATAAACCGCGATCTATGTAATTTTAAGAGTTCAGTCATAAAGTTCAATACAATATTTTCGTTGGGTTGTATGAAAATTATTTAATACCAAAATAAGGCCCCAACTAATCTACGTTTTTCGTAAATTACATCCTTACTTCCTTAACCCATGGTATCCTTTAGGACTGATCAGTGCATCCCTACATTCAACTTAAACATGTGAACATTAAGTTCATGTTTTGAGCTGCCATCATTTTACAGAAGCATAAGAAAGGTGAATGATGATGATGATGTAATACTGTTATTCCTCATTAGGGACATAGGGCTCGCAGAAGAATTTTCCATTTCGCGCGATCCTGGGCGGCTACTTCCAGTGCTTTCCAGACGAGTCCAGTTGAGCCAGCCTCCTTCTCAACTGATCGATCCTTCGAAACTGATAAGAAAGGTTAACAATTAACAAATCATATCAGCAACCAAACCTGTAACTAGTCTGTATCTGATCATAATAATTCATAACCCTTTTTTCTATCTACACTGAATTACACGGTAAAACGCTCAAGGGTGATGACATTCTCGCTTGGCTTGTGATATAACGCCTCAGTAAATGTTGCATTCACGTCGCGATGAACGCCGAAAGCGTCCCAATCTCCCAATCGATTGTGCGGGACTACCTGTTCAACTAACACATTTAGGTGGATAAGTTTGTCAAGCCCTCTCTGTAGTAGTGTTTTCTGCTATCCCAAACCTGAAACCTGCGTAACATTGCCTATAATGCCAAACATTGCCTTGGCTTCAAGAATCCACTAACGACAACATATGATAATCAGACGATTCCAAACCGTTTGAGGTGACAGATTCATACATGTCTCATCTCTCGATCTAAAGTGGATGGCTAGATTTCAAAATCTGCAATAATATGCGTTCACCTCTATTCTTTCTTAAAATATATGTAGCCTTACCACGAGCGCCTTAGCAGTGTCAAACTGACATTCGCTAACGTCTGCATAACTTACTTTCTGTACATCTCGCTCGCACTTATATGCGAGTATAAAGGACATGCATAGAAAGTAAGATATGCACACGCTAGCGAATTTGTCAGTGTCAAACTGGTGGTAGCCGTACTTATTTCAAATTTGAACACTTAGGTTTACCACTTGTCTCAGGCAGTTGATAAATAAGTTGCCCGGTGATTGTACCTAGAAGGAAGTAAAATTTGGGACTTAAACAATTTGATACATTACATTTTTACTTACTTAACATGATATAAATTAGCCACGGACCTGAATCCCACAGAATGTATCTTGGGGCAGAGGAAGACCCAAACGGAGATGGCGAGACGACCTCGATACATTCTGTATAGAGGGGCGGGAATGTGCATCGGACAAGAACAAATGGCGGGCAAGAGAGAAGGCCTTTGCCCAGCAGCAGAGGGACAATCAAAAGGCTACAAAAAAAAAACATAATACAAATCAGCTTCATTTAGCCCATCCAAACGATAATTACTTATTACCAACCGCCTCAGTGAAACGTAAATAAATTACTAGATTTTCTAACTGCTTTAAATTAAACGCTCGAGGGTGTCATGGCTTGTGATTGTGACATAACACCTCAATAAATATTGAATCACCTTGGATGAACTTCGAAGGCGGACCAATCGGTTTATGTTTCTACTGCGATTGTCACGGTATGTCTCTGCGAGTAGCAATGATTATCTGCTACTGCTACCGTGAATTGCTTTACATCGCCAACCTTACCTAACATTGCCTGGCTGTGATTTTCTACTAGCCAGCTGTTTATCAAGCTAGCCTAGGTTTGGTATAATAGGCCATCATTTAAGGAAGTTTACGATAAAGGGAAATACTGCTTCAGAAAAAGGCATGACAATCGTAGTAACACAATTGTCAGGATTAATACTCTTTCAATCCTGACAATTGTGTTACTACGATTGTCATGCCTTTTTCTGAAGCAGTATTTCCCTTGTGAGAACAAAATCGAGTAGCAAAAAATTACCCGTAGATGTAATATTTAAAGTGTATGTGTTAATTTCATATCGATATCTTGCGTTACCCTTGCACACATTGTTTTGCGATTTAGACCGAGCAATTGCTCCTTTTGATATAACTTTGACTCGTGAAGTGCACGTGCAGGTACCTATGTATATGAATAATCCCCAAGACGGAGTAAACAGTAACGTAAAATACGATATCAATATCACCGTGTTGAGAGATATTGAAACCAAATGAAGAAATAATAATGATTGAATGACAGATATTGAAATGTATTATCTGGTGTCGAATAAAGATATTGATTCTTGGTATCATTGTAACTTTCTGGATACCTCAAGGGCCTTATTTTGTTATTGAATCATCTTCTCACAACCCATACCCAAGAGAGTCTAGGAGTAAAGAATCGTATCAAACGTGTTACACTTCATAAAAAACTTCGTTCCATTGCCGATGAGAATAAAAACTAGATTAAATCCGATTCGTCCCACGTCGCCGATTGAAACCAAAGTGAATAGGAAATTGTATTGTGCAATTAGCCGTTGCATCCAACTGCAGTGAGCTCATCACGCATCACAATCTCGGGCGACATTAATATTTTCACAAAAATATTATATTGAATTTTACGACTGAACTAAATTACCCATCCATCCATCCATCCATCCATTAGATCGCCATTTTTTGTCCATTATAGCTACTAGCACATTAAAATTAAATTTGATACTATGCTATTCCAGGAATTCTTTTATATTTTTACTACATAGCCTAGTTTGCCCTATGAGTTGGAAGGTCAGATGGCAGTCGTTATCATAAAAATTAGAGCCTACGCCAAATATTTCGATTAGTTGTAGAGCGGACCCCAGACTGCCAGTGCCAACAGTTGTTTTGTACTACGAGTATATTCATAAGATCACTGCTAACTGGCTAAGTAGCCACCACTTAAGTTGATTTAGATATCACTGTCAGTTAATTAATTGACACATTTTACAATCTGTCAATTAATGCTAGAGTAAATAAATCTAATAAATGGTTTTGTAACCGTCTACTACTCCAATCTACGGTGCGACTACCGACAATTTAAGATGTGGATGTAGGAACAATAGCCACATGTATGTACCTAACTACCTCAATCAATAACTATATTAATAGCCTCTGTGGTATAACAGTAGTAGTACATTACTCTAGAGGCCGCGAAACGATGGGTTGCAGGCCAGTACGATATTAGACGGCCGAGCGTATCGAGGCCGGATAGGCATACGCGGCTGGATAGGCATACGCGGCCGGCAACCCCGTTTCTCGCCGAGATTTGTATGGTGCATTGCAAGTTTGACAAAAGGTTATTGTTGCCGTTGCTATGACAGTTACTACGGCTTGACATTTGCAAGCACGATTTATAATAACTATGACAGCTATTATTAGTAATTCTAGGCCTGACAACAAACAAATGAATACTAAATTTTCCCACACACTGCGGTCCCTGAAGCCCACTTGGCCCGATTTCCTGAATCCAACGTTTAACCTACATACTTCGTACTGCGAGTCAGTTGTGACATATGCAAACAATCTCGTTACGTAATTCCAATCAAGTAACTAACTGAAAAAACCTTTCATGCTATGCTACATACAAATGCGATTGAAACTAAGCCTATCGTACCTGATGATCACGAAGCTAACACACCACAAAAAAAAATTCTACACACGATTACGCAATTAATTTGCTATTTTTGTTTTCGTTCGAGAAAGAGACCGAGAGCAGATAGCCCGGGACCGTAACCATGGCGACCGGGAGCGCTGGCGGCGCGCGCCGCCTCCGACGGCAGACGTAAGTGACCCACGTCGCGGTCGCACGTTTCGCCGCGCCGTCCCGTTTCCCCGAAACGAAACCGTGATGGTGCAAAACAACTGACAACTAACCTCAATCGGTGATCGAAGTGCTGTGAGTGTTGTGCGTGCAATGCGGGTGTGTGTGTGACAAGTTGAAGCTGCAAGATGCCGTACGAGCCGAGATCAGGTAAGCTTTTCAGCAAGTTCTGACGCTTTTCATTGCACAGATGTGACGCTTTTGTGTGATATGCAGGGGAGGCTTACTTATCTGAATTTTATGAAGTCTGCGCTTGTATTGCTGGGGTCATTACTTGACGCTCGTAAAACCTTACATCGCTCTTATTATGAACCTTATCACTACGAGCATTAGGTGCATAATAGTCGTTTATAACCTCTCCTGAATGTTATTTTGCAGCTGATCGTTGACGTCCGCACTATTTTTCGCGAGAATACTCGTTGTTTGTAACAGCCATCCATCAGTTCTAGATATAGAAGAAACTTGGTGCTTATTAGAACTTTCCGCCCACGACTCTTTGTAGATTGTGTAACTTTCCTTTATCGATATAATTACTTTAGCTCAATAGCACCGAACAACTAAAGTTTTTTTCTTTGAAATGTATGAAAGTAATTTGTCGGTCGTGTTTATTCATGGGAGCCACAGCCGAAGTTTTCAATCAGCGGTTCTTGATTAGCTATATAACAAAGTTTGCCGTATTAGGTTTTCAGATACATATTATCATTGTAGGTACCTACAATGATGCGCACTGGCGCGTGACAGCTGTCATCTGTGACCGTAGTAGATGAAGATGCACTAAGGGCCATTTGGGCCAACCAGGGTTAGCCACTAACTCAGGGTTCACCGGTTAAACCCGGAGTTATTATCACTTCAGTATAATTGAACCCTGGATTAACGGATTTTGTTTACCTTTTTTTAAATACATAAAGCTACAGAGTTATAGTGGCTAACCCAGGATTGGTGCAAGTGGCTCTTAGTTGCATAAAGCTATTTTAATTTAAAATGTTAATTCAGTGATACATTAGTGAATAAATCCAAACCCGTATTATTAGTCAACGGAACATATTGGGATCCTCTTGGATTTTAAAACTTAGAGGTTTTACGTATGGTATTTATCATATAAGCCTGATACATATGTATTTATTGATATGAGGACCATATCAATATATATGTATATCTGTATATTTATACAGTATTTAAATATTCTTCAGGGGACGACGTGGCGACATCTGACTCCCCAATTAATACATAAATAGGGTCACTGCAGAGTCAAAAGGTCGGTCAAATCTAGAACACAAACTTATCAGAGGTCATCTTAAGGGGAAACGTGAGCGTTCGGTCCATTGAAAAACTTTTGTTGTGCTGATTATGAATGTTTCCCGCTTCAAAATAACGACATTCTACCCTTGTCAGTAATGGCCCTGCCTCCGAAGCTGGAGATCCTGGGTTCGAATCCCGCTAACGACATTAAGATATAATATGTACGTGTATTTATCACGAATATTGTTACTTGATTTATGGATGTTTTCTTGGTTTATAAGTGTGTATTACATATGTACATGTAACCTCGTAGTACCCATCGCTTTTCTTAGTTTGGGGCTAGGTCGATTCGTTTAAGGCGCCATTCATGTTTCTTACAAGTGGGTGGGTGAGGGTTTTCATAGTTCTTACGTAAGATCACAAATATGCGAAAATTTTCAAATTTATATGAAATTATGACGTTGACTTTCACACTCTATGCTATCAAGCCCGGTACAGAGTTAGCTTAGACGGGCTCCATCCACTACCTTTGTAGGAACCAAAAAACGTTCTACAAACGTTTTTTTAAACATTAAGAGAAACGAAACTTGGAGGAGGGGATCAAAAACTGTTCTAGTATATTTTCAATCCTCGTAGCAGATCCTTTTGTATGGCTAGAATGGTAGTTCATATTTCCTCTTAAGAACTTGGTAGGCATGCAGCCGAATTTGAACTGTGATAAATAATCTTTCCTACGAATACTTAAGTAAACTTTTCTAATTTTATTAGGATTCGTTTGGACCGCTATTTATTAACTGCCACGAGTTCACATACATACATATATTCTTATATGTATGTATGTGAACTCGTGGCAATATATATTCTTATATACAATATTAATATAAGATAAATAATGATTGAATTAAAAGCGAGCTAAGAATGTGTAAGAGCTGCGATGGACGTTTCCCATGCAGACAATGTTGCGGGCAAAAGCTAGTAGCTGTATAAATCAATAGAAGTCCGGAATCCGGAATCTATAACATTTCGTATCGTGAGAGAATAAGAAATTACGAGATTGTTGAGCGGTTAATATCAGTTCTTCAAAAAAGGAGTGTACAGGTTTTTAAAGGGTCGGCAACGCGCATGTAATACATCTGGTGTTGCAGGCGTCCATAGGCTACGGTGGCTGCTTGCCATCGGGCGGGCCGTATGCCTGTTTGCCACCGACTTGGTATTAAAAAAGCCCTCTAATTTCTTGGGACACAATTTTTTTAGAAGTGTTTTATCATTTTGATTTTTTGATACAAGTCCCTGACTACTACCAAACAACCAGAATTATCACCAAATTTGACGGACACTTCATCAAAAATGTGTCCAAAGAAATGAAGCGTTCGAAACGCCCGTGATTTTGACCCTGGATGCTCCTTCCACATAGATACATCAGCCAAGAACAAAAACGCGCAATCCATCACAGCTGAATCGACACTCATACATTTTGTATGAGAAGGAATTGAATAGGAGGCCTTTCGCTTTACACACCGCTTTCATTATCTGCGTGTTGCGCTCGAGAAAATGACGCGTTAGATCTATAAAATAGCTTCAATTCAACTAAGTTACCTTAGGCGGCTTATCTAAAGCGAGCGGAGTAAGAAATTGTTATGGTCAGGGTCCATATGAAATTGATTTTAGACCTATAATTTAGTTTTAGACCTATAATTCAGCTAAAATTACCACAAAACTTTTTTCCCAATCGCCTAAGAGTAGTAGCAGAACTACACAATCCGACCATGTCATATAGATAGATGAAAAGAAAACTAGAGACTATAGATTTTTCATCATTTGCTTTCTTGACGTGGTCGGATATCAATTTGTAACGTCACGGTTTTAATTGTTAAGCATTTTAGGATTCACTTTACGAGTACATTAATTGGACATACATCAAGATACTTAAACAACGAAATTAGTTTTTTTTTAATACTACGTCAGTGGCAAACTAGCATACGGCCTGCCTGATGGTAAGCAGTCTCCGTAGCTTATGTACGCCTGCAACTCCAGAGGAGTTACATGCGCGTTGCCGACCCTGACACTCCGCTCCCTCGTTGAGCTCTGGCAACCTTACTCACCGGCAGGAACACAACACTATGAGTAGGTTCTTGTGTTATTTGGCTGCGGTTTTCTGCAACGTGGAGGTACTTCCCCAGTTGGGCTCAGCTCTAGATCTGGGATGACAACTGGTGTGCTGTGGCCTACCTCACAAAGCGAGATGACATTCACAATGCCCATACCTCTCTTTTGGACGTAGTTTAAGAACGTACCCGGGTCCAGTTTAAACTCCGTCCGTAATTAAAATCCGTCACTGTACTCACTACTGTTATGTAGGTACTCGTTAAGGACTCCTGAAGCAGAAAGCCATAGAGTAAAATGCAAGAACTGTACCCTCACCACATTTTATGCGGCCTTAAACGCTAGCGACTGCGTCAACTTAGACGCAGTGCACCTCGCTTGCACCAATGTCAGTACAACGAAGATGCATTGTAAGTTAGTTTACGCAGTCGCTAGCGAATATGCTGTCAGCATCAAACTCGTTGTAAGGATACCGACTTTGAAAATATCAAAGAACAGAATACAAATTTATTTATGAGTACCTATTGTGAATCACACAATCGACTGGAGTGGCATTCGATGTTAGAAACTGATCTAATATGTGTAAAGGTGCATCATTTTGCCATTTGCACCACTGTATAAAAATTCGAGTGAGACGCACTGTTACTAATGTCAAAATGAGATTAATTTAGCTCCGGCTGTGGAATGAGCTACCTGCCGAGGTTTTCCCGAGAGTCTACAGTATGAGGTTCTTCAAAAAAAGAGTGTACAGATTTTTAAAGGGTCGGCAACGCGCATGTAACACCTCTTAGAGTTGCAGGCGTCCCTAGACTACGGTGATTGCTAACCATCAGGCGGGCCGTATGCTTATTTGCCACCGTCTTGGTATAAAAAAAATCTTTTTATCATGTTTTAATCCATCTGTGAATATAAAAAATAGAAGTGACTTATCACTTCTATTTTTGATAAAGCTATAGAGTTGAAACTCGTACACATCTCGTACATCCACACTACGTACGCAGTACTTATCCTTTTTTCCACGTGAAACTGAATAGAGCTATTAATCTCTTGTTTGTTTGAAGTGCCTATGGACGAAGGAGGAAAACCATGAAAAAGATAAATGGATCTTGAAAGATAAGATGATACGTAAACCGCAGCACGTTGGAGCGGGTCCGCCATATATCCAATTTCGTTATGTCTCGATGATTTTGTCGATGTATTGCGGCAATTTGTCAAAAACAGCTATTTGCAGTGAAATCGGAAAATAATAATAAATGACATGATCGGAAATCTCTAGCCGAATAATTTTGTGAAGAATGGACATCGAAATAATGTTGAATGGATGTTTTAATGCAAGGGCGCGTTCTCATCATTATTGCTGGTGGCATCTCATAGGTAAGCTTTTCGATATTTTTGCTAATACCTATGATCTACAATTACAAAATAACGCCATTTGTCTTTAAGAGAGTTATTTGACTCTAGTTATAGTGTGAGGTTTAAAATACCATTCGAAATATATTATAGCTTTAAAACCTGGCTAAACGGTCGTTGTGTGGCGCCCTGGCGCCTACTGTAACAATGGTGGCGAATACGATTGCATATGTATTATTATTGAAGCCATATGAATGAATAAATTGAACAGTTTTGTAAATGTCAATTATATCTCATTTTGAAATAACTTGCTCGAACATATTGCTCGTATTTTTAGACTTCTGCGAATAGTAATCATCAATGTATTATTTGTTAATTGTCGATCTATGTACATGTAGTAATATAGCTAACCGTGATGGTGTGTAGCTTGAACCTCTCGTAGCGCTACGCCGCGCCGTAAACAGAACATTTGATTTAATAGAATATAAATTAAGCCGCATAATAGCCGTAGAATTCTTTACTAGCGTTTAAGTAACAATTATTTTGTAACGAGATACAACAACAGTATAATGCTATGTATGTCTATTTTGTTATCAATCAAGTTAACAAGTTAACATAAGCATGTGAGGCTCCTGAATTTGTAGTTACTCGTGGTATGTTACGGTGTTCTCGCCGTCAGATTGGCCAAACAACAAAAATAAACAAAACACGCCCGTAATAAATCGAATAAAAACAGCAGCCAGAGGATAATTTTCTGCAAGCGCTTAATTTTCTGGCATCTGGCAGTTGGACAGTAATTTGTTTAAAGTTTTCATTTTTGTTGGTTATTTGTCAAAACTTCCAAAACTCACGGTTCAAGCGAGCTATCCTGTCAGATAAATTATCCACTCAATTAAATAGTTCGCATGCACGAGCTCCATGCATTTTTAAAGCTGAGGAAAGGGATCGATGTGGGGGGCAAACGGAACTCCCCTACAATTCTTTGAAAGATGCATGCTAAATTCGAGAGATCGAAACCGATGAAGACAAATTACAGGAACTGCATAACCAGGTGGCCACGATTCTCAATAATGAGAAACCGAGAAAGAAATAGAATGCCTGCATATATAAGTAGTAAGTGAATAACTCCTAATTGAATACCTCTTACTCTGGCCTGCAGACGTGATAAAATATTTTTAACACCACGCGATTGAAAGAGACAAACACTGTCATTATCCGCTCTAGTGTACACAACGTCCATCACATCTGTACTGTTTTTGTTTAGTTCGGAATGTCCTTAATATCAGCAATGCAGATATCCATAGGAATTCCAATAGAAACGGGTGAAGATCCGAGAATTTCTTTTTAATAAGCAAGTTTCTCAAACGAGAAGCGCACATTGTGCTGCTCGCCTTAGCGACAATACAGACGAATAATGAGTTCCACAGTCGATTCACAATAAAGCCTCAGCGACTCGCTTCTTGGATATTCCTAAAATTGAACGAACTCATTGCTTCGATCGAACCAGCATATAAACGTATGCATCAAACATAACTAAGGGCATATAGTCTCTTTCAACCAAAGACAGGACAAAGAGGTCGAAAGACGGATCCAAAACGCTTGGAAGAGCTATTGGTCTCAAAGAGTTACTGTAGGGAGACCTTCCATTAGCTCTGCTCTTAAGCGGAGATTCCTCGACATGTGCAAATTGCCAATCCTCACTTATGTTGATCAAACGTGGTCCCTTACCGAGTTAGAAAAGACCAACTTAAAGGTTTGCCAAAGAGCCATGGAGCGCAACATGCTTGGGGTGAAAAGGATTGACCGGATTCGAAACACCACGTTGCGCACCAATAGCCATCCTCGACATTGGGGTCAAAACCGCCAGGCTAAAGTGGGACTGGTCAGGCCATGTACGACGTATTCACCCACAGACGTGGGCTAAACTAGCCACGGAGAGGGTGCCACAACGTAAACGCCGGCATGATAGGAGATGGCGGGACGACCTGGACGCATTTCTCAGGACGGATGGTGCAGTTGATTGGGAAGATTGGAAATCTACGGGGGAGGCCTTTGCCCAGCAGTGGGACACTATATAGGCCCTTAAAAAAATAGGTTAACTTCGAGTTAAATGGCTAACCCTAGAACTCTCAACAGGCCATTAGTGCTTGAAAATGAAGGAGGCCTAGACTCTCCAAAACGTATGGCGCGACTGACTAAGAATACGTGAATTAAATCGTAAAAATCGTTTAATATATCTTTTTGGCGTAATTTTTACTTCATTTAATATCAATGAGAGTTACTAAGCGTGGGGAATAACAGCCCTGGGGTAATTTCAATAGGAAACTTTAAGGAAACTCTTACATTATCAATAGGCCAATCCCACGAATTCGCCATTGTCGGCTGAAACTTTTCTTCATTACAAATATTTTCAGGCCGGAATTTCAAGCCAAGTTCACGTTCCATTGTAGAGATTATTACTTAAATAGCAGATATGCCATGCTTAAATGAAAATGGAAAGTTCCTGTTACGAAAAATAAGTTGAACCCCAACTAAAACTGATTTTCTCTACTTTTCTGCGCCTAAAATTGAAACAAGTTGAGACTCGAGCTCCTTATTTTGAGATTAGAACAAAACTACAAGCATATACTTTGCAACAAAAGGAAATAACACCATTATTTTAAGACACTAGCAACACCCCCATGTAAAATATGAACCCTTTAAAAAAGATTTTCACTTTGTAGTCAAAACAATCAACAAGGATTTTACGTACTTTTTAATTTTTTTCGCCAAGATTTTGGTCACGTCCTTGCTCCTAAGTATGATTTGAAGCGTACGAATACTAAACAAAAACAAGCGGCATCAACTATGAAATATTTCGATTGACCATCTCGCGCTTATGGCCATCTACCTCGGCATTACCCTACTGTCGTTTTTATTAGGGTTCCGTAGCCAAATGGCAAAAAACGGAACCCTTATAGATTCGTCATGTCCGTCTGTCTGTCCGATTATGTCACAGCCACTTTTTTCCGAAACTATAAGAGCTATACTGTTCTAACTTGGTAAGTAGATGTATTCTATGAACCGCATTAAGATTTTTACACAAAAATAGAAAAAAAAACAATAAATTTTGGGGGTTCCCCATATTTAGTGCTTCTGGCATGTTTGCGGACGCACATGTAGATGATTTTTATGCTATTATGCGAAAAAAGAATGCATCAGTGGTACACCGTATACGCGGGAGCACCAACGGGATCCTGAAAATGATAGCCGAGCGGTTAGATTCTGGTATTTTGGGACGATTTATCGAATTGCATGTTCACAAACGTGCAGTTCGGTAAATCGGCCAAGATAACCAGCAATCTAAAGTTACCTAATTTAATTTCTGTAAATTATTGTGCGGAAGGTAACATAACATAGGTTGTAATGTAAGTTGATACTAACAAATATGGACTGTATTAATTGTCTGAGAATAAATAATTTTTATTTTTGTTTTTATTTTTATTTTTATTTTTATTTTATTTTTATTTTTATTTATTTATTTATATTTAGAACTGAAACTCAAAAAATCTTTTTTCATCAAACCTATACGTGTGATAGGTCTTCAAAAATTATATTTAGGTTCCTAATATCATTTTTTTCTAAACTGAATAGTTTGCGCGAGAGACACTTCCAAAGTGAAAAAAAGTGTCCCCCCCCCCTGTAACTTCTAAAATAACAGAATTAAAAATCTAAAAAAAAATATGATATACATTACCATGCAAACTTCCACCGAAAATTGGTTTGAACGAGATCTAGTAAGTAGTTTTTTTAATACGTCATAAATGGTACGGAACCCTTCATGGGCGAGTCCGACTCGCACTTGGCCGTTTTTTTTTGATGTGTGCTCGATGGATGATCCATTACCAGATTACGTAGTTTTCGCTAGCGTGTTCACGAATATCATAATTTCGTCTCACATACATTTTTGCGGAAGCTGTATCTGTTGGTATCGGTCATGCAATCTGTGTATACATTATTGCTAGAATTCATTCACTGATGGCTATCAACCGAGTATTAACCGCAACACTTAATTTTGTTCTGATTTAAATATTTACCATTTTGACAAAGTGCTATATTAAGGCTTTGAATTTAAACAGCGCTTAATAGCCAACTATCCATCAGTATAAAAATAGGTAGGTGTGTTATAAAAATACGCAATGCCTTATGGCGTTATTCATAAACGCGTTACTGGCCTGAATTAGCTATGAATATTTTGTCCTTATCTGTTATTTGTAAGAAAGGGATAAAACATAATTTAACTATAATCAGGCCCATAAAGTTTTATGAATAAGGGGGTTAGTGTTTAACAGCATTATTCCAACGGTTGACACTTTGTCAGATCTTTTTTTAACACGACGCTGATGGCAAACAAGCACACGGCCGCCTGATGGTAAGCAGTCACCGTAGCCTATGCACGTCTGTCAATCCATGGGTGTTAAATATCTGCCCCATACTGTAGTCCCTCGAGAAAACCTTGAGACCTATTTTATTGCGAAGAATTCAGATTGAAGCACTGGGATAACAACGGGAGTGATTTTATCAGAGTTGTTTTACCAATTCTTATATTTTTAACTTAAAACCTTGCTAATGTTGCGATTTTTTTACGTAAAGATAAGGTTGGGAGGTGAAGGCTCCGTAATAAAAATAATTCTGTATTTTTTCTTGTGACACACAGGTACATAGGTTATTTCTCTACAGTGAATCGTTTTGCACAACTGATCATTTTTTGTTTTGTATGACTTTAGGTATTAGTGCTAGATTTGTTTGACATGAAGCGATGGATTTTCGTTACTCTAGTCAAGTGTTTCATAGACAATTGTTTATAAAACTTTAAAGCTAGAGTGCTTCTAAAACCTTTTGATATCGGTTCAAGAAGGGGTTATCCCCTTGCACAGAAACTATTTATGCTGTTATCGGTTTTAGAATATCTACATGTAACTTAGATATTACAAATTAATTCAATAACCTGAGACTGAAATACGCGAAATCAATATAAAACTGGGCAACCTATTTGGTTTCGTTAAATGTGTTTGGCAAGAAATCCAATTACCTACTATGGCAAGAAATCTCATGATTCTTATGAAACGGACTATTGAATCGGTGCTCCTGCCAATAAGTTACCTAACTTTGAATTGACTTGAACTTGAAGACCGAGTAATGAAAGTCAAGATCGTGGTGACGTGATCACGTGGCGAGCCGCGAGTGACGTCATTCCTTAGCTTTTTAACTGGAATTGAGCGGGACATGTTGCCAGACAGAGCGATGGCAGGTGGACCAAAATGTAGACTGGTGGCCGCTTTCGGATGAAAGCAGCCCCTGGCGTCTGTTAGCTCGTTTGGTGGGCGGCATAAGGTAGACCGCGGAGCACTTCTGGCTGAGAGCTAGAAGCTAGAGCTATAAGAAAGGCTTATGCTCAGCAGTGGGACAGAAAGTTAAAATGATGATGAACTGGACTATCGATATCTTCTTCAGTAACTCTAAGCAAAATCGAGATATTAAAATTAAAGTGCCTAAAACTGATTTTGATTGAATACTAATAAATATTTAGCAATATTATATTTTATGAATATTTAGAAACAACATTTTTTTAGCTAAATACATAAGTTTTGCTATGTGATCTGTCAAAATTTATCTTTGTGCATAGTTCACCGGGTTTTATTTCAGTTTTCGAAAATGTCGGAATTTATAAGCGCAGCTAAGTTATCTCCTGTTTATTAATTACTTCGAATAACCACTTAGCTTACAATTAGGCTAGTTCGTGAAGTAATCGCGTGAGGAATTTCTAAGGTAAGGTGTGGTCTATGTTTAATTTGAGGGCTTTCCACAAATCACGCTGTTTCTCTCAAGTTTCTCTTTGACGTTTGGTTGGCTTGGGTTGTCAATAGTGCGTGTCACACTCGTCACTTAGCAGACATAATGCGCCATGCTTGTCTGGACATTTGATATTGCAGTAACGCTGCTGCGATCTGACATTGAATCAACTACAACGAATGACAATCGATAGATTTCTCCAGGTATCCTGAAATGAAATAGTTACTTGTTTTACAATAGGGCAAAGTTTTTGTTCAACCGCTCGTGCTAATATTGATTTCCAAAATTGAACCACAAGCGTAGCGATTGGTTCGATGAGTGGAATCTTGAGCGTTACGAGGGTTTCAAGGTACAAGGGTGAACGAAACTTTGCCTCCGAGTGAAACACAACATTTTTCACCACACCAACGATAGTAAAATACTAACTATGAAATACCAAAAAGATGAACCCTAATTAAATGCAAATTAAATAATAAAAAAAATATCATTCAAAATCATTATTTAAAAGTGAAACAACTCAAAATTGTGGGTAACATAAAATTTTCCCATTAGTTTTTAAACAATCAAGAGGGCCTTTACCAGTTGTCGTGGTGAAAACCTACTTGTATATATGTTTAATTACAACCTTCTGCCACGGCTACGACTGCGTTAGTTAAGAAAATGTAATTAGTTTTACAACACGACTAGCAATAAAAATATCGTTATTACAAGAAATTAATTAAGACAGATTTCTGCTCAAACTCGTCAAAACTGACATTAATGCTAATGAATCGAAAAAATGGCTGCTGTGGAGTCAGCTTAAGGGATACGAATCTTTTAAAGATTCGTACTTCATTGTTATTATCAAGTCTATTCATAGTATTCATTTCAGTTATTGATTCCTATAGCCTAGTTCCCATAGACTGCCTCCTAAAGAAGTGGCACTGTGAAGAAAAGTTTAATTTAAATAAAATCAAAATGCTATGTGCTCAAAAATTTCGATAAATAAATATTCTGTTACTATGTTACGCGGACTTAAGCATTTTTTTATTATGCATCGACACATCAGACAGAGAGGTGTTCTTGATATACTTATAAATTACTGTGTCAAGAACTGCTACATTCACCGGCATTCCACAACATTATCGTACACTACAACAATTGGTCTATGTTTATCCGTAGAACTTAAACTTTAAACACTGAAATCAGCGGCCGTGCTCTCACACTAGAATTAGTAGAGTCAGACCAAGATAAGTTGGCAGCGATTTTGATAGACCAGACGGTGTAAGTGTCAAGTAAACGAAATTTCATAGATGTTTGACGTTTAAAATAACCCGTGCCGGTGCGTGCGCGGGCTATCAAAATAGCTGCTAAGTTATCTTGGTTAGACTCTAGGCATGGCGGTCGCCTATGTACTGGCTTTAAGAATAGCTCGTGTTCCATTCGTCTGGAATGCTCCATCTAATGTAAATAATCAGTGCTATCTCCGGACGGATTCAATCCTCCGAACCGGACATATTACTTTTTCGAAGAAGTGAAAAACGAGCAACCTTTCGTAAATTATAGTTGAGAAAGACTAGATTTTGTCATTCAGAGAAATATCTTATAGGTTTCTTATGGGAGAAAAATGTGTTCCGTACCTTTGCCATTAAAAGAAATACGACGCCTCTAAAAGTCTACACTTGATATATCTTTTAGGTCATACGCAGTATTACGTGAACTCAAAAGGCCAATGATTGATCGTGAATTAGTGGTCTCTTTCAATCTTTTTTCGTTATTCATCCATTTTATTATACGTCACCACATTACTTTGGCATGTTTTCTTAGTAAATTGTATGATATATGTGCAATTTCCGATATTATTAAACATCTCTAAAATGCAGATTGTCATAATACTCTGTTATCTCGTATCTGCCGGCACGGCATGAGGCAACACGCATTAATATTTTTTAGCATTTGGATCTGGATGACAAAGTTGCGATGGTTTTGACGAAATTGTTACTCCAATTTCAAGGAATTAAAAATTAGATATTATTAGTTAAGGCGCTCTTATAGACAGATTTTAGGTTTTTGAGGGGGTGAAGCAGACGAAGTGGTAAAGCAGGCAGGCGGGCGCCCCGCGCGCCGCGCTCGCAGCAAGCCTACGTCCTTATTCTGACGCCATCCGTATTCTGGTTTGTTAGTTCTGGGATCTTTTCCGGAAATTTATATTGATTATGATTTAAACTTAATGAAATTAAAAATTTGATAATTCTATATAATACTAGAGTATACCGCGGCAAATTGAGAACCTAGTAAAATGATACCAAATCGTTTTGTGTCGAAATAATATTACTTACTAATTCAGACAAAAGTTACAACTGTCTGCTTTAAATCATATATAGATACCTATTCAAAACTTAGTTGACCTTAAAAATGCAATAGAAGTCAATTTCGGGCAAGTAGTGAAAAAAGGAAGAATACTAACAAAGCCAAGTAATTTGTGGAAGTGAACGTAAAAAGGTAGCATGTTTTTGCTGGTATTGAGATAACTGAAAACATAAGCATAAGGTATGCACAAGCATATGTGTAGCTCCAAAAAGTAGATAAATTATGCTATCTTCTCAAAAAAGAACCAAGACTCTAACTGTAACGACTATTTCTATATTATTTTTAGAATTGACTACAATGAAGACGATTATAAATTTTAAATACAAAGTCGAGAAAACTGCTATTATTATTTATTATTTAAAGTTTATAATGGCAAAAATGCACTTATAATACTACTACTACTTCGAAGTTATATAGTAATGAGTATAATTGACTGACTTTAATTAATGTCTAATAAAGAATCAGTCTGTTGTCTGTCTACTCTGTCTGTAATCAAATATTACAAGTATATTTGACCCACTGAGGTTTCAGATGAAGTTGAAAATCTGCATACATATGTAAGTAGGGTGACAATGAAATATTATGGTACCATCGAGCTGATCTGATGCATGAGAGAGGAGGTGGCCATAGGAACTCTGTGTCAAAATATCGCAACCAAATTGCGTTTGAGGTTGTTAGAATTGTCTCAATGAGTATTATTTTCCTTTGGAAAGAAGTACAGTTAAGACCTGTTCCGTAAAGTTAATTAACATACAAAACTTTCCGATGAACAAAATTATTGTATCGTCAACTATGTTATTTATCCCTTCAAGTGGTGGCCCACCACTCACGGGTCGATGCGATAGCCAGAAAGCTGTCGGCCAACAGAGGGTGGTTAGTGAGGTGTTGCCATATTTAGTGGCAAAATTAAAGGCTTTGAAGTATATTTACGCTCTTCTAGCGCCCAAAAGTAGCTAGCAAGTTAGACAAGGAAAACATACATACACACGCTTGTTAACGCTTGGTTGCTAAGGACCGTTCATCCGGGATCGAACGCCTAGGTCGAGTTCTGTCTTGATTTTTAAAGAGGTTATTTTGTAAATACACGGTACCCTCGAGGAAACGGAAAGATTTTAACAGTATATTCCGGATCGTATTTAGAGGCAAAAATGTCATATAAACTTTTTTAATTCGCCTAGTTTCAGAGTTAATACCAATTAAAAAAAATATTTTTCGTTGTGTATTAGTGCATAACGCCTTTTTGATGGCTATGTCGCCAGTCGCCACTTTGGGACCTAGTCTAGACTACCTTCTTGACAGATATCAAAGTCACAAGGTACCATTTGAATAGACTAATTTTTACGTATAAAAAAAATGTACCAATTTATATTAATCCATAAATTTTCCAAGAACATGAACTTAATATGTTTAAAAACATACAAAAAGTAACAAAAAAAACATGTGGCGAAATGCATAAACATTACAATAATTTAACAACAACAAGGACAACTTCAACAGAAGGACATGATGTCACGATCCTCAGCATTGAGGGACCAAGAAGAAGAAGACAATAATTTAATTGATCTATTCGAATAGCGTATTTAGTGCTTATTCTAACGATATATGCTTCAATATATACTTTTATACATAGATAAGCTTAAATAGTTGAATTTGTAATATTCTCTAAATCCGCGCTGAACACCCGACGGGGCCCCGCCACGTGACTACTTTTTACGTTTTGGCTTCTGCCACTTGAAGGGATATACTATATGCCTTGACTAGTGATTCATTTCAAAATAAACTATTTTAATATATACATATTACACATAAGCACCCTAATGCAAAAATGAAGAAAATATATATTGCGAAACTTTCGATCGATTTTTCAACTTATATTTTGTATTGGCAGGAAAAATAGTAAAAGCATATCACAAAGACATAACAAGGTCCAAGGTTTTAAAGAAGAAGGTAAAATTGGCTGAGACCTGAAATTGACGGCAGAGTGTCATCGAAATTTATACTTGAAAAAAGAAATATAATGTCACCAGTTTTCATTTCATACAAAACAGAAATAGCATGGTATAAAAGTATTATACCAAACTTTTACAAAGGACTTTATGTTTAACATTATCAAAAATGGAATTTAGTGACATTCTTGAATTTACAGAATAATTAACCAGTGAAATAAAAATATTGGCGAGAGGTACAAATATATACGAACTTCCGAAGCGAGTACTTGCAAAATTTTGAATGGAATTTATGGGGGTCCAGGCAGGAGGAGTCAAGTGTAAACAGCGGTATAGTCAGTTAAATAATGAATATTTATTGAAACGTATCGTCGTCTTATATACAATTCCTAAACGTACGAAAAAATAGAAAGATAGGTATCTTAGAACTACAGAATCTAATCTACCCTTTTACGTAAATCGCACCTCTCTAGAGTGCGATGGCATATCTTGTATCCCGCTCACAATCGCCGGTTGCATGAAGTGGGTAGTAAAAAATACAGCAATTCAGGACTACCGCAGAGAATGTCGCTTGCGAGAGTAGCACGCCCTGTTTTCCATCTCGCTCCAACCGCTGCATAAATACGTGCGCGCCGCCTGCGCGCGCCTCAGTTGCGTCCGGCCGTCGATGCGAGCGCATGTCCCATAGCACTCCCTCTCAAGCGAAGCGAACACGTTTCGTGACTCTGCCCGATCTCGTCACATACGTCTGAGTGTTTGGGCTAGATGCAGGAGTCTGGCTGTCGCTTGTGACGTCTTCATTGTAGATGTAGGCTGGCTTCAGACGCTCTATAGTGACGACAGTAGTTCGTTGTGGCATTTGTATCTTGAAATACTTGTCGTAGCGTTTGAGGACTTCGAACGGGCCATCATATGGTGGTGTGAGCGGGGGTCGTACGGTGTCATTACGCACGAATACGTGAGTGCACGACGCAAGGTCCTTATGCACGAAAGGTCTCCATTGCGTGGCGTGCGTCCGGGTTACAGGAACAAGTGATGACATTATCTCTGACAAACGTCGTACAAACTCTGCATCTTCAATCGCCGACTTTGTAGGTACGAAGAAATCAGCTGGCATGCGTAGTGGGGATCCATACGTCATCAATGCAGGACTTAGGTTGTTATCGCTGCGTAATGCGGCTCGTAATCCAAATAAAACTGTAGGCAGCTCTTCGGACCATCTTGAACTTTCGCCCCTTGCCATAAGAGCGGCTTTCAAAGTGCGGTGTAGCCTCTCCACTTGAGAATTCGCCTGAGGGTGGTAGGCAGTGGTACGTATCCTTGTGGTCCCAAGCTTCTTCAGGAGAGCGTTGAAAAGGTTTGACTCGAAGGTACG
The DNA here is from genome assembly GCF_033807575.1 of Cydia pomonella. Lineage (NCBI taxonomy): Eukaryota > Metazoa > Arthropoda > Insecta > Lepidoptera > Tortricidae > Cydia > Cydia pomonella. Next base: position 13,409,609 of record NC_084718.1, on the reverse strand, counting down.
ACCTTGATCCGACGTGATGCCATGGCCGACAAGATGTTAGAGCACGCCGAGCCAGTCACCGTTGCTGCAGTCACACGAGCCACAGATTTTCAAGCCCCGCAAAGCAGCGAAAACACATTTTTTGAGAAGTTATCCCAGAAGCTCGACAATTTAACACTCGAAATTGCAGCCCTTCGGTCCGGCGGCCGGCAACGCTATCGCCGTCCCTTTCGCTCTCGCAGCCGTTTCCGTTCGAGATCTATGTCGGCGCATGGAACTTCACGCAAGCCCGGTGATCCTGGATGGCTGTGCAGATATCACTTCAGATTCGGAGACAAAGCACGAAGATGTGAATCGCCGTGTAGCAAGAAGACTAGCTCATCGGAAAACTAATGCCTACACCGACTCTGGCGGGCCTCGGTGTACCTCCAGTCAGCAACCGCCTTTGTGTCATCGATCGCAACTCTCGAGAACGTTACCTCGTCGACACTGGCGCCGAAATATCAGTACTATCGTCGCATCACAAGAAGAACCAGTTATCAAGCACCTACAAGCTTTACGCCGCAAACGACACGCCGATTAAGACCTATGGAGAGAAAACAATAACTCTTAACTTGGGGCTACGGCGCGACTACCGTTGGACGTTTATCGTGGCTGCCATCAAGACCTCAATCCTCGGAGCTGATTTCCTTCGGCACTACAAGCTGCTACCTGACCTAGATCAAAAGAAGCTCATCGACAAAACCACTAAACTCCAAGTCAACGCATTAACAGTTCGAAGTACTCAAGAAACCGTCTATTTGCGCATGTCCCATAAATTTGAAGGGTAAATATCACTCCTGCTCACCTTACAAAATAAAATAGTTGATAAATGTTGTAAATAAAGTGTATACCATATGAAAGTTAATAAACCAGAAATACCAAACAAATTCAACACTTATAACATAAACTATTACAGCCATTTGAGCACTTCCACAAAAACGTGAAATGGTACCTTTCACTAAGCACTATTTAAATCCCACATATTTAAATCCAGTATATCTCCTGCATCCTGTATGTGTTAAAAATGAAGCTGTTCCAATATAATGACTTATATAAATTAAACAAGCGGATTAATTTTATTTGTTTACGTTTAAAAATTTGAAAGGTATTCAATTTGATTATTACTGTAATAGCCATTTAAAATATTATTTTACCTAAATTGATAATTAAAAGTAGGTACCCCTCACGAAATAAGTACTACTGAATTTTATACTTAGCAGTGTTTTTTAAAATGTACATGTATTTTACCTTCCTCGTATTAAAAATGAAAAGTAAAGTGTTTAACTCGGGTGCAAGGCACCATTTCACCCTTTGGTTAATCGTGGCTGAATGCCGGATGATGCGTGTGTAAAACTTGTCAAAAAACATAATATGACGGACGGATGTCTGAAATGTCACCGTATTTAGGAATCAAGTAGCTTAAACTTTAGTTTTTCTTCGTAAGTGTGATGAAAACATTGTGTGTATGACATATTTGTATATTTATAGTGTGATTATCCATTTTATGTAACGTCCGCTAAACTAGCACAGGTCCGACGCTGACAGTGGTCACGGGCGTACTGGCGTACTGACGGTATTGCCGCGCAGGGTAACGTTTAGTAGACAAAATGTTGAATTCATAATTATGAATGAAAAATTTAACGCATCGATAAACTGACAAGCAAAATGTTAGAGTTACTTAAAAGCTATTGAATGAAGTAAATTTCATATTGATATTCATCATAGTACTTCTAAAATATCGAAATAAATACAGTTTTAAGCATATTTTCAAAGCAAAAATCTATCGAGAAAAAGATGAGCCATCGTGTTTCTGACAAGCATACGGCTAGTTCAAAGACTGAAGTTATACATACTAGAAAATAATCGATGAAATCCTTGTACAAGCCTGTAAATATCGATTTAAAAATAGCGCATTTTACTATACACCGCGCCTTAACTACTTGCTTAATTTGCATTTTCGTAAGAACTACTTCTACATTATTTGTTTACAACACTTCATTAACATTAACCCGTATATGCCCAGAACTAGTTTTTGGTCTCAATGAGGTTACAGGCATTCTCTTTCTTTCCTACTAATTTTAATGTGTACGAGTGGGTTTTATTCAGTGGGTCGAAAACGACCCCATATGGGCATGTATGGGTTAATGTTAACGATATAACTAGAGACGCGACGGATAGTTGTTTGGCCAGATACCGGATATTCAGTATCCAGCCACTGAATATTCGGCCGGCGGAACTATACCTAAAAGTATGTACATTTTTGTTTTGCAGGTGCGCATGGTGCAGGTTTAGAACTTTAGACCTGTTTCGTAGTGAACGTTCGCGCGGACTCATTTCTAGGTTTGAAATGGGTGCGCGTGCAAGTCAGTGGAAAGATTATTTATTTATTTAAACTTTATTGCACAAAAGAAAACTTATCGTACAAAAGGCGGACTTAATGCCAAAAGGCATTCTCTACCAGTCAACCTTAAGGTAAAGCAGAGAGATTAAACTGTTTTAGAATAATAAACAAGTACGACCATAAGACCGTGACTGTTCCATAAATCCAATTTGTTTACTCCGAAATCAAGCAGACTATCCAGTATACGTCCGGATGTTAAAATAAGGGCCGGCTAGGCCGGATACCGCATAGTAACCGGATACCCGGTGCATCTCTAGTTATAACTTTACACCGTCAGCGTTATGCGGCCCTTGCGGTGGACGATAGCCTTTGGTGCTAGTGCGCAGTAAATTTATGAAGCCACTGCCACAGGCTACTCAAGATGTACAGTCCGCATCAAAAGTATTCTATTAAACTATGTCTTAAAAGTATTCTCCAATAACTTAGAGATGTCTTTATATGTCGAATAATTAGTTTGTGACAGATACGTTTGAACGCGAATTGTACGGGGTGGCAGATAATTTTGGTGCGTTGTTTCATCCGCTACTGTTGATGCTGTCTGTACTTAAATTGCGAAACAAATTTGACAAAATTATTTTCCCTGAATTTGCTGTAATATATGTTCGTAGTATAATTTGCGTTACTTTTATTTCGGAATTAAATGCTGACATACATACACATAAGTTCTGTAGGTGATGTGTACACGTAAGAGCCCGTTGCACCAATCACAATTTACGGAGTAATCAATGGCAAGCAACAGTGAACTATGAAATCTCCCATACAATGAAAAATTGCGTAAATTTCATCGGTGAAAGATGGTTTCGTGCAACCGACCCTAATATGAGTAATATGTACATAAATGTTTGTCAACGATGCGACTCTCTCTTCTACCCAGCACAGCTACCTTTTTTGACTTTTTTACTGTCAAAACTGGTGGTAGCCATGTAGATTAAGAAAACTTATGCCCCCTCCGTAGATAAGGGCGACTTTTAATTACAAAAACATGCTAAAAACCATTTATTGACAATCAAGAGTTTGGTTCTTATACTCTAAAAAAATTACAATAAAGACATATATATTGTTCGTGTCATCCACAATGACGCGCAGATTTGTTAAATCTAACTTATAATAACACGACAATATCAGGCGAGGCACGCGTCTTCGTGATTGACACGATCAGTAAAATGAAAAAATCTCATATACGAGTATTTGTCTCCAAAGCTACTAGTAATAGTACTTACTTACTCCTCTGGCGCAGCGACCCAAAGCGTGTCTTGGCCTCTAAAACGGCTGCTCGCCATTGATCCCGGCCCTGTGCAGTTTCTCGCCAGTCTTCAAGCTATTAGTCCTCGCGCTGACCTCCACGGCGCGGCGTAGAGGAGCGTTTCCGTGTGGTGGATGGGGGAAGGGTCGGTAGTACATCCTAGGTACACTAAGGGTCACTTGCACCATCCCACCAACCCGGGGTTAACCGGTAAAACCGTTAACCCAGTATCAAATTGTACTGGTAACCATGGTAACTCGTAAGTTTAACCGGTTAACCCCGGGTTAGTGATTGGTGCAAGTGGCCCTAACCGGCTAAGTCTAGTAGACTCGCTGACCAATGAAGGGTGTGGTCCTACGGCATTCTACGGGTTGTGCGGCGGGTTAACAAACCTCCCACGTTAAAAAACTATTGTTACGAGACAAACACGAAATAATAACTAGTAATAATAGTCTACAGAAAATATTTCTTATTTTACTGCATTTTCGTTGCACCAGAGAATATGAGACGACGTCTGCTCTTGACATTATTTTAATATTCCCGTACAGAATTCAATGAGCGAAAAATTGTTTCCGATCAAGGCTTTATCGCGCAAAATGATAATTACTTTCTGCACCCCGTTTTATTTCCTTTTTACCCACAAAAGCGGTCCAATTTATATTTCTGAATAAAAATTACAATAAACAAAGCAGCCACCCCGCCTACAAATAGCCTTACGTTATTGTGGTATCTCCAAGTAAAATGCTTTTACCTTTTTCGCTACGATACGTTAACATTATTATTTTTCGCAAAAATTTCCTGCACCTTCTTTACTTTTAATTTTGGGAAGCTTATGCTTTGTAAGAGCGCTTTTGGACTAGCGTTTTATCAACAATTAAACCTGTTTGTAGACGTGTATAAGCGCGTGGATAAGCCGGCATAAAAGCGAATAATACCTCCTGTCACTTGTTTGATTGAACCGGAGAAATCATGTGTACCTACTTTATAACGTAGGGAGCGCATAGGCGCATAAGTATATCGAAACGATTGTATATGCGGAGAACATATTTCTAGTCTGAACTTTACTCTCACATTTTGCCTTCGTTTTCGATGAAACTGAGTTTGTGTTTTTGCAGCTAGATAACATTTTAAAGGTAACGTGAAACACAACTATCTAAACGTTCTGACAGCGCGGGCGACAGTTTGGCTGCGAACGTGATATGTGTAGATAACTCCATGCCACCCTTGGGACCAATTCATATTCACCAACTAGCACTATTTGCTACAACTGACAGGGTTCTTCGACCGTTATTCTTAGGTTATGGCATTGCGATTTGCACCTAATTGTAAAAAATGGCTTTTAGGGGAACCATATATTTAAATACAGACTAGCGACGTGCCCCAGCTTCGCACAGGTTACACAAAACCTTAATAAATTATACACCTAAACCTTTCTCAAGAATCACTCTATTGATTGATGAAAACTGCATGAAAATCCGTTCAATCGTTTTTGAGTTTATCGGGAACATACAAATAAACAGACAGAAGCAGCGGGGAACTTGTAACTTTTCAGATACCGATACTGTCAAGTTTCGGTATTTGAAAAGTTACAATAAGTGTGCAATAAGTTAGCCGATTGTGTGACATATGCATATAATTTGCATTGTTACATAAGCTATAGAAATCAAGACGAAAATCGCGTTCGTTTCTGGATATTCCTTACTTTATTTCACCAACTAGCACTATTATTTTCTAGAACTGACAGCGTTATTCATAAAAGCTTATAAGTAGCATAGCGATTCATTATAAAATGCGATTTTTAGCGAAAAGCCAACATAATAATATTGCGTACATGTGAAATTGTATCAAAATAACAAGAACAAAATCGTTCCTGGACACAATTGTGAACGAGAGTCAATAAAAAAAAAACACGAAAGAGTGTTATTATGTTTGAAGTTTACAATTTTCATACTTTTACAATATTCATCATCATCACACTTGTAAAGAAAAAAAGTTTTAAGCTCAATATTACATTAAATTCACAGAATTCACAGATATCATTCGTCATTTTGTTTATTGTTTGATTCATTTTGTATTGATTCCATTCGGCATATCTACAGCCACAAATTAAAATTATGTATAATATATTTAATTAGCTATTAAATAATTTATTTCCACCAAGATAAACATCAAAATTATGGTCATTTCGAACCGCTCTTTCGAATACCAAACACGAGTTTAAAAATCAAATTAAGAATCTTAAATTAAATAATTAATCATCAAAAACACAATCTTCACAATTAATAAAATAATAAAATCAGTATTTTAAATTTAAACTCATTTAAAGTTAAATTAAAAAAAAGTGTTTCACTTATTAGGTACATATTAATATCTTAGTTCTTAAAGATAGAATCAGACAATCTCCATCTCCAATAGCCATTTATTAATATGTCTTATTATATTTTTCCCGCTAAACGTCTGTATGTTAAATGCCACCCTTTATGAACAGATATGAAAAATATTTACTGAAGGCACTACGCCGATTTTTTTCTAAAACGAACCTAACGGCTTTAATCTTGCCGTGAAACCGCTAATATCCTATTTATATTTTCGCCTTTAAAATAAATATCGATTTGCAATTACTAGGTCCTGAGTGGTGAGACTAGCCTGTATTTTATGCCACGTCTATCAAAGGCAATTGCTCGGAAGCGAAGCTTGGCTCGAAGGTTATCGAAACTTTCTGAAATGTATTTTCAGCCCGACAGCAACTGCAGGACGGTTACAGGCCGATTCTGATATAACAATTTGCTAAACTCTTCAAGCTTACCAAATTTTATCAAAATCTTACGTAAAAAAACTACAACAAAATTGAAATTGGCCTATTTGCGCAACCAAGATTTTTTTTTAAGTTTCAATTTTTTTTTAATTTCAGAAAATATTGTTAACTTCTATTCTATTACTCTTCTGTTATTTTATTCTCCTACTGTAGTTTTTAGGGTTCCGTACCCAAAGGGTCAAACGGGACCCTATTACTGAGACTCCGCTGTCCGTCCGTCCGTCTGTCACCAGGTTGTATCTCATGAACTGTGATAGTTAGCCAGTTAGAATTTCTACAGATTATGTATTTCTGTTGCCGCTATAACAACAAATACTAAAAACAGAATAAAATAAATATTTCTTTCCAATCTCGAGGTTCTCATCCAATCACCGAAGTTAAGTAACGTCGGGCGGGGTCAGTACTTGGATGGGTGACCGTTTTTATAGATAATGTTACGGAACCCTTCCTGTGCGAGTCCGACTCGCACTTGGCCGATTTTTTGATAGAAATGTGCTGAAAATTCGGTAATTATTCCGTATTCGGCATATTCGGCAAGTTTTCCAATGTTCGTATTCGATCGAATTATTCGGTTAAAGTGCCGGTTGTTTGCGAGCTCCTTGCTTTTTGATCTGTATGCTTCTAGGGAATCGCCCAGGAAGCGATTCATCATTCGCTGCTAATGTAATTGATGTATTTTCAAATGGTTGATTAGAATGATACAGTTGAACCGAGTAATTCGGCAGAATATTTATTTATTTATTGACCAACTTACAGAGACAGTAAAACCAAATATGTAAGTTATGGGTTACGAAAAGGCGTGGAACCGTCCAAATAAAAGTAACTTTGAGCCATTAAATGTATACATATTATTAATACAAACATAGGGTAATGTCCTTACTAATATCTGCTCTGTATTCGAGTATAGTATGCTTGCCACACTAACTATTGACCTATATAAGACTATATACTTATTAATTTTAAAAACGCGGTGATTTCAAAACTATATTGATATTATTTTTCAAATAGACTCCTCCTGTGTATCTTTATATATATACTTAATTTAATACATTAGGAGTCGTTATTATATATACCTATATGCATTAAGATAGTTATTATTATATATAGAAGTTTATCAAAGGCAAATGGCTGACCTAAAAGTCTAGCTTGGTTTGAAGGTTATCGAAACTTACTGAAACGTATTTTCTGCCCGAATGCAACTTCAGATGCGGTATTCGAACTTTATTCTTATATTGATTTGTTATTAGGTACTTGAGCATCTAACTGGGGCTAATAAATACCTTAGATCAGAGTTTCTAAAGTTGACTGGGCTCCGACTCACCTAAAATAACTGCCATTTTATGAGCCCATTTCTTGGTGGCGGTCTTAAGAGGGAAGAATAGCTGTGCGATCCTAGCGAAATAATGGTATTTATATTCTATGAAATTCTATTTCGGGAGAAAACGTTTAATTCTCCACTAACTAAATCTTAACAAATCACTTTGATTTAGATATCGATCGCTTCAGCATAATATTGTATATTCTAGGTTTCGCTTAAAAAAATTGTTTTGCATGTTTTGAAAAAAAGGACAACCTATAAACCTAGTTTTTCATTGTGTCAATAACGTACTAAAAAAAATCATGGATAATGGAAATTATTTAAAAGTGGAATAACGTTTTCTCTTTTTATATGGACGATCATTCAGTCTTAAAAATGGGGCATAAAATATAATTGGTACCGCTCAGATTTAATAGTAGCTAGTAGCTAACATAGTTTTAGGGTCCACTCAATATTTGCTCGCGACCCACCAATGGGTCGCCACCCATAATTTGGGAAATGCTGCCTTAGATAGACGAATAAAACAGACTGTTTATACAAAATCGCGTTCCTCCAATATTCAAACTATTGCCAATCGGTGTCACTTAAGCAGTGGGGCTTAGTTCCATTCATTTTGTACAGCGCTTAAACCTCTGGTTTGGGGTCCACAGTATCAAGACGAAAGGGGACAAATGTAGTCCCCATTTTCCTCTCTGAATATGAATATTATGGAACTATACCTATGTATATTGTTTTTGCGCAAGTTTAATTACCAACAGCTATTCCCCTTCATTTGATTGTTTTGAGGTTTTTTGATTATTATAAAAGTTAGAAGCTTTTAAAAGTTTGTATACTTTGTTTTTCGCTCTTAACTTTTATATTATGTACTAATAAAAACTACAAAAAGAAATCAACATGGTTATGGTTAATATACAATACATTGTGTAAAAAAAAATCCATAATGTCAATATTCACGGAGGAAAAGGGAGACTACGTTTGTACGGAAAAGCGGTCGTCCACTATGCTCTCAATATGAATTCAATATCATACGAATAAGGATTTTTTAGTTCGAATGTAGCACCGCACCAGGTCAAATGTTTATCTCACAGAATGGAAAATAATCTCGCACGAAATGAACTGTCCAATGCACACTTTTTGGCAGCATTTATTTGAAATCGGAGAGAATATAAATTTACTGAATCTAAAGTTTGTTTAAAGGGAGTGTATTTATTGCGTATTTCTTATTCTTTTTAGAGAGCGAAGGATTTGAAAGTAGTCTGGAGGTGAATTTGACTTGTTTTCATAACTTATTACATTGGTAAATTGACTCTCGAGCTTAGTTTTGATTAGTTTTAATGTTTTTTTAGCTTTAAATATATGATTGTACTTACTAGCGACCCGCCCCGGCTTCGCACGGGTTACACAGAACTTTAACAAATTATACACCTAAACCGTTTTCAATAATCATATCACTCTATTGGTAGGTGAAAACCGCATAAAAATCCGGTGAGCAGTTTTCGAGTTTATCGTGAAAACACATACACACAGATAGACGCGGCGGGGGACTTTGTTTTATAAGGTGTAGAGATAATTATTTGACATGCCTTTATTTATATGACGACGAGTGGAGAAGGGGGCCAGGAGAACCATTGGCAAATCGGCAGGATCGTCTTCTACCGGTGCACTTGGATTTTCTTGAAAATCCATATTTGCGGGTAGATTCATGAGTGATGAAATAATAACACGTCGTGATAGCCGATAGTTGTTTTTAATTAACAGTATTAATTACACATCAAAATAACTTAAGATCACTTCGATATAAATGGATTATGAAAAAACAATTACAAAGAAACGTGGCGATCCCAGAGATGACGTCACGTCACGACCGCTCTGCTCGACCGCCTCAATCATAATGCCCCCGGGCTGGTTTGCCCTCCTTCACCGTCAACTGTCACTGTCAAGTTGACAGCTCCGCAACGCCAACACTGATTTTAGCCAGGCAGCTACCTAACATTTTTTAATGTACAAATCGATCATGGTTTACGTATTGTTATCATTCCGATAGATGGCATCACTCCGACATATATAACTTTTATTTTGACATAAACGTTAAAATTAGTGATGGGAAACAGTTAATTGTCTAATTATACAATTTAAAATGCAGGAAGAAAACAGATCCATATACAATTTACTTATACCTACTTAATATTGTTTTAGTGAATGATGTAAGTGTAATAATACAAATGTAATATGTAGGTACGCCTAAATATTATGATGTAGAAATCGTCTGTCTGGCCATCTGCCAATAACGCGGCGGTAACATGGTCGCATTGTTATCGCATGTCACCATGCCTGTCACGTTCTAACAAGTATGTAAGTAAGTGCGAAAGTATGCATGACTCGACAGGCGATAAAACATCTTACAGACGCTGAACATCTTATACTTAAATGACAAAAATAAAAATTCCATTTATTTATTTAATTCATGTAAACCAAATAACATTCGTTCTGTAAGGTTACTTAGATTATTTGAATATTTAAGTGAATCTTTTTTAGTATATGCTTCCAGTTATTGAAAGCTAATAGACGATATGGTGAATGTCAAATGATAGGGATTTGAACCCGCGACCTCTGGATTGGAAGTAGGACGACATATCCACTAGACCACCATCGCTTAAAACGTAACCCAAGTAAAAAATACGTTCAAATTTGAAAGTCTCTCGGGTCCCTGCAAACTGAATTCGTCATTTCCTAAAGTGTCCTTATTTCTCATGCACGTCCTCAGAGGAATGTCGAAGGGAAACATAAAAGAATCGTTTTAAAGCCAAGAGCACGAGGCATTGCATTATTTATTTCATTTTACTTTATTTTGTCTCCTCGAGCGTAGAGCGACATCTGGCGACGTTTAATTTAAAATGGCGCTAAGAATTTTATTTTCCTTTAAATTATTCGGGTATAACGCTTTACCATAAAGAGTGCTGGATTCTACGTATGACAACTTATTGTTGAAGAACCGATTGATCTTATTGGGACCGTGCGAAGTGCATGGTGGGGGTAAGCAAAGCGATCCCAGCGCATAAGGTGGTAAAAATTTGAACTAACTGCGGATAGCGTCTTTAACATTTCGTACAATTATATGGCTCGAAATGAAACTTTGATTTACGATTACTCCTGAAATATTCATTTAAATTGAATGGTGTAAGGGACCATTGTAATCTGTATGAAATGCTTAATATAACTAACTTATTTATTTTGATAATTGTTAATAATGTATATAGCTTTGCAAATGCCACATATTACGTGATCTTTTTCTAGAAGTTAAGAATGGATATAGTAAGTTATCCTTAAAAGATAGACATTTAACATCGCGGACTTTTTTGTAGACCTATGAATGAGAAACAACCCCACCATATATTGTGTTGTTATAGCTAAAACGGATTAGGCAGCGTTTTCGATTAAAGCTCCTAGCCAGCGTGATTTTTTCCGAAAACATCGTTATATTTCAAACAATTTACACAAAACCTTAACAAATTATATACTTAAGCCTTCCTCAAGAATCACTCTATTGATAGATGAAAGTCGTATGAAAATCCGTTCAGTAGTTTTTAGTTTTGGAGTAGTTTTATAAGATGTAGTGAATTGACGTCTTCCCCTAGACTTGCGGACACTAGGTTGCGTGACAGTCGTGCACGCTCCCAATACTGATATAATAATAGTGGCGCTTTAGCACGTCCTTATATCGAAGGTGTTGACCGCCGTGCTTCCGCTTTCCCTCTGCTAATTCTGAGTAGAATATAGCTTTAGGCAAGCGGCGATCGTCCATTCGGAAAACATGCCACACCATCTGAGCTGACGCTGCATCAATAGCGCCTCCATGCCGTACATCCCGGAGCGACGCAGAACTTCAGAGTTTGGTATACGGTCCTGCCACTTAATCCTAAGTATAGATCTTAGACATTTTAGAGCAAGTTTGGCCTGGCCAGCCACATAAGAGCTCATGAGAGGAAAAACCCTTGATTGCTGAGGTCGCCGTCATCGAAATCGATGTGGAGGACTATATATATATATATGTATATATATATATATATATATATATATATATATATATATATATATATATATATATATATAATAATAGTGATAACATAAAAATAATAATTATCAGATAGATATTATCTGGCAGACCGAGCTTTGCTCATAAAACATATGAGAACTCAAAAATGCGCGTTTTCCCAGAGATAAGACCTAGCTAGACCGTTTCTTTTGTCTCCGAAAACTCCCTACATACGAGTATATATATCCAATATACATATACAGTACGTCCAGTAATATATTACATTAGTGTTTTTTTCGTATAAGCATATAAAGCCCGACCAGAAATATATGATCATTGTCAAGAAGGCGCTGTTATTCTCATGTATAGGGTGACAGTTCAGTTTAGTATGAAAAAAATGTTCCAATGAAATTCCGCAATATGGCGCGTGATCATATATTACTGGTCAGGCTATATAGAGTAAAACAATATGGGTTGGTTTGTAGATTGCATGTTTTACTAGTCAATTTATACAAATATATAATGAATACTGCAATGAAATACTGTGAACTACCATAGGAGATTCAGCATACTATTAAAAAAGGTCTAATACAAAAAGACTGACTATATATTAAAAAATACCTGTATGAAAAAACCATTACATGAGACCAATTTTTCTCATCGCTTGCACAATACTACTAGACTACTTAAACTAGTGAGGTGGAAATCACATACAAATATTAAAAAAACTACCATATAAACATGGAGGTGATATGTATATTATTGGCCGGTACCCGGTACTGTCTTTACAAGAATTGCTCGTCTAAAGGTATAAAATAAAAACAATCCAAAGAAATGCACACGACACACGATCACAATTTTTGAAGTATTGAGCCAGCCATTATATTTATTACCCTTCTGTTAGTTCGTAGTATCACTGTAAGCCGAGTGTAAAGGAACCAATAAAACAGCTTTTAACTGAAATGTTTAATTAACACGTACGTTGGCTGCACCGAGTTACAAATTTAATTCGGGTGCCTGTTTAACGTAATGAAGTTCTGAAAGTTTCGATCCTGACTTACAGAAAGTTACGAGAATGTTGAAATGAAGGAGAAAATATTTTTGACGTCGACTTTACAAGATTGAAAACGAAATAATTACGTTTGTAACGTCCGGTTGTTAACGAGTTGTTTACTTAATTGTCAAAACGAAAATGTTTTAGGACTTTGAAGATATGATTATCAATTACCTAAGTATAGTAGGGTGTACTGGGTACACTAAGGTAGTTAAGATCACTGAGAGAATCGGATAAAACCGAACATTTTCGTTTTTATACTGCAGCTAGTTAGGGTTAGCCAAATAGCGTCCTGTAATCATTATGTTTTCTCCACATGGCATCTGGCCTGACAGTGTCTCACAATGGCTACCTGAGAGCCTCTATGATTATTTATTTTAGTATTTTATACCATTGTGGACGTTTGACCCTTATGCACACCCCTGGGGGCGTATATTTCATAATAATAATATTCGTCTAGGCTTAGAGATGTGACGACCTCATTCCCCGCTGGTTTTACATATAGAAGACCACAACATGTTTTAGTGATGCTTGCGCTTAGCTTCGTCTCCTAGCCCTAGTTGCCTATGTTTTGGGCGCTGAGAGACCAAATCGCCGACGGCAAGTCGACAGTGCGTAACGGCTCTAAGGCAAATGATTCAAATGGAATCAAAGTCAAACTTTATTCAATTTAAATGTTTATATAATCAAACACACTTCAAGGGCCTACAAACTCAAAACAAACACTGATTCAAAGTTAAACTATAGTTCAATGGCAACCGAAATCCAAGCATAATTGTATTAGCAAGGTCTACTTGCTACGCGAGCCCGTTCCAGTAACTTAACTTACAAACACTTGCCAAGACGGTAACAAGTATTTGCTCTGACCAAGGAAAAGTTTATTGTTAAATCGTATTCAGAAGATTGTCGTTAGAAAAACATCGTAGCGTTTGGCAGGCAGGTCGCAACTTGTGGGTCCAGTTGTGCCCATGGGAGTGTCAACGCTGTTTACGCATTAAACTAAATTTGAATAAGTCTGATTTAGTTCTAACAGGGTTAAGCCATGTTACTAGTTAAATGTGGCAAAAGGCCTTAGACAAAAAAATTCAAATATTTTAAAAATAAGTATTTTTCTCATTCCTTTTTTCATTACAATTTACTTATCTGTGTCTGTGTTCATGTCTTCTTTCTCTGTCCCTCATTGCTGAGGATCGCGACCATGTATGCTCCGTCTCCATAGTACGAGGTCATAAGCCATATGGGACACGCATTGCATGTTGCCGCCAACCACCCTCTTGACAGCATCAGACTATCTCGTAGGCGCTCTTCCTTGCGCACGCTTGCTATCCATTTGACACGAGATAATGCTTTTTAGACCGCATGATATGATCATTTTTATGGGTCATCAAAATTACTTGTGCAATTGGTGTAAGTACTGAAAATCTACTTGTATAGAAAGTACAGTTTTTGGACTACCTAATAATACAATAAAAATAGAGAAGAATTAATTGTTGGTGTTGATATATTACATTTATCAGGATTGACAACGCGTATGTGATACTTATTAAGTTTATGAATGTAACGATTTTCTATACCTCTATCGTGGCAAACAAGCATACGGCTAACCTATATACCCCTATAATCTTTAAATATTCTGATTCAATGCGTAACTGTCGTAAATTTTTAGAAGTACAAACTCATGTAGGTATTCCTATTGTAATATTATATGCGAAAACATGTCTGTCTGTCTGGCACCTCATCACGCTTAAACCGCTGAACCGATTGAGATGAAACTTATTAAAGAGCTAGTCTTAGGCCTGGGGAAAGACAGAATACGTAAGACTAGCGTCCCGCCCCGGGTTTGCACGGGTTACATAAAACCTTAACAAATATACGAAAACCGCATGAAAATCCGTTCAGTCGTTTTTGAGTTTATTACAAACATACATAAAGACAGACGCGGCGGGAGACTTTGTGTTATAAGGTGTCACATTTAAATCGTATCGCTTCTATTTATCCTAATCGCTTCATCCCTAACTTGAAACATCAAAGGTACTCGTAATAACTAATAAACTAATCCTTTAATTGCATTAGCACTTGCTTCCGAGTGGCTCACAGAGCACTTTCTTGACAGATGGAGTAAAGAAGACAGTAACCCCCTTATTCATAAACGTGTACTAAAGTTACGATGCCGCTAATAATCGTTTGTCCCTTTCTGACGTATTGGTATGATGGAAAGGGACAAACGATTATTAGCGGCATCGTGCCACTATTAGTTATTTTGTGATCGTGCATCGTAACTTTAGTACACGTTTATGAATAAGGGGGTAAATGTTTATTAGTTCACTACGTATTTGTCTCTTTTGCTCTCATCCTAATGACGACCATTTACTTTTGTTGCGTCCACGTTTGAAACTTGTGTTAAGCACATCTTTAATTAATTGTTTTCTATTTTTTACAGGTATTTACAACAATTAAAAGCCAGTACATAATATTTTTCCAGAGTCAGCTTATGTGGTGGGTATAAGTCTTAAATGAAAATGAAAATGTTAGAAGATAAATATCTCGCTTATAACTTAAAAAAACCTCTTGCTTGAAGTAAATGAACCTCCGTCGGCAAAGCACTTATGCCTAGTTCTTATTAGATAAGTTATCTGAATCTTTTATAACGGAATCGATGGATTGTAAATGATTAAAAACGTAAGATAATTATCTATCTATCTTAACCCTAAACAACCCTACAGCATAAAGTAAATTAACTTAGGACCTATTGTGAGTGTGGCCACGAAATGTTACGTACTCGACCTTTCTGAAATCGGTCCTGCACTTCAACGGTTTTAGTTCTACGTGTTGCCAAAAGCCAACTGGAATGATTGGGAAAGTTCTAGAGCGTCTTTAACTATAAATATAGTATCTTCAGAATGTGGAATATAAAATAATTCTCTCGTAATAATTAAACTTCCAGCATTATTAATGTAGACCGCATTCACCCTATTGTGATCCGCCAAGCTTCCACTACACGAGCGTCTAGTCTTAATAATCTCTATATATTTAAGCTTTATAATACGGAATCCATGAGTCGTAAATCTATGAAGTTACTGTGATAGAATTATCTTGCAACTAAATAACCTTTAGCATGAAGTTATCGTGGGCGCTTGTGGTCACGGCGTAGGGGTCACGTACTCGACGTTTCTGAAAATGGTCTTGCAGCTTCAGCAGTTTCAGTATAAACTGACGTGTTAGTGAAAGGGAACTCCAACGCTTTGCAAAGTGTAGATTTAAACTACTAACAATATTATATTACTTTTGAGGTGTTGGATTGCTCTTTAAAGTATGACATACTTATTTCAATCCTTTATAACTAAGTAATGTCAAATATGAAACTACTTTACAAAACCTGGTTCTTTCATCTATTTCGAAATGTATCACCAAATGAGCTTTGAAACAAGTAAGAATATCGAAGTCATAAATTAACATTTGCTTTAATACATTGACAGAAAGGTTATATACTACCAAACAAATCGTTGTTATAGCAAATTCTTAGTTATTTATTACATTCGTCATATATGACAAATCGTCGGTAGATATGACTCAAATCGAATTACCAAAAGTTTGGCGTAACCGCACAAATCTAATAGTCCTCTTTAGCATCTGCCTGTCGCAAGCTGCGGTACCACTTATCACGGTATTAGGTTCTACGTCTCCGAAAATCAGGTCACTAATTCAATGCAACATTCCTAACTTACCAAACTCCCACAATGGTAAAAGCCACACTCCATCTTAGCTAGGTGTGAAGCGTATTATGAAAGTTTGCGTAATTATTCGACTACGACAGAGGAGGTAATGTTTTCACCATTTCCCTGCGGCCGAGTTTGCCATAACAATGTTAGTTTGAGCATTATCCTATACGGTTTTAGAAGGTCTTATGTCTTTTGAAGCTTGACCGTAGTTGAGTCTGTTTTGCGCGGTATAGCAAACTTGTACCTGGACTACTATTTCCATTGCCTACGTAGCGCATTGTAGCTCTTCCAGTTTAAGCGTGGTCTCCAATTACGTGGAGTTCTTGCGGATTTTAAGAAGATTACAATATTTTACATGAATTGGTACTCGTATTTTTCCAACCTTCCACGATGCCCTACTTTCAGCGACAGACGGAAAAAATGGCGGCAGATTGCCAAGGGTGTCTAAATATCTGCAGCTGTTCCCAAGAAGTGGCCTCAGTGACGAGGAACCCATTGCAAGGAGGAGGCATTCAAAAAGTGCTTCAAACCAAATTATACAATTAAATAGGCCGCAAACCTTTTGTGCGTTTTATGCTGTAAATAGGTTTTTGCTTAAACGCAAATCCCACAACAAAAAGTAAAACAGACTGACATAGAATATTTCCTTGTAAGTAATCTAGTTTTCAAATTGTTGATAATGTTAGATTGTACTGGTTCTGATAACTTAACCTTAGGTTGGTACCTAGTGGTCTATCACCTATGAGAATATACAGTTAAGAACGAAACAATTTTTGAGTATTTTAGTGTTTTCTGTCGCAGCTGCAGTTTTCTTTATCGAAACAGTACGCAGTCCTGCCAACGCCAGCGCGACACAAATCTATTTCAACTAACGCCACCTTTTAATATTAATACAAACCAGGACCAGGAACATAGTGCACCAGGCCGGCTCCCAGTATAAAGATTCTCGTGAACCCGCCGTGAAATTATGCGTAATGCAATGGCAACACAACGCAAGTGATGCTATTACTAGCTGACATAAAATTACGTTATATGCGTTAAATTGAGTTTCGGATGCCAACTGCAGCCCAGTCAAAAAAAAATCCTTGTCTTGTTTCTGACCACTCTGTCACGCTTGTATGAAATAAATAAAAAAAGTCGAGTTCTGTTGTATGGTTTTCTAGCTGTAGATAATATTTTACATGAGAAAACTTCAAAATAAAATTTCATCTCACACAAAAGTTCCATTCCGTCACATATTTTGGGGACATAAAAAAACACAACGAAAATAATTTTGACCCAGCTGCATCACTGTTGCCGTCACTGTGTCTGTGGATTTCCTTGATAAAGTAAGTGACGTTCGCCAACGCGTTCGATTATGATGTTTATGTCACTCATTTGATCAAGGAAATTGATAGGTAACAGCGGCGGCAACAACGATTTCACAACAGTAAAGCAGCTGCAGTTAACATCCAAAAGACACAAAATGATACAAGGTCACATATAGACTGGTACGCTAAAGGCGAGTACTCTTTAAGTCCTGGAAAAGATAGTTCTGCGTCGAGGTCGTAAAAGTTGAAGGAAGTCGTTTCAGACCTGATTGTGGCGGTTGCTACAAAGTTATATCTCTGTGTTGTATTCGCCAAGTGCTTCCAACTATTTAAACGTACAGCAATATTCTTAACTGACCATTTGGACCTTATTTCTATGCAATAAGGTTTATGAAATCTGATTGTTTGTCATGGATGGATGTCATGATTAATACAAAGTAGGAACATTAGAAAATATTTACAGTATAACATCAAACAATAAATAGTAATTTAATAATGACACAATAGGTTAGGAGTAAAGAACTCACGTACATAATAAATGTACTGAATAGTCATTGGTTTTGAGCCTAAAAGACGTCGTTGTCCACGATTATTATGCAAAATAACAAAGGTAGGAAAAATACTGAACAATTAATACATATCTATAAGTTTATGAAAAAAATCGCTCGTAGTTTATTGTACCCAAAAAAGGTTTACTTTAAATGCAAGTTAAAGAAATAAATATTATAGGTACAATCTTACACAAATTGACTAAGTCCCACGGTAAGCTCATGAAGGCTTGTGTTGTGGATACTCAGACAACGATATTATATAATATATAAATACATGGAAAATATCCATGACTCGGGAACAAATACCTGTGCTCATCACACAACTACATGCCCTTACCTGGATTCGAACCCAGGACCATCGGCTTCATAGGCAGGATCACTACCCACTAGGCCAGACGGGTCGTCTGAGTTACCAATATTGTAAGGAAATGGTTGTACTTAAATACGCCCAATGGTACTAAACACGTTTATTTTTTGCCCTTTACGACCTTTTGCTAATAAGGTATACATTGTAAGAATGTGTACCTTATTAAAAAAACACTTGGATTTTTTTCGTAACGGACGTGTTATTTTCGTAAATAAGCATTGTATAAGTTCAACCAATCAGTTTAAAAGGTAGCTGACATTATTCTTTGTACAATTTTTTGTTTTAATAATGGCAAATGTCACAGAAAAAAATACTAGAAAGAGATAGAATATTTAAGGAGATTACATTCAATATATTATTGACGAAAAAGGCCAGACGGTAAATAAATCTGTTGTAACGAATAAAATATGTCATGTAAAAAATAAATCATGACATGTTTTTGTAATCTATCTAGCTTTTGTAGTTTTGTTTTATGTTTCATAATTAATTTATCAAAGCTGACTCACGTATTTTTATATACCAACAGGCTACATTTATTTATAGTAGAATTGGACGTAGTTAAAGGAAAAGGATTCAATCCACAGCGAGATGAGCAAAAGTTATGGAGGTTTAAAGTTAGAAATGGTATTCCTCATTACTGATTCACTTTTCCCATAATACTTATTTGGATGAAACATGAGTTTTGACGTGTTTTAAGATTCTGTACATAAACGATTTAGTTTAATGTCGTATTTCTTGAGATATTTAACTAAATGTGGGGTTGGATCCATTTTGAGAAAATACTTTTTCCATGTAACCTTTTTCATTTTAAATAAGCAATAAGGATTCATCCCAATAAATTGGAAAAAAACGAGAAAATCACCAAGACAAGATAAAAAACTTTATTAAAAAAACAATGTAATAGCTTATCAAAGTATTGAGTATTAACAAAATTGAGATCACTTCTGTTTAACGATAATAAAAGCCTCTAATAATCACTAATCGTTTAAATAAAAAAATCAGTCTGAATTTTCCACGAGATATGTATTTTAATCTGTATCTATATTAGGTACTATGCATTCTACTTCAGGATCTTCAGTTTCAAAGTCAACAGGCCCTGCATAGCCTTCTATGTCTTCTTCGAACGTGGAATTTCCTCGAAGGGAATAGTAAAATGGTAGGCAGTCCCTTGGGATAAAATCGAACATCGATCTTAAATCATCCAAATTTGCTTGAGGTATTTCCTTTCCATTAGGCCACAATAGTGAAAAATCAGTTTCAGAGATGGCTAGAGGCCTACCTTTTACCTTTTTCTCAATGTAGTTCTAAAGTTTCAAAATTATAATTCCTATAACATTATTAATACCAGCAACGTATAAACAAAATTAATAGTAAAAGCAATTTTTTTTATAAACAATATAATTGGCTACTTGACTGTTTTTTGTAAATAATGTCGATCTTGATTTTTCTGAGGATCAAATGTCTATATAGGACTCATGGTATTTAAGCAACACAAAGATAAGAAATGAGAGTTAAAGTCTGACGCTCGCACTCGACGATTGAAACGCCTCTAACAAAATGATAAGGTGTGACGTCACATCATATAAGTCTGTCCTAAATGTATGGAATGGAATGGAGGAAATTGCCATTTTGACCCTGAAATATTACGTTTATGTGTATAGTTGTCATATAATTTATTTTTCAATAAAATGTAAGGAATCGAATGGTACCATTATCTTTTCTATTTTTGAAAGAACAATTTTTTTTTTGTGATTTTTGCGAGCTTTGTATTTTTTTATAATCTCAATTTTTTTTTTAAATTCCAGTTTTTTATAATGGATGGCTCATTTTCTAGCCATTTAACTAAATTTTGTTATAATATTCAACATGTGTCAAGTACCCAATTAACATGGATCGTTATTAAAATTTAGCATTGTATTGCCATTTTAAATATAAAAAAATCCCTATAACGTATTCATGTACTTAAACTGGATCTTTTCCGTTGATTAATTTGCCACTATGAAACTATACCTGGAGTAAATTATCAAAAAAGATCTAAGTAGCTTAAATCGACTTTGATGTTTGACGCTGAATATAAGTACAAGTTAATTTAAACCTGCAAAAATGATTCAAACAGTTTGAATTATTTATGTTATTTTTCCTCATCTATTTAATTTGTTTATGAATTACGATCCAAGTCGACATATAAAGCTAAAAATTCAAAATTAACCTATCATAGCAGTAAAACTGCCTTTTAGGTTAAGTATAAAGCTGTTTAAATTTAAAAAGTCAGCCTAAAGTAAAGTTAATATATTTAACATGAATCGTTTTTGTTGTTTACTGACACACCAATGCTGGAATAACAAGAATTCCACAAATGTGATCCAAGTTTGCTGAATCGTTTTTGTTGTTTAGCTAAATTATGTACACATCGTCAAATTAGTTTCTCAAAAACGATCCAAATGGGTTGGATCAGTTTTGTTGATATATATTTAGGACGAATAGTATTCATTGCATTTTCTCAAAAAGATTCCAAGCAGTTTGGATTTTTCTTGTTGAAATTTATATAAACCAGTCCAGTCACTAACCTAATTTTACAACAAGGTACCAAGAGTATTGAATACTTATTGGTGAATATCATTTTTAATCTTTCATACATGGGGGATGGTATCCGATGTCGATTAAAATATGAAAACGCTATGTGAGCTCAGTGCTTTTTTGCTGAATGAAAATATACACATTAAAGGCTTGCCTGGTACACTTAACTCATGTTTTGGTATTTTTGTGGATTGGATCCTTTTCCTTTAACTACGTCCAATTAATAGTGACTGGAGCTTATTCTTAACTCAAATCAACCTTTCAAACATTCTCTGCCTAGGTAAACGGGTAAATAATTTTAATGAAACTCCTTCTTCCTTCTTCCTCGCGTTGTCCCGGCATTTTGCCACGGCTCATGGGAGCCTGGGGTCCGCTTGACAACTAATCCCAAGATTTGGCGTAGGCACTAGTTTTTACGAAAGCGACTGCCATCTGACCTTCCAACCCAGAGGGTAAACTAGGCCTTGTTAGGATTAGTCCGGTTTCCTCACGATGTTTTCCTTCACCGAAATTAAACCGAACCGAAATTAAATAATTTTAATGAAACTAAAACAATATTATTATAACTATTTTAATTTGGAACCAAAATTCGCTTACAAACACAAGAATCTGTTTAGGATTTAATATAGCGACCTAAAATGTTAGATAAATTGTTTTAAATACACTTCAGACTAGAAATTAAAACTTAGAAATTGAGCCTGTCAACAAATAAATTTGTTTAGAGAATTAATTAAAAACACTTTGTCTCAACACTAGTATGCGAGGCTTTCAAGGTTAATTTAGATTTAACTTTATAATTTATGCTTTAGAACGCCAGGTGTCCTTTACACTAAAAAAAACATTAGGCATTTAATTATCTTTAATATAACTATATAACGTTACAATTAACGTTTAACGTTGTAACAAATAGAACGATTCTTTCAAATTAGAACGAATACCTTAGGTCGACGCAAGACGCAAACGCAAATCCTGAATTACATAAATAGCAATAGCAGTAACATTAAAAAGTCTTCACACAATGAGTTCTTACTCTTCAAATAAAACAAGAAACAAAACAAAATGGAGATAATACCAAAACGCTGCTACGAGTATAAGACTAATAAGTAAAACAATTGTATAAATGCGCACAAAACGTGACGTACGAGATTATGCCAGTAGGCCAAATAAGACTGTTATATTGTTATTCCCATTTCTGAGCGTCTCGCCTTACACAAAGCCAGCATATGAGTGAAATGCCGAATAAATTCGTGACGAAGCTGTAATAATTTTGTAACGAAACTGATAAACTTAATGCCTAGGTACCTTGTTTTTATTTTTAATAAAAAAAAATAGCATACCATCAGATCCACAGCGCAGGCTTCGTCACATTACAGAAAGCTCATCCACCTCAGGTTTCACCTAACCAGGATGTCCATTAAACTCCACGAAACTGAATAAATTGTAATGAAACAGATAACAGTGCAACGATACTGATGAAATTGTATTATACCTACCTGACAGGAATTTGTAAAAGTCCTCATAATTTACAAATGTAACTGATATACAGATACACCCAGCTGCCAAGTGCATGGCCACTTTATGAATGAATTCATTCATAATGTGTCCATGCAGTTTTTCAGCTCGTTGTATTCTGTTTTAAATAAATAAATATCACAATCTTACACAGATCGACTTAGCTCCAAACCGTGTCCTTGATAAGTTTAAGTTTGTATTGTACCTATATTCAAATTTTACTCTGTTTAAGTTAATATGTTCATTAAAGCAAAGCTTGTACTATGGGTACTGAGCTTGTACTATGGGTACTGGGTGCTCCCGTTACCGGTTTTCATATACATAGATAACATCCATGACTCAGGAACAAATATCTATTGATGCCACAAATAAATGCCCTTACCGGGATTCGAACCTGGGACCATCGGCTTCATAGGATTCACTACCCACTAGGCCAGACCGGTCGTCGGTTTCACCCGTAAAAGTGCATCAATAACTTTTATGGAGTAACACTGTGCAATACGGTAACATTAGGTAACATACCTAGTTACTTACTGTCGCCGGCAAAGATTAAATGTCGGTGTGTATGCAGCTTTGAAACCACGATGAACTAGCGGAGATCACACCTAAACTGGTTTGCTGAGGCGATGATGCATCAGTTATCGAATAAGCCCAGAGGGGTCTTTCTTCCCCCTGTCTGAACCGGCAACTTGAGGCGGATACTTATTTGTTTGCCTCATGTGCTCAGTGTATTTTATTTTTGTTTTAAATTAATTAACTTTCCTTATTACGCTTGTCTCAATTATAAAATTACTTAGGGGGTATGTTTCAACATATCATAGAATTACCTTCCCATTCCGAGAAACTCGTTTTTTACCTTTTTTCAGATTTCATTACTATCCTGGTCCACGATCCGTCTTGTATATTTTAACCTAAACCTCACCACCTTACAATTCATGTAGTTTTTAGTGAGAAGTAATTCTAGGTATCATCGACATGATAAATAACATTTAAAAAAAATGATACTCCCTTTAAATATCTGTCTGTAAGTTTAGACGACCAGTCTGGCCTAGTGGGTAGTGGCCCTGCCTATGAAGCCGATGGTCGAATCCCGGTAAGGGCATTTATTTGTTACTCTCCGTTTTCTCATGATTTCCATGCCTTATCGTATTAAAAATGAGGTAGTTTAACAAATATTTTTTAAATTTACTAGACACAGTGAACTGCTCTATGGCTTCCCTTTAAGGTGGTTCGATTTTCATACAAAAAACAATCGCTATTAATTAATTAATTACACAATATTATTACATAAATAGTTGCGCATCTATCTACTTTCGAATATTCATTTGCGCTAAATTAATAGAAAAACTTTGTTTCATACAGAAATCATGCAATAATCAACGTTATATTTTTATAAATTTTACTCATGTGTGTGTGACAAATGTCGTGTACAAATACATTGCGGCGTTGCCACTCCATGCCTCGGCCGGCCATCGGCGCGACGTTGCGATGTTTGACGCGTTTATAGCTGACTTTGTCGACACTGACACTCAGTGTGACCAGGCGTACGATAATTGTCGTACATGTACGATAATTTGGGCCCCGGTATGACGTAATGTTCCAAAGAGCATTATCGTACACTAAAGTACTATACTTTCAGCCCTTGGATGATGCCACCTTAAAACTCTAGTAATTTGAAGCAAAATATGACACTTTCTCTCAGAAATAGGCTAAAATTAGTATCTTTTGGGTGTTCGGCTCCTTGGTGTAAGTTTAAAGTTTAAAATGTCACAATTTCCTGTATACCGTTTGAGTCTATCCCAAAAATACACAAACATAAACAGATTTTTTGCGCAATTTAGACGAAAATTGTCTTTTTTTTATTATTAATTGGAAATTTAAGCTTATTTTGCTAGACATTTTTAGGGGCTGCCTTTTTGATTGGCGTACGATATTTTTTTCAACGGTACAATAATATTGACACTCAAGTACGATAATTCTCTTCCGCTCACCTGGCAACACTGCTGAAACTTGACAGGACTTGGGGGCCAACCGCGAAAACCTAAATTCGCAAATTGCGGGGATCTTTCTTTTACTCTCACTAAGACGTAATTAGAGTGACAGAGAAAAATGCCCGAAATTGACGAATTTCGATTTTCCCGGTAGCCGCTCTGGTGCTTGAGGTACTTGATAGAAAACAACGCTGCCGCATGTTCTGAATTGTGATTTTATGTGTTTTTGGATTGAAAATGATAGCAACGTCTAAATCAAGTTACAAAAATCATCGATATTCTGGTCCGCGAAAAACCAGGAAAAGTGTAACTGTAATTGGAGTCTACAAAAATGACCAATTCATAGAAAATATGACCTAGAAACTAGTTCACTTTTATAAAACTCAATTTTGCCCGAGATTGTACTTAGGCGAATACCTAAGGGAGCTAAGTGTATTGATCTTGAATAATTAGTTGGCTAATACATATATGACTCCAACATGATATGGACATTTACATCATAACTATTATACTTAGTTGGTTACTAAGTTCTGTTACTCGATTTCTTTCTTTCTTCCTAGCGTTGTCCCAGCATATTGCCACGGCTCAATGGAGCTTGGGGTCCGCTTTGACAACTAATCCCAAGATTTGGCGTAGGCACTAGTTTTTACGAAAGCCACTGCCATCTGACCTTCCAACCCAGAGGGTAAAACTAAGCCTTTTTGGGATTAGTCCAGTTTCCTCACGATGTTTTCCTTCACCGAAAAGCGACTGGTAAATATCAAATGATATCTGTTCTGAAGTTCTGTTACTCGATTTGCAACCTCTTTATTTCCGTTAAAACAAATGCTACCGAAAAAATAAAAAATGACATAATGTGGTGGATTTGTGAGCTATAATTATATACCACACATAACGCTTATCTCGTCGTATCTATAATGAATTGGGGCCTAAAAGAGAATCGTATTCCAATTTTTTGAAACGCTTGTATTACTTTCTATATTAACTAAAAGTTGCCTTAAAATTCAGCTTTTATACTAAAAACGGCTTTAAATATGTTAAATTAACAAAATATATTTTGACAGATGCTTTCGCGCCCAAGACGCTCTTTGAAAATTGTTGACGTCACAGTTTATGGTTTGACACATAACTACATACATACGTAGAAGATACGAACTGTCAACTGATATTTGTCATTTGTTGTTAATCGCCTAACTGTCAACAGTGTCAATCCGAGAGTTGTGACGTCATCAGAATCTTCAATGACGTTTCGAGTTTGGTCACGTGATGTGTGCCAAAAGTTATTTTAAATTCAATTTTTATAAAAATATGGTCATTACAGGTCCCCTAAAAGCAGTTTAACATGTTCTTATAATCCAAAAGAATTTATTGGGATACAATTATGCCCTAAGATTTGTAGATGGGCTAACACAGATTCATTTCTGTGAAAAAAGTGTGAAAACCGGAAACTGGAAACCGTTCTCGAACCAATAGTGAAGCCCTTAAGCCACACCCTATTTCAAAACCAGCCATGGAAAAAACAACTCAAGCCTGGTTTCGAAGGAACAAAATGGACTTTATTGCCCACGAAGACTGGCCGTCCTCCAGCCCGGACCTTAAGCCCCTGGATTATGCCATATAGCAGGTTATTGAGGAGAAAGCCTGTGCTAAACCCCACACAAATCTTAACTCCCTCAAGCGGGCCATAGTTAAGACAGTGACGGAATTAGACATGACAATCGTGCGTGCCGCTATTGATGACTGGCCTCGTCGTTTGAGGGCCTGTGTCAAAGCCAGAGGAGGCGATTTTGAATGATATTGTCATATGTAATTCCTGATTTTGTGTACTTCATTTTAATATATACTTTTTTAAACTTTCGTTGGTATATTTTATGTAGATAAAGATTATTGCAGTAACAGAATTTAATAACCAACTAGGTAGAAAATAAATTGGATATGATGTGATCCGTTGAATGAAATTGACAATAAATAAAATAAATAAATAATTTTCTATCTCTAGGCATTGTGTGAAACTTCTAGTTGTGTCAAAATATCGGGAAATCAATAATATAAACAAACATGGTAAATATCTCATTTCTTTTTATAATGGTTATAAATAGAAGGCCATGCAATTATGTAACTCACTGTAATTTAATTTAATGTATCGTAAAAAAATGTTTTAATTATTCTACTGTAAAATAGTACCTACTTTTTTAAAGGCTGGGCAGTAAGGGATTGCTTTAATTTTAGAACAAAACAGCGTTTTTTTTTTTAAAAAAATACCGGAAAATCTGACTTACAAATAGACTTAGACTTTCTTAGGTTCATTCTACTTAGAATCTTCTCCACCCTAGCATTAAAACTATAAGGGTTCCGTTTTTTGCCATTTGGCTACGGAACCCTAAAAAGATATCCTAAAATATCCATACCATTACGTCACATTTTAGTGTGAAAGAAATTACAATGTAAAACTAAAATTTCAATACAAATTTTCGGGTTTTTTTAGCACGAGGATTGATTATGCTAGTGATTCTGAGTTGGAAGAACCCAAAAATATCATGATGTGTGAGAATCAGATTTTTAATATTTTCATGGAAAACGCTCATATTTCTCATAAAATAATTTAATAATAATAGGGACTTGATAATACTGATAACAAAAAAATTTCTAATGAGTCTCGAACCCACATCCTATTGCATGTATTTCCACGTACATACCGCAACGCCATTGAAGCTTACTCACGCTGTGCCAAATTGTCTACTACATGGATCCCAGTAAGACTGTTTCAATGTGTGAGTGATACTTAGAAATAGAGTCAAGAAACATTCTGTCGACATTAAGGGGTAGTTTTTGTACAATGAAGTGTTCAATGTTTGTTGTAATAGTTCAATATTTATTTAAAGAGTGCGCTAAATATAATTTACAGTATAGAAATACCAAAACTACTCCACAAAAAAATTAAAACTCAAAATTTGCAACTGTGGCGCCATCTAGTGAGGTTTAAGCTTTGGGTAACCTAGTCGAACCACCTTAATGGTTTTCTTGTCGTACAAGCACCATTTTCTCATTGCTGATTCAAATTTTATTAGCCTTCGCTTTGAAGCTCAAATAATTGACACAATACCCAAAGGTGGACACAGCAAAAATCCGTTAAAAAGGATGTTACAGAAAAAAATAAATAAAATAAATAAATAAATAAACGTTTATTCACATTTCATGCCTTATAAATATTTACAATATACTTCTGCCAAACCACAGAGTGGTTTGTTGGCAGACGAAGCTCCTATAATATGCAAGCTAGGTAGTCTATATGTTACTTATACATTTATCTATTTAACCTCTTACCGCATGCGCAGCCCTATATGGCAGTTATAATATTCAATTCTATTGATAGCTACTAAAGTTTATTTTTAAACAGATATAATACTTTTGTTTACGACATGAAGTAAGGGGTTAACGCTACAATCTGATCATACAGTATAAAAATGCAGTGCATGTATACAATTTATAGCGGTTGTATTTTACCTTTTATTTTATTTAATAGATTATTGCTAAGTTTCTTTTTAAATGTTCGTTTTGTTATCCTTTTGGTCTTCAAATCCGATGGTAACTCGTTATAGATCATAGGGACTAAATATTTTCTACATCTCTGGCCAAAATAATTAGTAAAACTAGGTACTAGCAATTTATTATTATCTCTGTTTCTTATTAACCTTTGATTGACAATAGGTATTTTAAACTCATCATTATACATTTGTTCCATAGCTAAGAATAACGTGACTTTTTCATGAACTGTTAAAATTTTACATTCTAAGAAGAGTTGTTCATAGGTAGTACTTTTACATTTAAATTTAGTTTTTTTGTCAACCATTAATTTCATGAATCTAATCTGCAATGCCTTTATCTTGTCTAGATACGTTTTAAATGTACGACCGTAGCTTGACAGCCCATACGACAATAGTGAATCCACTAGAGCATAGTACACTGCATACATAGTGGCCCTATTTAAAACGAACTTCAGATGGTGGAACTTTACAAGTACTGCTCTTAATTTATTGCATAAGCCATTAACATGTGGCTGCCACGAGAACTTATAGTCTACAAGCAAGCCCAAGTACTTGTATTGTTCCACAACCTGAAGCTCGACACAGCCGCATGCGACCCCGGCCGGCCGCGCACTGTGGAGGCAGTCGAAACTGTGCCCCACAATGCACGGCGGCCTGTACCTATCTCTAGAGTAAGGTGACCGTATGCACATACATTTTGTTTTCGCAATATTAATAATAATACCGTTATCATGTGACCATTTAATAATATTAGTTAAGTCTTCCTGTACTCTATTTTCTATTAGGCCTAGGTCCTTATCCGCGTATATTAGACAGGTGTCATCTGCATACATGTAAACACTACATTTTTTGACAACATTACACATACTGTTAACATGAACTATGTACCCAACTGGCCCGGTTACCGAGCCGGTCGGCACGCCGCAGGAGACATGCGCAGGCGCGCCGCACTCGCCTCCCACGGCCGTGCGCAAGGTTCGACCCTCGAGGTATGCGCGAAGCCACCCGTGGAGTGGACCCGCGATTCCACACTCTTCCATTGCCTGAAGCAGCTGGTTGTGGCCCAAAGTATCAAAAGCTTTTTTGAAATCAATAAAGACCACAACCACCTGCTTCCGCTGGTCTAGAGCCTCGTTGACCTCGTCAGTAAACCGACCCAGCGCGGTCGCCGTGCTACGCCCTCGACGGAACCCATGTTGCGACTGTGCGATGATATTATTTTTTTCTAAAAAACTACTAATTTGTGCTGTCAAGTATTTTTCTAGTATTTTATTAATGACTGATAAAATGGCAATAGGGCGATAGTTTGTATAATCAGTATATGATCCTTGCTTAAATATAGGCCTTATTATTGCTGCTTTTAATAGCTCTGGGTACATAGCTTTTGTTACACACAGATTAATAAATTTTGCCAACACCGGACTAATTTTTTCACTTAAATATTTTACATCCCGAACTCTGATCTGATCTAATCCAGGCGACTTTTTTTCACTTAAATTATGAATAATTTTCTTTATATCGTTAGATTGCGCCTTAACAAACCTTAATGATACTTGACTATTGTTTATATACTTTGACCTATCTAAGAACTTGACATTACAGTTATGCCTTATATTCAATATTTCTTTTCAGTTGTACATCTTTTCATTTCAGGAAATCTTTTCATTTCAGTTGTACATTTTTGCTCGTTAAAAAATATACGTAAGTTGCGCAAAAAAAAATCCGCCACTGACAGCGTAAACGTTTTTTTACCGTTTTTTGCTTGTTAATGATGCGAAGGAAAGTAAGTCGATTCCATAATAAAACCATAATAAGGTGGGTGATACTATTATGAACATTACGAAGGGTTTCGGTTGGATCGTTCACGGATATTAAATATCTTTTTCTACTCCTCTACTGTTATCTGTCATTTATACATTCTTGAACACTAGTATAAGAACATACATAATAGGTATGAAGACAAGCCTATAATGGTCCATTCCTCATAACAGCACTTTGTGTGTTAAAATCGTTAAAAAAATACTGCGATTAATCGCTACCAACCTAACAAAATCAAAATTAATACAGTTTTTACACTAAGATCATTGCTGCCAACTTACAAACACTAACTTTTTTATGTTATCACCGTCTAGTGAACGTCAATAAACAAAATTTTGACGTATCCCGCGCTTATAACTTTTTTTTAATTAACTTTGTATCGTAGTCAATAGTCGTAGAAAAAGTATTGTATGCAACGTTGTATAAGTAGGTCAAAAAATGCTCGTGGCGTATTCCTTAACAATGTTCCTACGCCTGTGTCCTACACCTGCGGCTCCGGCTCACATTGTAATCCATGCCACTCGATCTATTTGGCCCTTCTTATACAACGGTTGCATAATAGTAGCTTATGTGACTGCTACATAATAAAATACATTAAAACACACGAGCGTAGGTTTAAGAAACTCACTTCGTTCGTTTCTTAAAAGGATCACACGAGTGTTTTAATGCCTAAATATGTACAGTTGGGACATCGTTGCTCTCTTGGCAGAACTCGCAGATATGTGGTGGCGTCACCGAAATATTTTTATCGCACATTTTACACAAAACTTTGCTATAGTTACTTTAAAAACAACAAAATAAATTCATTTTATACTTAAAACGAATTAAAAGATAAACTGAACGGCAAATGACGGTAAATGAGAACTTTTTCACGCATGTCACGCATCCGTAGGTTTTTTTTAATTCAGAGACAAACTAGAGTCGGGAGGATATGAGTGTAGATAAAATACTATTACGCAGTTGGAGCTTATTCAGGAAGTAAATATTGGAGTTCGTAATAATAAAGTTATATTACTACTGCAAACTAATCCGAGATGAGGTTACCGATAATGGTTTTGAAAGGAAAGAGAAGTTTGAAATTTATGGCCATTAGAACGAAGATTTGAGTAAACTTTACATATGAAAATGAAAAGTAACGATTGGTATGCTTACGTGGTCATCAATGTGGTCATAAATTTAATGTTTCAGTAGAAGTTTGTACTAAAAACAATGGCACGTTTTTAAATAATTTTAAATTGTCACTAATTTAAGATTGTAACTAACGTAAGGCTGCGATTTCACATATTCTGAATTATGGATATAATTATGTCGAAAAGTGTATAACTCCACTCCAGTATTAATGTCTTAAGTAACAAAAAGAAATTGATTTTTACCTAAAACTTTAGTTTAAATGCTCCATGTGTAAGGTTAATCCACGGGATTAGCCTAATGTGGGACTCAATACAAAGAACGATGTGATTTTAACAATGTGCTTACTGTATTTTTGGAATAATTAACATAAAACTCTGATTTTCTCAACCGTCCTCCAGTTAACGTCCCAATTAAATGGCTTCCTTTTCTACCCTCACTTTTTAAATGGTCTTCGTATGGCCGTACCGATATTCGCATATCGAGTCAAGCCAATGACTTTAATGAAACGAAACCTTATTAATTTATGTATTTATTTGTTTTACATTATTTTATTTTTAAAACGATTCGCTTACACATGTAACACTTTTTGTAGAATGTGACTTTATTCGTACATACAAGGTGCCCGTGAGCATTGCGAGAGATTTTAACGGTGCATTCCTGATGGCAAGCAAAAAATGTTATATGACTTTTTGTAAAATTCGACAAAAAAATATATTTTGTTTTTTTTTTTCTCTTTTTTTGAACACTCCTGTACATAAAACGTAATTTTTATTGGTAAACACATAACCTAAAATTAACTTAAAAGTTTTTATTTTATTTGGGGGTAGCCTCTCGAATACATTTTTTTAATTTTTCGATGTCAATCAATAGGTATGTCCAGACTAGACCTAAAAGTGGCAATACCGCAGTCAAAAATGTGTTTTGTACCGACTTATGGCGAAAGAATGATTTCGAAAAACATTTAATTATCTCTGAAACTAGGCCTAATCCAGAAAATGTTATATGACATTTTAGTTTCTAAATATTACCAGGAATGCTTAGTTAAAATGTCTCGCAATGCTCACGGGCACCATGTATATAAGTGATATGATAATCGGGAAAACCTTCTTAACAAATAACGGTTATCACACATAATTATTTCAGATTAACCCCACTAGAACCAGAGGCCACAGTAGCCGTAAAATACGCACACAATTCTAGCCCTAAGGGGTCGTATTTTTCATAGGGCGTTAATAGAAATAGTGTGTTTACGGTCGACATGGGATGCCGACTGTCTGTTTACTATATCAGTCGTATGAGACACACTTTTGTATGGGAATTTAAATTGTATTTCACAGAAAACACCTTGTCTTTGGCTGGATAGTGAAATTATTGTTATACATAATCACACTGATTTTGCATCTTATTTATTCGATACTAGGTTTTATCACATAGACATCTTAAGCTGAGTTCCGGGGCATTTTATAACGGACGGTTGAGTTTACGGTTCAATTTGTAATAGTTAGTGGCCAAACGTTCGGCCAACACTGAGTACTACTTATAATACTATTTTATCTTATTTGTGACTGTATTTTTTAATATTATGAATGTCAGAATGAACGAAAATTCGTGTGATTTTAAGTAATGAAAGGGTAAATTAATTTTGACTTCAATGAGGCAGACAAGTGCTTTATTTACTTTGATGAAGCCGCAAATGGTTTATATTTACTTCATTGCGGCAACAAAATAATTTCATTGTGTTGAAAATGTAAAATGGAAAACTGCGTTATATTTTTTTTTGCGAATAATTTATAATTATAAAATGGAGAAACTGCGTAATAACTGTTTGCGTAAAATAATGATTTACGTAGATTTATATTTCCAACAAAGCGTAAGTACTGATGACGTAACAATTTTAAACTAGTAATAATATTTTCGCTTTGATTAAATGGTGTCTAGCGATCGTTATCCTAACATATAAAAAAACGTACCTACCAACTGAGCCCACAGGCCAAGTAAGTTAAATGATGTCACTTTTTAGGGTCCCGTACCCAAAGGGTAAAAACAGGACCTTATTACTAAGACTCCACTCCACTCTCCGCCTGTCTGTCTGCTTATCACCAGGCAGTATCTCATGAAACGTGATGCGATGCGTGATGGTAGCGGTGAAACTAGACAGTTGAAATTTTCACAGATGATGTATTTCTGTTGCCGCTATAACAAATATACTAAAAACAGAATAAAATAAATATTAAAGTGGAGCTCCCATACAATAAACGTGATATTTTTGCCGTTCTTTACGTACGTTAATGGTACGAAACCTTTCGTTACTGTTTTTGATGTTCTCTTCTGTACACTTCAGAAGACTCTGTTCAAATCACATCTTTGACATCATAGTGTTCTTATGAGTATAATCAATCGAGTGAGCGAAGCTCTTACATTCAACTTGAAAGTTGAAACACGACTGGCCTGGGGCACCTCCCGGCTATTTGATGTTTTTTTTAACTGAGCTTTCAGAGGATAGTTTGTTACGCAATAACTTTAGTAAATTTGTTCTAATTTAAATGCAATTGGGTAAACGTATTGTTGAGGACATTACATCATAAGCATTAAGGATGTATCGACCATTTTCTCATTTTATTTGCAAGAAAATAAAATGACGAGTTTGGTATCAAATGAAAGTGCACGGTTTACACATTTATAACATTATTTTCAATTTAACATTTTAAAATAATTAGCAAGATAAAAACGAAATAAAATAAACATAACATAAGCATTTGACGATAAACACTACGGCTTACCAGAGATACAGTTTATTTAATTTAATATCTATGGTGACTTGAATCTATCAGTTAATGGCTTCATTGACTTTGCAATGAATTGCACGCGGTTTTCGATCCATTGCCGACTAAGTAGGTACAACCAATTCAATCGCTCTATATAGTTTTTGGCAAACCGCGAGGTTTCAGTTCGGGGCGAACTACTCATTTATATTCCACGCAACTGATGAAACCCAACGCTAAATTTCAGCGGTATAACATGTGTACTCACAACGATTCCCTAACACGACGCACACCGTTTTGTGCCTTATTTCGCGAATCAGGCACTATTACGTAATTGTTGGCTGTGTGTATAGGGATGTGACATGTCGCATGAGTACCGGTGAGGAACCGGTACGTCGAGGGCGCAAGTGGTACTTGAGTGGGGTGCTTATTAATACTGTCTTCTCGAGCACACTATTCGAAGCGCGACCGGAGATAGAAATTGCGAATAAAACTCTAGTCGTATTTTCGTCGGGCGTTTTTAAATTTCAAAGTTGGAGTTATGGGATGTTGCGTGTTGAAATTATGGAATATTGTACTTGCTTCACTACACGTCCGTTTTGTTATAGAGATATTAACAATAATACGCAAAGTAGTTACTATCCATACGATACTAGTCATTATCGATAATTGTATAACGGGTATTCTGTTTATGGGATATTCCTCCGAGTCCCGGCGTCACAAAATTAAATAAAAACAGACCAACTGTGTGACATAGTACTTAGATTCTTTGGTACAAATAAACCGGGTACCCCGTACGGCCACGACCCTGAATCCAATATAGCCTGTTTATGGGATTTTGCCGGTCGACGCCTCGATGCCATGAGATCTTCGCTTCTCGACCCATTTGGTTTTCCCCTGCCTCCAAAAATTATGATATAAATAGGTAAACAGGTATGTGCGGTCTGGAATCAAATTCTGTTTAGGGGATATTGTGTATCGTGTATATAACATCCGTTATAAACAAAACAACTACGGTGTTGAATGGTAAATTCTGGTACAGGTCTACAAATATGGTACAAATAAAGCGGTACTCTGTGCGGCCACGTCCCGCGATCCAATCTAGCCTGTTTATGGGATATTGTGTGTCGACGCCTCGATGCCATTAGATGCTCGCTTCACGACCCATTTGTTGGTTTATTCCTCCGGGCCCCCGGGTTTTGCCCCTACTTGTCAATGTCGGAGTGCTTAGCTAATAGCTTCTATTTATAAGTTTATTTGCTTATATCTGGTGGGATTAATAAAACTGATGCTTGTGACAGTATTGAGGTAGAATATTTTATATATAAAGAGTCATACTCTTATGACTAATGAAACAATTGGGAGGTCGGAATACTTATTAAAAAGTTCCATTTGATATTTCAGCGTGAGTATGTAGATGTTGTTGTTAAGTAGTAAAAATACATATTTGCCACAACAATACGTTATCAAGGTAGTGTTAAGTTATTTACTACCCTCTGATATAAATAGTTAAAAAGAATTTGACACTGACCATTAGTAAAATTAGTTTGTTCCTAGTTGCTTACTTAATATTTTTTTTTTACTTCTCGGAAAAATATTTTTTGTACAATACTAATTCTCTCTAAGAAATACGTATAACCTTTTAATAGCGATAAAAGGTTGAAATCAAACTTTAAATTCAGGATGCAGGGTTAGAATTGGTGGTAAAAGGAATAAACCAGTCATGGTCAACGCTTGGCCGCTACCAACTTCGCATTAAATAAATTGTACCCCACATAAATTGAACAAGGAGTAATTAGAATAATATTCATCCGTTGAGGCGAGTAAAGTTTACACCGTTATTATAAACTCTAGAACTATACTTATGTATCACACCTCCACCCACAGAAAACCGCTAATGTTGTGTTTAACTCATAATGTTGTGTTCCTGCCGGTGAGTAAGGTTGCCAGAGCTCAACGAGGGGATGGAGGGTTGTTAGGGTCGGCAACGCGCATGTAACTCCTCTGGAGTTGCAGGCGTACATAGGCTACGGAGACTGCTTACCATCAGGCGGGCCATATGCTTGTTTGCCACCGACGTAGTATAAAAAAAACCCGTCTCTTTTGACACTGACAGATCGGTATCGTATCGCCTGTTACATCTTATAAGCGTTGTTCGAATTTAGTTGCTAACTTATGGTTCCTTTTTAAGGTTTCGTACCCAAAGGGTAAAACGGGACCCTATTACTAAGATTCCGCTGTCCGTCCGTCTGTCACCAGGCTGTACCTCATGAACCGTGATAGACAGTTGAAATTTTCACAGATGATGTGTTTCTATTGCCGCTATAAGAACAAACACTAAAAAAAAAACTAAATAAAATAAATATTTAAGCGGGCTCCTATACAACAAATGTGATTTTTTGTGTAATGGCACGGAACCCTTCGTGAGCGAGTCCGACTCACACTTGGCCGGTTTTTAGGGTTGCGTACCCAAAGGGTCAAACGGGACCCTATTACTGAGACTTCGCTGTCCGTCCGTCCGTCCGTCCGTCTGTCACCAGGCTGTATCTCATGAACCGTGATAGCTGGACAGTTGAAATTTCCACAGATGATGTATTTCTGTTGCCGCTATAAAAACAAATACTAAAAACAGAATAAAATAAATATTTAAGCGAAGCTCCCATACAACAAAATTTTATTTGACGTTGTTATAAATAATGGTACGGAACCCTTGGTGCGCGAGTCCGACTCGCACTTGGCCGGTTTTTAACTAGAAATATTCAAGTGAGACG
The DNA here is from genome assembly GCF_033807575.1 of Cydia pomonella. Taxonomy (NCBI): domain Eukaryota; kingdom Metazoa; phylum Arthropoda; class Insecta; order Lepidoptera; family Tortricidae; genus Cydia; species Cydia pomonella. Next base: position 13,372,670 of record NC_084718.1, on the reverse strand, counting down.
CGGCTCGCAATTCACCCACTTAAATTAAAACGCGCTACACAATTTACGACACGACGTAATGCTTTAATCCGAATTCCTCAAATACTTGCATGTCACCGTTCGTAACGTGACGTTGAATGTTAATTGTTAGATCTTTTGACACTTTCCTTTTAATTTAATTACTTTATTTTGTAAGGTGAACAGAAATATATTATTATAATAATATAAAGGCTATCGCGACTCTCTTCGTTCATTTCTTCGTCTCAAATATGCAAGAACGATAAATATGTAAATAACAAAATTTCGATTTTAGATGTTTGCTTATGAAATAAAAGTAGTTTTTTAACAATCCTTAGCCAGTAGGCCTAAGATGGTCGGCTCTTTATCATTTGTCACCATGCCTGTCACGTTCTAACAAGTATGTAAGTGCAAAAGTGACAGGCATAGTGACAGGTGATAAAAATGGAACCATGCTGCTACCGCAGATATACAGTGTGTATATAGGTAATATCATTTTGAGCAACTTTTACTATAAGACCAACCCTTAAATTGCGAAAAAAATGTTGGCTCTACCGTAGGAAACACATCTGATCAGCTAAAATGTATGACACAGCCATTTTTTCTTTCCCGATTTTAGACTCTGTCCTATAGTAAAAGTTGTTCTAAATTACCTATATAAGTATTCACCTCGCAAAATATGCTTAATGGCTGAAAAAAACAGCCTTTTGAACCGTTTACATAGAGCGCCACAACGTAAGCAAACCTACCTATAATCTTGTGTCTACGTTGCGTTGTTATTGTTCGACAAAATCTAATGTTCACGTGTAACACCGTTTTCGCTTCAACGAACATGACGCGCATATTTACGGGTACCTTGTTGATTACCTGTGTACGCATTAACCCGTAGGTAACGGTATTTTTAACGTGTTGAATGCAGGGTAGCCATGTAACGACTACACGAGCCATGTTTAAGTATTCACATAATATTTAAAATTTGTTAAATATTTAAGTTCTGTCGCTAATTCCATATTCTTTACATTGAAACGACCAGCAGTCTTTTTTTTGTATAAGTTACAAAAAAAAGACTGCTGGTCGTTTCAATGGACCCTGGAAACACCTTAGTCAAAATAAATACCAATTCAGTATTATACTCGTTTTAGTAAAAGCCTGAACGAAATCTCTAGATCTTTCTAGAGAGCTCTGCAGTTTCCCCGTAGCTTGAGACCGTTCAAGTGCTCCTCTATTCGAGTTTACGAAGGCGACTTTCCAAGATACGATCGAGTTATTGAACCGCGCCAAAATTATATTCATAGCGGTTTTTAAATTTTTCCGACACGTGAGGTAATCTTTTTGGGTGATTCTCTCGAATGAAATTATGTTTGTATTTATGAGTAATCTAAACAAATTTCGGACCTTGTTTACATGCATATTTATGGGTTCCAATACGTTATGTCTTATATCGTTTTTGCCCCAAGAAAGCTCACCTTTTTTTTAGTAAGATAAAAATGAGTAAAGGTGATTTCAAGAGGTTTAAAGCTAAATCAGGCAAAAAGGCCTATATTATTAAATCCTTATAGACTAGCATTCGTATATATTCTACAAAATTAAAACGAAACACAATTTAATTGTTAATATCTACTAAACAAATCTAGCAAATAAAGATATACAATACAATACTGGAAGCACTTTAATAGAAAGTACTATTAATGCTATAATAGGTAGCAACAGTATCTAAACAAGATGCCATGATAGGCATTCCAGTAGCATAAGTGTTGCTGAAGTAAAGTAAAGCTAAATATAAAGTCTTTCTGGTTTAGTAAATATTAGCCATTTTAAAAATGACACTTATTAATCCATTTTTAATTGGATTAGTCCATCAAGTTCACAACACGCAGTAAGAAAAGACCGAGAAAATAAACAATCAATACCTCTTGTCTTGTTCGTCCCTTGTCTATCATCCAATCAAGGAAAAACTTTCGTAGATAAACTTGTCTGAGGATTGAACCAGCACTTATTTACCGACAAAAGCCCCAAGCTCAGAAATGATGAATTATGATTGATTAACTCTAGTTGTGTAGTGAGTTTTTACTCTTTATTTATAGTAGAAATAACAACAATAGGATAGATGCCAAATTCTACGCCGCCAATCATGACAGCCGTAACAGCCATTGACAAATCAGTTGGATTTTGGAATATATTGTACAGGTAGCTTACAGGATGTCAAATTGTCAGTGAGATTACCAATCATGCTGTCCCTCCCTGACGCATAACATAGTCTTATGGTCCGTAGTTTCAGAGAGCAAAGTTTTGGAAAAATTGTACCGCTACGCTAACGCTTTTGTTACCTTTATTTCTGACGTTTTGACGCAGAAATAAATTCGCGATTGGTTTTAAATATGGTTTGAAATGTGTTCAAATCGTGAAAGTTGTAAATGTTATATTGCTGATTTATTGACTTTCGCTCGATAGAAAAAATCATGAACATAGGACTAAAACGAACAAGTCAAAAATAAACTTTAATAAAGATTAAAATATAAATACCTAAACAATGGGTCTTCTTAGGCGCAAGTACCTTACAACTGTAATATTGCGGTTACCACGATTAACCAAATAATTATTCTACTAATAATTATACAGTTGCGGGTGTGAAAACTTACCCCTCTTACAACATTGCGCGCATTTATCCCTCTCATGGGCTCTTTAATGTATTGTTGACTGCCAAATGGTTAATTAATTACTAAAACGGGAAAACATTTACGCCATCTATTTGCGTGTTAATAAAGACTGATTATAAACTTGGTATCACATTATTAGGTTACTTTGAAAACAGGACTTTACGCTGTTTGAAATAGGGTTGCTATTTTAGTTGTACTGTTGTGTAAATAGCAAAGTTATGATGATCAGCGTGGGAGAGTTGAGCGTGTTAGATTTGTGGTTTACGTAGTAGGTACGAGTGTGTGGTTTTCAGATATTCTGATAAGGAACAGTAGATTAGAGAAGCCGAATTTCTGATTGTTTTTTATTTATGTACGCGTGCATACTTAATAATGCAATTATATATGATTGACATGTTTTTGATTGTCTCGTTAATCGCAAAGTCTCAGGGTGCTGCAAGAGACTAAAGAAGAATAGTGATTAAGTCCCCATTCGTACATTTTTCTTTGTTTGTGTTGTGCAATAAAGTTTAAATAAATAAATAAATTACTTCTCCGAAAAGACCCTTATTCTTTAATATTAATAAATGTGTTTATGGCCGATGCAATAATTCGGACGGATATACTTATTCTAAACCGATTCTTCGTTTCTTCGTTACCACCAGCGCAACTGATCTGATCATCATCGTAACCTAGCTGGTTTGCCACGAGTATACTATAGTTATAACTTTTTTTTATACTACGTCGGTGGCAAACAAACAATCATACGGCCCGCCTGATGGTATTACTAATTCCGGGCGTCAGGCAGTTGGTCATGATCATGAGTAGAGGAAGGAATAACAGGCCTGCAAAGTTTGTTTGTTATAAGGAATTAAAAATAGCTTGTTAACTTCTGTACAATAGCCCCTAATTCTCATATTATTTCCTTTTTGTCTTTTTACCTAAAATATTTTGTCGGATCTTTTGTTTTCTAACTCCAACGTACACAAAGAGCTCTGGTTTTCAGTAGCTACTGAAAAACATTGTTTGCCAGCCTTACAAGGTTTGCTCGGCTTAGTGTAAGCTTCAGGCGATTTATGTTCTGTGCCAGTATATGAGTTACAGAGAAAATAATGACATTTTGTCACAGACGGTGGAATAAAACACGGACCACATTAGTACAGATACAGAACATATAGTATAGGTAAACAACACGCGGTATTATAGCTAAAGAGCGATCTGTATTTATTTAGGCAACTTTGGGGTAGCGAAGATTTTGTTTCTTTACCAAAAAACATTTATCGAGGAATATTTACGGAGAATGTCACAGAAAATGGAACCTCTACGTCTTAAGCTATAATAGTTGAAAGATACTAATATATAAAGTCTTCTTGATACTTTACTTGTGGTTACAATATTATAAATGTCCTCTCATTAATCGCTATACAGGATAAAGGTCCCCTCGTAAATTACAGGCCAGTCCAGAAATCGTACGGAAAATGCGCAGGCAGTACCAAAGAAAACACATTGCTCAACAATTATAACCCGTATTATATTAAGGTAAGGTCTAACAACGATAGTGAAGAGTTTTATATGTAAGCTATACGAGTATTGTATTGACCACAAATCTAATGTAACTTGAACACGTATAAAAGTGTCAAGGATTTGAGCTAAAACTAATTTCCGTTCCATGTTTCAGTTTCTCGTCGTGTTATGGGTATCCTACACGAGTTAAAGTGATACGATTATGTTAATTTCCGGTCAGGTGTAAACACAAGACTGCTTGCTAGTGTTTCAAAGTCTCTGCTCTTCCAACCAAGAATTAATTTTGTTCATCATAGAAACGAGCCGGGGCGGGTTTCAGAATTTTCAGATGTACGACTTTTGGTTTAGATCAAAGCTCGGAAACCGGTTAAATTTCCAAACCGTTATCATGTACATGGCGGAATTTTGGTTTCGTTTCTAAAGCCATTAATTAAAAACCGGGTTTTAAGAAGATAAGATAATATAAAGTTCGTGTCAGATTAACCGGTTTAGAATAATAAAAACCATTTTCTTTCCTATGCCGGTGTCCTTGTTTACTCGGCACACCACCAGGCCGGCCGGCCGTTTCATCCCTCGTCGAATAAACCGGTTTATTTAGGTTACAATAAAGTTCTTAAAACGTTTGCCTTTACATATATCAAAGCTTGGAGTAAAACCGAAATAAACCAGTGTTTACCGCTATTTTTAAAACCGTTTCCGAGCCTTCGTTTAGACCTTATCTTTCAGGGCCATTTTATTTAACATTCTTATTTTAATTTTGCTTGTTATCAGTACCCGAAATCAAAAGTTCTTTCAATCCTAATAAAGCAGAAAAAATGTGTCTCAAAATTCCGATACATTTCACGTTTCTTCCATTCCGTTACCATTATACAACAATGCTACATATAAAAAATACTTGACACTTTTTCTCCTGTTTGATTCGAAAGAACTCGTGATCCTGAATATGTATAAATAACATAAAAAAAAACTTTAATTTAAGTTTAATTCAAATGCTCCATTAGTGTTTTTTTCCAAGATTTACCTTTTAAATAAAACTCTTTTTCGTTTGAAACAAAACACTCATTATTCCAATCTCAAGAATACTCAAATAATTCCGCCGTCTTCGAACTTATTATTTATTTTCATACAACACACACATGTCAAGAACGAGAAACTGTTGATTCAAACGAAATTACGCTCCTAATTGGAAACATGGGCCGAGTTTCCAAAACATTATTCGTGTGACTAATTCGTCGTCTGCGATAGCGGCGTGGCGCAATTTGATTATTTCATAAAAGCGGGCGGTGAAGGGTGTACATACTGTACATGTAGACGTACGTCGTACATACATAGATATACAGAGTGGACACATATAACCTAACTAATTGTAAATGAACAAACGCTGATTAAGATTTAAAAATTCTTGTCTTCCCAAAAATTAAGAACACTGAAGAAACATACGCATTACTACAATTTATTTGAAGGCTCACAACACGGTATGTTAAATATTAGGCTATTAGTTAAGGTGAAAAGTTAAGATATCAGTTTCTTAAGTTTTGGAAAAAGAAGTGGCAGGTTGTTTCATAACATTTGTATCGGTGCTAACTATGGGTTGAAGTAAAAAATAATATCAGACACCTAGCTGCAGGCAAGAAGAGATATTCTATTCAAAGTGTAGCGACCTGAGGTGCAGTTTTCAAGAAGCTATATACTACATACAGAAATAATTTGTTTTGTTCGAAAAGATATATGGCAATTTCGGATACATATTTGTACATACAACATAAACTACTAGCAATATTGTAAGCAATTTGTGTCAAATATAATGTTTATTGGTGCCCACTGTGTAATATGTACGTTTCTGTAGAGGCAGGCGGAGCGAAACATATTGCCATAAAATTGGAAGAAATAAAGCATAAATGGCTCGCGCCCATAAATATTCGAGTATTACATTGTTATTATTAGTACTTAGTAATAAACGTGTAAAATAAATATAAATAAATATTTGGGGATAATCGTACACAGATCGACCTAAGCCCAATAACCAAAGCTACTATGGGTATATGGCGACAATAAAGATAATAAATACACTTACATACATAATAAATACATACATATAATATAAATCTAACTAACGATTAGACAAGCCCCAAACAAACTGAATTTCAAATGAATTATCTACAAGCACCTGCTAGATACTGTCTAGTGGGACCCCTCCCCGCCTTAAGCGAAATAAAGCACTAAGTCCGCCTATTGTACTTTTTACTTGTATTTGTGAAATAAAATAATAAAATAAATAAATAAATATATATGGAGGAATTTATTAAAAAAAATAATTGAAGAGTGATAGCTACCTACAGGAATATCAAATAACTAAAATACATACCGTCATATAGAACGTAAGTATAATTACTATATAAAAAAACTCAATTTAAAGATAATTCCAGTGATCATTTCTCTAAGTTATTTAATTTATAGCAAAAAATACCTTCATAGGGATTACACTTTTCTAGAGTTGAGAAAGATTAATTCGTTTTATAAACCACAAAAACGCTCGCCAAATCGGAATGGTGAAAACGCCTCGGGAAGAAGTTAAGTACGAGTAGGTAATTGGTTGTAAGTTTAAGACATAAAGATTCACGGTAGACCGAACCGGGGCCTGGCCGGAGCTTCCGGCGCTTCGTTTTCTATGGGAAGCACCACGTGATCACCGAACAGCCGTCATAGAAAATGACGAGTCGGACGCCTCGGCACGGGCCCGGCCCGTTCTAGCGTGAGTCTTCCTTCATGCTATATTAGGCCGTAGAAACAGAACTTTATGCTTTTTACGATGTGTAGGGGGATATGCGGAAACTAATGGCCGAGGATTAGCGACATTCATTGCCATTCATGCTCGTAGCTGCATTCGCTGTGCGCACTGTCGCTTGGATAAAATGTAGAACGCTCGTAGCAGTAACGCTACACCGTAGTCGTAAACCGTAGAGCTTAAATAGCTTCGTAGCAAGTAACGTAGTGTCAGCGTGGCGGCTAAAACAATTTTGAGGACATCCAGAGCACGATTCAGATTTGACAACTTGTTTAGGTTTTGATACGACTTTGAATATCGCTGATGCTGATTGGTGAAAGTCGCGCGTGAGATGTACGCCAGTTCAAAATAGTAACAAGAATAAGTATCCTTTTTTTAAATACTACGTTGATGGCAAATAAGCATACGGTCCGCCTGATGGTAAGTAGTCTCCGTAGTCTATGGACGTCTGCAACTCCAGAGGAATTACATGCGCGTTGCCAACCCTAACACTCCACACCCTCGTTGAGATCTGGCAACCTTACTCACCGGCAGGAACCCAACACTATGAGTAGGGTCTAATGTTATTTGGCTGCGGTTTTCTGTCAGGTGGAATGATATCTGCTGTGCCGTGCCCTACCTCACAAAGCGGGATGACATTCACAGTGCCCATACCTCTCTTTAAAGACATATCCGGGTCCAAAACCTACTATTTGGTGACGTTCAATATAATTGTAATTCGTTTTCATTTTAAGGTGATTTCCATTGTAGGCAAAGATTGTTCCAAGTCCATGCACAACAACAATTGATTTTGAATTCTTGGGTATCAATATTGACACGAGCGGTAAAACAATAAATTTGTCCCCTTGCAAAACAAATAACTTTACAAATGTTTATATTTTTTACGTGTATACTCAAGCTTTACTACTTATAACGTGTTAACTCAACGAGTTTAATTTATGATAATTTTACTAAGTGGGTAGTTAGTGTCGAAGAGCCCGCTCCTCCAATCCCATGCATATTCATTAACAAAATGTATTATTAAGACGGAAAGTCGCTTCAGCAAACTTGCATTTAGCGCCTAAGACTAAACAGATTTGGTACTGGTGTAAAATTTCATTATAACTTTGGTACGTCAAAATTAAAACATTTATGCGTAAATAATACTTAGTGCATTTGCACATTTGATTTTGATATCGCTATCGGGGCTAGGGCAAAACTAGTAATATTAATTTACCTATACTTAACAAATTGCTACTAAAAATATTAGAATTTTTAGTCAAAGTTCAATAGGATACTAATTCAAGGTACGATATTTTTGTACGAATGCCTTTCACCTTTTATTTCACTTAAAAGTAACTTATTTTTTCGTTACACTTCATTTATTTTTGCCTTTATTTGTAACTAGCTTTTGTCCGTGACTTCGTCTGTGAGGCATGATGATGATTATTGATAGAAACTCTCCTCTATATAATACAATAAATTACAAATCCTCTTTATTGCACAACCTCAAAATAACATTTACAGAGAGACTTACGTAATACATGAAGACAGAGGTGACAACAGGCAGTCAGTTACCAAATGTCATTTAAATCGGTTCAACGGTTTAAGCGGGAAGGAGGTAACAGACAGACAGACAAAGTTACTTTTCATGTATAATACTCGTATTATTATAAAGAAGTTTGAACTATCAAAAGCATATTAACTTTTAAGTTTTATTAGTTTTTGAATTCTAACCTTTGAACAAAGTTTATGTGCACGTCCAATTTTCATGGTGCACGTCCAATTATCATGATGAATGTCCAAATTTCATTTTGGAATTGACCTCCATATGAATAATTACAGCAACGTCCAATTTACACGTCACGAGGTGTTCACAATTTACCGTGTATTGTGGTCCGTGACGCGCATTGTACGCGTGAATTGATGTGTTACATGGCAATTCATTTATGTCACTGTACGAGTATTTGAATAACGTTTGTGTTAACTATGTGGACGATTAAGGACTCGTGGTAAAAGGAGGATATTGAGGAATGTTACGTAGGAAGCGAGCAAGCATTATGAAGTGTATTGAGATCGTTTCAAAACTCAAAAACGCAAATTGTTTTCACCACACCAACGTATGGAAAATGCTAACTGTAAAACATTACAAATAAAATCCAAATTAACGTAATCACTTATAATTATCAGTATTATCACGTAAATGTCAATTCCATCAGTCAACATGAGAAAACAATTGAACACTTGCATCAAATTACTTTGCCACTTACAAAGAGAGCTTTTACAAATTGGCGTGGTGAATAAGTATTTGAATGACCTATAATGTAAAGATATTTGGTTGACAAGGTTTTTGTGATATTTATATTTTTTGAATATTGCATACAGGTCATTATTTTCATATTCATCCTTACAATGAACCTACACGATTAAGATTAACATGTGATGACCAAAAACCACACGCTTCCCAACAGCCTAATCTTCCCATCTATCAATCTCCTCAAACAAAGATGCAACAAAAGAAGGATCAACGATAACAAGATTAGGCCAAGAATTTCCGCTGCTAAAACCATAAGAAAAACCAATATAAGTTGAACCTCCACATCTGTAGTAACTGTGCTTAGTCGACGACCAACCTTATACTCGTACATTTTACAGGTTGGCATGTTGAGCGATTAGTCACTGACCTGCGAATCATCGGAATAATATTTATATCTATTTGTATTCCTGAATTAGGCGGTTTTCGCATCCATACACGGGTAGGCGTAATGTATAGCAGTGTTATTGTTTTTTTATTCGTAAATTACTCCATAAACAACTTTACGGTGTTGTTCTTAACGAATGACAAATGCAAGCAATAAAAATACGCCCCTAAGCCGACTAAATGCAGTAGGGTTGCCCCTTTTATCTTTATTTACTGCGTTGAACAAAACAAACGTTGTACACACACGACACCCAGCACACGACGTTTTCATGTTTTTTTTAAAACTATTAGTGAACGGTCTGATGAGTTCATGTAAAAGGTTTTAGTGCGCATAATCACGTATGTACTGAAAGTTAATAATATCAGCCAGAGCTTCTTGCTTGTCTTAGAATTAAATTTTAGTTTACCAAGAGCGGCTCAGCGGTTGTGTGCGGGCCCAGCGGTGATTCCCAAATTTTTTGATGTCGACTTCCTCTAAGGAAATTTACTTAAGTGATTAAAAGTTTGGATTTTATGTCCTATTCGTTAAAAGGATAAGTTAGTCAGAAAGATATTATTTCGTCGATTGCGTACCTAAGTGTATCTTGTGGTGTTCTTAGCTACGAAATAATACTTTACAAATTCATTTCTGTTTTTTACACGACTAACATTCCAGCTATTCATACAAAGCATATGCAAATGCAGCAAAATATGACACAACAATTTTTATAAAAAATGGGGGTCTCGCAATTTCCCAGACAAATGACAGCCCTAGAAAAGGCTTACCCGATAGTTTGTTCTTGGCGGGAGACATGATAAATTATACGCCGTGACGACATCGTTTATACCGAGTAAGTTCTACCCTTTCGTAAAAAGGCTAATTTGATTTCTTTATTTGTGGGAAACGTTTCCTGTTATTTGGGACGGGAAAAATAAGGCAGTAAGGCGAAAAGTAGTTAATTAAGGAATTGCTAGCATGTATTACCTAATGTATCTAGATTATTACTGTGGAACTGTATTAGCTCTGTGTCCACTGTAATATTTTGCTCGACTTGATTTGACCTTTCTTACTAAACTTACATACCTATAGCTTGTGTTTTATGCGTGAGAGTTCCAACAAATAAAAGTCAGCCAAAAGTAAAATAGTTGCATATTATCTATCTTATCTTTTTGTTATTGCAGGTTTCTGAATTGACATTGCTAATTCTTTGTAAACCAAGTCCAAATTTTTCAGATATTGCTTGAGAACCCCGTTAAGTTCTTTTGACACTTTTGAAAGAATTCTAAGATTTTCTCTAAGATAAATTGCCTTATTGAAAACTTTATATCCTTAGAGACCAACATGCTGTCACGAGTGTCACGTATATTTATAATCGGAATGAGTTAAGTAGTTTATAAAGTGTCATAGCTGTCCAACTTAGTTATCCACAACAATGAAGTCATTTCTAACCTGTCCAGTGTAATGGCATGCCAGAACTGGAAGTTTCTGACAGATGGACAAGTGAGGTGAAACGAGGGTCAGATTACTGATAGTGTTAATACTGGATATTATTCATAATCATCACTTTTAGTTTATGTTCGCTATTGAGAAACTATGAAAATAGAATAAAGATATAAATTTTACAATTTAGTTCACTAGTTTAAGATACAGTAGAATTATTCATTGAGCATTTTGTTGCATACTAAACAGCAATCGTCGCAATGGCTGGGATTAAATTTATCTAATTTTTACTATTACAATTACCAACGTAGAACTCGTAATTCCGTAAAAAATTACATCCTCATTATCATGAGTTTACGAGATAAGAACGCGGTGAATTTAAGGTAAACGTTCTGATGTTTGACATTGTTATTCTAACAACCATTCCATGTTTGAGCCGTTTGGAGTGGACGCCCAAGGGCCGTAGGGTTTAGGCGCACGCGGAATATTTAAAGAATTGGCCAAGCGCCTAATATACGCGACAGGTGACCGGAACGCTGGGGCATTCCTCGCCCAGCGCATTTTCGTTGCCGTTCAGCGCGGCAACGCTGCCAGCCTTCTGGGCACCCTACCAGACGGCACAGACCAGGGGGCATTTTTTATTTGTAGCTAGACTTCTTTTTAGGTACTTTTAGTTTAGTTTTGTTTAGTTCGTAGTTTGATTTATTTTTAGCCCTGATTTTAGTTTTCGTAAGATACTGTAATTATACATTATAACACCCATTTCTATTACGTATTCGATTGAAAAGTGTCAAGCGAAGCACTTATAATAAACTGAATCCCATCTGCTGAATCTCATCACAGCATTTTGATGCAAGAATCGTGTGTTACGGCTTTTAGAGATTCGATTACAAAGTAATCAGGTGAGCTTTCACCAAACAAGGTAAAGCCGAACAAAAGACGCCTACCGGCGCATCTATCACCACGAGATCGATTGGCAATTAGTGCCCGTCACGTTGCCATGGCAACCGGCTCGCAGGTCGTTAGGCATTTAACAGGCATTTAGCGGACCACATTAGTACGTTCATCGTTCAATCGGGCAAAATAATTCATGAAATAGTCAGAAATCGCCCTTTTAGTCAATCCAGTCTGCAACTAACGCATTAAGCATAAACCACCAGGCTACCATAAGTATGCACTAAACGTCAGTAATCGTAATTAAGTTCGCTGAAACTGTAAGTGACAACACCATTGCGTACGGTGAGCTGCGAGATTGCATGGAGAAATTATGATTGAATTCATTGATAAAGTCGCCATGCTTTTACGGCTGATGGTACAATCGTCGAAAAACAAGCGTCCTTGCTTTCACTCCTGATATATGAGACAAAGTTGCGTTAATCGTAATGTAAAACATCAAAGTAGCTACTAATTTACGGCTTAATACAGCTAAGGCAGCCTAATAAAGCCTAATAAATTTTGGTGGAAACTTTTTCTTACATATGTAGAACCCATAAAACACAATTCTATTCCAATAACCCATGTTAATTAAATACCCATTTTAAAAACTTACTTTAGTACTGAAAGTATTTTTAAAGAGAACTTCACTGTGAAGACTGTAAAGTATCAATTATCGCGCCTTTATCGCTTCTTTGCTGACGAATTTAGAATTACCATAGGTACCGTAATTTTGGAGTGCAATGTATCTTCGCTAGAAAGAAGCTGATAATAAAAGTAATGATGGATCGAGACCGTAACTCATCAGTAAACCAATAAGTCGTCAAACGCAGGCTGCTATAGAGATGGATGGGTATAAATATTCAAAAAGGTATCTGTCAGAATTCAGATCGACGGCTTTATATGATAGCTTATAAAATTAAAGTCTCAGAAAAGGGATTACCTTAGTCTCCTTGTTTTATTAAAGCGTTTAACCCCTACGTATTCAAAGGCATGCCGAGGCAACTAAGTAGCTTGCCAACTTTTAAAATCTGTGATGATGAAAACCGTTAGCTTGGGGCTCGTTAAGCTTGGCCAATTTGCAGCGAACTGCATATTATGGGGATTGTAACCAAAACGTATTACGTTTTGAGGAGATATGTTATCAGTCTAATGCCCGAGCAGAACTAGCAGAAGAGCAGTCAAAAGCAGGTCGATTAAGTAATTACCTCATCTAGTGGTTGAAGCATAATGCATCTACATTAGACTGTTCAATAGAGCGTTAACTCTTCATGGAAGATTCTAGACTAAAACCAATTTTAAAATTACTGTACTAATTGAAGATGAGAATTCAAACATATATTACTGAATGGTCATTTAGGTCAAGATTCGTTTTAATAGGCAACCAGCAACGATTTCTTTTAGATCAGATAGCCATGTTAAAAATACTTAGAGTGGCGGATTAATAATGATGATGTTGATGATTATAATATTTAAAATATAAACAATGATGGCCTATAAATATGGAAATAAACAAAAGATTTTATCTAGGTACAGCATATATGGAAGTAACAAAGTAGACGAAAACACCGAAACCTAAAAATTGAAAAATTTCGAAAATAAATTCCTTCCTCCTTTGGACAGATTTTACGAGCAGCACAGGTCACTGCACAAGTGCACGGGCAAAATAAAAATACACATTGTTTTTCAGAAAAAATCCTTACAGCAAGGCTGGTGGAATTAATGACGTCATAATTTCCGTGTCGGCGATCACCCCAGCGGGCGGGGCGTGAATAATCGTCATCGTTACATGACGTCATCCACCTTTTTAAAAACTTGATCCATTGTCCCTAATGGGATAAAAAGGTTAATAAGCGCATAATTATGTGGTTAAATTTGTTTCAGATCTAAGTAGCGGAAGAGAGGTTGAAAGGGAGCGATAAGTCCATTGATGTATTTAAAAGCTTGGACCGAGAATTGTGCCCGTAGCCCCATAGAAACGGGGAATACGGGGATGTATTGTTTCAGGACCCTTTCAAATTGACTCTTAAGGAATCAAAATTGTGTCAAATTGTTAACGGGCCTATTTATAGATGTGTTAAAAATAACATTATTATTTAACGTACCTTTAAGAGTCCGCAGTAACCTCGGTTCATCATACAAACGTAGTTACGCTCTCATTTTAAAACGGCTAGCTAGTTTGCTTTGAAACTCTGTACTTACAAGAGGATAAGGTATATCTATGCCTATAATTAGTTTATTCAGATTCAGAAACCTACTATAGTAAAAAAAATACAGCGAATTCATACAGAATTGGTTTGTGCTCTATTTCGTTTCTTTTAAAAGCTGGAGCTATATAAACTAATCTATAGATATGACACCGTAAGATTGTGCACCCGTTACTTTATAATCTAACGTAGGTTAGGTTAGTTTGTAATCTAACTACCGTCAGTTTATTATGTAACTAGCGAGATTATAAACTGACGAGTGATTACAATTTTATGGTGACAAATATACCTCATCTCATTGTATGTGCAAAGTTTTATTACTCGTACAATCCAACACGTAGTTTTAAATGAGAACGTTTTTATGGGATGTGGATTTTAAGGAATGAATTTCGGCCGAGCTTGCTGCGGACTCTTAAGTATCTACCGTATCTGTAATGTAGGTACATAATAATACTTGAATAAACGCTTGACAGCGCGGGGTAGTCTTAAGTCATTCTTGCAATACATGAAGATTCCAATTGGTTGTGTTTCTCTGTGCTCCCGTTAATATAATTATCCCAAGGGATTTACTGGGGACTTTACAGTGGCGACGAGTCAATTAAATAAGCGATCTCTCGACGGACAATAAAAGTAACACCGAAGTTCGATATGTCGATCGGGAAGTTGAGTGTGTTCGACGTTAAGTGCGGGGTGTGGTCGTCGTACGTGGATCGGCTCAATATGTACTTGAAGGTTAATAAAGTGGCGGACGATATGAAATTACCAGTGCTTATCGCGTCTATGGGGGACGAAGCATACGAACTATTAGTGAATTTGGCTAGCCCGAAGGAACCTGCGACATTAACATTTGACGAGGCGGTAAAGTGCATGAGTCATCACTTACAACCGGCGCCTTCGGCGTTGGCGGAGCGGTTCCGGTTTAGACAAAGGAGACAGAGCGCGGATGAAACGATAGCCGGTTATGTGGCTGAATTAAAAAGGTTGTCAAGATATTGCAAGTTTGGAGATAAACTGGATGACAACATGCGAGATCAGTTCGTATGTGGAATCAGGAGTGACATTATTCGCCAGCGGCTCTTTGCTGAGAGTGACGACGTGACCTATGCGCGAGCGGTAAAGGTCGCGACCGCCCTCGAAGCGGCGGAACGGGACGCGGCCGCGGTGGAAGCGAAGGGGTCACGGGAGTCGGAGGCTAATGGGAGCGGCGGCGGCGGAGAGGCGGCCGCGGTGCATGCGCTAGCGCCGGCTGGCGGGAGCGGCCTACGCAAGCGGCAAGGTGGCGGACCGGGCCCGGCATGGGCCAGCCAGCAGCGGGCGGGCTTCGGGAGGGCCAACCGGTCCAGCGGGGGCCCTATAGTCGGGGCACAACAACGCTATTCGTCTTGTGGGGCCTGTGGCGCACAAAACCATACCTACGGGAGCTGTCGCTATAAGAACTTTATATGCAGCAAGTGCCAGCGCACGGGTCATTTACGCCGGGTTTGCCCAGAGTGGGGGAAGGCGGAGAGAAGTAACCTGTATTTCGGAGGTGTGCAGCAGATGGAGGACGCGGAGATCAGCGGGAATGAGTATGACATCGAGCAAGAATTAAACCATCTGTGCTTGAACGACTATAAACCAGTAAGTGTTTCTGTGTATATAGACAATAAACTTGTTACCATGGAGATTGATACAGGCACAGCTATTGCTTGTATAAGTAAAAAAATGTATGACGAGCTTTTTAGCCATTGTGAGTTAGAATCCGGAAATACTGTTTTCACATTTATTAATAATTACAAATTTAAACCATTCGGCATGATTAGACCTAAAGTAAAATACGGCAATATAACGAAAGTTTTGCAATTGTTTATAATAGATTCCGGTACGACTACATTAATAGGGAGGCAATGGTTGGCCGAATTAGGTATTAAGGTTCCAGATATACCTATTCCCAAATTTAGCTGTAACTTTGTATCTGGGAAAGAGGAATTGAAACATGTGAGTGACAAGATTGTTAATTTGCTTGACAGATATAAGGAGCTGTTCAGTGGCGGTCTGGGTCGGTACACGGGCGGCAAGGCGACGCTGGCGGTGCGCGAGGGGGGCGGCGCCGGTGTTCCACCGCGCGCGGCCGCTGCCGTACGCGCTGTGTGCGCGGGTGGACTCCGAGCTGGACGCCATGCTGCGCGCGGGCGTCATCGAGCCCGTGGACCACTCCGACTGGGCTTCGCCACTGGTACCTATTCCTAAGCCGGATGGCACTCTTAGATTATGTGCGGACTATAAATCTACTTTGAACCCCGTCTTACTGATCGATCGTTATCCTTTGCTTAAAATTGACGATGTGTTAGTAGGTTTGAACGGTAATAAATATTTTAGCAAAATTGACTTATCGCAGGCATACAACCAGGTAGAACTAGACGAGTCTAAGATGTACACCGTAATAAATACTCATCGAGGCCTTTTCAGGTATAATCGTTTAGTTTATGGACTGGCATCGAGTGTAGGTATTTTCCAAAGAATAATGACGGGTTTATTAAGAGGCATTCCGAACGTTCAAGTATTTTTGGACGATGTGATAATTGGGGGTACGTCAGAGGCGGAGCATATTCACTCTCTGGAATTGGTTCTACAACGGTTGTTAGACAACGGGTTAAAGTTGAAGAAAAGTAAATGCGTGTTTTTAACTCAAGAGGTTACTTATCTGGGGTACGTGGTATCCAAAGACGGGATAAGGGCGGATAAGTCAAAAATAAATTCTATTCTGAAAATGGCTGCTCCACAAAACGTGACCGAATTACGTTCTTTCTTAGGGATGGTCAATTTCTTTGCGAAGTTCATTAAAAATATTAGTTTCATATTAGCTCCATTGTATAACTTATTGCGGAAAAATGTAATCTGGAACTGGGATGTTGAATGTGAGGGGTCTTTCCAGGAAATAAAGAAATTGCTGACGAGCGCGGAGGTACTGGCTCATTACAATCCGGACCTCCCGCTAGTGCTCACTTGTGACGGGAGCCCGAGGGGCGTCGGGGCAGTACTTTCACAAAGGGACGAGAGGGGGCGCGAGCGGGCAGTCGCGTTTGCCTCGAGGTCATTGAGCGATGCGGAAAAAAATTATTCGCAGATTCATCGCGAAGGCTTAGCAATAATATTCGCACTAAAGAAATTTCACCAATATTTATACGGTCGCAAATTTTTATTACGCACCGATCACAAACCTTTGGTTTCGATATTTGGCGAACATAAAAACATTCCTCAAATGACCGCTAGTAGGATACAGAGATGGGCCGTCATTTTGTCCGCGTACGATTACGAGATAGAATACGTCAAAACTACGGATAATTGCGCGGACGGCTTGTCGCGGTTGCCGGAGGCGGGGCGGTCGGAGGAGGCTACTATTCCGGAGCAGACATATTTACATTTCGCTCAAGAGGCTTTACTGTTAGATTATAATGTAGTAAAATTAAGAACGGCTAAGGACGCTATGCTTAGTAGGGTTTTATCGTATGTTAGGGACGGTTGGCCGCCAGAATGCGACATAGTTAACTTAAGGCCATATTTTAATAGGAAACAGGAGCTCTACGAAGAGCTCGGCTGTCTGATGTGGGGTCATAGGGTAGTGATACCGGAGAGCTGCAGGGCTAGGGTATTAGAAGTAATTCACGAACCTCATATGGGTATTGTGAAATCTAAAGCGATGGCCCGTAGTTACGTTTGGTGGCCCGGGGTAGACGAGGCCGTGGAGGCGGCGTGCCGAGCGTGCGCGGTGTGCGCGGCGCACGCGGACCAGCCGCCGCGCCACGCACCGAGCGCCTGGCCCTGGCCCGCGCGGCCCTGGGCGAGGCTGCATTTAGATTACCTGGGACCTATTTACGGTAAAATATATCTCGTTGTGCTAGACGCTATGTCGAAATGGATTGAGGTATATCAAGTGCCCAGTACGGCCGCTAGCTTTACGATAAATATACTCACGGAGTTGTGGAGTAGGTATGGGTTGCCTAAACAGTTGGTCACGGACAATGGCCCACCGTTTACTAGTAAGGAATTTAAAGAACATACCAGTCGTAACTTTATTGAGCACATATTCACAGCGCCCTACCACCCCGCGTCTAATGGGGCCTGTGAGAACGCGGTTAAAACTGTGAAACGAGTGATAAAGAAAGCTATATCGGAACAAAAACCTGTTTTAGAATCTCTAAATACTTATTTATTGCATTACCGTAACACAGAACATTCCTCGACGGGAGAAACGCCTTCTATGCTGTTAATGAATCGTAGACTCCGCACTAGGTTAGACGCCTTAAAGCCAGATAGGGGAGCTAAGGTCTTAGCCGCACAGAAAAAACAAACGGAGGCGGCGGGAGGGACGCAACGGAAGGTAGAGGCGGGAGACACAGTGTGGTACAGGCAATACTTACAAGGTGAAAAGTGGGTTCCAGGTACCGTTTTAAAAGAATTAGGGAGAACAAATTACAAGGTCATTGATAAGGATGGCAAGGAAGTGCACAGACATATCGATCAGTTGAGACGGAGGACAAGTAGGTTAAGTTCGCTGGTAGGGCCAAATGAAGATTTGGTTCAAACTACTCAGGAACCAGTAGTGAGGCCCGAAGAGTTGAGTGAGGGCGTAGGTAGTGGCGAGCTCGAAGCGGAGGGAGAAGAAGAGACGTGGCATGATGCCGACCGCGAGGATCCACAGCAGAGCCCTGCTAATGTACCGAACGCACCTGTACCGCCCCAGACTCGCCCTGAACGTCATGTGAGACAATGTCGTGTAAACAATCCTCCTAAGTATAAGTACTAGGTTTCCTTAGGTTAATTAGATAAGTACTTCAATTGGGTTGTAATTGTAATTAAGTGTGGAGGGATGTAATGTAGGTACATAATAATACTTGAATAAACGCTTGACAGCGCGGGGTAGTCTTAAGTCATTCTTGCAATACATGAAGATTCCAATTGGTTGTGTTTCTCTGTGCTCCCGTTAATATAATTATCCCAAGGGATTTACTGGGGACTTTACAGTATCAACAACAGTAAGGATAAATAATGATAATTTTTAATAAAAAAATAGCAATTATGAGATTGATTCTAAATTAACAATTAGTTTTGTTTTTGATACGATCGTTTGGTGATGGACGCGCATCTTACGCCCGACTTTCCCTTCTTTTCGCATGCCTCAAATCAGCGTGAGTGATTCAGGTCGTCGATCAAAACCATAACAAATGGCTTAATCAGAATCGGGCTTCATGTCAATCAAAACGCGAAGAATGTAGTTCTAGTTAGTCGCTGACAAGTCTTAAGTATTGCTCTCAAAATTCTGCTATGCTTAAAAAAATATATAATACGTACTAATATACACAAAAGTATTTTACCGTCTAAGTTTGCCGTTTTTTAAACCTGTTTAATTTTGCATATATATTTGAATATAAAAACCACTAACATTTATTGAACTATATCGAATATTTACTATGAATAATCAAGAATAGTTTTTTTTTTACCGCAAATATGAATAAGGAGTGAAAATTCGCCATAAAAAGCTTGTAACCCCCAAAAATACTATTTGACATTTTGAACGACCTTCGTCTAGACTAGCGCCCCTAGCGGCGAAATTAAACGTGTTCGCCCTCATTCAATTGGATAGCTTTTTCATTTCCAATGAAAGTGTTTAGTTTAACATGTTATAAATTTACCTTGCCACATTTCCCAAGTTAATTTACAATTTCATCGTGCGGAAACCAATCAGATAGCGTTAAATGTGTTTTGCGTTTGAGTGCGCTTCCCACATCTGATTCAGTTCACCTTCAATGGTTAATTCCATTCCGTGTATGATTGCTCATTCGTGCTGAAATTGTATTGAATATATTTGCATTTTCAGTGACTATTGCCACGTCTTCAATCAGTTGTTGTAAAAACTTTTCCTACGACACGACCAAAGCTATAAGGTGAGATGGGGTAAGAATAACATAGTTTATTTTGCTCGAGGCAAGACATACACTATTACGATTACATAAAGTGTTATTCTTGACCCAGTGTTCGTCTTACTCTATCTCACCTTAGTATAGAAGAAATATTATTTGCACCGATGAATGTCATCCATGATGCCTATTTTAAAATTACTAACATCCGACATCGCTGAAAGTATACTTGAGCTAAACAATCTTGATTCAACTTAATTTTCTACATTTTAATTCCTTTTTAATGCTTTTTCGACATTCCAATGAATATTCTGTTAAATTAGATAAAAGATGCAGACACCAACGTGGCTAAGTATTAGGTCTACATAGGTACCTGATTACATTACATTAGTACTAAGATGGAATTGTATTGCAAAACTGGATATTTCATTTCAAAGTAAATACGATCTGTGTCGAAAAAAAGTTTCATTCACATAATAACGTATATTTATACTATCCAAGATAGACAAAGTATCATAACTAGTTATTTGTACTATATTGATAGCATGTACTGTGCCGCTTAAATATAAAGTTTTATACAAGGTTTGGAACCGGTTTTTAAAATACCGGTAAATATCGGTTTGATTCGATTTTTTTTCTAACTTTTATAAAACGCGAACGTTTTAAGATCTTTATTGCAACCTACAAAAACTGGTTTATTCGATGAGCAGCGGCCGATTGGGCTGATGGTGTGCCACGTAAACATAGACACCGACATAGGAAGAAACCGGTTTTTATTGTTCTAAACGGGTTGACAATAACGGTTTCTGAGCCTTGGTTTTATGACTAATCTATACTAATACTTTCCACCAAAGCGCCTTTATTCGCTTAAATTGCAATACCTACTTTCTTGATTGTTTGAAATATACACAGCAAGTACTTGTACGTAGCAAGCAGCATTTTATTTTCAGGCAGATTTTATGATCATGTTTAGGCCGCACTTTAATGTAGTCAGCCAGAGATTAGCTAACAAGGCCCTTAAACTAGGTTATGTTTATTATCGTTTTTACTACCCGATTTATTAACAACTTGCGATCCACCTCGGCTTCGCACGGGCAGTAACACAAAACTTTAACAAATTATACACCTAAACCTGCCTCAAGAATCACTCAATTGGTAAGTGAAAACCGCATGAAATCAGTTCCGTAGTTTTTGAGTTCAACATTTTTAAAGCTTTGTTAAGGTATATATTATATCAACGCGCGATGTTAATAAATATAAATAGAAATATATGTTCAGCTGCAATAATATCTTGTATTTCAAAGCAAAATATGTGATAGTGATGTGATAAAATGTAAACATGACCGACTTTCCAGAGTTAGAAGTTAAGTGTTATGCACACTACACACATTGGTCTAGTATACAATTTAATATCTACTCGTACTTAGGTATATAGATAAACAAGTTAGATTTGGATGTTAACTATAGTTAAAAATACATATTAACACATGACAAATAACTGATAAATTAAAAACCCCTTTCATAATATGATTCATGCGAAAAAATCAATTTTACAACAAAAATGCCTTACATCATTAATTATGAAAATAAAAGGTACTCTTCAAACTGATGTCTATCAAACATAGCTACGAACCATCGCAAGGAAACTAGCTTTGTCGTAAAAAAAACTACATCGAAATCAGTCTATCCGCTGGAGAGCTACGATGCTACAAACCGACAGACATTGGCGTCAAACAATATATCACCCCTCTTTTTGCGTGGGGTGTTAGTTGCATAACCATTTTATTATGTTTCAGGCTATTAATCATTCATTTACACTCGCCGATATACATAAAAGAATTTCATTCTTTAATTGGGGATTTGGTAAAGTGTGGAGTTAAATCAGTCAGTGAAATAAAAAGGTAATTCTTCATTTTTATAAAACGCCCTAGTAGCAATTTAAAGAAAACTTAGGTTGGCTATTCTAAATTTTTAAATGAGGAATTTTGCTTTCTTCTTATTCTTCGTTTATGAAGTAATTCGTAATAACTAAATTTAATCTAATTTTTGAAAACCTGTCAAGCGCATATTATTAACTGAAAACAAAATATATTTATCACTTTTCATACAAAAAATTTAAGCTGAAATTATATTTAAAATGTCACATTCCATGTACCTGACACTGATTCATGGAAAAGTCAAACATAAAATGTCATATAAAGGCGACACCTGTCCAATTTCCAGTCAAAATAAATTTAAATATCCTTACCTGCCGTGACGCAGAGTCAATACGTTTGTTGGACCGAATATCAAGTTTAACTGTGACAATTTCGTATTTATTCCGTAGTGCTAAGAGACAATTTCAGCCTTATTTCGTTTCGAGTAAAGTACTTTCTTGTTTCAAGCTCATTTTACGATCCCGTTTAAGCTTTTGAAACCGGCAGTTTGCTACGTTTGCGTCGCCTACGGATGCAGACTTCAATTGGATTTTTGGCCCGTAGATGCAGAAGTTTTAATACTAAATGAAAAAACTGCGGCAAAGGTAAATTTATTCCAGAACTCGAAAATTAAAAGAATTTTGTCACGACTAATATTCACTGTTTAATAAAATTCGATTTAACCCGTGAATTATCGCTTATAATTAATTATTTTTCATAATTTTTACAACCGTTTTTTGAATTAGTTCTTTTAGGCTTCCTACCTAAAATCCCTACTTTGCCTTGCATGGCAATTACGTCAGTCGAATCACGCAAAATAGGCACAACGGTTGTCGAACTACGTCAGTCAAGTCCGTTAAGCTCGAGAATATAGTGCCAATTTGTTAGCTAAGTCGCCCAAGTCATGAAATTTAACCAGATCCAATATCACTATCTTCGAATTTTCAGAAGTATTAGAAAAGGGGTTACGTAAGCGACATTCCCATGAAAATTTCATGCATTTAATGCCCCATACCATATATTTAGTATGGTGTACCGAACTTTTTGGCCACATTGACTGCTATGAAGTATTTGACGCTGACTGTACCAAGTTCTAAAACTTTGACTACCTATATTTTATATGACAAGAAAAGTTTATGAAATGTTTTCGATAAAACAATAGCCGTTTAAGTCTTGGGATGTGCTAAAAGTTTATTATTCGAGACGCCTTAGAACAAACTAATCTTGTTAACGAAACTACGAAACACGCTTTTACGTCGTATCAAAATTCTCGGTTTATGTTTCTTCCCAAGGCCTTTTCTGGTTTTACGAGTCCCTTAATTATTTAGACCTAAATTTAATGAAAGAATGCTTACTTTAATTTAGGTTACCCGGGGAAATAAAATCTTTTGTGAAGGTCTGTAATTTAAAATTGCTGGCGTAGCGGATGCTACTGTTTTAATAGGATTAGCTGAGGTCCACGTCCACATTATAACTTGTAGCTTCAGTAGGTATAGGATCATATTTTAACAGTATTATTTTTAAATAATTTTACAGAAGTGATATTAGTATATGTTTGACTGGTAAATAATGCTTTAAAGCATTAAGTCCGCTTTTTGTTTGTACCACCTTGTTACGTGCTACTTTTTAAATAAACACAACGCAATGAGCTTGTTGGGTTCCTTTGCATCTGTTTGTTAGTTTTTAATTTAGGTTAAGATTTTTGTAAGTAGAATTTAAGATTTTCATTTTGTATTTTTTTGACTTGAATAAAAGTTTCCATTACTTGTTTAACCCTTACCATTAAAAACGCATTTTATCATTTAAAATTAGTTTTCCTAAATGGATCAATACTGAAATACAAAAATTATTAATAAACATATGGTATTTAAGTTTCAGTACCACATATTTTCCCAAAAACATATTATTTCTCGTTACACGTAAACAAACAGGAAATTTGAATAAACACTTACTGGCTTCGTTGAGCGAATTACCCGAATTCATTGGATATCAGTGGCGGATCGTTCAAAGAACTCGATTCCCACCGGCTTGTCTAATTTCAGCCCGTTGAGTACTTTCACGATCGGTTTATGGAGAAAAGGAAACCAAAATTAGCTCCGGGTTCCCTACGAATATTTGTGACGCGCCGCCACTGTTGGATATACCAATATTGAAATACCGGTATGACCTAGATTGAAATCCAGACTATATTTGTACCGATGTATACGGAAATAGCGTTAATATTAGGTCAACGGACTGGCGTAGGAATAGGTATCGCTGGACTTGAGGCCTGTCGTTCTTCTTCAACCCAATGGAGCTTTTCTGTTGCATTTATTGGACTACAGTCACCTAAATGGAAATGTGGACGTGCAGGCTGTATAAATAAATGCATTGAATTGAATTGAATATACTGATTAAGTTTAAAATAACACTAGTGCTTGTGCTAGATCTCGTCGCCTAACAATATTGTATACGAGTATGTACCGTAAAAACCGGTTTTATTGAAAAGGCGTTTTCCCTAGTTAAAATTAGTTTTCCGCATCGCCTCAGTGAAAACGTGTTTTAGTAATCGAAACTAGTTTCTTGGTGAAAACTAGTTTTAACTGGGATTTTCAGTGAAAACTAAGCGGCAGCGGTCGGCGAGGTCCAGAACCTACTTTCAGTACATATATTATAATAAAAAGAAAATGTAACCTTATTGTGTTACGTGCATCATCTAGTATAAACTAGTTTTTACTGAAATAAATTTTTGAACAGCTAGTCAAGACTAGTTTTTACTAAAGCACTTTGCAAAAACTAGTTTTGACTGAAAAAAACCCAGTCAAAATTAGTTTATATATACGTAAAACTAGTTTTGACTAGAGAAAACGCGTTTCCACTAAAAAGGTAACAATACGGTAACAAATATTATATAGCATATACTTAGAGTGACAACATGCCATTTTAGTGATGATCTTCTGGAAGATGCTGCTTATTGAGCTAATTTAGTACACAAACGTGTCTGATACCTAATAAAAAGTAGAGAATGCCTTAAGGCATTAAGTCCGCCATTTGTACATTCATGTATTGTGCAATAAAGATTACATAAAGAAAAATAAATAAATAACACTTAAATTAAAATTCACGGTTATCGGCTTATCTATTTTTATATATCATGGTGTGAACATGTTGAGATCGTTAATTAACTGAACTAAATTGTTGCAATGACGTTAACTAATGGCTCACCTAGTTGCCCAGGTAAGATAGGTAGCAATGTAAACATTCCTCGAAATAACAATATCCGTTGTATGCACTCCAGGATCCAATTGTTGAGTTAGCACAACCGAATAGTTGAATTGCACAAGGATTAAGCTGAGCTATTTCTACACAAATACCTCAACTGTTGCACCATCAGTTTCTAGTTATACCAATTCCCCCATCTTGTTTGATCTTCTATTGTTTGTGCTTCATGTAGAGGTAGCAACATTTATCTTTGTCGCAATTCATTAATCGCTTTATTTATTGTTCACAGGTATGACTAATGCTGCTCCTCAGTCTCGTCAGAATGTGTTAAACACAGGAAAACTAGACTTATTCGAGTTGGTAGGTAATACATACATCGAGAATAAGATATACGTTCCCATATATCCAAATTATTCAGTTAGTCTGGTGGATGTACCCTGAACTGAACTACTGCTTTGGAGAGATGAGTTTGGGTTCTAATTTGTTTTTCACACTTGGCAATGTATCGTAATGCAAACCAATGGGTTTGCATGGTGATACGTTGCTTGATGACGTCATATTTGCGTTTCTTGGGCCTTCCTCCTCTAACAGAATCTGACAGAGACCTGCTTAATAAAAGGTTTGGTTGTACGTTCAAAGCTGTGCCTCAGTGTGTGCGTTACGTCTGGTCTAGTAATCTTATGAGTACGAGTATCGGCAAAAAACCAACCCAATCCGAGAAGGGCGAGACGAAGAGGGAAAAGGGCTCTAACAGCGAAAATCGAGGTTCGCAAATTGCGAGCATTTTTCATTGGAGTAAAAGAGAAAGATACCCGCAATTTGCGAATTTCAGTTTTCTCGGTAGGCCCTCAGTACCTACATGTACACACTCGTTCTCAGCCTATTTCGGGGTCTCTCTACAAGTGTGTACAGTCGGCATTATGCCAGGGTCGCACTTTTTCTGTGCTCGGCCCCATCATCCCATTTCCCGTTTGCCGATATTGAGCCGATAAATGATTCGTTTATGGGGGGCCTTAAGTACACTGCTGAAATGGAGAACACATTTACTCGTCGTAGCCGTATGGCTATGCGTAATGTATGTATGTATATAAGTATCTATATACATACATTAAGCTACATCGGAGGCCGAACGCATGGAACTTACAAATTGATCTCATTCTGACGTAGTTTCTTCCTCGCGTATATTGAGAGTGAGATGCATTGCGAGTAATAACATATTTTAACCGAATTGTCCCGTTTTTGTCAAAACTCAATTCTGATGATAGGATCGATGAGGAATCGAGGAAACTTTTCAAATGTGAAAGGCATATATATAGTGATTTTTGTATTTTCATTAACAAATTTACATTTGCAAAAGTGATATTTGATGAAGTGGAATTGCTGATGCTGATCAGAATGGAACAACGCATAGTTCCCGCTTGGCGATTTATCGTCTTCGTTATGTTTGTTAGGCAAATTAAGTTCAAGGCAATTTTTTGTCAAGCTCGTGATTAGATGGTAGAATCTATGAGGAATCGAGGAAACTCCTCAAATGTTAAAGGCATATAGTGATTTTTGTGTTGAGGATTGGTTGAGAATTCCAACCTGTAGAGGAGAACATCCAGACATACGAAATCAGAATTACCCGAGTCAAAAACGGATACCTCGAAGACAGTGCTTTAATCATAGGCAGGCACTAAAACATAAATCAGGGAAGTTTAACTCGGTTTTAACGACGTGAATATGTAAACACTGGGTTGCTGATTTAAATGCTAATTTGTACATAGAAAACGGGACGGTTTCAGTCTGTGACATATTCCACTTTAAATGTTTAGGTTTCGACGTTGGTTGCTTGTATAGGTGTTTTGGATTTGTATTGATTTGTGAATTCAAGTTCTTATCGGGATGTTACAATGATTTTTGAGGCTGTCAGCAGATTTTTAAATATCGAAAAATTAATTAATTTTTGATTAGCAACTCTAGTTTTTGGTTACTAGTTTTTGGCCTTAAATTAGGGATTTTACTCTCCAGAGTTTGCATAAAACTACTTTTGTGAAAACTGTGTATTGGCTATTTGTTTTGCTTAACTGATCCAACATTGAGATATTTCGTTCAGTCATACCATCAAATATTAAATAAATAGCGACAGCTTACTTCATACCTCAAACACAAAATAACACTCAAAAAGATATTGAACGCAAAAATCTTGAGTTGATTTTTATATTTGCGAGTTGTAGAACTGCTAGTAGTCTACCGTAAACCACGAATTTACTGTTTAGTTTGCGGTATCTCTGTCTTGGCTAGCTCATACACACTGTTTGTCCAATCTGGTGGCTACACTAACATTTACATTAGTGGCCACTGATTTAAACATAGATCCGTCCGTATAATGAGACTTGATTGTCAGTTAGCAACCAATACCTTGACCTTTGGATCGCAACTGCGGCTGCAACACTGTTGCGGCATTAATAAAAAAAGTCATATACTGTTGCAAAAAAAAATACGTTAATGAATAAAACCAAAAGCATAATAGAGACAATAGGATGTAAGTCCAATAGGGTTGTTGACTGTAATGTGCAAAAAAAAATAAAAAAAAATTACATCGTGCATGACTTTAATGCTGCGGCCTTGACATCGGCGCGGTCACTGTCAATTCCTTCGATAAAATGAGTGACGGATTGAACGTTATAGTCGCCGCAATAGTGCTACTACGAAATTTTATCAAGAACATTGATAATGAGAGAGCTTGAGTCAAAACCGCTGCAATAATTATGCAGTTGCAGTTGCGATACGAACGTTACCTTGACTGGGAGTGTTGTAAAGCAACGTAAGTTTTAAATTATTTTGTGGTTTAATTCAAAATAACCATGAAAATGAGGTTATATTGAAGACGGAGGGGAAATCAAATGTTAAATGAACAGCTATAAATGTAATTATATTTAACTGGCACTACAAAGTATTTGTTTTTATTCATTTCCTGAATGTGCCATGCTTACTGAAATTTAATCGCTTTCAAGTGCAAATAATACCATATAACTACGTGTAGGCCAAACCGATCAGTGTTTTTCATTGAAGTTAATCATCTATTAATTTATTAAAAATTACATTGTGAATCCATTTTTTCTCCTGAGACACTGAACAACTACAATGGCCCACTTATACATATGATGCTTTACAAAGAGACAAAATGCGCATATCAACTGCCTGGAACTGAAAGGGTTACATATGGATTGGTAGGTTATTGAACTTATTGAGTAACATAACATAAGATGGGCCTGCTTTTGCCTAGTAGATATACCCACTGCATCGGCCACAAAACTTCTTTATGGCCTCATTATCGGTCAATCAGAAATTCGACCTTTATCTGATTCAGAAAGATGTCCTCAAAGTATAAGTCTACCACTTATCTCAGGCTGTTAGTAAAGAAGTTGTGCGGTAAATAGTAGAAGGCGAGCTACCTTTGGGGCTAAAAAATAATATATTTAAAAACTATTTAAATATATACATTTTTTACTTATTTTACGTAAAACGAATCAGCTTCATGTAGCCAAGTATGCAACCAGTCGGTAAATAGTCGACTATAATAGCTTCTTACCGACCGCTTTAGTTAAACGGCAGACTTACAGCATACATGCTTGTGTGTGTAGTAGATACGCCAGTTTGATGTTACTCAATAACGTTCATGAAGTCTATCGGCATCCGTTAAACATTTACGCCCTACATTCCATCGTTAAGTTAAGCATCAAATATTTTTTATCTGTGGCAAAGAAAAGCATTAAAACAGCCGCTCAGATATGAGAAGTCATTCCACGTGATATACAGCCGCCATAAAGAGAACATTCGCGATGAAAAGTCCAGTGATATACACATTATGCGGCATATTAGGCCTAGGGGATAAAAATGTTCTTAAGTGGGCCAATTTTATTTAATGCCGGCGAGACGATATCAGAAGATTTTCGGTTTTTTAACTTTACATAATATTTTTATTTATTTATCAAGAAGGACTAATACTTATTTAGTACATACATTGGTAACAACCTATTTATTATATTACTGCTGATCATTTCATCATGGTTGCTTAACATTTGTAGTCAAAAAGATTAGTAGTAGTAGTAAACTTTTTATTGTACAAAAATACATATTAAAAGTAACATACAATTAGTAAGAAGTACAAAGGCGAACTTATCCCTTTGAGGGATCTCTTCCAGTTAACCTTTGAGTAGATGAGAGATTAGCTTCTTGTCTAAATGCTGGGACATGTCTGTAAAGAATGTCACTAAAATAAAAGTGGGTATTTGCATGCAAGAACATTCGAGCTATAAAACCTTACGAGTCAATAGAAACAACATAACAAAATACGATGTTATTGGCTAAGTAAGATGCTGTCTCTGGGAAAGCCTCTAACCAGCCAAGCTTTTGCTTGGAAATAGTAGGATAGCGGGAAAATAGGCGTAGCTACACTCGGCTTGCCATCACGGCTCGTCAGGGAGCATACATCGAAACATGACTTTGTCTTATTTCATCGGCAACTTTTGTTTATTGTCAGTCTTGTGGTGTTATTTCCAAACGTCTGCCAACTCTAAGAAGCCCTTAATAATAGTTTGATTTGCCATTTGTCTTTGTTAGTAAGGAACAAAATTTAAAAAACCTTGCCTTGTTGATTTGCTTAACAAACATTGTATACTTTTGAAGTAACAAATACTCTTCTACCAAAATTTGTATTTCTTTTGTGTTTCATAATTTTATCCAGACTCGACAAAGTAATACAAAGTTTGTAAAGTTTTACTCTTATTAGGTACTCGGCCGCAATAGTTTTACGAGCCACGTATCCCACAATAAAAGAGAAAGAAACAAAACACTACAATTTGTCGTGTTTACAAATTGAAAGGGATTAACACTCGGACTTTGCAGTAACTTTTATGCCCAAGTTTAGTTGAGAACAAGGGTTGTGTTTTCTAAGTTGGGAAGTCTTTAAGAATTTGATGATTATGGTGTACGTTTCTGTAAAAGCGATATTCGCTTCTCCTTCTTTATAGCAGCGACAGAGTACATATTTTGCATTCATTCTAGAATTACTACTTCCTTAATTTCATCCATTAACTAGAAATATAACGTTAAACTAAAAGTAATAAGTACGTAATTGTTTTGTGATTATAATTTTTAACTAACTAACTACTAGTTAGTCCTTCTGGGCATTTTCCGCAAATCAACAATCATTGTGCCTATTTTGCGTGAAACGAGATAGCGCTCCTCTTTATTATACTCTCGATTATAATCGTATTAAACATAGTAATTATCATCATTTAACCACCTATTGCCCCCATAAAAACAACATTCAGGTTTACACCTATACAACCTAAATGTAAAAAAAGAGCCGTCTATAGATCTTAAAATTCAGCGGCAGAATGTGACTTAATTTCTAATTCCTTATTTGTATAGGACCAAATTACAAAAAAAAAAAATGAAAAATATACATTTGCGTGCTTCATTATTACTTTTATATTATCATTACTGACAAATTAGCAGCGACTCACTTTGAAGAGTAATTAATTTATATCTAATACCTATTTTAACACACACTTTAAGAGATACAGTATAGAACATGAAATGACACTGGTAAAAAATATCGAGACGAGAATATCAATATGCAAATTTATAGCAAAACATACAAGGAGCTTACTTAGTAAGTATCAAATCATGAAATAATAAGTGCTTCCAAACTCCTCCAATCTTTAGGGACGGCCCAAGACTTTAGGCCAGTTTTATTTCATCCGGTTTACGACTGAAGTTACACGGTTATACGTTCTTCGCGAACATTTTGTTTTTGTTTATAGTTTATTCGTGAGTTTCGTGACACCCCTGGATACTTGGAGGGATAAGTTTTGCTAAGTTGCGATTGCTTTTATCTCAATATCCGTAACTCGTTTTTGTAACTACCTGCTCTAGTTTAGGGAGAAACTTGGCTATTATACCGCTAGCTAGAGGCTTATACGTTAATATTGCTGCGGGCTTAGCGGTCTATGTTGTTGAAGGTAATTGTTTACTTTTGGTGTGACGCCCTATTGGATATGCGAAAGCAAAACAAACCCCGCCGCAAATTAAAATACTAATAAGGTAAGGCAGTGTTATTTAAAGCGTGATTTTAGCACCTCGGTCAAAATTATCATTCAGCTGTAGTACAGTTTTGTTTCACATAACAAATCCGCCTAGAAGCCTCGAAAAATTCTCTCTTTCTGTAATTTTTGAGACTTCGATTCATTGGATCTCTCTATACAAGTATTAATTAAAGTGTACGTTGTGTTCGTACAAAGTTCAGAATTATTTTAGTTCCCACGGGCCTCACCAGAATTCAATTTGGCTTCTGTAAATCCTGTTTACGTGTTTTACCGACTTGATTGAAATAAAACGATGCGGTAAACATTGAGGTTTAATTTGGAACGTGACCTGACTTTAGGTCTGGTAGTGTTGATTAGGCCGTATATTCTCATTGATTGCGAAAGCGCAGGTAAATCTAGAAGGCCTATTAGAACTTTAAATACTTAGTATATTACATACGAACAGTAACACTTAGGCAGTAAATTAAAAAACGTCTCGGATTAGCTTCGGCCGACAATTACATGCGATCTGGGGCTTTCTTTTTGCCGAGGCGTGTACACTATTTTTCCAATCGAAGGAGCTGGTAAGCGGCAACTTGTTCAGCGCAGCTGGCCAGAAGTTGACGCATATATCGTCAGTCATCGCATCCCAGCTGATACTTTTTCAGATGATAGTTTACATACTGTCATGTCATGAATTTAAAAAATAGTCAGCCGATTGTATCGCGGTGGAACAACCACCAGTTTATGACATGAACATGTAAAAAAAATGTCAGTCATCACCTCCCGATTGGTATTGTGTCAGATGATAGTTTTGATGCTATTTTAAATAAATAAAAACCGTCAGCCGGTTGTATCGCGGTCGGTGGAAAGACCGTCAGTTGGTCACATGAACATGTAACAAATACGCGCCTTACCACTTTATGTAGAATGTTATGTACATGCAAAGTTGCATAATTTTGTTATTACTATCATAAAAAGGTAAAGCGCTTACTTTTTAGATGTTCATGCGACCAGCTGACGTTCTTAGCACCGCGATACAACCGGCTGACGATTTTTTAAATTAACAATAGCATCTGAACTATCATCTCACAAAGTAGGTATCAAACTGGAGGCGATGACAAAAAAAATTACGTGTTTCGGTGGCTGTCATTCCCATCAACCCACTAACGGAGCGGCAGCTGACGTTCACGAGGGTTCGTCATATATAGCCGTTAACCACTATACGAGTTTTCACCCGGGAGGCGATTGGTGATGGACATCTGTTCCTCGCTATGTAGACTTTCAGGTTTCTCGACACATTCTATAAACTATATTAAGTCTGGAATCTAGGTTAGGAGTTTTATATATAATATATAGTAATTTACAATTGAAACTCCGTATAAGCGTGATGTAGAACGTGCTAACGCCATCTGTTACCATCTTGTGGCACGCAGAGGGGACGCCACAGGTGAAAACCCTTTTGTACTATAAGGTTTTCGTTTGTGCAATAAAGATTAAATAAATAAATAAAACAAAAAAAAAACATAAAAGGAATTATTTAGTAGAATTGCATAGTTATGTTACGTGAACACTTGCTTGTGGTTCTAAATTTA
This sequence comes from Cydia pomonella, assembly GCF_033807575.1. Taxonomy (NCBI): domain Eukaryota; kingdom Metazoa; phylum Arthropoda; class Insecta; order Lepidoptera; family Tortricidae; genus Cydia; species Cydia pomonella. Next base: position 13,339,805 of record NC_084718.1, on the reverse strand, counting down.
ATGTTTTTGCTATCAATATACCTATGTAATTATATATATGCATCACCTATTGTTCTTATTTAGTACCTAGGTACAATTCCTTCCTCTGGAGTTGCAGGCGTACATAGGCTACGGATACTGCTTACCATCAGGCAGGCCGTATGCTTGTTTGTCACCGACGTAGTATAAAATAAAAAAAAAGTATTAAAACGCCTGAAGCTCGAAATTCCGTTTTAACAACCCAACCTTTTACTGTCGCAGCACTTAGCGGAAAAACAATATCCGCATTCTAAATGAAATTTAGATACGAAAAAATAACTAACCTAGTTTTTTCTGCAACAGTTTTGTTTCAATTAAAATATCCTTCATTAATAATTCATCCATCCGGATTCGTCATTAGTCCGGATGGGTGAGGATCGTGCAGTCTGGAGGGTGTACTATGGAGTTCCAAATTGCCGAAGACCATCTGGACGCCCTAGGTACCGCTGGAGAGATGAAGTGCAAAAAGACCTTAGCGAACTTGGCGCCGTCGACTGGACAGAAACGGCTTTGGACAGATAAGCATGGCGGTCTTTGGTGTAGGAGGCCAAGATCCACTTCGGGTCGCTGCGCCACAGCAATAAGTAAGTAAGTCATTATCATTAATAACTAAAGGGTTATGTTTCTTATAAACATGTATTGCCTTTCATATCATTATATCACCTATCACACAATTTATCTTTTCCCTTGTTCTGCTCTTACATTAATTTTTATATAAGCCGATGGTCCCGGGTTCAAATCCTGGTAAGGGCATTTATTCGTGTGATGAGCATGGATATTTGTTCCTGAGTCATGGGTGTTTTCTATGTATTTAAGTATTTATAAATATTTATATATTATATATATCGTTGTCTAAGTACCCTCAACACAAGCCTTATTGAGCTTACTGTGGGACTTAGTCAATTTGTGTAATAATGTCCTATAATATTTATTTATTTATTATTTATTTATACATATTTGCATATGACTGCGATGTAGACGTCATATGTAATATGCACAAGCTTTCCTACTTTATACAGTATACTACCTGAAGACGAGCGTGAGAATAAGACCGACAGTGAGAGCACTAGGTATACAAATACTAATCCCTGTTAAGTTTCGGGTAAATATTTACAAAAATTAGAACCAGTTGCACCAACCACAATAGAACTGAGTAACGTTCAGCAGTGAACTATGAAATTTCCTATACAATATGTTTAGTTTAATAATAAAACAATATATTTAGATTAGCAATCAATATACTCGTATTTAGTTTAGTAGTTCGGTTAAGTAAATAAATATTATAAGACATTATTACACAAATTGACTCAGTCCCACAGTAAGCTCAATAAGGCTTGTGTTGAGGGTACTTAGACAACGATATATATGTATAACATATAAATATTTATAAATACTTAAATACATAGAAAACACCCATGACTCAGGAACAAATATCTATGCTCATCACACGAATAAATGCCCTTACCAGGATTTGAACCCGGGACCATCGGCTTCGTAGGCAGGGTCACTACCCACTAGGCCAGACCGTCAAAGTGTAAACCACCCTTAGCCCTAACGCTTTATATTTACAATAGAGCAACAACAGTATGGTCTTACTGTTTTTGCTATGGTGTCTTTTGCCCTTGGCCCTTTGCTTTGTTATCGTGGCATTTGCATACATAATTCTTGACTCGAATATTACTCACACATTTCGGCGCGTAATTTATAATTAATGAAAAATAAATGAATGCCACGAGTTTTGATTTCGTCTTTTGAATTTTATTTTATAGGTTGAAACTACGGATAGCATAAAATATATAATTATGTAATGATTTGACTTACCTAGTGTAACAAAAGATACAGTACAAAAATGTCAGGCTAAATTATATTCATACTTTAACTAGTTAGAGAGCGCAATTGAGACGAAACAGCTTAGGTCAGTCTCTAAAATAAACACCTTAACAAAGTTTTCTTAATTAAGCAATCTTAATCTAGACTGAGATACATCTCTAGTGCTGAGCTCCGGCTGAGCTAAGTTAATGAACTTTGCCTTGACACTAGTGCATTTTTACTTGTGTTGTAGTAAACTAAGTACTTGAAAAAACACGGTGAGTAGATGTTTATTACACTAAAAGATAAGATAGTAACAATAGGCAAACGGTCTTGGGCTAGCCGAATTAAACCAAACAAATACATGCTGATATAATAGGAGTAAAAGATGTTTCATCGCTTGGGATTACGATTAACCTAATAGTCAAGAAATGAAAGCAACACAAGTTTTTTTTATACTTATGCATACAATTTTATACTATCGCAAGGAGCTATTAAAACATTCATCTCATCATTATTTTAGAAGATTTTGCCTTTCAAAAAAATGTTAATCAGAATACTTAACATCGTAGGCACTTAGTCGTGAAGTGTTCAGTGTTGAGTATTTATTTACGTAGGTAAATTGTTTGACTTGTTTCTTAATCTTACATATTTCCTCTATTTTATCCACATATTCTTTCAAGTAGTAATCACCAACATCGCATTTTCCCAAATTTATAGTATCAGCTGTATCCTCAGCCTCTGTTGATGACGTGTGGGACTTAGCAAAATCCCGGACAGGATTACAGGCTGAGCCCGGGCACAGGTGAGCTTCGATGGTGAATTAATAATAGAGTATTTGTCTAATGTTACGATATATACTTCGAAAAAGTTTCGTTGAAGATACCTATACTTTAAGGCAGTAAATACTACTATAATCATTGTATTCTTATGGTTTTTGTTGCTGTCAGAGTTTTGGTTTTACAAGTCACGCTCGATTATGCCCGTAAAAGTTGATAGAACTAACCTAACCTACATAAATGTCCAGGTGTTGTCGTCGATGGATACGTCTGGGAGGACATCATCATGGTTACATAAGCGTTTAATAATTTATATTGTGTAATTTATGTGTAGAGACGAGGTGTTGGGCTCTAACCTAAAGTACATGTCCTGCGGGAGGGATATATATATATATATTATTATTTCATGTATTATATGTGTTTCCATGTACATTTGTTCTGAGGTTGTGCAATAAAGAGGATTTGTATTGTATCGTATTGTATATATATACATAAGGGGCGAAAGTCAGGCTTTAGCGTCCGTTTATTGTATGATGTCCACAAGAAAGTCGCATAACTAAAACTCATATTTTAAATTTGTTGACTGCCCTGTGCCTTAAGTACAAAATATTTTCTTAAAACATCAAGCGTAACGTTTTTCTGACTTTTCAATAAAAAAACATAATGTAAGAAGCTGTCAAAAGGCTACTCGTAGCGTTGCGAACAATAATTCCATTCACAGCATTATATTAGGTAGTCGCCGTCCTTTGGCTGGCCAGTTGACCCAATTCTACGCTCGCACCATACTGGATACTCCAATCCTTCAGCTTACATCTAAAACGACGTATGCGCATGTGTTTGTTGAATCAGAAACGTGCTTTTGAAGTTACAAAAACTGAGTAGAATATTCAATTAGCATTTTTGACCCTATCCTCTACAAAATAAAGTTTGAATTTGCGGTAAATATTATTTTACAAATATGGGACACGATGTCTAAGAAAAATATTAAGTCTCGTTTGGTTTAAAGTCGAATTTTCTTTGCGGTTAGTCCATGGAAAATGATTTTCAGGATGAGATGAGATGAGGTTGTAGCCATGGATACTTCGTAAATGGCAACTAAACTTTCTAATATTAAAAATTCAACTATATTCTGAAGAATAAAAACTATTATTCTTGGTAAATCTCTCTTTTATTGATTATAATACCGTTTGTTTGATTAACAAGTAGAAATTAGCAATATCTTTTACAATTACAGTCTTGTCTCTCCCTCAGTTATATCTGACAGTTCTTAGTAAAAATCATCATACCATAGACTACAACCAGAGAGTTTATAGGCTAGATACATAAGACATGGTATCAGATAAAGCTACAAACAGACTATCATGATATGATGCTTACAGCTTCGGCCATCCTCAGAATAAAAAAGTGAGGCCTCTCACTTTCAATTATATGAATCTATGAACAACTAAACAATTAAGGATAACATAATTTAAACTTTATCAATAGTAATCTATCACAGGCACATTCAACCATGTTAATCTAAGATGTTTATCTTTTTAAACAATAATAATCTATGTTTCAACCTTTAAACATATAATATATTAAAGCCTCTGATTCCCTATGCGATTTTAATAGAATATCATAAGTTTAGTTTACCTTATTATTAACAGGAGATCAGTTTGACATTAACAATGACAATCAACTTACTTTTAATTGACATGTAGTGTTAACCATTATTACAACATTTAATCATACATTATTATCACATTGCAGAAGTATGTCTAATGTTATGGTTTAAGCTAATTACCTGCAGTCATCAGAATATTTAGGGCCCATACTAGGCAGTCTGCCCAAATGTTTACCTAATCATTTAGATTGCTATGGCCTGCTCTAGATATGCTGCCAAGATTCGTACCTAATTATTTTAATAATTTAATTTCTTATAGCCTGCTCTAGACTAGACTAGTCTAGACAGTCTGCTATCACGGCCTGCTCTAGAAGACAAGCTACTATCAAAGCTTGTTCTAGACAGTCTGCAAACATTCATACCTAATCAATCTAATAATTTATTTTGTTATGGCCTGCTCTAGACTTGACCAGTCTAGACAGTCTGCCATCACGGCCTGCTCTAGAAGACAGGTTGTTATCAAAGCCTGTTCTAGACAGTCTGCCAACATCTATACCTAATCAATATAATGATATAATTTGTTATGGCCTGCTCTAGACTAGACTAGTCTAAACAGTCTGCCATCATGGCCCGCTCTAGAAGACAGGTTGTTATCAAAGCCTGTTCTAGACAGTCTGCCAACATCCATACCTAATCAATCTAATAATTTAGTTTGTTATGGCCTGCTCTAGACTAAACTAGTCTAGACAGTCTGCCATCACGGCCTGCTTTAGAAGACAGGCTGCTATCAAAGCCTGTTCTAAACAGTCTGCCAATATTCATACCTAATTATCTAGTGTATAATAGCCTGCTCTAGACAGGCTGCCATCACAGCTGTTCTAGGCAGTCTGCTAAGATCTATATTATATGTAATTGACTAATCGCACATAACCATAACATTGACTATACTCACAGTCTTACAATTATCTGTGATGTCTTTATCATCACAACTCTTAATTAAATCACAACCTTTGTTTGGTAATACCTTAAAATACACAATCAATTCTATATCTCAGTAATTATCGTATCGATGATTAAGACAGAGTTATAAATTTACACGCATAAATTACTCATCATTGTCGCTGGCCTTCTCATCACCACTTATGTCGTTTTCACTGACCTCGCTATCTAGATTTTTAAAGTGTAACCAAGGATATATCTTATCCAAAGCTACGATATTCTCGTAATGTTTGTTCCCTTTTTTTGTAAGTGGAGTATCTTCCACAACAAATCTATCATGAGGCAATATTTTCACTATACGGTACGGTCCATGAAATTTTGGTGTTAACTTTTTGGATTTTCCTACGAGATCTTTATCGAACACATTTCTTTCAACCCTAACTAAATCACCTACTTTATACTTCGTACCGATCTTCCTGTTATTATCGAAAGCCTTTTTTATGGATTCTTGTTGCCTTTGTATAAAATCACCCGCTTCTGATCTTATTGATTGTAACTTTTCGTCTGTCACGGGCTCGATTGTCTCGTTAATTACGTTTCCTAGTATGTTTTCCGAAGAAGTAACCAATTTAAACCCGAACAAGAGTTCTGAAGGACTTTTACCCGTTGCCTTGTTCCAGGTGGTATTCATTCCTAATTGTATACTACCTACGTGTTCATCCCAAGAACTATCACTCTGGCCATGACATTTTGTGCTCAATGCTTCTGTGATTATCCGGTTATAACGTTCTACCTGTCCGTTCGCTCTAGGTGTTGCAACTGCATTTAATATATGTTTTATGCCTAAACTTTCTGTAAAAGATCTAAATTTAGTACTCGTAAAGCACGACCCTCTGTCAGTGATCAGACGGGTGGGCGTACCAAAGTAACTGAAATGTTCTTTGATGACTCGAATGGCAGTTGTGGTTTTTGTATCGCGGACAGCTTTAATGTTAATATATTTCGTGAATGCATCTATTATTACTAAAATATACATGTTGCCCCTCCTCGAGCGAACAAACGGTCCTAGATGGTCTGCGTGTAAAGTGTGGAATGGTATTTCCAATTTTGGTATCGGGTGAAGCATACCTTCCTTACATCCTCCAGGTCTCTTATGATGAGCACATTGGAGACAAGCCTCTACGTACTTTTTAACGAAACGTCGCATCTTTGGAAACCAGAATATACCACGGATTCTACTCAGAGTTTTCTCGTAGCCGAAGTGACCCACATCATCATGGTTCATACGTAGGACCTGCCACCTCACGGACTTTGGGACTACCCAACGTATTCCGTCTTCAAGAACCTTGTATACGTAATTCCCTTTGAGCTGGTAGTTTTTATGAATGTCAGCTGCACTTTTAGAATTTTTGTCTTGTAATACCTCTCTAATTCTACCTATCTCATCATCGTTATTTTGAACTGTCGATATCCAGTCTTTTACATCAACATGTAAAATGTCAATTACATGTGTATCATCCTCGGGAGCAGGGTCAGTCACAGGACCACGACTGAGAGCATCTACATGCGCCATTTGGGTACCCGCTCTAAACTCAATTTCGCAGTCGTACTCCTGAAACTGCACCCACCACCGAGAGATTCGAGGAACAAGATCTCTCTTCGTCAATGTAGTTCGTAGCGCTCCACAGTCAGTTACTATTTTAAATCGTATGCCTAAGAGATATACACGGAATCTGCTCAATGAGCTTATGACAGCTAAAGTTTCAAGTTCAAAAGAGTGCATTTTCTGTTCGTCTGCTGTCGTTTTACGACTATAGTATGCTACAGGCCTAAGTAATCCGTCATTTCCACGTTGCATCAAAATACCGGCTACGCCATGTTTAGATGCATCCGTATGTAGTTCTGTCTCTAACGTGGCATCATACAAAGCAAGTATAGGTAGCTCTACTAATTTTTGTTTTAAAGTTTCGAACGCCTTCGTGTGTTCATCGTCCCATTTCCATTCGAATTTTGCTTTTAGAAGGTCAGTAAGCGGGCATGCGATAAGCGCGAAACCCTTAACAAATCGTCTAAAGAAACTAGTCAAACCAAGGAAACGTCTCAAATCGTGCACGTTCCTTGGTGTTGGAAACTTGGATATTGCGTCAGTTTTCTTTGTACCAGGACGAATACCCTCGCTGTTAACCCGAAATCCTAAAAAATCAATTTCAGTATAAAAAAAGTGGCACTTTTTTAACTTGAGAGTCAAACCAGCTCCTTGTAAAAGGTCAAGGACTTCTTCTAAACGTCTTATACCCTCTTCAAAAGAGTTTGCTGGGATCAAAATATCGTCCATGTATACTAACGCGTACTTAAGTTGTGATTTAGTAAGTATTTTGTTCATTGTTCTCTGAAACACGGACGGCGCGTTAGCTAAACCAAAAGGCATGCGCTTGAAATTATACTGCCCGTCAGGTGTCACAAACGAACTTTTATCCTGCGAGGACTCTGCGATAGGTATCTGATAATAACCGGACGCTAAGTCCAGTGTTATAAATAACGATTGCCCTGATAACATGTCCAGCTGATCATCGATCAATGGCAACGGGTAATGCTCTTTTTTTGTTATTTTGTTTAATGCGCGGTAGTCCACGCATAGTCTATGTTCACCTGTTTTTTTCTTCACAAGGAGAATAGGACTCGCGTAGGGAGAATTAGAGTCACAGATTATGTCTGCATCGAGCATTTCCTGTACCATTGATCGCACACGTTCCCTTTCTACATACGAAAGTCTGTAAGGACGGTACACAACCGGTTTATCATCCGTCAATTCTATTTCCATCTGCGTTACATTAGTGAGTCCAAGATCCTTTAAGTTATCTGAAAAACAGGATTCATATTTTTTTAATAGATGTTTAAGCTTATTCAGTTCATCCCTATTTAATTGTTCACCATGGTTAAAACTTTTGTCAAAATCAGTCCCGTCTATATTTAATAGGTTAACATACAAGGCATTATTCACACATAAAGCACGTGTAACCAGGGACCCTGCTTTAAGGATAATGTTATTATCTGAAACATTTAATAACAATAATCCTCCGTGTCCCTCATCAATACTGTATTCACCAGCCATCAAACAGAACTTATAGCCAGGCAACCCCCGTAGTGAACCGTGTACATAAACTTTACCAGAATACTTCTGGTCACATGCAACTGGTGCGACAATTGTCTTATTTGGTTGTATCACAATGTCATCTAGTAAAGTTAAATTCAGTTTTGTTTGATAGTCGCGTGTGAAAACCAGTGAATCAGATGTTTTGATAATTGTAATACCCGGCTTCTCTGTAAAAGTATGTCCGACCAACATAGGATACTTGATAACACTATCTTCAACTATAATTACCTCTGTGCACTCTGAAATTCCCTGTATTTCTAAAGTTAAATTCACTATCCCGATCGGGAATATAATATGATCTTCTACACCTTTTAAAATGGGCAAATTATCAATTTTCCATGTTATACCTAATTTTACTGCATCACTGTAACGTAAAAGTGTACCCTGGCTCCCTAAATCCACATAGGCGTTAGTAGTATTTCCATTAATTTTTAACCGTATTTTATATTTATCATCATTCATGTTACCTAGATTTATTTGTAAAATAGTCTTTTCAACAGTGTTGTTATTATTTTTAGTACCAGGTTCATTCTTTAGTTTATGACAATCAGCACTAACATGTCCTAACAAATTACATAGTGAACATTTCAGTAATTTCTTAGTACAATTATAGCTAAAATGGCCCGGTTCCCTGCAATTATAGCATTTTTTAACTGTAGTTCCGCTGGCTTGTGGTCTAATCATTTTGTTGTTCGATGTCTGATTGGTGCCTGGGACATAAGACCGTCTTTCCTGAATATTTTTAACTTGGTCACGGGACTGCTGTCTTATCGATTGGAAATATTCTAGAAGTTTCTCAGGCTCTTCACATTTTAGAGCTTTTGCCCCAAGTCTAATTGAACGGTCTTCTATCCCGTGCAACAAACAGGCAACAGCTCGCTTACCAGTAATTTCACAACGATGCAATAAGTTAATTTTTTCATAATAGTATAATTCTACTGAATCATTGAACTTAACTTTTTTTGCCAACATTTCAGTCAAGAGCTCTGCGTAATCATCACTACTGGGAAATGACTGAATTAGCTTTTTTTTCCACTCACACCATGAAAACGACATTGTAGGGAGGGCCTGATACCAGGTACGAGCGACCCCTGCCAATTTTGGCAAAGCATAATGAACTATCTGGTCATCCCCCCATTGATACAACTTCGCACATTCTTCAACTTTGTTTAGCCAAATGTGTATTGTTTGCCCTTTCGACATAGGGTCAAACTCAGGAATAACGTTACCTAATATTGGAAATTTGTTACCTTCTGGTCGTTTCCTTGCTAGTGTTTTGACTAAGTTCGTTAACATTTTTACCATGTTAGCTTCATCACCATCACTCAAATTGACCTGCTGGGATGTCTCACTGGTCTCAACACTTGGGTTCCTCGTCACCATGTACGACTGCTGCCTTTGACTGCGTTTGGGCTTCTTATGATAGTTTCGGCGGCTGACGAAGTCTTGCCGTAGGTACTGTTCCGACTCGCTACTCCATGTACTTTCACTAGACCAGTGTCGTCGATAACTGCGGCTCCTTTTACGGCTACGACGTGAACGGTGCCGCCGACGCTCGCAGGACCTGCTGCTACGCTCACTATCACTCGCAGAGACGCGCCGGTGATGACTCCGGCTCCTGACACGATTGCGACGAGAACGATGCGATTGATGATCACGTGATCTGCTCTGCCTTCCTTCAACGCCGTTCGCATCATCAGTTCTTAGTAAAAATCATCATACCATAGACTACAACCAGAGAGTTTATAGGCTAGATACATAAGACATGGTATCAGATAAAGCTACAAACAGACTATCATGATATGATGCTTACAATTCAGAATAAGTTAAGTCCATTTTTTAACAATTATTACATTTATTGGTAATCAAATAAAAATGCAATCCGCCACATGCTTCGTCAAAACACAAATGTAAACACGAGTCTATTTTATATGATTATCGGCCCGATTTGAAGGAGGATTAAGACACGTTTAAGATCTTGGAAAGATTTTTATCTAAACGACATGTCAAAATTGACTTTTATTTCGTTTCCGATGTTATCTCAATAAGATCTATGTACGATATTTCTAATCCGAATCGAGCTGCTTCTGTCAATTATACGACTTACCGTTATCGTATCTCATTCTTCCAATCGGGCCGCAAGTATGTGGGGAAAAGAAAAAGTAATCTAATAATTCTTACTTAGAATAAGATTGATAAATAAATAATGAAACTATATAACTTTTTAAATTTAACCTTTGAGCAAAGACTTGCCAATGCCAATGACCATATGTTAGAGTTTTGGTACTATGTGGTATGGTGAGTATTTTTTTATTCCCATCATTGTGGTGTATCGTACCCTGCCCAAAAACCTTTATTGAAAAACTTAGTGCCAAAGGTACATGCTATTTTCACACTGGATTAATAATAGCACCGATAAACCGCAACTTTCCTTGAGTTAACCCTCCAACACTTAATAATGATAGGCATTGTAAGCCTATTGAAAACATGTACAGTTATCACGTTTTCTTTCTAAAGAACACAGTCCAGTGGAGTTCCAAATTGCGTTCCAACAAAAAGAAACTAACTTTAGCTTGGATAGACGTGTCCGTAACTGTGGTAATTCAGTTTGGATTTAGAATTGGCGCATTTCGGTGCGTTTGACGGGGGAAGGGTTAATTTCAAAAGTATTAAGGCCTTTATAGAAGTTGTTAATTGAATTGGTACCTTTGTTTAACTTAAATTCATACGTTTTTTTGGGATAATCAATGTTAAAATAATTTATTTTGGAAACTATTATAAACGTAAAATTTATTATATTAGTGACAAGGATTAACGTAAAATTTTAAAACTTGAAACTTTATTGTGAATTCTGAATGTGTTGGAGACATAATTAGCAACACATACACACAAACACACAGACCAAATAAAAAAAAAAGAATGGACGTTCTTATTTACGTTTCAAAGTGTCACTTATGGATGTATCCTTAATTAAACTAGACCTGCAGTTGAGAAACAACAAAAATGATAAACACAACTTGATACAAACTTAGTTCACTTTCCTCATGAGAAATAAATAACATTACCCAAGGAATAACAGTAATATATTCCACTCAGTCAAAGTCATTAACTGTGCAAGGTCAAGCTACGTACATGTTACGTAAATGTGTGTGGGATCGTATAAAAATGGCCCTTAGAGCAAATGCCTCTTATATTGCTAACCGATGCACTTGTATTAGAGAATCGTTAATGATGGCATAAAAGCCAACTACTCGTATTTGAAGATCCATATTTGTATAGAATATAAAGTACGAAATAGTACGAGAGTAAGTACAAACATTGTTTATTTAATAATAATCAGAAGTCAGAAATCAGAAATCATAGCATTTATTCGTGATAAACTATGACATACAAAAGTATAACATATAAAAATAAAAGAAAGAAACAGAATGAATAAATAATTTACCACGAAATGGTCCGTGAAATAATTAATTCATAATTTAAGTCCGGTCCAACAATCTGTAACGAGACAGATGTCCTCAGCCATCGTTAATTAGAGACATAGGGACATATAATTGTATATAGGAATACTTTTGTTAATACTGAGCTGGATAGGAAATCAAATATCACAAAGGGTTCATTGACATTATTAATTAAAGAATTTAATGTTTGAATCTATGCGGGATAGTATTAAATAGGCTGGGATTGCAGAGAATTTCATAAGAAGACTAGTCTCTTCACATAAGGTTGAAACATAATCATGTAAAACGAAGTTATGTATGTAACTTTTGCATAGATGATTTCTGAACAATTGGAAACTTAATTATATGTTAATTACTATAAAACTAGAGAATCATAATATTATGTATTTACTCTGAAAATTGTGTTAAGTATGAAACTGAAACTCCAAATAAATAATATTATAAGCTAATTTGTACATAGGAAAATATTTGATAGAATGTAAACATTTAAACCCTAAAATTGTCTAACCCTGAATTTCACTGAGAAATCAAGGTGTTTTAAAGAGATAAAAGAAGAATATTCCAGTTGATTTATATAGAATATTATATGTAAAGTCATACAATTATTTAAGAAAGCCATCTCCTGCTCTTACTAGTAAGAGTTAAACAAGAAAAGTTTCAAATGTAAAAATTATAGGAAATTGAGGGATTCTAAGCTAAGTGATTCTGTATAAAATTAGGACACATGTTTTAAGAGATAATTCTAGCTATAATTAATAAAGGAAATAGTAGGACCTACAGGAAAACATGTAAATAATAAATTAGGTTATTATTTGTTCATGTAAAATTCAAATGTTAAAAATTATGAAAAATTGGGGTTTTTGAAGTTAAATGAAGCTGTAGAAAATTAGGATATATGGTTAAAAGATAATTTCAGTCATAATTAATAGTGGAAATAACAGGAAATTCGAGAAAACATGATAAATATTATTCTAGGTTATTTTCTTCATAACATCAAAAATACGCAATTTCAAAGAAGGAAGTTTATTAAAAATTGTTAGTAAATAATAAATATATCTGATTTAGTATTAAATTTCATTAAAAATCAAGTATTTTACTTAAAAATTAGAAAAAACAAATCCCATAGGAAAAATTCCGAATAAATGAGTTATTTAAAAAATGAATCTTAAGTTCATACACAGTAAGTTCAAATTCGCTTGCACTCTGGAGCCAAAATGTCGTCGATGAAAAGTTAGAAGAGTACAGAAGATACTTTGGGCGACAAACGCAACGAAGAGAGCGATCGAGACGATCACGACGAAATGAACGTTGTAATACTAAAATTTAGAGGGTATAAATAGGAAGAGCCAAGCTAGTGGGATTCATTCAGTCTCCAGCAGCGGGAAAGAGAAGACCTCCAATAGAAGAAGGAAAACCAGCGGAGCCGAAGACAGAAGCCTACGGAGGACCTGGAGCAGCCAGCGGAGCCCTACGGAGGACCTGGAGCAGCCAGCGGAGCCCTACACAGGACCGGAGCAGCCAACGGAGCCCTACGGAGGACCGGAGCAGCCAGCGGAGCCCTACGGAGGACCGGAGGCCGAAAGGCAGTCTCCGAAGACAGAAGCCCTACGGAGGACCGAAGCAGTCAGCGGAGCTCCGTGTGCTGTCGGCAGAGCTTCCGGCTGAACTTCACAGGTTGTAGTCCTCGAGAGTCCGGTGAGTGATTATGTTTCCACTTAGACTGAGTATATTAATATTTCAAACTTCGAGTGTAACTTAGAAGTTTAGAGGCAAATCTAAATAATTTACAGTTATTTAAGTTTCATTCAATGTTTAGACTGATTTGTTTGAGAGTGGTCTTGAATAATGTAGCAAAATTATATAGAGAAGGATATTATGTTGGCTATGCGAATTATTTGTAGTTCTATTCTTAGGGAGACATTTATTTAAATTAATGTGTGTGCTTATATTCAGCTAAATTAAATATTTGTTGATGAATTTACAAATAATGAAGTATCTCTAAGCTTTGCCATAGCAGAATTATATGTTATATTGGAAACAACTGAAAAATATATCTAGATCTAATATATGATCTCACTTTGGATAAAATATATCTAAGAGAATGAACATGGTTGGAAAAGGGCCTTGCAAAATTGAATAAAGTATCTGGAATGAAAAAATATTCTAAGATTCAATTCAGAATTCAAACCTATAGTGTACATCAGGTAAGCAAAGCATTCCTGAAAGTTTATGGATGTAATAAAACCTCATCTATACTCTTGAGTACTATGCTATAACAAGTGAATCTGGAGTTTGAATTGAATCAGGGTTTATCTATCATGTATTTATATTTTGGCTTTTTCCTAATTTGTTTGTTTAGAGAGGTCTATGTAATGAGGATAGTAGTTTTGAAATAGCAAGTGAATTTAAACGGTTACTAATAAGATTCATAAGGTTATAACATAGAATTGTTTGAGGAAACTACCAGATCCAATGTGTTTTCAGGGCGTAGACTCAAAGCATTACTCCTATCATCTACTGAAGCTCAATACAAAGAAACTGTAGAATTATATAAATTATTTTTAGATAGTAAGCATGAGTGTTAGATAATTATCTTCAACTAGAGTCATAGTATTAGAAATCTCTCTCGTTGTTAGGCATCTGATAGGTTTCTTGTGGTTTTCTTCCTATCAGTATGTAAGTTTCGAAGCCACAGTAGACTCCTTCACTTAGTTAGTCGTCAGGCAGGTAATGTTAGGGACTAAAACCAATTAAAACTAAATAAAATAAAACTCTTCAACTCTTAAATATAACTAAAATAAGTATAAAATCATCTTCTGATAAATAAATGCTTTAAAACCCTATTCTGTTGTTTGCTTTAGCGACTTTCCCTACTTTCCTAAAGAACTTGGTGTTATTAATGGACACAACTTAGGGATCCTAACGATACCACTACGATCTACTCCTGGCCATAGTTATAAGTAAGACTGCAAAGCAAGGAACTAACGACTCATTGGGAGTAGGTAAAAGATGGTAAGTTTTTAGGTTATCTTTATTTAATTAACTTTATTGGTGTTTTATACTCTTATATTAGGATTACTATCAGAAATTAGCTAAAGGGGTAAGTAAAAGGGGTGGGTTTTCTACAAATCTTAACTATACTTCTTGACACTGACTGAGTAATTTGTAACTATCTCACTATTGGACGCTTAGACGTGACATTACATGTCTATAGATAAGATAAAAAGTAAGACCAAGGCTTAGTGTGTAATGAGATTTCTGACAATTGGTGCCTCAGTCGAAATTGGACAAATGCTCATACAAATCAAATCACTCCGGACCCATATAATCCCATGTTTCAAGTTGACCAATGTGTTAGATCGTCTAATGGTTCATATCAGTAGGTCCTAAAACATTATCATGGTTTTTTTTTATGGAGGATAGGCAGGCGTTTGATCACGATCACACCTGATGATAAGTGATGATGCGGTATACGGTGGAGCACGCTTACCTATGAGATACCTATTTACTCTAGCCTTGAAGAGATTCAGATTGTACTCATGCGGAAACACAGACTCGGGCAGGGCATTCCACTCCTTGGCAGTTCGCATAAGATATAAGTTAACGACGGTCGACCAAAGTATCCATCAGAGATAACTAAAATCAGCCACTAATCCACGTTTTTAATGTACTTACACGCAATTGTGCTAACTATATATTTGCTAAACATTGAAAAACTAGACCTTTGGCCTGAATTTGTGTAAATTTGAATCTTAGAAGACACTTTTGTAAAGATCTTAGTAAAGATAAAAGTCGTCAGATAATGGCACTTCGGCACCCATCGAATACCCAGTATCATAAAGTAGCATTCATTTGTAAGGATGAACTCCGGATCCTTGTAATGGGTGTCGAAATCCTCTGTAGTCAAATTTGAAGAGATCGTTCCAGTGAAGGCTACAGCTAAGCTATGCTTAAGCTTGCTTAATGGTGCAGCTGAAGACGTAATGTTCTCTTGGAATTAACTTAACGGAGACATGACTGTAAAAGTTTTGTTTTCCTTTAACTCAATACGCGTTTTAGAATCTTTTGGTGTCTCGTGTCATTAATACCGGATCAAGACAAACGTTTATGCGGATATATTCGGTATTGTAAGTTTAGGCTTTTATATATGCGGTTCAAGTGAAATATAAAAAAAAAACTAAGGAACCCAAGAGAAGGCGAGAATGTTGCAGGAGTACGACACTATAAAGTCTATGTAAGTAATAACCTATGATAGCGCAAATAGCATCCACCGTGGAGTTCGTAATATAATATGTATTATAATATATTATGCAATTTTATAATGTTGAGTAAGATAGTAAGGACTTAGAACAATTTAATTTAATGCATTTTTTTGGTCGAAAGCTGGATTCTAGGTAGGTTCGTCACTTTTCGAATTTAAACTGTCGTAGATATACCAACGTCAGTATAATTTTACGGTTTTACTTAAGTGGTTTTAGTCACTCTCGCGATATTGAAACATATCACAGAGCCTAGGTCTCCATTTTGAAGCACTAACAGTGCATGAGCAAGTAGCGGTCTCGATGAGCGCGCGTCGCGTACAGCTGCGCGCCGCATCGAGTGCACGTGAGTTAAACCGTAAAATTAGCTTAATGTTTGTTGATTTAATTCTCGAAACCTAAATAACTTGATTTGATTTAAGCTTAGAAATAGAATCCTTGAAACAAAACATTTAACGCATGTTGCGCGACGAAAATAATGAAAATTCCTTTGCGTCGTTTTTCTGAGCGTCTTGAGTTTATGAAAATCGTCCTTTGAGAGGCAATGTCTACAGTGAATTTTAAGATAAAAAGAAAGGAAGTGAGGAAAATTACTGTCATCTGTTTATATTGAGGATTTTGTTTTTCTTTTATAATGGATTAATAAAGAAAATAAACGTTTTTCCGTATATTCATTTGAATGTTGATCTTCACGGTAACCATGAATTTGACACTGACATATTCTCTAACGTGTGCGTAACTTACTTTCTATGCATCTCACTCGTACTCTCATCTTAGTGCGAGTGAGATGTATAGAAAGTAAGTTAAGCAGACGTTGGCGAATATGTCAGTTTGACACTGCTACGGTAGTGTCGTGGTAAGTCTACATACTTGTAATTACTAATCATTATTGAAGATTCTTTGAAAAGTAAGAAGTATTTTTTTTTTGGTGGAGAAAAGCAAAAAATAATGGAGTACCCTCAAACCGATACAATGCATCACGGTAATATCATGTACTTACAAGTATCTAATATTTATAGTGCTTTATCACAGAAGTTATATAGGTACATTATTGGTACACCTACAGCCTACACCCAGCCAACTATGCGAAATTCTAAGCAAGTAAGAAATAACAAAGATTCCAACTGTAACCAACTTGATATTCAATTGTATTAAGAGTTTTCTGACATCTACTAGTTACAAGCTGTAATGAAAACTGGACATAATAGTAAAACAACAACGACATTCAGAAGATTTTTTCCTTAAATCAAATACCCGTCTAGAAATCTAGGTTACGTACGAGTTCTCGTTTATTTGTATCTGACGTTTGCTAGATTGACGAGCCTTTCAGAAAATATTAAAGGCAACCCGTTTCGATTGATTCTATTCTAGTACTTCGGTGTTTAGAAAATTTTATTTTTACAACGCCTTTTATTGACACCAAAATATATTTTTTATTTGTGTGCGCTTCATTATCATTTGTCATGTATTGCGTAGGTATTAGCATTTATTATTTTTTCAATGCTCACACGCAATCAGTCGTGCTTTACGTGCATTAGGACAATATAACGCCATTACTGCCGCACACGTGCAGGACTCGTAATGCATACATTAGTGGGATGCCTAACGACTCCATCACTTCCATGCGTGTGGCATACACATGCACTTGCACATTTACCAGGTAATGTGTTTTGTAATAGATAAAAGTAGATTGATATGAGACGTAAGGCAGGACCTAATCTTTTATTTGTACTTTAAATAATGTCGATTATTTGTAAACTCGTTAAGGACTAGTCAAGGAACTTAATTTCTGTGCCACTTCGTACCTTTGTCACAATCTTATTAATGAAAGCCGCTTGGATGAATGAAGAAATCTTTTCTATTTCACACGCTAGACCTGATATAAAACGTTTTCTTTCAAAACTCGGATAAAGGTAACCCTTCAAGTTTTGCTCCAACAAGTTCTTTTAACCCTCGATACGTATAATGCAGCGCTTTGAACACCCACTATCTTTTGCAAATAGATTTTTCCAACCAAGTAAACATTTAAACGAGTTGAAATGAAGTTAGGTTATTTATGCACGAACTTTGCTTTATAACCCTTCGAAAAAAAACCTTTGACATTTTATCGCAAAGTTTGTAATGCTTATGATTATTTAGATGTTTTTTTTTTCTTTCATTTCACTCTAGGCTTTGAATAAATGTTTATATTACTTCAATTAATAATTTATCTAGTTTTAATATTAGTATTTACACGTTCTGAACTTTCTTTTTCCGAAAATTATCTATTTAAGTTATAAATGTCAATCATTATTCATCGAGCCTTTACGCAGAAAAAGCTTTTTCTATTTTATTTTTCGCTCTCTGTACTAGTAATTAGTAATATTTTATCTACAATATTGAAGGGAGAAATATCTAAACAGCCACCCTGACTTCTTGGAACGTGTACACTGTGAAGATAAATACATATAATCTATCTAGCTTTATTTTCATACCATGATAAAATTATTTAAACAATAAAGGCAAAAGCAACGAAGATTCATTTGATTATCACCGTGAGCTGTTGCAATTTAAATATTTCCATAATATTACTTGCTAGCCGTTTACCTTTTTGCGCAAATAGCAAAATATACAGTTTATGTGGCAGATATATTAATTAAATAAGTAGTTGATGAAGTTAGCTACGGATTTCGCATAGAATACTCTATAAAAACCAGAACATTATAGTGTCTCAGCGTTAAACATAGGACTGCTTAGTTATTCGGTTTTATATTTTCTTTGTGAGAAAATTTATTGAGTGTTATTGGAGCAATGAAGTTGTATGGGTATCTCACTACTAAAACCTGTACCTAGTTAGCCGTAATTTTACCGTGACAATAGTGTTTTGCCGATGATAGGAATAAATTACTTAACGATAGATTAACATCATATGTCGTAATGGCGCTTCACTACAAGCGACGCAGTATTAACCCAAATTTCCCAACATGTACGTATAATGTTTGAACTGTCCGAAGAGTGTGCGTGAGGGTGGTCTTTATGATGTCCTCATGATTAATTCTTCAATTGTTTACTATAGTAGCTACATAGGTAACTGTATGTAAATTTTTACTGCAACATCTCATGATCACGTAGATAGAACTTGTAAAACTCAAAAACGTTTAGATGCAAACATTTTACGTCGCGAACCTTTGTAGAAAGTAATTCAAAACAGGCGCAGTGGAATAAATTTCCGTCCCGCATCGCTTTGGGATTTGAGACATTACTTTCCTCATTCGGATGAAAACCTAACAATGATCCCTTTCCCTGGCTTTACAGTCCATCGATCTTCTGTGTAAAGGTTTTGTTGTGTGGAGGTACAAAAAGGTTTGACATGAAACACTCAATCCCTTGATATTTTAAAAGCGAAGACAGTGAGTAAAATCACGATTTAGCACAGTAAGCAGTTTAAATATAAATCAGATTCATTTTTACTAATGACTTTTGAGCAAAGAAATCTCCTAATGACATTTCCGCCAGTATCGTTGATCCATTCTTCTGACTTCGTCTCGTTTGGGGAATAAAATATCTGCTTAATAAACTCAAACTGACCTTTTACTACAGTGATGTGATTTGCTAGGTTATTTTTTATAAAAATACCTAAGTACTGCCAAAAATATCAATACTATTTTTTCAAAAATAGAAACAGTCTCTGATGTTTTGGGAGTAGTAAAAGTTTTAATAACGTCCACCGTCCATTATCATTTAAATAACGGAATGTATAAGGAATTTTGTAATAAGAATTTCCTTATTAAGCCGCCTTAAATTTTCCAGGGGGAGTATCAACTTCAAGCAGGAAATTCGACTTTGACCTCAATAATCGACTGGGAATAATGGAGCGCTTGTCAGTTCATTTCAATCTCAGGGAGGGTGAAATGAGGTACTAAAAATCATTTATGTGTTGAGAGTTTTTTAGGGAACATTAGCCTTCGGAAATATTGAGCACTTTAGTGCTTTTGAGTATTAAACTTCGAAAAAGCCAGCCAGCTTTTAACTACTATAAAGTTTACCAGTTCGTTGGTAGTGTGCGTGGTGCAACTCGCCCTGTAGGGCTAAGATGGTCGGCTCTTTCTCTTTTGTCACCACGCCTGTCACGTTCTAACATGTATGTAAGAAGAGTGCGAAAGTGACAGGCATTGCAGTATTTGCAGATTGTTTTTTTTCTTCTTTTGGTTGAAGTTTGCGTAAATATACCAAGTCTATACTGATTATTTTACTAAAGTAATCTATACATGTAATTTCTAAACAGTTAAAAAATATTATTAATAATGATCAAATAAGTTATTAATATAAACAGAAACTTATAATATAATAACTTATTTAAGACTCTCCATCTATGGACATTATCAAGCTGAATATAATCCCAAACCCTTATCCTTTAGTAGGTATATTATTAAATGTTTACGGTAAAGAGATACCCTAAAAGTGCCAATACCCACTAATATATACTCGTAGTTTGTTTTACTACATCTAGTTTGCTCTAGTATTTTATAGCCAATTCGCAACCTGAATTTTATATGATGAACGTGATGAACGAAAGGTTTATCGATAAAGCTTTTACGTGTCCTTACTAAGATTACTGATGCTTAGAGGATTAATTCTGAAACTAAATCGAGAGAATGTCAGATTTAATACTTAAGCAAATATTACTTATTCTGTGACTGAAGCCTAAAATACCTAAACCAGATATGCAAGGTAAAGGTCCGTAAGTTCGTGATAGTACGTTATAACGTTCGTTTTTTTCTGGCGCAACTATTAAGCAATTTCAATATTTTTTATTCAAATTATACATTAGAAAAAAAACTGTGTTATTTAATCTCTTTAAAAAAACAAGAACCAATATTTTAGTGCCTAACCTAAAGTAATACGACGCTCGAAACTGTCAGACGGCCGCGATTGGCCGCGATCAACTGTATTGTATGCGCGCACTTTTTGTAGCCGTATGGTGCGCGCTCTAACTTGTTAAGCGGGTATGAAAATGTAAATCCATTCGAATAAAAGTTTATGAGTGTTTTTGTGGGTTCCTTAGTAATTGATTTGATATGAAAAATAAATAAATATATGCATACCTTAAAA
Organism: Cydia pomonella; assembly: GCF_033807575.1. Lineage (NCBI taxonomy): Eukaryota > Metazoa > Arthropoda > Insecta > Lepidoptera > Tortricidae > Cydia > Cydia pomonella. Next base: position 13,318,689 of record NC_084718.1, on the reverse strand, counting down.
TTGCAATAAATCGACTCACGAAATAGCGGTCATTTTATTTTTCGTGTGTCTCCTGTTTCGTGTCAGAACGAATCAAGGATTTTCTAGATATATTTTGATTGCTTGTGTGTTAATATAACAACGAAGGTAATTTAAATATTATTTAGAAAACAAATAATGTATTTCATGAAGTTTCGTATGAGCGAAATTCGGTATATGGTTTTTTTACTAGAATTCTCATAAAACGAGTTTGAATATGACCCGAGTTTACATTTTTAAGGTAAATTCGCACCGTAAAGACTAGCACAATTTTGTTTATAATTCAATTTGTTTTATTTATTTTTGTTTAAGTTTATAACATATAAGAATTATGTATTTACGTACTTTCAATACGATCGACTAAATTAAGTGCGGGAATTAAAAAAAAAAAAACAGTAATACGAGGTAAGGTACTGCTTTTTTGTTACTTTTCCCCTAGTTTGTGACATATAAATCTATAGCGATAGTGACATAAAGAGAAACAACTTACGCAATGGACTTAGAATCAGTACATTTCAGGTCATTAAGCAGGTAGGAATCTTAACTTGTTGAGATTTTAGTTAAATATTGGTTCTTTTCATTGTTCAGGGACATGCAAGGAACAAAATTCCGTACAAAACATATAGAAACTAAAATCAATCTGTAAAAAAATAAATTTTGAATTGTTCCACTAACGTACTTATTAAGATACTCTGTAACTAACAAACTATGAATCAACTTGATCTGATATGGTTATGACATTCACATTTGGAACACATCTGAAAAAAAAAAACAATTCGATTTGACCTCTATTCTAATATCAGTCGAGATCCCTTATTGTTCGAAATGAAATGTCAATTGCATACATTGTTGATATATCTCGCATGTTAGTTTGTATCGAATGATACGGAAATAGGTCCCCGACTCTAGTTCGTCTCTGAATTAAAAAAAACTACGAATGCGTGACATGCGTGAAAAAAGTTTTCTTTTGTCGCTATTTGAAATACAGTTTATTTTTTAATTATTTTTAAGTATAAAATCAATATGTTTTGTTGTTTTTAAAGTAACTATAGCAAAAGTTTCGTGTAAAATGAGCAAAAGTAATATTTCGGTGACACCACCACATATCAGCGAATTCCGCCAAGACATCAACGATGCCCCAACGTTGGCTGTTATTTGGGTTAGTGAATATATCATACAACGATTATAATATGGGTGTAGAAAATAGTGTAATTAATTGTACATCATTAGGCATTAAAACCCTCGTGTGATCCTTCGTTCGTTTCTTAAACACACACTCGTGTATTTTAGTGCCTTTTTAAACTGGCAAAAAACGGAACCCTTATATTATGTAGCAGTCACATAAACTAGACGATCGGTCTGGCCTAGTGGGTAGTGACCCTGCCTATGAAGCCGATGGTCCCGGGTTCAAATCCTGGTAAGGGCATCCTGGTGGTAGTGTGATGAGCACGGAGATTTGTTCCTGAGTCTATGTATTTAAGTATTTATAAATATTTACATATATCGTTGTCTAAGTACCCTCAGCACACAAGCCTTATTGAGCTTACTGTGGGACTTAGTCAATTTGTGTAATGATGTCCTATAATAAAATAAAATAAACTTCTATAAAGATACCTATAGACTTAAATTCTGTTTCTCTATTTCGGGTAATACAATTTACCGACCAGCTCTTATTGCTTTTCATGGCGCAGACGGTAACGAAACGACACTTTAATTTTACACCTACACGTACAAAGTATTAACCATGTAGGCGTTGTAATTTAAAAGTTACATTAACCTTTAAATTCTGGTTTGAAATGCGTAGGTGGGTATAACAATTACAGGCAAAATCGATTATGATTCAGAGGGATATAGCCTTGTCATCCTAACGAAATAACGGTACTTTTTCTATGAAATTTCCATTTCGGGAGAAAACGGTTTCCACTGACTAAATCTTACAAAATCAGTTTGACTTTTATGTCGATAGCTTCAGCATAATATATTCTAGGTTTATATATTTTTTTTTGTAATGCAAATTTTGAAAAAAAAAAGGAAAACCTATAAAGTTAGTTTTTTATTGTGGAATAAATACATTTTCTCTTTTTGTATGGACGAGTACGTGGTATACTATATAAGAGGGGGGCGTAAAGCCAGGAGGTCAGAAGGAAACAAAGGATATGGTGCGCCACACGAAACTTGCGATGGAAGATGTGACCCTTAACCGCGCGTATTCTTTTATCTTAAGTACCTACTTTGAAAATAAACTTCTGAGATAATGATAAAGTTTGCTTGTCAAATCCCTCGGCTATTATAATATGGAATAGTTTTTATCAACCGTCAGCATCCCAAGCTGACGTAGTCGTGAGAAGAAGCTAGTAAAACGTGGAACATAGATAATGATAATATTTTGAATTTATCGCGTTTTTCAGGTTTAATTTCCAAAATATCGATCCTAGTAGAAAAACTGTGAGAACCAAACTTGTAGAGAATCGAATTTCCTACAATTTTTGTCCTCACGGTTTTTCTGTAAAATCAAAAATGGCCGAGTTATTCAAGAAAAACTTTGAATTTACACTCCCAGTGACCTACGAAAAAAAAATCTAAGAACTGATTATTCACGGGTAGGGTCGGTTTTTTGGATATAATGACTGTACTATATCTTATTCGCTTTTTTTTAACTGTTTGGTTTTATGTAATTAAACAAATTTACTTTTATATAGGTTACTTTACTACAATTTTTTTAGGCTGCCCGTAAGCCTGCCTGTAAGCGAGAACCTATAACTTTAAAAATAGACGAATAAAAAAAATAAAAAATATACTATTTTTTTTTATTACTAGCTATTTTACACTTACTAAACTTTTGCTGCTTTGGTATGCAGGGGTAGGTAAATAAATGAACATTAGAAATGATTTCGTGTTTTTTTTTCTATAGACCCCACTTTAACCTTAAGATTTTATTTGGATTGCAAATGTAGTCCTGTTTCCGTTTGATAATTTTTTCACAGCATTTGCCCTCAATGAATAAGTACGTGTTAAAATTCAATATAATAACTATAATTTTGCATTAGCTCCCTCTTAAGTATAGCAGCCGTTATATTCAAATAAGTCTAACAGGCTAATTCGAATGTGCACTGACGTCAAACCGATATTAGAATGATATTGGTTATCATATCAGTTAGCTGTCATTTGCGCGTTCATTTCGCTTTGACTTGTCCGCACAAATATTAGTGCGAGCGAGACGTCCTCGCGAATGACAGTGCACCCTCGAATTGGCCTAAATGCAAATAAACTTTACAGCGTGCTTTAATGAATCCTAGTCCTACCTATTTAATAAGTAAAATGCTTGTTTAGAAACCCTTTAAACGCATGAAAGTTACATTTTAACCTCTAGAGTGGCAAAGTTATTTCATGAATTTTTGAGTTGTTTCCTCACATTTGCTGGCTGGTATTATTATTTTAAGTAATTAACTTGTGAACGGCTTCACAGCTCAACCGTAATAGACCCCGATCACGAAATAAAAAATAAACAGAAGGTCCTCCGTTCTCGCCGTTTTTGAAAATACATACCTAAACTTGCCCGACTCACTAGGGTTGCTTCTGTATTAATTTCGAATTTTAAAAAGGAGTAGGTAATATAAGTTACAGACATACATACATCGATTCGTTTATACCTCCATCTTATCATGTTTACATTCTTTAGAGACTGCATTTGTCCTACAATACAACATGGCAAAATGGCGCCACCACGTTCGAACCTTTCCTTCACTTTCATAACATTCCTCATTCACGCTCGCCGGTGTAGGGTGCTCTTGACCTGGCCTTTCTTCAGGATTTCCCCGATTTGATCAGAGAAAGTCCACCGACGTCTACCCCTTCCAGCTCCCTCTTCTACTTCTCCCTTATACACTCTCTTTGTTAGCCTTATGTCACTCATTCTTTCCACGTGTCCAAACCATCTCAACATACCTTTCTCAATTTTTCTACGTCACTACATCCTGGTTCAGTGCAAACGAAATTACAACCAAAAATTGATAACTGGTATATCGTTTATCAAACATTGATTATGATTAATACACTTTACCCAGGCCACACAAATAACGTACAATCCATCAATATTTTCAGCACAAAGTGGGCAGCCAGAAATTTGGCCCCTCCAGGGGTGTTCAAGCGGTTACACCTTGGGCCTCCGTTAATATGAGATACATCGAAACAGGCTGTGACGTAACTAATAGAGTATTCAGCTGAAACAATAGTGGATAGATTGAAAACAGTATAAATTTCTAGTTTAATATTTTAATTATCTAAGTGAGACTGTTTGCAGTGCTAGGTATTACCACGGTTTAGTAGAAGAAATTGTATACCAAAGTCTACTACCTACATTTTAAAATTTACCGCCTTGTGCTACTGACAAAGTGGCTGTGCTAGAGTATAACTGTCACAAAAAACTGGCCAAGCGCGAGTCGGACTTGCGTATGAAGGGTTTAGTACCATTATTTTTAAAAACGGCAAAAAAATCACGTTTGTTGTATGGAAGCCCCCTTAAATATTTACTTTATTATGTGTTTTAGTATTTGTTGTTATAGCGGCAACAGAAATACATCATCTGTGAATATTTCAACTGTCTAATTATCACGGTTCATGAGATACAGCCTGGTGAGAGACGGACAGACGGACGGATGGAGAGCAGAGTCTTAGTAATAGGGACTTGTTTTTCCCTTTGGATATGGAACCCTAAAAAGCGTATGTATTTGGTGTATTTCGAGTTGATTCACAAAAATTGTTAATATTTGTATTCTAAACAGGAATACTCGTAAATTTCAAGATTTTTTTCACAAATACTTAAGTTAATGTCCATTCAACAACACTATATATATGTAGTTTGGCCAGCCATTTTCGTCAGTAGAAAAACGCGGCAAGTTTCAAAAAGGAAGCACGAAGAGTTGTAGTCCCATAAATAAATTTAATTTCGCGCCTTTTTCAATTGACAAAGTGGGTTTGCCAGTGTAAATCGAACACTGATCAGTGTTATGTTTCGTTTTCGTACCGTTTTTAATCAGGCTGCTGTATTTAAACGAGCTGTCGTGCCGTGAGCCCTTCACGTGCGTGGAATTACGTGATTCAGTTTCAACATTAGTAACATTACGTCTCCAGTTCGAGGGTGTGTTATAGCGGCGGTCGTGTGAGCTGACTGTACTTGACCTAGTTTTGGAAACTTATGGGTGATTTCAGGGTTGCCTTATGATGACGTCATGGTATTTTCAAATATCTGTCATAATTTAATTTTCTTCGTTCATTGTATTACAAGCTTTTATTTAACGTGCCCTGTTCGTATGTTAGTTTAGGTCAAATCGTAGAAACTAAACTTGACCCACTTCCCGATTTCCGATTGAGCTGAAATTTTGCATACATGTGTAAATTAGATGACAATGCAATATTATGATGACATGAAGCTGATCTGATGATTGAGACAGGAGGTGGCCATGGGAACTTTGTGATAAAACAACCCAAACTTATTGTGTTTGGGGTTTGGGGTAATTTTTTTGCCAAAAACTTATTTAATTTTAGTCTCTTTATGATCAAGTACACCCTGCAAGCTGCAAAATTGCATCCTGGCTATGAATGTATTACATGACAATAAAATTTAACATGGAATTGAATGCAATATTGCCAACTTTCAAACGGTCATTTTGTGTAGAAAATCCATAGGTCGTATGATCCGTTTGTATTGCTCTTGAATGGCCGCACAGATGCACAGTCGTTGATTAAATTAAGATATTAGCAGGCCGATTAGGTAATGGTATTTTTTGTCGTGTGAATTTAATGTTAGTCCTAAAACCATTTGATATCTATTAATTAGCCGTAATCCTAAGTTAAAAAAATAGCCGTAAGCATAAGTAAATATCTATAACTAAACGGTTTAAACGTGAAATATATTCCTTTTCTTATACATTCTTATAACGAAATCGGAAATAAAACTTCATTCAGTTGCACATGTCATAGTCAAAATGCACTAAAACAGCTACATATACCTCTCGAGACGAATAATAGTTCCTTTAAGTCTTGTTTGGTTAAATAAATAATTTAAAAAATATCTTTTTATCGTATTCTTATTACTTATGGTTTGGACATGTGGAGGAAGGCTAACAAAGAGAGTGTATAAGGGAGAAGTAAACGAAGGAGCTGGAAGGGGAAGACCTCGACGGACTTTTTCTGATCAAATCTGGAAAATCCTGAAGAAATTCCAGGTTAAGAGCACCCTAAACCGGCGAGAGTGTATGAAGAATATTATGAAAGTGAAGGAAGCGAAACAGGTATGTAAGGATCGTAGCAAGTGGAAATCCGTGGTCTGTATGTATCTGGGGGCACGGCAGTGCACCCGCTAAGAAGCGCAAGGGCACTAACTACAGTACCTACCTTTTCTCGAAGCGCTTCGTCGTTTTTTTAACCCTTACAACTTGGGTTGGGATTATACCAGATAAACAAAATTCTCGGGATATAATGCTGATGGATATAATGATGACTTATTAAGTATGAAAAAATTAAGTTACATAGGTCTCATAATAATTTTTTAGTCATATCTAAAAAAAACGATTTTGTTACTGACTTACTCACCCACTGAAGATCATCAAAACTCTTAGGGTACTTCCTGAAGTCCTAGAAAGCTGACATTTGGTTTGTAGGATGGGATAACAAAAAAATGAAAAACTTGAAATTTAATTAATTCATTAATTTGGGATGGTTTTGATTAATTACTTAAATGGTATATTTCTACTTATATATAAATCAACGTGCTATACTTCCATAAAAGTTCTACAAACATTTTACGTGCTACTCCATAAATAAATAAATAAATATTACAGGACATTATTACACAAATTGACTAAGCCCCACAGTAAGCTCAATAAAGCTTGTGTTGAGGGTATTTAGACAACGAATACGACGAACTCCATATAAAAATGAACTGACCTAGGTCCCTACCAATATTCGACGCCAGAGGTCTCTTTGGTCACGGTCACGTGAAATACGAGTATACACGTGCTTCTCCATTCTAGGAAAGGGTCGCCTTAATTTCATCTTCCTCGGGCACGTTATGAATTTACATAGAATATGCTTTTAGGAGATTGTTAATAATCCTGTTCAAATTTCGCCCGACACCTCGTGTAATTAGGAATTAATTAGTCTGTTGCCTAATCACCATAATGGAGGACGCCTTCTAGTTCCAATCAGCAGATTGTTAATTTAAGGCAAGGGGCGAGAACGAGGAATATTTGATTTACTTTGTTTATCAGATATTGGTTCTTTTGCCATAGTGAAACCAATATTCGTAAGAGAATATGAAATCAAAAAATATACACATTACTTAATTAAATGTGCTTTAGTAACTAGTATATACAGTACTACTGAATGCAGGAAAGCCATTAGCTAAGTTTAAAACTTATAAAGCAAGTAGGAATGCGATAAACATGAAAGGATGTTTAAACCATGTTTAAGGTGGGTATATAATATACACAGGTTGTTTAAATAACATTCATTTAAACATTAGCTTTATTTAGCTTGCATTAAATTAATTAAATACCAATTTCATGTTAATTAGTGGTACTTAGTGCCATTTGTATTTTTCCTGGATCGGATGAAATGAATAGGTAATTTTCTTATAATAATATTCATACTTTGCAAAAATCTTTTCGTTCTTATAATTCACAGAAATCATAAAACGAAAATTATTTATTTCCACCAACACATACCGTATTTTTAGTAAATTTTAGACGTATCTAAAGTTCAAATCGGGCCGTATCACTCATGTTACATAGTTACCTATCTGTGCTTAGTCCATTTAATCATTCAACTCCAACGGATCTACTAAATGGGCCGATTTTTATTTTGCAATGGTACTTTTTTTAAATCTAGTAACAGAGTTCTCTATTCTTTACAATTTCTTATTAATCGTATGGCAAGATTCGAGTCGCTTAAGGTATTAGAAAGTATAATAAAGAGTTAAAGAACTATATCCAATGTCTTGGCCCATAGGGCTGCGTCTTCACTAGGAGCGAGCAAGTCTTCATGGTTGCCAATAAACTTTCTCTTAGGGCAGTCGACTGTTATGTGGTAGATAGTCTGCTTTAGAGCTTCGCAGTCACACTCTGGTGAGTCTCGCCACCCGCACTTTACAATATAAACACAATTTCAGAGTACCTATATTCTAAAAATCTTCTTAGTATTTTCGTAACTTAAAGAAAAACTAAATTTTTTATACAAATATTTGTTTCGTATTTATTCCAGCCAGGATAAGCTCTTCAACCCAGCCAAATTTTATTCAAATATAACAAAATAGTTATAAAGAACAAGAAACGCATAACGCAGACTCGTAATAACATACGGATTGGTTTCAAATCTATTGAAAAAAAAACTGAAATCCGTAAAGAGCTGTCAAATACTCAAGGTTTGCGGTCTTAGTGTAAGGCTTGAGTGAAAGCTTGAAACGGGCTCACAAGCGATTTGAGCAGCGTGCACTAAGGCCGCTCCTATACGTTTGCATTTGTTTAATATGCACGCCGCACGCTCCTCCCGCTGCACGCCCAACTCGAGCGTCCACTCAGGCCTTACACTAAGGATCGAGCAATTTATAAATAAGCTGGCATCTATTATCGTCTAATAAAATAAAAGGTTACAATATTCTACACTGAGCCGCCTTGTTACATTATATTCGCTTACCGAGAAATAAAAAAAATTGACTGGTAGCAAATTTCAGGACTAATTTGATATAGTATTTCAAAGTTCAAATATACTTTATACATTTAGGCCTAACAACAAGCACTTATGAATAGTATTACATACCTATACATAGAGCAATTTATTGATGTTAATATTATTCAATAATAATATTGAATTATTATACATTAACTGTACAAATATTAAACTAAATCAATAACTAGCTTATTGAAATCTAAAATAGGCATTTGAGGCATTGTACAAATCAAATTTAACACTAAGAATTTCGCAAAAAGATCGTCAAACATAAAAAATACTAGTCTAAAATGTTTCTAGAATAAAATCTAAATGTCAAAAAAAACATATTGATATAGAAAATTTGAATTCCTCAATTTTGAAATGAAAGTGAATTAAGCCAGCAATATGAAAATGGCTTCGAAAAATGCGCAATTTTATTTTTGATCGAAATAACAATTCAAAAACAATAATATCCACGATCGTATGCACGCACGTCGCACAGCCGTCTCGCTCACACTCAAGCTCAGTGAGTGAGAGAAGAACTTGAACTCGCAATGCCTTAAAATTCAACTCAGGCTTTATTAGCGATTAAATTGAAGCTCGAGTTCTTTTAAAGGCACTATACTTAATAGAACGCTTCAATGTGACACGGAAAAAAGAAGAAACGAAGTTTTTTTCAGATCAGTCAGCTATTTAATTGAAACTGAGTGGACGAATCTGAATTTGTATGTTGTTGTAAGAATTAGTATGTATACTAACAATTCTTCAGAACACCAGTGTAAGCGTAATTTCTAAATACGCGTATTTATTCGCTTAGCATATGCACGTATTGAACTTTATGCATATGTACGTAGGTCTATGTTGCTCTGTGGTTTGTGACGGATTAATCCGTCGTTGGCGTCCAAAGGTTAATTACATACGTTACACTAGTTTCGACTATTTAAAAACTAGAGCGTACAAAGTGACGAAATATATTAGAACACATCTTTATGTATTTATTATTGTTACATAAATTTGGTCACTAAGTAACTATCTATTTGATTGTACCAGCGAGATTTATTCTGAGTGATGGGCATCCATCGTATGGAAAAAAAAACATCGATACGAGTGATGTCATGATGTCAAAATATCAAACTCAAAGTTTCTCAACTGGTTCTTGCTCGCGCAAGCATCGGGAACGAACGTCCTGAACTATGGAGACGTCGACCCACGTGTTAACGAAAGGTCAAGGGCAGTCGTATTTCTGAACGCATTGACGAAGGTCGCTAGATGTAAAAGAGCAATTTGCGCGATTGCGGCGACATGTGACTCGTACATGTGGGCCTGTGGGGGTGTCCACGTGATAGAGGCCTTGCAATTATAGATCAGATTTGAGTAGGCTTCGTGAATATACCTACACAAGTAATCACATTGTATAAATTTTGGGATACGTCTAAATTGCTCTGAGAAGGGGAAAGGACGCCAGCGTTATTCAGATGCCCCTATTAATATTATATCGAATGTCTGTATTAAGCCAGATTCGTTTATCTTCAAGGAATCCAGTAAGTAAGAAAAATCGATTTGGACATTTATAGCGTGCCGTGGCAGTGATGTGACGCAAATGTTTTTTCGGAATTGTGATCATTTACTTATAATTTTAGACAAACTATCTTTGACTTTTATGTTTTTGTGTATATGATTTAACAAATGAAAAAATCATTCTTAAACCAAACTATTTAGATATGGTTGTTGTTTATCAGGCAAGTATGACTACAGGATATAGATAAGTGAAAACTTCAATAAATACTTGAATGAAGCGGGTCTTTCCGAAGTGAGAGAGGAGAGAAAAATCTCACTTTTGCTAAATCTCATTGGTGAGGAAGCTCTTGCCGTATACAACAGGCTAGCGGAAAAGTCGGAAAATGTGAAAACTCTCGAAGAATGTCCCGAAACGGCACACAGTCAAGTCGACTTCATGAAACTTAAATTTCTTAGAGCTGGCTAACAGAGGAAATGACACACCCACTTGGTTACTTTCATCCCACACGGGCTTTATTTTTGTGACCTACTTAGCCACTTTACATAACTCGAACTATCTCGAGCTTGAAACCAGTGTTAAATTCATAATCAAATGTCAACGGACAAAGCGCACGACCATGTTCTGTTTATGTCGTAAATTCATTATGAGGTTTAGAAATTCCGGATAATATTGGAATCTTATAAATTTTTCGTTTGTTGTATAATAGGTATTATACAACTTCAGAGAAAATATAATCGTATGGTTTAAAATACAAGATCGTTTACGCAGAAGCGTCATCATAATCGATATACTACGATAATTGGTCCCTTGCCGCGCTTTCCCAATGCTGAAATTTGCAAATAACAATTATTCATTGTAAACATACCGGTATTTATTGCATACGTTAAAACGAACGAAGAACATAACATAGAAGTGCAGGCAATTTTATGGAGGAAGAGGTCTTGCTGAATAATTTCGTTTTCCAAGATAGACTACTAGTTTTATACCAAATAATTCTTGGTATTTCAGATGCTAATAAAGATAAAGGGATTCATTTCTAAACTGTCTTGTTATGTCATGGGCCGCGCTGCTAAATTGTTTTATATTATTTAAATTCCTAATGTTAGCTTGCATAAGTTTAACCGTTGTCAAGTAAATATACACAAATTTTCACCTAGGTTCATCAATTAGAGGTACGTATCTTTGCACGGACTCTCACTCTTAAGAACAATATAACTCGGTAACTGAATTTCTCTAATATACATATACAAATGTGTTAAGCAGATATTCAAGACCAAAACGGATCCTTGTCATACTAATTCTGTAAAATAAACGAATTCCGGAAGAAGGTAGGCTGACAAATTACTTACCGTCCCCATAAGAAAAAAGCGGCCAAGTGCGAGTCGGACTCGCCCATGAAGGGTTCCGTACCATTTATGACGTATTAAAAAAACTACTTACTAGATCTGGTTCAAACCAATTTTCGTTGGAAGTTTGCATGGTAATGTATATCATATATTTTTTTTAGATTTTTCATTCCGTTATTTTAGAAGTTACAGGGGGGGGGGACACTTTTTTTCACTTTGGAAGTGTCTCTCGCGCAAACTATTCAGTTTAGAAAAAAATGATATTAGAAACCTAAATATCATTTTTGAAGACCTATCCTTAGATACCCCACACGTATGGGTTTGATGAAAAAAAAATTTTTTTTAATTTTTATGACGTATTAAAAAAAACCTACTTACTAGATCTCGTTCGAACCAATTTTCGGTGGAAGTTTGCATGGCAATGTATATCATATATTTTTTTTAGATTTTTCATTCTGTTATTTTAGAAGTTACGGGGGGGGGGACACACTTTTTACCACTTTGGAAGTGTCTCTCGCGCAAACTATTCAGTTTAGAAAAAAATGATATTAGAAACCTCAATATCATTTTTAAAGACCTATCCATAGATACCCCACACGTATGGGTTTGATGAAAAAAGATTTTTTGAGTTTCAGTTCTAAGTATGGGGAACCCCCAAAATTTTTTTTTTTTTTTTCTATTTTTGTGTAAACATCATAATGCGGTTCATAGAATACATCTACTTACCAAGTTTGAACAGTATAGCTTTTATAGTTTCGGAAAAAAGTGGCTGTGACAGAATCGGACAGACAGACGGACATGACGAATCTATAAGGGTTCCGTTTTTTGCCATTTGGCTACGGAACCCTAAAAACAGTCGTTAAGCGTTAAAAGGCAATCGAGTTTTTACACAGCTCAGGAAGGTGGGTTAGAACGGTTTTCTTTGACATGGATTTAATTATTGTTCTTATAAATATGTAAGGTTTTTTTCATCACATTCATCATTTCAGTTATTTTTCATGCCATTTGTGGTTAAACATGTATTTCTACTTAATAATGTCCTTACCATCATATGTCATCATAATCATGGTTGTCGCAATAAAGTATTTTATTCATTCATTCACTCCACCTTGTACTTTTATTCTCTTTATTCTTCAAAAACTGATAAGAAAATTTCATTTTGTAGATACATTGGCAAAGTACTCAGGTGCAAAATTTTACTTGTTTCTTCATGTGGCCGGTAGAATTGTCTTTTAAGTTTGATTTTCAATGGTTTAAAGTTAGTAATTTCCTCGGGTCTCTATTGTTTCCCATAAAGTTTTAAGTTACAATGTATTGTTTGTCCGCATTTTCGTTAGTCATAATTTGCTTTTTCTCAGAAACTCGTAACTATTCAGGATTGCCATATAACAAACCTAACGTAACCTATCTATAGGATAACCTTACGAAAATCCTGAGAAGTTAATGGTTTCAGAATTATGCCTTATGATAATCTGACAATCATTACATTATGACTTTCAATAATTATGTCAAACAAACGCATCCGATTTTTCTCGCGTTGGTGCCGTGAAATTTTTTGTGTTTCACTAGGTAGAAAACTTATTTCAACTAATGTTGGATTCTTTCACTTGCTCCGAATATCATAGCACGTGGAGTTAAACAAGAACTTTACCTCCTTGTAAAACAATAGTACATTACGATACAAGTGCGAAAAATAGGAAATTTGAAACGAGTGGCGATAAATTAAAATACGATACATTGCGTCTTAGAATAAACTTTAAAGTGTTCTAAAAATCAAAATACAAGTTATTTTTAAAAGTTGCTGAGCTAATGTTGGTTAGTTTGAGGAGTATAGCCTACAGTTTAAATGTTTGCTTACACCCGGTATATAGCTCGGGGTACTACTGTGTTAATTCTTGACTGAAACCGTGTAACATCATTTCATGTTTCGTTATTTTTCAACCGTTTTATGCGAAAGGTTTGTTTAGGTTTAGAAGCTAGTAGCACATTGTAGAACTCCATATTAATTCAGCCGACGTAATGGAAAAACAACAACAGATCTGTTAATGTTAAACATATGAAATGTAAAATTGTTGGTGGAATAAAGAATATTTACTTACTTACATTAGCTATAAGAAAATTGAGAGCGTAACAATTTCGCTTTGATTGTTCTAATTTTTGAGGTGATGCTTGCCGTGCTCAATTTGTGTAAAATTATTCCATTATATGTATTTATAATGTGTATTTATTTATTTTTAAATCTCCGAAATCAAAGATCACTCCATCACTTAAGTGATGAAAAGCTCAATGGTAATATATCCAAAGCAATTAGCCTTCCAGTCCCCGCGATCAAACGAATTACTGCATGAATGGGGCTTAGATTTAAATGCAAAAGCCAATAGAGAACAACGGTGAGCACAGTTTCACGGGTCAAATATTCGGCAACCGGAAAACTCCAGCAAATCGTGACACTAAAAACGTCCATGCTCTTTCCAAAGCTCATTCTATAGATTTTCCGATTCCGAAATGTAAACTCTATTTTATAAATTTCAAGGCTGATTTTTCTCTTGAAATACGAGGTTGGAGAAATAAGTTAAAATGTCACTGGTCCAAAAGCTGCAAGCGTGGTTAAGTGCGCCGCCATTGAAGCGTAAATATAAATTCAACCGAGCGTAACTTTAGTATGCAGATAGAAGTACTACAGAGTCCGGAGACATGTTAGTGATGTTAGCCATAAACCAACATGTTCCTTTTAACAAAGGAATTTCTGAGAAATTTAGATTTAGAGCGCATAAAATTCTGCACTGAACGCATAATACAAACTCACAAATACCTTTTCAGCGACATAGTTGAGCTAAGAAGCTAAGGCAGTTTCTGTACGTCTATCCTTACAGAACTTATACCTATTACACAGTTTTGATTCACATGTTCTTTGAAAACAAATTACTTATTTCTTTTTTTAGTCATTATATTATTAACATTTGGATAGTCAGACCTAGAGAGCTAGAGAGACTATTACTGCCTCAATATTTCCACCTTAGCTGTTCTCATCCAACGGGCTCCAGCAACCTTCACCCGATTTTTGGCCGGCCCTGTGGTAGGTCCTTTCAAACTCCTTTGTTTTAACTATACGAATAATAGCGCGATCATCCGTTTTAAAGGCAATATACCTTGGCCGTCTTCCATATTTAAAACCTTCATATATCTTATAATATGAATACTTGTTTTCTTTTACAAGATTCTTTGAACGCAGATGCTGGTGATGTAGAAGTCAAAATCCATATTCGCTCAGATATTACTGATAGAAACTGCAAAATAAACCACAGACCAGAAGCGTTCTTATGTAACGAACCATTCACTGAAACCTGGAACGCTTTCAACTACAATTCTTTTTAACCTCTGTGCCAGGCTTCCGTCGCAGCGTTTAAATTAAAAACAGTAAATCAAAATACAATAAAGCTAGCTGTCGTTAGATTATGATGAAACATTTTCAATCTAAAGATTCTCTTAATCTAAGGTACTGTAAGTACAAATTGAGTACGTAAGTAGTAAGTACATTTTGTGACAAAAAAAAAACTATTTTAAAAGATGCGTTGTTTGAAGATGATACTTTTATTTTACTTATTAGGGTTACGTAGCCAAATGGCAAAAAACGGAACCCTTATGGATTCGTCATGTCTATCTGTCCGTCCGTATGTCACAGCCACTTTTTTCGGAAACTATAAGAACTAAACTGTTGAAACTTGGTAAGTAGATGTATTCTGTGAACCGCAATAAGATGTTCACACAAAAATTGAAAAAAAAAAGAATACATTTTGGGGGTTCCCCATACTGTGAACTGAAACTCAAAAATGTCTCACTCAATTTTTTTTCATCAAACCCATACGTGTGGGATATCTATGATAGGTCTTCAAAAATGATATTGAGGTTTCTAATATCATTTTTTTCTAAACTGAAAACTTTTCCAAAGTGGTAAAATGTGTCCCCCCCCTGTAACTTCTAAAATAACAGAATGATAAAACTAAAAATAATATATGATGTACATTACCATGCAAACTTCCACCGAAAATTGGTTTGAACGAGATCTAGTAGGTAGTTTTTTTAATACGTCATAAATGGCACGGAACCCTTCATGGGCGAGTCCGACTCGAACTTGGCCGCTTTTATATTATGTATTTACCTTACAGTGTAGCTATTTTTGAGTCCGTTTCAGTTCGCTTATTTATATATTCTTCGATCCTTCGATTCGATTCGAACCCAGGGCCATCTGCTTCTTAGGCAGGGTCACTACCCACCAGGCCAGACCGGTCATCAAATGATTCTACCCTAAACCATTTGCATTTACAATAAAGTTGCTTAGTAAGTTCAATTTTAATACAAAATAAATTCTAATATTTCCCACACAACTACCTACCAATTTCTCAGGAGGATAAAGTAAGTTTGACGATAACCGTACTGTTCAGTAACTGAGCGCTGTGTGAACGCTGCACCGCCATATTTGCTATCGTCAGGTGCTTTACATCAAAGGTAATGATAGAATGCGATGATACGGAGCCGGACACCCGTGAAGCTTCGCTTCGCTAATGGACTGCCTACCTATTTCTCTTCAATGATGTAGTCACATTACAAGTTCAGCTTGCTTTATTTGCGTTAGTAACATTGGTTTGTAAATTATTCTCACTAAATAAATACTTTTCATTGCTTATGCTTATGGAACAATATATATTTTTAAACGTAAGCATAATAATAATGTAACAAAAGTGGGAAAACATTTTTTTACGAATTATAAAAATTTTGAAAAGTGTGATGTGAATGATGCTTACTTTAACGGCGTGTATGACATTAAATTGTTAGAACGACCTAAAAAAAGCTGTAAAATGAATTCAGTAATTTATTAAACTAGGTAGGTACACCCACACCCTTACACCCTTTATACAGGTGACCTTAGCCATTGGACAAACCCTGAAATCCCACGTAGGGTTACTTCTCAGAAATGCTCTGACGTTAATATTTTTTTAATTAGAACAAAAGATAAAAAAATATTTTTTTCGAACAAAACTTATTTGCAATAATCGATAACAAAAAGAAACAAACTGTGTTAATCTTTGGCAGTGTTTTTGACAATTTGTTCGAAATATTTGATAATGATCACATTTTTCAAAAGTCAGAAGCTTATTAGTGTCATAAATAAAAAAGATAATCAAAAAGGTCGAAGAAGATTCCATACTATTATTTGAGGATATTACCTTAGGAGCTACTAACACATACAGCCTGCTCCAAAGTAAAAAATGGTAATTTGTTAATTTCTTCGAAACCGCTACACCGGATATGATACTTATACTTTGATACTTATATGATAATTTGTACACTGGTTCTAAATACCCTAATGCATATGTACATTTCGGCTTTGTCCAATGGCTAGGGACACACTGTATACTAGTTTAGGACCCTATAAATATACAGCGAGGTAGAAGCCTCGTTTGTGGATTTTACTACTCCAAGTCATAAAATAAAATCAATTTTACGATAAACTTACTGCCAACTATACGAGCGCTGTATTCAGCCGTATTTGCCACAGTGCTGCCAGGTACTTTACATGAAACTCATGAAAGGTAACGCGGCTATCACACTGATCCGTACACCGATCCGGTATGTGAGTGAGACAGCGCTATGCGCGGAAATAGCGATGTCACGCTTGCACACCGGTGCGGCGAGTGCGAAAACCGCCTATTGAGTGATCACGTGGAACCGGACACCAGTAAAGCTTTGCTTCTTTTATGGACTGTCTGTCTTTTTCTCTCCAATTAGTGGTGGGTGTTATACAAATTGGAAGGCACCATAAGCCCATAGCCCGAACCGGCTGCTTGTGATATGAATGCCAGTTTCAATGAAGTGTTAAGATGCAGTCCGTAAAGGTACATACATATTGAGTCAGTTTGAGTTGGTGGGTTTACATGTCTTTTTATTTGTACATTTTAATTATTTGATTTTTTCCGATGGTATTTACTCAATATCTACACTTAAGGCTAGTAGGTTCTTGTTCTTCTCTCACTTTGTAGTTTTGGTGCAAAAAAAATAATTTCTTAAAGTGCATTTTATACAGCCTATGTTCGAGATTTTTTTGTATCGAGCGAAAGTCAAAAACTGAAGTTGCTAGAGAAAGGCACCAAGATTGCTAATTAAAATTTTGACAACCGTATTATGTGATCTAAAAAGCGCTACGGCATTTCCAAATCTCCGTTCCCTGAGCCGTATCCAGCTCAGATACAGGTCGACTACTCCAAAGTCATATTCTGCATGCGATAAAAGAAAAAGTATGCCATGAGCTCGGTCCTGCCTCTTATGTCTATTATGCCTCAAAGAACCATCCAGACATTTCGGAGATCTCGGAAACGGCACTAACAACTTCGGTGAAATTTGTTATATGGGGGTTTTCGGGGGCAAAAATCGATCTAGGTAGGTCTTAATCAGAAATAAAACGTACATTTTTGAGTTTTTATATGTTTCCCGAGCAAAGCTCCCAAATATTAGTAAAATGTAGTACTTACTAAGCTACAGCATTTCGAACTGAATCAGTATATGCCAGTCTGCCTGTATGGACAGCGTCTTAACAGTTCATTGACAATCGCGCTTCAGTTGCACAAGCAGCCGGACCGGGCTATGGGCTTATGTATTTCAGCGTCGAAGGTATGCTCGCAAAGGCTTTCGAAGCTTGTCTGAATTAGCTGTTGGCTGTGCAACTCGGGTATTTGTATTTATCAGCTATCGTGACCTATTTTTATCGTAAATATGATTTTAAAGCAAAAAACGTGAACGAAATAACGGAATAAGTTTGCCATCAAAATTATTAATTATATACATCTTTTAATTAACATCATCATTAAATACCCCAACTTTAACACCAACTGTGGATCAACTTATTGCATCGCTTCAAAGAAAACGACTGATTCTGAGGCGGAACCACACTTATCTTTCCATTCTCATATCTCTACCTAATCGCATCCGAGTGTATACGTTATTCATAAAAAGAAAAGGCATTTTTTTAATGGCATGAGTGTTATGCGTAAAACGCTCGCAGTATTTCCAACAAACAGGCACTCAGGATATTTCCAAGGGATAAATTAGCAAGAGGAAGACGAGTAAATTGAACATCAGAAGTTTGGGAACATCTGAAAAAAGTAATGCTTAACGTGTTCCGGTTCGAGTTTTGTATTTATTTATACATATCTAAAGCGTTTAATCAGCAAGGTCGTTTACGAAACACCTATAATTAGTTCTAGTGTGTCAAACTTATCCATTAGCCTTGCATAATCTTTGAATCACGACTTAGGCAACCGATAAAAATCGAGTTTCATGTATTCAGTGGTTCAGTTTAAAAGCATATGTCGAACAAAAATTTTTTTGGTCTGTGACTTGGACGACCAGCCCCATAGATTGTTTTTTCTTTTCGTTTTTTTTTTGCTTTTTTTCCTAATATTATTCCACTTTATAATATTAAATTAAATTTAATAAAATCAATTTTTTTTACTAACAATTATGGGACGAATTATTATATTTCATTCTATTCTATCATATCTATTTCAGAAACAGACCCTATTTACGTGAGCGAAATTTTGAAATATTGGGACATTCGTCAGTGGTTTTCGATCCATATAAGAATGTATAATAATTTAAAGCAAACCTGTAATAAATGTTTGTATGTACAGAATATTTCTATAAATAGTTATGACCATGACCTCAAACTAATCCCCAAGTTCAATCTAACGTAAAACCGCCAACTCAAGCGTAAATTCACGCCAAAAATAACGCTAAATGGACAATGACGGCGACGCAAATGACGTCCACGCAAGCGTGAATTCACGCCACCTCTCGGCCTCGGGTATAATGTAAATAAAAACAACGCTGTTGTAAAATTAACAATGCTTTTAACTATCGTGAATAAGTAACTATCGACTTGATGGAATAAACATCCATTTCCGTATGATAATTCGAATTCCTTATTTAAGTACGTACCTATCTCATTTACATACCGTTGAGGATGGCTTTTATGTAAGGGAAATTTATTTATTTATTATTTATTGCTTAGTTCTCTTAAGGTTTGGTTTATTTTAACGCTTGGTCTTATTTTGAATTATTACAAAAACCTTTACGTGGTTTGGACTCCGATTAACTTCAACATTGTCTTACTAATATCCCTAGGGACGAAACCAGAGCGGGTCGAAATAGGTTGGAACGCTTTTTTTATCTTTATTTTATAGAACATGTTGACGGTATTTGTAGTATTTTGAGACTAAACTTAAAAAATATATGGCACATTACTTTCATGTATGAACATGAATTACCAAATATCATTTAACAACATGCCATAAATAGTATAACAAATTAATCTATTCAAATATCGAATAAACAGTCAAACTTTTCATAAATTATATTCTACTAAAATCAAATCATGTTCATAGTAAATCATCATTGCCTTTGAGTTACAATTAAGCTTAATTAAATTACCAAAACAATCACAGATACTCAACTAAAATAGTTCAATTTGCCCCACAGCGTCTCCATACTATAAACTTAGTACTCTTACAAACAGTATCGGCAGCGTGTGTTCTATATTGTTTGTTACTCAAATAGCTCCGATGACATAGCTGACACGGTCCGCCGCTACGAATATTGATTTATGCAAATAATGTATGCTTCACCAATTTCACAAAGTGATCCTGCCATATTGTGACACTTTATGCCTTTAACCTTGTAGGTATGCAAAGTTAGTAAAGAACGCTTATTTACGAAAATTTACATTATTTCACATAGCAACATCATCCTAAAGAATCAACGACGCAGAAGAAAATGTTAGATATAGACTCTTCCACTACTACACATAAAAAAAAAAACTGATACTTTTTGGAACCCTTGATGTAGGTTCAGTGCGAGCATAAACTTTTTTAGTGGTCAATAGAGTGATATGTCAGTCTTCAATAGGAACAGGTAAAACAACACACCAAAATAATCTGCCATCTTGAATTACTTTTCCAATAAAAGTTAATATTTGACGTACCTTAAAGTTTGAATCGGACCGTCTGTGCAATCTAATTATTAATTCTACACGTAGAAACATAGCTTGTTTTGTTAGTTATTACAAAATAGCAGATACTTTTGACGCGTATTCTGATCCGCTACTTTTGATACATATCAGTCTATTGTGACACTTACATATCACTCTATTGTCCTACATTTTCTTATTTGTAAGTAGGTCAATGATACCAATCGCTTTCAGCTGATTGATATCAAATAAAATAAAAACTGAAATAAGTCATCCCGACTGTAGAGGAGTGGGCAAGAACTCTACGCGGATAAATGGGGATAGAACTTCACAATTGCTGGATGGCTAAGTTTTTCTTAACTTAGACGTGGAAAAATGGAACTTGGTGAATACAATTATGTTTCCCTAGCATAGGGCCCTCGCTTGTCAGTCATAGAAGGGCAAACATTTCAAAGCGCATTTGGAAGTTTAAATGCATTCCTTCGTAAATGTAAATGGTAAAGTATGTTTTTTTGTCTAGTTAGAATTGTGTTTCTGGTGCCGCAGAAACTTGCTTAAGAGCAATTCCTAGCTGAAAATTCCCACGCAAAAAACTCAAAAATCGAGTTTTCGCTCTCGACTGTTTCCTCCTCCAAAACACAACCAATCATTATGAAATTTTGGAAACTGCAAGAGGAAGAAATAATCTATGCCGCTTTGTTTAGATTTTTTGAATATTTACTGTCATATTTGTATACTGCGCCTTTTTTGCAGCCAATTCAATTGAGCCGTTTTTGCGATTTTCGAGGCGCTGTAAGTTTCTTCAAAATGAAATAATCCAAAAAGCAAAACATAGCGCCACAGATATTGATGATATTGATCTTATTTGAAAAAAATCATTGCTCTTGGTTAAAAATCCAGTCGAGAGCGTTTGTATGGAAAAATCGCGTGCTACACTACGCAGAGTATGGTTGAACTAAAATATATTATTGTACACCTTTGTAAACCCATATTCAGCAAATAAATAAATAAATCGCAACTAGAAATTCCTCTTAAGACGAAAGTATAGGACTTGCGCGAAATCTTCTTTGCATACAAACGTAGTCCTCATTTCCCTCTCTGGATATTTACATTATTGAGAATATTTTGATACAATTGTTTGTATGTCAACCACGGCTTCAGCTTCTTTTTCAGCTTTTTTTTCGAATTTACAATTATTCTAAGAGTTTGGAGCACTTCATAATACGTTCCTAATTTTTATATATACAAAAAATTGAAGTGTGAAGAAAAGTCAAACGTGGGTTAATATACATCAAATTATGCAAAAATATTTTCCACAATGTCAATATCCAGATGGGAAAATGAGGACGTTTATATGGAGAAGCGGCCGTCCCCTTTCCTCTTAATGAATAATAAATATAATATATAATGAAGAATGAATAATCATTAATCTTGTGCAAGTATAGACAGCTTAGAAAAATATAAATTGAATAATTACCATCGCTAGCATATACCATTCACGTTTATCATGTGAAAAGTATTTATGGGGCATAATGGGATAACTTCGAATGCAAAATTTAAGTCTCAGAGTAAGCACAATAAGGCTTGTAGTGGGGGTACTTAGACATCGATATATAAACTTAAATATATAGAAAACACCCATGACTCAGGAACTGATTTCCGTGCACATCACACCAATAAATGCTTTTACCAGGATTTGAACCCGGGACCATTAGCTTCATAGGTATGATCACTACCCCACTAGGCCAAACAGGTCAAAAAAATCTGAACTTGAAGCACTTTCTACTGTAGCAAGTGAGCCAGATGGCTTGATGAGCGTTGCAGTAGCGTAAGTACTAGTGACCCGCCCGGCTTCGCACGGGTTACACAAAACCTTAATAAATTATACACCTAAACCTGCCTCAAGAATCACTCTATTTATAGGTGCAACCGCATAAAAATCCGTTCAGTGGTGTTGAGTTTATCGCAAACATACACACAGACAGAAGCGGCGGGGAACTTTGTTTTATAAAGTGTAGTGATTAGCAATTTTCCAAATTATAATACAAGATAATTTTCAAGAATACAGTAATTTACAAGTCTTGCTTACGTTTACAAGTAATGTTAAACAATGCGGTATACTGTAGTATCTTCGGATTGCTCACTGCTCAGTATCCATGGATTTTTGCAGTGTTTGAGTGCTCCGAATGGAAAAGGACTAGGTGATTTCACACAACCCTTGGTGCATTTTTCCAATATTGCTGAGTTAACTGACGTTGCGTTTTCAGATGTTGTTAAACCTATGAAGGTCTTAATGTTTTGTAATACGCTGTGAATATCTTGATATGTGTGTAGTGTTACTATTTTCCTCGCGTGGGTGTGGTGAATTTTGTTGTGTTTCACTCGGTGACAAAATTTGTTAAACCCTTGCAATGCTAAAGAGTCCAATTTTGATATCTTTTGCTTGAACCAGTATCAATATTAGCATGAGCGTTTAAACAACAACTTTGCGCCTTCGTAAAACAAATAACTATATTAGGTAGGTAATGTAGATAAGAGTGAAATATAATTAGATAGGTACTGTTAGTTGTAAGCAAATACTATTAAGGTTATTGTAACTATGTCGTATGATGTCACTTGCCGTTAGTGTTTTCAGAATTAAATAATTCAGATGACGTTAATTATTATTTTCAATTTATAAAACTTGTAACTTAAATAATTAGTAATGTGATTGATAGTTCAAGTGACATCATTCGATCATTCATTCAAACTTCATTCTGTGAAGTTATTTAAGCGGCAGTTACTTGGAATCCGTCTCTTTTGCTGTTGAATTTTCAATGAATAAAGAACTAGTTGTACTTGGAGTGTCATTTAAAATTATACTAATTAATAATTCAGAAGTGTTAGTTTTCTATACTTATCTCACGCGTTATTACCGCTTCGTGTCTAGTATTGACGTAGTTAGTAATAATGAGTAATCGATCGGAGCGATTACGGTCCGGACGGCGACGAAATTTCGATAGTGAAGCAGAGGCGGAAGAAGTCACAGCTCCAGCTGCCAAAAAGCCGCGAAATCCACGGGCACCTAACAACAAGGAACGATTGGATCGGTTGGAGCATATGCTGGAGCAATTACTTGAACAAGGAAGGAGCAACGCACCGGAAACCGTAACGGCAGGTACGTCCAGTGGTGTAAATTTAAACCATCAACCTGTTATTGAAACTGTACCGTACCAAACAAACAACACTCTGAGGACACCCACTATGGAAATAACTACGTCCCAACCAAATGCAACCCCAAATAATGCTGTGGCATCGGCCACGCGTGTCACGCATACACCACATCAGCACAACGATTTGGATACCTCTATGAATAGCACGAGTACTTTAGTACCGCCTGTACCTACCCATTTACCTGAAACAGTTATTATTCAAGACAATGCTTTTAAGAGCACTGAAAGTCGACCTTCCGTGTTAGACTTTGGAAACAATGTCAGGTTTATCGGGAAACCCGATAACGTACCCAAATTTGATGGTAATTCCAACACTTTTTCTGTTAATGCATGGATACATCGGCTGGAGTCACTCGCAAACATCTATGGCTGGAATGAAAAGACCCTAATCTACCATATGACTGCGAATTTAGAAGGTAATGCTCTTTTGTGGTTCGGGCATCTGCAAGACATCACACTTTCCTGGACGGAATGGAAAAAAAAACTGGAGGAATACTTCCCGGTTGGACGGGGTCTGGCAGCCAAGCTACACGACTTCGTAACTGTCACTAAACGCAAGGACGAGAGGGTAATCGACTTTTATTATAAAAAATTGTCTCAAGGTAAATTATGCCAACTTAATGATGATATGATATGTGATGTAATAATCTTTACTTTAGGCGACCCACTGTTAAAGGCAGGAGCTCGTGGTACAGGGTGTAGGGATACGCGAAGTTTATTGACATATTTAACTGATTCCGCCGTTGATTTACCCACCCCCGCCAAAAATACTGACCCAGTTAGTGATAATAGACTTAAATGTTTCACATGCAGTCGAAGGGGTCATACGTCCGCTCAATGTAGGGACAAATTGCGATGTGGTAATTGTAGTAAGCTAGGACATCAAACAGAAAACTGTAGAATGTCTAAAAAGTGCTCTTATTGTGGTAAAGCAGGTCATAATCGAGAGGAATGTTATAGTCTTAAGAAGGCAGTAGCCCCCCCTGTTCTCCTCGCCAGTAGCACGAAACCCGAAGATAACCGCGACAAAAAGACCAAACTGTTTAACATTAAGGCAGTAGATCAGACCGATCGCAAATATTATAAAACAGTTGTTGCCAATGGACATGAACTGACTGCGTTTATTGATTTAGGCAGTGCTTGTAACACAATTACTTTATCAGCAGCTAGTAAAATTTCTTTGTCGTTCAAAACACATTCGCGTTCCACCATAATAGGATATGGTAATAAAATCACAACCCCGGAAGGCGAAGCTATGCTTAACCTAAGTGTAGATGGTATCTGTATTAATACTTCAGTTCTGGTAGTTCGGGATGATATGCAAGAAACGGATATGATTGTTGGTCGGAAATTTAGTGAACAGCCAGGGGTTTGTGCGACAAAAACAACTCATACTTTAACATTCACGATGAGTAACGATTTTGACCGGGAACTTCCATTTGCTTGCGAGGAGGCGGCAGAAATTTCTCTTTCAAAAATTGAGCTTAAGATTCCCCATGACACCGTAATAGTTCAAGGCCTAAATCGAATCATTGTTTACACAGACGAAAATGTCGATACAGATACTAGTAGTATAAAAGTTCACCGTTCTGAACATAGGGAACTAGGTAAGGAAGTAGACATTCCAGAACAAACAACGGAAATTTTCTGCAATGTAGGTTATATTAACGTACTTAATTTGCAAACCGAACCGCTTACTATGTATTCACAACGTTGCATAGCTCGTGCACAAATAAATGAATCAAGTGAAAGTAAACAAATCAACATGGACTTAGATAGACAAGATATTTCCCACCTAGAAAGTATATTACAAAAATATAGCCATTGTTTTGACGATTATTCCGGGCCAAATTCAAATGAATGTAACGTAGAAATGAAAATTGAACTAACAACCGAAGTACCTTTCTATCATAGGCCGTACAGAATGTCTTTTAGGGAACAAGAAGTGGTTCGCAACATTGTACAAGATCTTATTGATAAAGATGTCATCGAACCCAGCAACTCACCGTACGCCAGCCCAGTCATATTAGTTGCAAAAAAATCAGGAGAATACAGAATGTGCGTCGATTACCGCCAGCTAAACAAAATCACGAAAAAGGATCGTTACCCATTACCGGTTATACAGGATCAATTGGATAGGTTAAGTGATGACAAAGTATTTACGAAGTTAGATTTGGCGGCAGGGTACCATCAAATCAAAATGCATCCGGACAGCAAACAATATACTAGTTTCGTGACCCCATTTGGACAATTTCAGTACAAAAAAATACCATATGGCTTAGCAAACGGGCCGGCGGTATTTCAGAGGGCAATGAATATGATGTTAGATCAATCTAGATTTGAATTTGCGACAGCATATATTGATGATATTTTGCTGGCTTCAAAATCAGTTTCAGACGCATTTGTACATCTTGAAAAAACTTTAGAGCTAATAAGTAAATTTGGATTAGTGTTGCGACGTAATAAATGTTCGTTTCTAAGACCCAATATAGAGTACCTAGGACATATAATATCTCAAGGTGAAATCAGGCCTTCTTCGGATAAAGTAGAAGCACTAAACAACTTTAAAGAACCTACGAACGTTCACGACTTAAGGAGGTTCATTGGCCTTGTTAGTTATTTCCGAAAGTTTATAATGTCATTTGCTAATCGAATTGCACCCCTAACTCTTTTATTAAAAAAAAATCAGCAATGGCAATGGAGCGATCAACAACAAAACGCATTTACAGACATTAAAACCTCATTAACTCGGGAACCCGTGCTGGCAATCTATAACCCGGCATATGAAACTCAATTACACACAGATGCATCAAGTCACGGAGTAGCCGGTATTTTATTACAGAAACAACCAGATAGTTCTTTAAAACCTATAGCTTATTTTAGCAAACAAACCTCTGATACTGAAAAAAAATATCATTCATATGAGCTAGAGACCATGGCGGTGGTGCTAAGCATCAGGAAGTTTAGGGTGTATTTGTTAGGACGGCCCTTTACTGTATACACCGATTGTCAAGCACTTAGTGCTACATGGACTAAAAAAGATATGTTGCCTAGGATAGGACGCTGGTGGCTTGAATTACAATGTTTTGATTTTTCGGTACGTTACAGGCCGGGAGTGCAAATGCAGCACGTAGACGCACTCAGTCGCAGTTTCCTCCCGATACAACATATTAGTGAGGAAAACTGGGTTACAGCTGTGCAATGGGACGACCCGAAAATCCAAAACATTGTTAAAAATATCAAAAACCCCGATTATAAAGACAATTACATGGTAAAAGATAGTATTTTATATAAAAAAGTTGGTACAGAGCAAAAAATTGTAATACCTAAATCGGTTCGCTGGAGAGTAACAAAAATGTTTCACGATGATAATGGTCACCTAAATGAAAACAAAGTCATAGAACTTATCCAGCGCGAGTATTGGTTTGAAATTTGAAAAGTTACGAAAATTCGTAACTAAGTACGTTCGGGCGTGCATATCTTGTCAATTTGCAAAAAAGCCACCAGGTAAACAACGTGGATACTTAAATCCAATTGATAAGGGCAACGTTCCATGGCACATGTGGCATATGGACCATTTGGGTCCATTTTGTTTGTCAAAAAAATAAAAACAGTTACTTATTAGTCATTGTGGATGGATTCACTAAGTTTACCTGGTTGCAACCAGTACCAAATACGTGCACGATGCATGTTACAGCTACTATAAATCTACTCTCTAGGGCATTTGGATATCCGACTCGCATTATTACTGATCGCGGCAAAGCATTTACTAGCCATGAATTTGAAACTTACTGCACCACAAAGCACATACGACACATTCTTAATGCGGTAGCCTGCCCACGAGCTAATGGGCAAGTTGAACGCTATAATCGTACAATATTACAGTCACTGATAGCTTATACTGGCGAAAAGGATGATGATGATTGGGAGCAGTATATACCACAAGTAGAAAGGGGAATTAACACTACTATTAACAGTACCACACAAAAGAGTCCCTTTGAATTAGTTTTCGGTTTTAAACCTAGATTTGAAATTGATTTACCAAATAAGGAGCAGGCGATTGTTAACTTACCTGAACTACGAGCTCATGCCCAAAATTGCACTATCGAGGCTTCTCAGAAAAGTAAGGATAGGTATGATAGGAATAGATTACCCAGTATTAACTACAAGGTAGGAGATTTAGTTCAAATACAACGTAAGATAATAAAAAAAGGCCTTACTAGTGGCAAACTTGTTGATAAATATGCAGGACCTTATAAAGTAATAAAAGTATATGATAATGATCGCTACAGGGTTACATCTTTGAATACGCGTGGTAGAAAATACAACAATGTCATTGCAGCAGATAAAATGAAAAAGTTTGTTGTACAGTATATGAGCGAGGATGAAGATGAACTCTAAATGCGTATCTATAAGTATATTATAATAAGGGTAAACACTGTAAACAGGTGATAAATAAAAACAACAACACAATATTTTTATTTAGTTTATTATCATAGCTTAATAAGAAGTAAAATGACAAAATCTGTACAAAATAATAATATTCATTCTTAACATCTATTATTATAAATAGGTATGTTTTGTGTTCATGTGCATGCATTATTAGGATTATCGAATAAAAATGTTCTTATAAGTAAATACAATTATAATTTAATCAAATATTATCACATTCCATGTAGTAGTATTTATTTTACAGATAATTCTATTTTTTTATATCGATTTCTATGTTACAGTATTAAATCAAATCTACAGTGCATATATTACCATCCTGGTGTGTCCGTTGGTAATAATAAAAAAAAATATATATACATACATATAAATAATAATATATCTAATAGCATAGGTCGAGCCAGATTCTCGATCATCTATTGGATATATCACAGTCGGGTGTGTCCCATTACGTAAACATTAACTGAGTGTGTCCTGTAATGATTACGTAAAAATCAAAATATAATAACATTACGAGGTCGTAAAGTCAGGTCAGGAAAGGCCGGGCAGAATACGTCGTTTGACAATCCGTGTAAACATTTCTTAGTCACTTACACTTTCAATCAGTTGCACTTAAGCTATTCCGTGTTAATTATGTGCATCCCCACTTCATCACTTTGTAAACAGTATATTATTGTAGTTTCCAGTTTATTGATGATGATAATATCTTTCACAAATACATTTTTGATAACAAGATCACTTAACGATAAGTCTTCAGGTTTAACGTTAACTCTGATGTGTAATGTTTCTCTTATGTTTGATTTTTTTTTGTATAATTACGAGGGCGTAATTTGAATGTCAGGAAAAGCCGAGTGTTAGTTGTAAGCAAATACTATTAAGGTTATTGTAACTATGTCGTATGATGTCACTTGCCGTTAGTGTTTTCAGAATTAAATAATTCAGATGACGTTAATTATTATTTTCAATTTATAAAACTTGTAACTTAAATAATTAGTAATGTGATTGATAGTTCAAGTGACATCATTCGATCATTCATTCAAACTTCATTCTGTGAAGTTATTTAAGCGGCAGTTACTTGGAATCCGTCTCTTTTGCTGTTGAATTTTCAATGAATAAAGAACTAGTTGTACTTGGAGTGTCATTTAAAATTATACTAATTAATAGTACATATTACAAAGATTCCGTTAACACAAAATAGTTGATTGCGCGTTATTTGCTAGCCTATTTAGTGGCTCATTAGTAGACAAAAACCTCCCCTTCTTTTCTCCACTCGACTTTTTTGTTAAAATGTTCGAACAATCTTTACAAAAAAGCATATAAGCCGTCCCGTCGTCTCTAATTTGGGTTTACCAGCCTTGATAGCAGTCTTGCCACTCATCATTATCCAGTTTTTTTTCCGGGAGTTCAAACAAAATTTTCTTAATCTAAAATAATATCTCTTGGGATTATTTTCAGTTTCACTTAATGTAGTATATTATATACGGCGTGAAAGCATCTTCAGACGTGACCATATACGACTAGTTTATAGTCTAGGTAGTCTAGACTCGAGAAGAAAGCCATTGCATTAAAGTTTTGACGATGGTGTGGCGATAACTTTAGCGCTGGTTTTATTAAGATCTTTAAAGGAAGGTACTTGGTATATACATCTATTTACACCAGTATGTAAGTTACTTATTAGTCTCTTCTTCAAGTGTATACACCTACTTACCTAAAATAACATACTATTTTGCGATTTAGTGGCCAATAATTATAAAAAAGAATTGTTACGGTCGAGCGTGACTGATACCTCCCATATTTAGTGCTGACTAGTCGTTTAGGTCCCTTAAACGTAAATAGTGGTATAGTATGAATTTAATGAAATGATTTTTTCGGTCTCGGACCCTAATCTGTTAACCTTTTGAACGCCAAAGACGTCATATGACGCGCGCGGCTACAGCCCAATATAAACCTTCATGCGTACCGACAAGGTTCACGATTACGCGCCGCGTACGATAGGTGTGGCGTTCAAAAGGTTAACCAAAAGGTATTGTTTCCTTTATGCAGTGAATACTTCTGCTACTGCTAAAACACCGCCATCGCCCTACGCGACAACATTTCCATCCTCATCACTTAGATGGTTGGCAGTCCTCAAGTGTGCGTTTTTCCAGAAACTTCCTGCCTCGTACAGCTAAACTGTGGAATGAACTGTCGCCTGCGGTATTTCCGGACCGATACGACTTGCAAACCTTCAAGAAAAGAGCGTACTCCCAACTTAAAGGCCGGCAACGCACCTACAAACCCCTCTGGTGTTGCAGGTGTCCATGGGCGGCGGTAATCGCTTACCATCAGGTGATCCGTCTACTCGTTTGCCTCCTGTATCATAAAAAAAATAAGTACACGGGAAGAAGCCGTTTTAAAACCAACTTTACCATAGTATTTATTTTGTTCAAATTCATGAAACAGCCCATTCGGAGATAACAAGTTTCGTTATTTCCAAAAATAATGCTCTGCGGCGGTATCATGGTTCCATTTTTATCACTTGTCACTATGCCTGTCACTTTCGCGCTTACATACTTGTTAGAACGTGACAGGCATGGTGACAAATGCTAAAGAGCCGACCATCTTAGCCCTACTGTTGTATTTGCCACCCGCATGGCTGATCGGGTTTCGAATAAACTGTTACATAAATTTGAACCTTAATACTAACACGATAGATGCTTTTTTAGGGTTCCGTACCCAAAGGGTCAAACGTGATCCTATTACTGAGACTCCGCTGTCCGTCCGTCCGTCCGTCCGTCCGTCTGTCACCAGGCTGTATCTCATGAACCGTGATAGTTAGCCAGTTGAAATTTCTACAGATTATGTATTTCTGTTGCCGCTGTAACAACAAATACTAAAAACAGAATAAAATAAATATTTCATTCCAATCTCGAGGTTCTCATCCAATCACCGAAGTTAGGCAATTTCGGGTGGGGTCAGTACTTGGATGGGTGACCGTTTATATAGATAACGGTACGGAACCCTTCCTTTGCGAGTCCGACTCGCACTTGGCCGGTTTTAAAGACATTGTTGCTTTAACACGTGCCATTAAAATGAGACCTGACACCGATCCTTTTTTTTTACAGATTAGGGCCAAAGCAAAAAATTTAAAAATTCATACTATAATTCGAAGAGTTCTTCAATAGGTCATATATATTTAAGAAGTTGAATTGTATTTGTAAAAACCGTACCGTAAAGAATTCGAAAATTGGAAATGAAATTCAAACTATTTCAGAATTCATAGAATTGTTATGCTGCCAATTTCAAAACTTGCAGCTTTTCTTTGAGTCTACGGAAGCTTTTAAACTGCTGAATTGGAAGATCCACTTGCAGATTTATCCGCTTGAAATAAGTATTTTGACTAGAAATTTTGCTTTTATGAGACTATCTAAATGCAACATATGAATGCTGTGAAAAATTAATTTGAAATAACAATTCTATCGGCCCGATTCAAGCTTTAAGATACGTCAAATATTAGGTCTAGATGGTCTAGATCTATAAGTAGATACGATATGGATATGTCAGTGTCAAAAGTGACGTTTTATCAAACATAAACGTCATTTATTCAGATCATTTTACCACGTATAGTTCGTATCATCCAGGATGACGCGCAGATATGGCAAATTTAGATTAAAAACTTTTAAAAACTAGACAATACGACTCAAGGCACGTGTCGTCGTGAATGACACGATCTACAAATGTACAATACATATAATACAATACGTATATAATTCTTGCCAAAAGTGATAACCAGTAACGCGGACAGAAACACTAACGAAGAGACAGATAATAGTCTATAAAATGGGATTTATATAATTATGTTTGTATGTGTAGAATAATTAGATTTTGTTTGGAAAAGTATTCCAGAGTGGCAGATACTTTTGGAGCGTTGTTTCATTCGCTACTATTGATGCTGACTATCCTACCGAGGAATTTACTATTCTCTTTGTTAGTAGGAAAATTGAAATATTTTACAAGCTTTTATTTAAGCTACTCTGGTATGTAAGTTTGTTGGTTTGTTAGTTAGTTTGGGTCAAATCTTGGAAGCTAAATTGAACCCACTTAAAAATTTGCATACATATTGCATAATTGTTATACCTCAATCTAAGTCTAGTGGTTAAACATACATTTAGGTACCTACGCATCAATTCCAATCAACTTGATCAGAACAATGGATTAGTTTAGTTTAATTGAATATTATTCCCTACTCTCACAGGTCAAATGCAAGGACTCAAACTACCAGATCGTGGCCTTCTATCCGTAATTATTACGTATAATTTGGAGACCACACATACTGGTTTTAGACAAAGAAATAACAGCATCAGTACGTATTTAGAAACTAATATTTATTACTCATATGGAATATGCAATACTTCACCACGGGTCAGGGAAAGGTTGCAAATAACTTACACCCCATATTGAGTAACGTTGTCGCCAAGGATTGGGCCTTTTGACTCAGTTCAAGAGCGCGCTGTGCGAATATTGAACTTATAAGCGATATTGAACTTTTAAGAGAAACTTCGGTTCGCTTTCTGATGTGTCGGAAAAAGTTTGTACTGAGATTTTTTATTCATTTGATGTCCTCGCTTGCCTTCTACATCATTGCTCGTCGTCTGCGACCTAAATGTTTGTGTAATACGCGTTTTCATCATAATTTCAAGGAGTGTCAGGCGAGCTGGTTGAGTGTTTGCTATTGACATTGTGTAAGCCAAAATGGTAAATAATTATGGGTACCTACTTCCATACATGTGGCTGCGCTTATGTGGCGTGTTAAATATAATCGTTCACAGACATCGCTATTACCTACTGAGGTAAGTGCAGAAATGTATGGAGCAGTATGCACTTTTGTCTCAGGCGACGCCGCTTGGCATAATTTGTTCCTTAGGTCAGACAAAGCTAATTTAAACTGGTAACCACGACAGTGTGCCGTGACTACCCCCAAAAAGAGGGGGGAAAGGGTCGGCTCCCCAGGTCCAATCTGTGCCATATTTCTACAATTTATACAATGTGTTTGTCCACGTATAGTCAAGCAGTTAACCACGTATAGTACGATGATTTTATCGACAAATTCTCACCATACCTATGTTTTTTCTCAACCATTTTAAAAATGCACCCTTTCAAAGTTTTATGGTGCCAAACACTACTGCACTCGATTAATGTACCATTATCTGTCCATTTACCTATCGCACATTAAAAAAAAAAACATTCGATAGCTTATGAATTAGGGCATAAATTTGAAGCATAAATGTCACAGAGAATTATCCACAATTATTCGAGAATAGAACTTATCTTCAAAAATTTACTTTTTTTTAACATTTTTTTTTTTTAGAAAACGAGGTCGTTGACCTGTACTTTTTTAATTGTTAAATGGTAGTACAGGATACCAGCTAAATGTTGAAATCAAAATGATAGCCCTAGTTGAAACACTTCACAAGTTACATGAGCCCAAACAAGACCTATTTTCTTAATGTGCGATAGGTAAATGGTCAGAAAATGATACATTAACCAAATGCAGTCGTGTTTGATAGCATGAAACTTTGAAGGGGTGCAGTTTTAAAATGGTTGAGAAAAAACATAGGTATGGGAGGTGAGATTTGTCGATAAAATTCATCGTACTATACGTGGTTAACGGCTCGACTATACGTGGACAAACACATTGTATATCATTTTCGTATAATTTAGGGACGAGGAACTCATTTTTGGAATAATTGTTTTACCATTTGTTACAAAAAAAAATTGATTTACGCAGAAAAAGAAAATTACATATAATTTTTTGGGACAATGACACACACATGAATGTCAGGCACTTTGTGTCAGACACACGTTTCTGCGCTCTAAGCACCACAGATGTAAAATATAATATTAATCTTTTATGTTCTAAATACCCGAAAACGTTTTAATATCATTTTGGTACACAAATATGATCGAGAATAGGCCCCTAATTATTAGTCAGTGATCAATCAGCCTTAAGGCTGGCACTAGTGATAGCAATTACGTATAATTATTCTCTCGCTAATAGATACTAACTTGTGATAGAGCTTAACTCCTTTACACTTGACATGTGAGATGCAATTTAGCAATATTATACGAGTATTACAGCTAACGCCATCCTTGCGATATGCCACGCATGGCGCACCAAAGTTATGAAACTAAAACACGATTCCAGGACGCGTTATCATGACGTGGCTCGGATGCGATGTCGTGCATGATAAAAAATCACAACACCGACGTCTAATCGTTTACGTATTATGTATGTAGGTATCGTATCAAGTTTGTCATTTTACAGCTATTGAGAAGCACCGTAAAAAGAAGCCATCACATAGCACGTAAGATTCCTCTACTAAAAATATTTTTTCCCATCATTTTCTTGTCAATACGACATCGTGTCGTGAGTTTTTTTACGGTGCACGTCATAGATTTCAAAGAAATGAAGCTGTATTTATTATTAATGGGGTATTGCGGGCCGTTTAGTGCCACGTCGACCAAGCAGTGATCTATTGTGACGGCCCTTTAAAGTTATTTTCTAATGCCTGTGGAATCCAGGAAATTCCAGATTCTTTGGGCCGTAATGTTTTGTACCTCGTAGGGTTGCAATACATCCCGCCGGTAAGGTGCTTCTTTTTGACATTAGTAGTCCACAGGAATAGAAAATGTGCATTACAGTCTCCTCGGACTCCTGGAAGAACCTGCATGTCGCATCTTGTTTCGTTCCAATTTGAAACATGTGTTTGTTCAACTTACAGTATCCAGTCAATATTCTAGTCACCGCGCAGGTTTTGCGTCTTTTGAGCCCTAAAAGCTCCTCAGCAGTTTTGCTGTTGAACCCTTTGATTAGAGCTTTCGAGTGTTCTTGTCCTTTGACGAACTTCCACCAATTAATTGCGCTAGTTTTTTCTAAGTTGCTGAGCAGAGAATATGCATCCCGTTTTGTGATTCCACAGAACGGTCTTGGGCCGACCAGAGGGCCTACCGCGAACCACGTTCGATGTGTTGCCTCCCTGTCACACTTACGTACGAATTTACAAGTGCGGCAGAGAGGCAACACGTCGAACGTGGTTCGCGATAGGCCCTCAGGGGTGTGTCTGCGCCCTTTTTAGCAAGTTCGTCCGCTTCTTCATTTCCGTTAATGTCGGAGTGCCCTGGTACCCATCTAAGTATGACTTTGTTGGAGTTAGCCAGTGCATAATTAAGCTGTAACATCATGCAAGTCATGTTAAGTTTGAGGAAATATACGTAATATTTCTACGCATTAGAACGATGAGTAGACGGTAAGTGCTGTAATTAAAAGTACTTAAAAAGGTATAAACAAACTTTAAAAATAGGTAAGTTTTGTCCAAACACCGAGTTATTTCGATTTTTAAAAATTGTAACATCGAATCTTTTAACTTTCTCGTCCTTTGGCCTATACATTTATGGCACCCACTGGCTTATTTATGGCATTATACAGACTCCATTAACAGTACAATAATATATCTTATACTGGCGTGAACCCAAAACGTTGCACAACTAATGTGATAGACAATATTCTTAAGATCTTCCGTCAGGGAGCACTTCAGACCGATGAATATTCCATGAGTGGAGGGTCACGTAGAGTGCTGATGTGATTCAGGATCAACATGTCATGATGCCGTAAAATGCGATATACGGGGTTATACGTGACAGAGGCGTCGCAGATTTAACGTAACACAATTGTGAACGATGTACGTGAATAGGGAAGTGTACTAAACAGGCAAATCGGATAAATGAGCTCTTTATCAAAATGATTGATTCGTTATTATTGTTTCGCAAATCAATTTATCAGTGAATTTTAGAATTTGTGTGGAGCTTGACCCTTCACTTATATTTTTAAATTTTCTGCCTGTTTGCCAAACTATATATTATGAAGTTAATAAGTATCGATGATAACGCATCTTGTAACATCATGGTACAATTACCACATACACTTTAAAGATTTTTTATTCCATTTCCTTTGTTAAACTTGGCTATGATTATTAGTAGTATTGTCAAGTCAAGCTTTTCAAAACAAATGTGTTAAACATATATTTTTTAAGACAGTTTAAAAAGCACAGTATGAATCGTATCCCAGCCTATTTATTAGCAATAATTGCTACAACTTTTTGAGAAAAAATAAAATTATGTTACGAGGAGGTGGCGAGGGGTTCATGGCCTCAGCCGCGATAGTTAAAGCCGCCGGTTTGAATCCGGCCTTCACTTCTCTCCTCTCTCACTCTCTTCACGGAGGGCTACGTCACATTTTCTTTAGTATATGATATTTCTAGAGGAGAGACGCAGCCAATCATGCTGCTTGGAGGAGATTTGGAGAGGCGTATGCAGTCAAGTCAGTAAGTCAAGTAAGTCAACAGCAATATTTTTTGTAAACTAGTTCTTAATAACAATTTCATTCCTGATAAAAAAGCCTTAAAGATTCTCCACCAGATTCCTTAAAAAAATCTCTGGGTATTTATTATATTTGGTATTATAGATATTATATTCTTAACCGACGAAGTTCCATCGATATCTGATCTGGCCGCGTAGCCAACGTTACAATCGTTAACGCTCCGTAGCGTAGCGTAGCGTATAGTCATCTCTCTCTATCAGTCTTCCATATTAGTGCGACTGTGACAGTTGCGTTTCTTTCGCCACGGAGCGTGAACGATATGCACGTTGGCTACGCGGGCTGATATTTACTTAATCTGAATTAGACTGGATATCAAGATTTCTGAAAAAGCGCTTGTATAACAATTTCACAAATTGACATATTCGTAACACACTGTATTGCACAGCTATTTTGAAAAACAGGTGAACAGGTGAATGAAATATTGTCGTCGGTGTCTCCAGATTTATCGGTATATCCCCCTTGTTGACTAGCGTATAAAGCGAAGCAATGTAATATAAGCATTATGACATTCTTCATGGAACTTTCAAGAACAAACAAGAACAGTTTTCAAGTAACTTTGTACAAGTTGTCAAAGTCTTAATAACTGCTATGGAAGATATTGCGTGCTTTAAAATGTACATACTTAATTTTTCATATATTTTGTTTCAGGTAAAGCACTACGAGTTTTATTAGCGGAGGAGGTAAAAACATAGTTTTAATAAAACTAAGACACGATAAAGATGCAAATGCTAAGTGTATATATATACTCATAACATTGGTAAATGATTTAAAGTAAAATAGGTGTTTTAAACTAGTTTGTTGTTCCGTTCACTTCTTTTATAGAGAAATTATGTAGTGCGCATACACGCTCTCAGTTTAAGCTTATTCCAGTATGAACACTTTGTGATAATAGTCTAACAGATTTCATTAATTGATCGAGATAAGTGGTACTCCATGGAGGCCAATTCTGACTTAATGATTTGTTATGGCATAAGGGGTACTAAAGGTGCAGTACATGCAAAATGTGAATTTTGAGATCGTTGTAAAACTATTTGGGATATGTTCCCATTTATTGTGTATAAAGCAACTTCTACTTGCGGAAAAATAAAAGTTTAGAGTGCCATTAAGATTAAACTACTTTCCTTGCAATATGTTGTGGAAGTATTTCAATTGTAAATGTATTTGTAACTAAACTTTTAAAACTAAACAAATAATAATTAAAAGCACATAAAAAAGCCTTTCTAGATCATTAAAAACGGGAATTTGGTAGACACGTCGGCGATGGCGATGCGAGTTAGACTTTCGGCGACTCCTTTTTAAAAGGAATGGCCGAAGTCTGCTCAAAATCGTGAGGAATAAAAGCGCGGGGGGGGGGGGGGGTGTTTGGGGCTTTGCCCAGCAGACACAAAAGGCTCTCAAATAGATCATAACAGTACAATCAATAAGGGATTACATGGGAAGGTTGGGTACGAAAACTACTGTCATTAGAAACTAGAAAAGAGGATAAATACTTTTTAATTCAACCCCAAATCAACATTCGGACAAGATTCACAATGACGCACACGATAGGCGTGGCGTTCAAAGGGTTATTCATTACTTGTCAACAATTTATTAATATTAAAAAAATACTAACATCAAAAGATTGCTACTTTGTAAGTTACTTAAAAAGGGTAAAAAAAATATTAGTACGCTTCACTTTGAACTCTTAACAATTTTTTCAGCACAAAGTGTTTTAATTAAGAGAATGCCTTCAATGAAGCTAAGACAAGGATAGTTGACTATCGATCCCTGTCTGTCACGAAGCCTCTAGCTGCATGCTTCGGTCAGATGGCGGCTGACCTACATTCTTTCCCGGTTTTAGGGTTCTGCGGTCGTGTTAGTCTTGTTTTTATTGTGTGTCTGCACATACCTACAAAAGTATTTAGTACTTTGTTTAATTTAAGCTGGGTGATTTTTGAACCCACCAAGTTTATTTTTACCTTGAAGCCATTGATAGATAGACAGGTAAGGTCTACTTGACCTGTTGTAGGTATCAGTTCTGAATACACGCTGTACAGAAAGGCTTTCCACTATTAGTCTTCCGTATCTTTTGCCTATATATGTAGTTAATATTTTTAGAAGCAGAGATAAACGTGAGGCACTTTACGCACTTTATTGCTTTTGTGTGATGAACACAGATATTTGTTTCTGAGTCAAGGGTGGTTTCTATGTACATAAGTTTGAATTTATTGATATAATTATCTACATCGTCGCCTAGTACCCATAGTACAAGTTTTGCTTAGTTTGGGGTTTGGGGCGATTAGTTAAGATGATTCAGGAACAAATATCCATGCTCATCATACGAAAAAATGGCCTTACCAGGATTTGAAGCCGGGACCATCGGCTTCGTAGGCAGGATCACTACCCACTAGGCTAAATCGGTCGTCGGTCGTTATTATTATTATGTGTAAAGTACAGTTTTAAAAATGATCATACTTGTTAAGAGCTTCTTTACAATCCTAAAAGTATTCTTTTTTAGTTTGTTGCAAGTGTAAATATTGATGTCTGTATTTTATGTGTTTCTAGAATAAGAAAAGTAATCTAAAATATATTTATATGTTCCCCACGGAACACCCAGTACTAATGCGGCGTGATTTTAAATATATCTCCCCTACTTTGAGCCATTCGTTCTAAAATTTCTAAGAGACTTGATTGCCCGAACGTTTTACTATTTGGATCTTTTACTTTTAGGCAGAGGATTGCTGTGCTGAAGGAAATGTAATGTGTTGTAGTTTAGGTTTTTATGATATGAATATAAAATTAGAATATAAAAATGTCTATAAAACAATACATAATAATAAACACATTATAAAAAACCTAACCTACCATGCTGCCAGCAGCGGAGCAGGGCCCGAGGTGCTGGTGG
This sequence comes from Cydia pomonella, assembly GCF_033807575.1. Taxonomy (NCBI): domain Eukaryota; kingdom Metazoa; phylum Arthropoda; class Insecta; order Lepidoptera; family Tortricidae; genus Cydia; species Cydia pomonella. The sequence goes on along the minus strand of NC_084718.1, from coordinate 13,279,120 downwards.
CCAGGGCTGCAGAGAGAGGAACCGATGTAACTATACGCGCCTTGTCCAAGATTCGGTAATCCTGTATCTGACCTTTCAGGCACCTAGCAGAGTCTCTCTCTACGTGTTAGTCGAGATTCTTCGCTATGAGACCGATCGCTGACACGACTATCGGAACAATGATCGTCGAGTCACATGGCGGTCATCTCGTGAGACAAGTGGTACTTGCTGGACTTGTCCTTCTCGGCTTTTACGAGATTCTCATCATGGGGCATGGTGACGTCCACGAGTACGGTCTACTGCGATCCATCTTTCAGCACGATGTCATCACGTTTTCTTATTATTACGTTTTTTTAAAATCAATTGTAATACTAAAAATCACAAATATAAGTCTAAAACGCGCCATTAAAAAAAATACTTGCACAAAAGCAATTTACATGAAAATTGCTTTTCAAAATGCGTAATGTTATTTTTGATCGAGCTCATTGTTAAAAAAGTAATTAAAAATGACAAGTCAATAACAACTACAGACTGTCAGATAAAAACAACTACAGACCTATATCGTTAGCCACCGTTGTTGCCAAGGTACTGGACGGCTTGCTTGATGGTATTTTAACTAAGAACATTAAGCTCCACGATGCTTAGTTTGGTTTTAAACCTGGGCTATCGATGGAAACTGCTGTTTTGTGCCTCAAGCCCGCCGTTCGGTACTACACTGATAGAAAAACCCGGTCTATGCGTGTTTCTTAGATCTAACGAAGGCTTTCGATATGGTCTGCTATGACGTGTTGTGGCACAAGTTACGTCGTGAGACAGATCTTCCATCTGAAATAATAGAACTTTTCAAGTTCTGGTACGCCAACCAAGTAAACAGTGTTAGGTGGGCAGGCACTTCTGAAGCATACGTATAGGTTGAATTGCGGTGTGAGACAGGGGGGGGGGGGTTAGGTTAACTTCGCCTAAGCTATTCAATCTATATGTGAACGGGTTAATCGATGAATTCAGCAATGCCAAGGTCGGATGTTCAATAGATGGCGTAAACATCAATAACATCAGTTATGTTGATGACATAGTGTTGCTGAGTCCATCGATTGGTGCGCTTAGGAAGCTGCTTGGGATATGTGAGAGGTACGCAGTTGCACATGGGCTCAAGTATAATATAAGCAAGAGTAAACTCCTTGTTTTTAAGCCGCATGTTGGTGCTATTGAGACAGTGCCCCCCGTTTACTTGTACGGCAGTGAACTTATATATATATATATATAGCTATCCATGCCGTGATCGGCAACGGCGACCCTAGCTAATTACGAGCGTGAGCTCTAATATGGCTTGCAAAGCCGAACTTACTTTTAAAAACTCTATCGCAGGTGGGGCAGTAGAGTTGGCCAAGTATATTATAGGTGTAGTTATAGGAAGGTTTCGGCCGGGATTTACGTATTTGACGTTTCGCGTCAAGGTCAATGAGACGAGCGTTTTCAAAGTTCTTTACGCTCGTTTTGACACGACAACGCCATTCTGGCCGCAGAGAAGCATACTCCTCCCATTTGTCGGGTGGTATACCGCAGGAAGTGAGGTGGCGCTTAAGCACATCCTTGTAACGTAGGTGCTGCCCACCTTGCTTCCGTTTACAGTGAACTTAAACAAGTGTCAGAGTTCAAATACTTGGGCCATTGGGTGACTGTGGACCTCTCGGATGGCATGGACATGGAAAGGGAGAGACGCTCCATGGCTGTGCGTTGTAATATGCTTGCCCGCAGGTTTGCACGCTGTACGAAAGAAGTTAAGATTACATTGTTTAAGGCCTACTGCCTGAGCTTCTACACGTGCAGTCTGTGGGTAAGATACACGCAGAGTACTCTCAATACCTTGAGAGTACAATACAATAATGCGTTTAGGATACTGTTGGGACTGCCGCGCTAATGCAGGGCATCAGGTATGTTCGCGGAGCCTCGAACCGATGGCTTTCAGGCCATAATGCGTAAGCGTAGTGCCTCACTGATGCGGCGGTTGCGCGGGAGCTCAACAGTCTGCTACGTGTGCTAGCCGAGAGGTTAGACTGCCCGTTCCAGCACCATTGGATGCTATTGCACATGCAGCGGTAGTCTTATTTATGTTATGTAAAAAAAAATTATTTTTATTTTTATTTGAAGCTGTCTCTTACTAACATTAGCATATTAAAATTAATTTTATTGTATTACGAGTACTAACAAATGATATGGTCTTATTATGACTGAAATAAATGATTGTAATTGAAAATTGAAATTATAATAACAATGATATCTGCGATCCCGGGTATGCACGGCCGTCCGCTTAGTGTTCAACGAGCTGTGTTCGGAGAAGGATCTGAACTCACTGCACCTGAAGACGATTCTGAAAGATTCACGCCAAAAACGGATCTTAAGCGGGTAAGCGTAAATCGGGACCAGTGTAATTTTACACAGTGATAAAGCAGGTTCATGTATACCATAGTGATACTTTTTAAGATACTAGCGACCCGCCCCGGCTTTGCACGGGTTAACAAATTATACATTTAAACCTTCCTCAAGAATTACTTTCTTAGCATTATTTATATCTTATTGCGAACATACAGACATAATATAGCCAGACAGAAACGGCTGGGGACATTGTTTTATAAGGTGTATGTAATTATGTAGTGTTGGCCGAAAGTTAATTAGAATTGACCTTTTGCCATTACAAATTGAACTGTAAACTGTAACCGTCCGTTACGGTTTACGGTTCAATTTGTAATGGTTAATGTTCAATTCTAATTAACGTTCGCCCAACACTGTATGTATGTACCTATGTTACATTATTGCACATAAACAGGTTAACATAAAACAGACAAAACAAAACAAAAAAAAGTGTTATGTAGGTGTAGTTATTAGTTATTTATGATAAAAGTGCGGAAAGTAGGAAATTCGCAATGAGTCGTGATAAATTAAAACACGACCTAAGGGAATGTTTAAAGTTTTAAATCGACACGAGTTGCGAATTGCCTATTCGCACATATATTGTATAACGTTCTACAGTACACATGGCCTTAAAGTTTTCGACATACTCGTAGTCACGTAATGTGCTAATTATCGCACTAGTGAGGTAAAGTAGCACCACATGTATTGTAAAATATATTTATAAGATACTTAACAACTTCCTCGCTGTTAGACTCTGAAAGTATATTTAAGACCTACATTATACACTTGTAATTCTCTTTAAAAGCGTCTTAGAACTTTGTAAAACTTGAGCCTGCATCGTCACATATGGCCCTTTGATGAAATATAATCCTGTTCATTAAAGAAGGCTGATTTTGTTTTAACAATTTGATATAGTTTTCATCCCATTTTGACACGACCTGGAATCGTGTTAGCAGGCACCTCACGCGCACCAATGGGTAAGTTCGAGCGAAATGCCTTATGAGCATTGAGCATACCCCGGGGTTTTGGGTGTGGGAATGATTTCGTGTATTTATAACTTTATTTACAGTACATATGGTGCTACTTTATATCACTAGTGCGAAAATAAGCATATTACGTTACTGTGTCGAGCATTTAAAGGGCCATATGTACTGTAAAACGTTGTACGATACATGTGCGAATAGGTAATTCGCAATTCGTGTCGATTTAAAACACTCCCCTCGGTCGTGTTTTAATTTATCGCCACTCGTTTTGAATTTCCTATTTTTCGCACTTGTATCGTAATGTACTATTATTGTATATAGTTACCTAGCCATAATTTTAAAATAACAGGCCAATTTGAATGTGCACTGTCGTCAAACCGATATTGGAATCATATCAATTAGCTGTCATTCACGCACGCGGCTCGCTCTCACTAAAACTGGTCCGTACAAGTCTGAACGAAATGAACGCGTGAATTTTAGGTTACTGATATTATACCAATATCATTCTAATATCGGTTTGATGTCAGTGCACATTCAAATTGGCCTGTATGTAATAAGCTCCAATTAGAAATGTTAAATAGTTTCTGTTTTTACAGTTTTTACCTAGTTTTTGTCTTATGATAAACATTCCCGCACCCAAAACCACGGGGAATGATCTCCTGATCGCATTTCGTGAGAACTGATTGGTCCTCACAGTCAAAGTCTTATTAAAACAATATCAAACCATATCAAATACTTGCAACGGAATCGACCTTCTTTTCATTCCAATCTTGTAAATGCGGGCCTTGTCGGGTCTCTTGATATAATTGAATAAGTTTTCATAAGTTTCCTTTCAATGTTTTAACATTTATTTATGGACATTCACATTAAACTAATTGTAAGTAATCAAAACTGAACTTCATTATACTTTAAATTAGTATTTAAGCGGGTTATATAAAGATAGTAACAAGCAAGTTTCAATTACTATAATATTATAGTACAGTCAAAAGATTTGATTTGTGACCTATTTCGTCCTTATCTTGTCACAGTGACAAAAGTATGAGGTCCATTGCGATTGAGGTCCATTGCGAAAGTATGAGGTCATGTTGTTTGTCACTGATACAAGGTGCGAAATGGGTCACAAATTAAATCTTTTGACTGTACATTACAAAACAAGTGCAATGAGTGGGGACAAATCGTCACGAGTTGCGAATTGCCTATTCGCACATGCAGCGTACAACATTTTACCGTACATGGGTCTTTTAAATTTTCGACTTAGTCACGTAATGTGGTAATTATCGCATTAATGCGGTGAAGTAGCAGCATGTATACTGCAAATATAAATAAAACAGCGTTACTCATAAATGTCTGTTAAACCTAATAACTCCTTGATAAATGTTTGTCCTTATCCATTTTTTTTTACAGTTGTTCTAGTTAGAAAGAGACAAACTTTGCTAAACTTTTATATACTGCCATAAACATTATCATTTAAGTTAATAATTCAAGTTTAAATGCAAGTCGAAAATAATATCTAATCCAGTGGTAATAAAAGCTTCGAAGCCTTTTGGTTTCTAACAAAATAAAACTCGATATCAGATCCCGGAAACGCCAGTCCACTGGAAACGGTAATTTGATAAAAACCGGGTATCCGGATCAAATGCTCGTCTATCTAGAAACTAGAATCCGATTAGCAAATACTGATGAAAAACTTGACTGATTAAATTGAAAAGCTAATTGATGAAACTGGAATTTTTGAATTCTGTTGCAAAAAAAACTTCTTTTTAATAAAAATGTTTTAACACTAAACATTAAAATAATTCTACGGATTACACTCACGTATTTTTAGTCACTCGCGCGACATGTTTCAGAGAGCAGGTCTCCTTTCTCAAGCACTAACAGTGTCAGCATCGTTCACGGCCGTCGTGAATGCTCTTCGCGTCGCACGGCGGTCTTTCGGCCCCTAACGCAGCAGAGTGTTAAATTGTTTTACTCGAGTATACTGCGATACTAGGCAAAATTAATTTTTCTTTTATTTTTTACTGACTTACTCTTTCATAATCCTTTACGACCAGTCTGGCCTAGTGGATAGTGACCCTACCTATGAAGCCGGTGGTCCCGGGTTCGAATCTCGGTATGGGCGTTTATTTGTATGAACACAGATATTTGTTCCTGAGTCAGGTGTTTTGTGTGTGAATAAGAATGTATTTATATATACATATACGTATGTAATGCTATAGGACTTTATAGCCACCAACGGCGATGCCCAGCCCCATAAACCCACAAGCGCCGCAACAAGCATTTACAACAGATGGTGTGGCCAATGATATATATGATATATATACGTATGTATATCGTCGCCTAGTACCCATAGTACATTTTTTGCTTAGCTTGGGGCTAGGTCGATCTGTGTAAAATGGTCCCCAAACATTTATTTATTTATTCATAAAACTTTACGAGACTTTATTGGTTAAATTATGTTTTACCCCTTTTTTACAAATACATACGTCAAAATGACAGATTAAGACAAACGATTATCTTAATTTAATTGCGGCTTGTAGCGCGTTTATAAATAACGCCATTAATCATTCTCCAAAGCTGTTAAAGTGTAAGTAACCCATCATTTTTAACCGGCTACAAAAAGGAGGTTCTCAGTTTGACCCATATGTTTGTATCTATCTTTGTCCGCAATTATCTCACGTTTGGCTGAACCTATTTTGATGCGGTTTTCCGAAAAGTGTTTGTTACATTCTGGATAACGTTTTAGTATACATGGATGGTATGAAAAACGTTTGGACCCGGTGGGTGGTGCTGCTGTCGGTATATTTTCTTTCTAGAAACATCTTGATTGAACGACCTAATAGAGACATTGATTATGTGTTTTTTTTCTTAGAACATTGATTCTTTAAAAAAAAGCGGTGGTGGCCTAGCGGTAAGAGTGTGCGACTTGCAATCCGGAGGTCGCGAGTTCAAACCCCGGCTCGTACCAATGAGTTTTTCGGAACTTATGTACGAACGAAATATCATTTGATATTTACCAGTCGGTTTTCGGTGAAGGAAAACATCGTGAGGAAACCGGACTAATCCCAACAAGGCCTAGTTTACCCTCTGGGTTGGAAGGGCAGATGGCAGTCGCTTTCGTAAAAACTAGTGTCTACGCCTAATCTTGGTATTAGTTGTCAAGCGGACCCCAGGCTCCCATAAGCCATGGCAAAATGCCGGGATAACGCGAGGAAGAAGAATTGATTCTTTTTAACCGGCTACAAAAAAAGGAGGTTCTCAGTTTGACCCGCAATTTTCAGAAAAGTGTTTGTTACATTCTGAATAAGTTTTTAGTATCCATGGATGGTTTGAAAAAAAAAACAACTGGACTTGGTAGGTGGCGCTGCTGTCGGTATATCGTCAAATTTAATTTGCTAAAACCGATTTGGATGAAGTTTTGAGGGTATATTTCAATGGGTTCCTGGATGGTTTGAAACCACCATTGGACCCGGTAGGAGGCGCTGCTGCCGGTATATTTTTATTTTTTTTTATTATATTTTACTTTAACTATTTGAACCTGCTGTTTCACAGTTTTAACGGATCCCTAATTTGTTGTTCGCGCAATTGAATAAACACTTTGTCGCAAACTTTTGTTTTGCATTATCATGATGAGCTACTCCCGTCCCCTAGTTACTTTGTCATTTTGTTGGTAAAAAATGTTGCGTAACTTTTTTGCAGAATATTAATGCTACTCCAGATTTGGTTGCATGTGAAAAATGTTTTCATTCACCAGTTTGTTTAAAAGTAATTTTTGTCGCATAATAAAAAACTTTTTACAGTTGTTTAAAAGTTGGAAGTTTGCTGTTTACTTTAGGTAATAATGTTATTTTTCGACTTTGACCCTTTTATGAATTTCAAGGAATAATTTGATTAAAATAAGTAGGTAAGTAGGTAGAATGTCGATGGTCAATTTAATTCAGGGAGCAGTCCACCTCTTCTAAAAAAAGCCTTTGAATGGCTTAGTCGTTTATCGAATAGGCCCAACGATTTGCTTTCCCTTTGAATCGATAACCCGTTCATTTTATCTAAATAAAATGAAGCTAGAGCTAACTCTAGGAAAGGGTTTTTTTTTCAGAGTTACCGCTACCATTAAAAGGGTATCCCTTTCCAAAGTCAAAGATGTATGACACCTGTGCTGTCAACGCGATAGACACCAAGTCCTTCCTTCACATTAAACATAAATTTGCAATATTTATCCTATTTAAATAAGAAAAAGATGAAAATGACATAAGTCAGTGACATCAAAGACATCAGTATAAATGCCACGAAGATAGAATAGAAAAAATTCAGAAACAGTTTCTTTTCTTATCCATACATCAAAAGAGACTCCATTCTCTTCCGACATATGAGGATCGACTAATTTTTTTCAAATTATCTCCCTTAGTGAAGTGCTGGTGGATTCACTAAGGGAGATAATTTGAAACTCTTGCTACACAAAATATTAAACGGAATCATTGAATCTCCCGAATTTATAAAAATTTAGAAAACCTTATAGGTAAAATAAGATTTTCAGTACCAAGAAGGCCAAACTCTCGTATAGTTAACTTCCGATCTTTCGCTATTAAAACTTACCGAACCAACCTCGGATCTCACGGCACCATACCTAGAATATGTAGGGAACATAACAAGTTATTTAAAGCCTCCCGAGTCGACGTATTATCCTTAAGTCAAAGTAGTTACAAGAGTTATTTGTATAAAAATGCTATAGTATAAAAACGCTAGCTGCATGTAAACGAAGTACTAAATGTAACGATAAGTATGTTATATTACTTTATACTTTAGGTCTTAATTGATTAAATATATATTAAGCATTAACGCATGTTGTGTTTACCTATAATTGAATAGACACTTACTCATGTATTTTTGGGTTTTTATCTGTATTGTTTGTAGTGTTGTATCTGTTGGTAAACCTTAAATAAATACAATAAAATAAAGAAGCTTTGTAAGGGATACCCCTACCCCTACCCACTAACCTCTACCTAAGAAAAGGTTTTTAAGCGCTTAGTAACGGGTATCAGACATTCGAAAAGAAAGTATTAAAAAGCGCTTTAAAAGGTAAGCAAAGCCTTACGAAACTCTCGAAGGGGATACCGGACCGATCCCCGATTTAATTAATATCGATATTAAATTTTATTTTTCATGAATAATATTAATCATTTGAATTGATATAAGCAATGTTAAATGAAATTATTTACACCGTACATGATTACAAATCAAAGTATCTACATACAAAGCTCTTTCTTTAAAGTACTTATTTACCTGAAATCTGACACAAAATAGGCAGCATCAAATTACTTTGTTATTTGGCAAGTAAGGTACAAACCGCAAATTAAGACCCGCCCGTTGATTAGCCGAATGGGAGCCCACAATTTGTCCTGCCTATTAACGGATAGGGCACTTCCCCGATGAAAAGTTGAACGTCTAAATATTTGGTTACTTTGGTCTGCGATGTCCTTTAGAGTTGTCGCAAACAATGTTTGTGATAAAGTATAAGCATTTATGTACAATTTTTAATTGTCGATTTTTTCTCCAAGTTGCCATACTTTCTTTCATTTAAATTCCAGACGACTAGATGTACAGGTACACTTAAGGTTTTACCTCGTAGCGATTTTCCTTTTTTTTATATTTTAATTTTTTACGCTAGAAAATCAAAAAGTCAATTAGATCCCACTTACATAATAAAGCAAGTTAGCATGAAGCAACTTCTTCTTTCTCCGGCCTTATCCCATGTTCAGTTGGGGTCGGCTCTCCTAATCGCTTTTCGCCAGCTTGTTCTATTCTGGGTCGTCATTGGATCTAATTCTAGAGCTTCGAGGTCACTATTTACTACCGATAGCCATGTGAGACGGGGCCTTCCGGAACCTCTTGGACCGGTGTCGATAGCTAGCACTTTACGGGCCATATGGTCTTCGGGCCTTGTCATAACGTGCAGCACTTCTCATAGCATGAAGCAACTTATGGATAGAAAACTGAGATTAATGAGAATTGTATGGGTTATAATCTAAACTAAAATTCGATATAAGGTAAGGTGTGGTAAGACTATCTCCGGGGCAAGACAAACACTTGTATGGAATCCTCATACGGCTCATACCGTTTTTCTTGTCTCAGGCAAAATAAACTATGTTAGTCTCAACCCACTTTACCTTAAATCGTATTGCGCTACTCCGAAGTCAACTGTCGACCACGTCACAAAATTAAATTTTCCTTTTCAACCCTCATCATTAAAAGTTACGACACAGCAGCCATGTCTATGGCACAGATAAATAATAACCAGATAATTCAAGTTTGCATTTGAAACGCTAGGATTTTGTAGTTAAATATCCAAAACTAATCACATCAAAATGTATAACAAGCTCAAATTTGTAACCTATATGTTTTCATGATTACAATAGGAAGGATATTGTAATCATGAAAAGCGTAAAATAAATTTGTAACAGTTTCAGTTGATTAATTAAAAATTCACATGATTATTGAATTCAACATTGGTTAAAAGAGGGATTACTAACAATTTGGAATTTACTCGTATGCAGTGGAAAATGTTTTTGAAACAATAGCATGTGTATTGTAGTTAAGCAGGGAATTGGAATTACGAATATTAGCGCCAGTCTCAAAATATATACTGACAGGCCAATTCGAACGTATGTTAAAGGTTGTCTGGAAGAGATCGCTTTTTAGTGATAAGACCGCCTGTTGTTATCCCTTCTTTAATTTTAGTACCTATTCTTTGAATTGTTTTCTGTATGGAGGTGTGCAATGAAGAGAATTTGTATTGTATTGTGTCAGAATTATATCTAACTGATGTCGTTCAGTTATCGTGCATTTCGCTCGTACTTGTGCTCGTACGTGTAATCGGCAAATTATAATATAATGACATTATTTTGACATCGGGATGTAAGTTAGAATTAACCTCCTGATAAAAGGTACCTATTGATATTAATTCATATACATATTACGTATTAATTAATTAAATCCTAGGTTGTAGGTAAAGGTTTTACGTTTTTTGAATATTTGCATGTTTTATAAACCCAGGAATAACATCAAAATGCATATTTAAGTTCTTTACAAAAATCTTTGATCGTTAAATATCGAGCTAAAACGTTTTTATTTCAGTGTTCTTTCTTAATTTAATACTTCTCCGCGCTCGTCTGTAGTGATATTTTACGTTCACATTATACGGGTGAAACTTGATAATTTATTTGAGAAATCTATTTTCACTATAATACCCAGTAATTTCAAACAATAATCAGTTAGGATTTCACTAATTTAGTGGATTTAAAGGACTTTCAGTCCTTGAAATATAATATCAAGTAGAGTTAGTAGTTAAAGTAGATATTTGCCATGTGTTATACTTCTTATTAAGTTAGAAAATAAATACAGTTCACATAAAGAACATCGTTTAAAATAACTAACTTATCAAAACTATGAAATTGCGCAGCAAACAAGTTAACAAAACATAGAATAAACATCTCGAACACCTAAGGCAAACAACATTAAATGACAACGCCATTTAAAAATGAAACGAAATAAACTACAAGAACAGATAGTAATTGCTCCTTTGAAATAGTATTTCATTCTGCATCTGAATCACATTTTGTAGCGAAAATAACACTGTCGTTAACTTGAGTCTCCAGAGAAGGAGAGCAAAAAACGAGACAAGCTTTTATCTCAAATCGCTTCAAACATTTTAATTGAAACAAGCCCGCCATCTTGTTGCAGTTCGCAGATTATATTTTTATTTGTCTTATCTATTCAAAAATCGTACTTTAATACATCGTGATAATCGTATTTTGTATTTTAATTGATGAAGTTCACGTTGCTACTATTGCAGGTTACCTCAATGGTTACCTTATCGTCATATCAGCTGAAAAGTTTATTTGCTTTACAAAATGATACTTCAAGTTAAAGACATATGTAATATACATAGATATCTCCACAATAAACGGTCATTACTCATTGGACAATAACCCTTGACCGCATCTACGGTCAGACCTATGACGTCAGACACATACTTTTTTAGCTCGATGGACTATTTTAAAAACAGTGCCAATCGTGCAAGATTTTTTCGTTCTGTAATATCGTCGCTATGTGCCACAGACCACCTCATATCGACTACTTAGTTCATCACCTTAACTTTAGTGTAGTCTAATGCGTAACCTAATCGGTGATCAGTCCATAGAAATCAAATACCTAATTATTAAAATAATTAATTAACTTGTATTATAGAAAAGGATGTTTTTAGAGGTTTGGTTTTAAATTGGCAACACTGTTTATAGTGATTGTCAAATTTGACAGTTGGCGGTATATGCGTGGTCAGTACGTTTTGCCATTTCACAATTTATTGATGTAACAGGGCTGGGGTTTCAACAAGATGGTGATGGTGTAACATGCCACACAGCGCGCGATATCATCAATTTATTGTGGGAAATATTCGATGAGCGCATAATTCGCGTAATGGGTCTGCCAATTGGCCTACATCACGATCGTGTACTTTCTTTGGATATATGTGAAGTCACACGTCTACGAAAATAATGGTCTGAAAATCAATCGCAATAACAGACCATATGTCGTGTATACTCGATGGCCACACGGACGTAAATAACATAAAATTCCACATCGATAACTCACCCAATTACGACAGTGGACCATTTCGAATATTTGAGCTCGATTATTAGATTAGATTAGACCGAGATGTAACCCACAGAACAGCTACGGGGTGGATGAAGTGGAGACAACTCACAGACGTAATGTGTGACAAGAAGATGCCCATCAAACTCAAGGGAAAACTTTAGTAAACAGCAATTAGATTCGCTATGCTTTACGGCACTGAGTGATGGGCATCCAATAAACAGAAGCTGTCTAAGTTACACGCGTCAGAATGCGCATTTTACGCTGGTCAGCGGGTGTCATACTGCTAGACAAATAACGAAATATCCACATCAGATCTAGCCTAGCATGAGTTGCGCTCTCGCGCGCGTGTCCATACTTGAAGTCGTTCAAGACGTATGGAGTCGCACGCGAGAACGCAACTCATGCCAGTAGGTCAAAGAGAGTTATAAAGTCGCGCCCATAATCAACAAGTTTAAAGAACGTCGCCTACTATGGTATGTGCACCCCGTAGACCATATTATGGTACGAGTTGCCCTGAGCATACCCACGACAGCCGGAAGACGGTCCGCCACCTGGTTGACGACGGTCCATTGACGACGTTCCTCCTTGTGGACCATCGTCTGAATGAGATAGGAGTAAATAACACTGTAGCCCAGAACTGGGAACAATATAAAAGGCAGAAAAGGAGAGCCGATCACAGATAATGGGATAAGGCTTAAGGCAAGAAGAAGACTATACCAAATCTTATCGTATCGTCTGGCCAGGGACCATAAAGTGCCTAAATTGACCGACCTTTAGCAAAATTATAACAGCGCCTTATATTTTCACAATTGTTTTACAGGACACCGCATGTAAATAGGTCGATCCGTGTAACAAATAGCCTCTTACAGTAACTGCAAATGCATATGGTTACTGTCTCCTTTCCGTTAGGGGTGAAAACTGAGTTAAAAACTTAGAGATCACCATCACATCGCTCCATGTCAAGTTTGCCTGCTGTTTGTCCACGGTTGCGTCGCGGTTATGTACGTAACTATTGACGATAATGACGCTAATAGGCAGTCCCTACATAGGTCACGTGATTGTCAGTCCGTGTACTGTCGTTATAGCATTCGCTTACTGAACAGGTGAAAGCACACCAGTATATAGTGAGCTCTCATATATGTACGTCTAGATACGTCTAATTATAGTACCAGATCTCAGGATCAGTCATGTTACATCGGGATAGGTATGCGTTGTAACATGCTATCTTTCTATCTCGCTAGCGTTGATTTATGCTGAATTGTTTTGTTTTCCGTACAAAACTTTGTTCACGGAACACTTATTTTTATATTCAGTTACTGACATTGTTTTTTTAGGGTTCCGTAGTCAACTAGTGTTTAATATTATAGGATAAAGGAAGGTGTCTCAAGACCCAAGTAACTTGTTGAAAGTAATTATGACATACGAACGGACATGGTGAAACTAACAAATTAAATAGGGGTTCCGATTGCTATTTTGGCCATGAAATCCTAAATAAGGACCAATTTCATTGGCGCAAAAAAGCTATTTTTATTTAATTAGGAATTGTCAAAAATTAGATAATTCTGACTGAATTCATAATTTATTTTGCGATTTCTTCTTATTACTTTATGTAGCATGTTTATGGATGTTTACTGTACGCACACTCACATAGGAATTACGAGCACTTCGTTATAACGATACCCGTAATAGGCTTTAGTCACAGATTACAGGAACAGCCAATTTATGGGCAAAGCTTATAGATCAAAGTACCGATACAGACTGAAAATGCATCGCTATTATATGTAGGTATATACGAAGTTCTTTATAGGGCGTTTTTTCTTAAAGTTTTCGCCTCTTCGGCCTGACAACTAAAAAAAAACCTAACCTACAAAGTACCTAACCTCGTGCGCATTAAGGACTAATACTGCATTATGACACGCTCACAGCCAGAACATGTAAACTAAATAATAGATAGATATAGACTGGCAAACATAACTTGTCACTCAGTAAGAACAAAGAAAACTATACTCATCCCTTTCTTTTGGATGCAGTACTAAATAAATATAATATGACATTATTAGATACATTTCTAAGTCCCACAGTGTCGTACTAGCGTAAGACAAAGGAATTGAGTTAATGTTGCTAGCAAAGAATTATATTTGCCAATGTAGATGTTCACGGAATAATAAAGTTTTTTTTTGTATTTTCATGATAACAAAATAAACAATCGTCGTTTTTATTTTTTTCTTACTTGATTAAAAATAAAACGAACCATGCAGTTTCGAATGGTCTATCTGTTTATGTTTCTGTATCGGAGGCTCGGTTAAGTCGTCAGCTTAATTAGGACAATAATTCTTGATCCGGCGTTCGCTGGCGGACATTAATGCCTGCGGATATCCGGAGATCTCGAGTGACCTGGTTATCCTTGACCTGGTGGGTGGCTAATGATTTGCGCGTTTTTATCGCTTATCGCTGCATATACATTGGTCACTTTCATATTTAGGGAGAGCCCGGGAGACTTGAAGCCAGCTCCAATCATTTTATAAAGATTGTGCCCAAAAATTTTTTTATTTTATCAGCACTCCATCGTCACCTAACGTTACCCACAGGTATCCATGACACATCAGCATCATCCCATCAACATCATCGAGAACCATTAGGTGATAAGGGTACTCGTTTGCCCCCTATTAAATACAAAAAAAGCGGCCAAGTGCGAGTCGAACTCGCCCATGAAGGGTTCCGTACCATTTATGATGTATTAAAAAGAACTACTTACTCGATCTCGTTCAAACCAATTTTCGGTGGAAGTTGGCATGGTAAGTATATCATATATATTTTAGTTTAATCATTCTGTTATTTTAGAACTTACAGGGGGGGGGGGGGGGACACTTTTACCACTTTGGAAGTGTCTCTCGCGCAAACTATTCCGTTTAGAAAAAAGCGGCCAAGTGCGAGTCGGACTCGCGCATGAAGGGTTCCGTACAATTTAAGACGTATTAAAAAAAATCTTCTTACTAGATCTTGTTCAACATTTTACCACTTTGGACACACATTTTACCACTTTGGAAGTGTCTCTCGCGCAAACTATTCAGTTTAGAAAAAAATGATATTAGGAACCTAACTATCATTTTTGAAGACCTATCCATAGATACCTTACACGTATATGTTTGATGAAAAAAATTTTTTTAAAATTTTATGACGTATTAAAAAAAAACTACTCACTAGATCTCGTTCAAAACAATTTTCGGTGGAAGTTTGCATGGTAATGTATATCATATATTTTTTTTAGATTTTTCATTCTGTTATTTTAGAAGTTACAGGGGGGGGACACACTTTTTTTCACTTTGGAAGGTTCTCTCGCGCAAACTATTCAGTTTAGAAAAAATGATATTAGAAACATTAATATCATTTTTGAAGACCTATCCATAGATACCCCACACGTATGGGTATGATGAAAATTTTTTTTTATTTTTATTTCATGACGTATTAAAAAAAAACTACTTACTAGATCTCGTTCAAACCAATTTTCGGTGGAAGTTTACATGGCAATGTATATCATATATTTTTTTTAGATTTTTCATTCTGTTATTTTAGAAGTTACAGGGGGGGGGGGGGACACACTTTTTTTCACTTTGGAAGGTTCTCTCGCGCAAACTATTCAGTTTAGAAAAAAATGATATTAGAAACATTAATATCATTTTTGAAGACCTATCCATAGATACCCCACACGTATGGGTATGATGAAAATTTTTATTTTATTTTTATTTCATGACGTATTAAAAAAAAACTACTTACTAGATCTCGTTCAAACCAATTTTCGGTGGAAGTTTACATGGCAATGTATATCATATATTTTTTTTAGATTTTTCATTCTGTTATTTTAGAAGTTACGGGGGGGGGGGGGGACACACATTTTACCACTTTGGAAGTGTCTCTCGCGCAAACTATTCATTTTAGAGAAAAATGATATAAGAAACCTCAATATCATTTTTGAAGACCTATCCATAGATACCCCACACGTATGGGTTTGATGAAAAAAGATTTTTTGAGTTTCAGTTCTAAGTATGGGGAACCCCTAAAATTTATTGTTTTTTTTCTATTTTTGTGTAAACATCCTAATGCGGTTCATAGAATACATCTACTTACCAAGTTTGAACAGTACAGCTCTTATAGTTTCGGAAAAAAGTGGCTGTGACAGAATCGGACAGACAGACGGACATGACGAATCTATAAGGGTTCCGTTTTTTGCCATTTGGCTACGGAACCCTAAAAATGATATAAGAAACCTCAATAACATTTTTGAAGACCTATCCATAGATACCCCACACACATGGGTTTGATGACGCCCAAAATTATTATTAAATTATTATAATAATAATTATTATTTTTTATTTTTTTTTTATTTTTTTTGTGACAATCTGAATGCGGTTCATAGAATACACCTACTTACCAAGTTTGAACAGTATAGTTCTTATAGTTTCGGAAAAAAGTGGCTGTGACATAAACGGACGTACAGACGGACATGTCGAATCCATAAACATAAATACCTGGACGGGCCTCTATTATTTCCCATAAAGTTTTAAGTCATTATGTTTTGTTTGTCCGCATTTTCGTTGCCATAATTTGGTTTTTATCAGAAACGTATAACTTTTCAGGATTGCCTTAAAACAAACCTAACCTAACCTAATCTAACCTATAGGTATCTATAGGATAACCTGAGGAAATTCCTGAAAGGTTAACGCTTTCAGAGTTGTGACTAATGATAATATGACTATCATTACATTATGACTTTCAATAATTATGCCAAACAAAGGACACCTGGACATGGACAAGTGGACTCCCTCTGCAAGTCTTTTTGTAACTAAGATCGCAACGTCACGTCGAAACATCAGAGCAAATAAATAATTGCAAGTTTTGTGTGTTGTGTGGTTATGTACAAGTTATGAACTTGAAATGTGTGTTATATTCACTTTTAAATTCGTTTAAAATTGGCAACCAATACATCCTTATTTATGTAAGTGTAATTGAAACTCAAGTTTCCAAC
Source organism: Cydia pomonella (assembly GCF_033807575.1). Lineage (NCBI taxonomy): Eukaryota > Metazoa > Arthropoda > Insecta > Lepidoptera > Tortricidae > Cydia > Cydia pomonella. Next base: position 13,262,080 of record NC_084718.1, on the reverse strand, counting down.
TGAAAAGTTTCCACTTAATGCTTAAAAGCGACCGAGACCAATGATGAGCGCGGAATTTCATTTTGTAACAGAAGTTTAAAAACCAAGCATCATAAGGAAAAAGTAGCTTGATATTGGACACGTCAAACTTAACTGATATAAAATTTGTTTATGTGCATAATTTTATTTTATTTTTTTATTAGGAAAAGGTAAACATCTCACCAAAATTTCACCTGATGGTAAGTGCCGATGCAGCTTAGGATGGAACATGCATACGTAAAAGATTTCTATCTATTCACTCTCGATTTAAAATGATCCAAATTATAGTGGACTGGGAATAGATTTGTAGCTGATTTGGGATACTATTTTCAGCTAGTTTTGCTAGTTTATTGCAAGTACGTGTGAACTATACAGGTTATCTATATGTTATGTCTATAGGTTAAATGTTAAATCAATAGAAATGACATAACTTTTTATTACTAATATATTGTAGTGAAAGGGAGTTTTCCAATGTCATTATCAAAGGAAGTGTCTGGTCCACATCAGTTTAAAAACAAGAACATATAAAAAATATTTGAAATTGTATATCATCATAGTTAGATAGATAAATAAATAATATAATTATGTCTCCACTTAATCTAGGTAGCAATTTTTTAATTATGTTATCTGATATGGTAAAAAGGGACAAAAGATAAAAAATAAAATCGTCCGTTATATTTTAGACATTACCTCTTTGACGGTTTAAACTGGAAATTGACGTAGGCAATTTACATAAAATAATTAAATACCTGTTTAAACATCATTCATTCGTTATACGCCATTTTAATCAAACACTTTTTATGAAATGCACAAGTTTTTTTTACTAATTTAGTAAACTGGATAAACGTTGCTAATTTATTTAGACTTTATTGTATAAATAAAAAAAATACACAACATTGCACTTAGTTTTACTTTCATTTCTCGTTACCGGTGATACATCATTCTTTTTTTTTATAATTATACATATACGAACAATTTAATTATACATATAACGATATATGTATAATTAAATGTAGATAAAAATAGTTTACTATCAAGCATTAACAAGCAAGGGAAAGCTCTAAACCATGGAATTATTAGAACCATCCCTTACAAAATCAGTCCACAATACAAAACTTTCTATGAAAAGGAAACTGTTCACAAAAACTCCTAATGATCAGCATAATGAATATATACAGCTAAATATTCAAAATTGGATTTTATATTTGAATTTTAAAATTCCGGTTTGACATTCATTATTTTTTGTGGGCTACGTTTGCGTTATTTAAAATATCGTCTTAAAAGTAATCCTGGTCTTAGAAGAATACTGAAACCGGATAATCCTTTTTACAGTGGAAATGATACCGGCGCGTTTGCCGACCTATTTTAATTAAAGATTGGAAAAATAAACACGTAATTAATTTGCATCCCTAGAGAAAAAGTCTCGCCAGAAAAAAAAAACATCGTGTCATTAGTAGCAGCTACTAATTACACCTGTAATGTTTATCTTAATTGTTTTTATTTTCCAGATTTAATTATTTTCTTACACTGCTCTTCCATTTAATGCATTTGTTTATTTTACAAGTACATTGCTTTGGCTGCACGCGTAAGTTAATTAACGTTAATACAAACTTTAATTTCATGTGAGTAAACAGAAATTAATCCATTTTCTTTCAGAAAAAAATTCTAAAAAGTCGCATTTTGGTCTGTAAAAAAAGTTCAATTATCGAAGTACGGAACGAAAGTGCTTATTTCTTCCTAAGTTAATATTCCTTGGCCGATATTATTACTGCACTTTGATTAGCTCTTCTGGCTCGCTACCCACGTAAGAAAACATTGTTATATGTCTATTTAATATTAAGGTTTATTTTAACATCTTTAATAAATTTATAGCTGCTGGACTTTGCATTTCATCCTACTTCATGTATAATTTTTTAAAATTGTATTATACCCGAACTTAAACACCACCTTAACATTATTTTAAGTAGTTAATTAAGTCCCCAATCCGCATTGGGCTAGCGTGGGGACTATAGCCCGAGCCCTCACGCGCATGAGAGGAGGCTTGTGCCCAGCAGTGGGACGTATATAGGCTGAATTATTATATATATTATTACTATTATAGTAATTTCAATAATTTATTCAGGTAGATAAAGCAACGTACCATAAAAAACTATAATAACTTGGATTGAAGTTTGTATCGTTTTTCCGAAAAAAAAATTTTTTTTTTTTTTATAACGATAGGCAAGCGTTTGACCACGATCTCACCTGATGGTAAGTGATGATGCGGTCTACGGTGGAGCACGCTTACCTATGAGATACCTATTTGCCTTGAAGAGACCCAGATTGTACTCATGCGGAAACACCTTTCCTTTTGAAGAGACAATCCTCTAGCTGTTTAAAAAAAAAGAATACTAGTCAAGTTTTGTGAAGTAATCTTACAGAATATCCCTTACACCTCATGTCTAACATAACAAACACCTGCAAAACGTACAAAAATAAACCGCCGAGAGAATGACTTGCAGTAAAAATCAAAACGGGTGCATTGCACCCCAGAGAGTGTCACAAAGTTGCTCAGTTGAGTGCGTCCGTGGCGCCCATTATTGTGCTGTGAGAAAGTTGCTGCAATTTCATTTGTCCACTGCACTCTAGGGGGCTACGGAGGGTACACGAGCGTTTTAGAAAAAGTTTTGTGTTAGTATCATAATTATAATCAAATGCAAAGGTAATCCGCCACATGCTTCGGCAAAACCCAAATGTAATCCGCACAAGTATCGCCACAAACTTATTCAACCTTAACTAAAATAACCCATAAATTCCGCAGCATAAGATTCAAGTAATCCTTATAGTAATCAAATGAAATAAAATTAAATTTTTGTTACAAAGCAAAAATGTGGCATAATGCGGTATTAAAACTGTTTGACCATGAAATCTGAAATTGACCATGGGAAATCATCAGGATGGAGTCTATATGTGTAGGTACTATTTATTTAATAAATATGCATTTATGATTAATCGGTTTCGCAAATAAAAATGCCATTTTAACATATCAGTCGGTAATTAATCCGTTGGCTGTCGTTAAAATTTGAAATTGCTTTCGCCAATATGCGGGCATAATGATTGCTTTGTTTTACGTGATACTTATACCTAATTAATACGAGTATTATCAACGTACCTTTCAATTATACATATAAATTAATTCAGAGGTAATATTCGTTACGCGTCATGTTTTTGATCACCTTTGTGCGTAAATAAGAACCCATTTTAAACTGAAATATTCGATAACCAATATAATTACATCAACATTTAATTGTGCAGGGAAATTTTCTTGTAAAATTTTGACAGTAGTAATCAATTCGAAGATCATAATCGAATATAGTTTTTTTCCTTAATTAGCTTAATAAGATAAGGTAGAATTTTTAGTTTACACTTGTTCTATAGCATTGTATTCCGAAAAAATCTATAGGTATTAAACTAAAACTTCCTCGTATGACTTACGTATAGTACAAACTATATATTTAAAAAAATCTAAATACATTTTTTCGATTTTAATACACATTTCACGTTTCGTTTGCAAACAAACGACAAACTAGAAAATACGTTTCCAATATCTTGGGGAGATAAAAACGAATAGAGTCGATAAAGTAGAGTATCCACACTAGCCCACCCGACCCGTAGTGATAACGGCAATATTACATTTTACTGTGGAAAGCTACATTGTCGCCATTGTGGTGTGTCGTGGATGGGAGTTAAAGTGTTGCGTAGTGTTTGACTTGTATTTTTGTTGTTTAATTTTGAAACAGTGGTTGTTTAATTTTGAAACAATTGCAGTAGATTTGCGTCTGTAAAATTAACTTAAAATCAATGAGCATAATTTAGGCTCCGAAAAGATATTTAAGTAGGATTAAAGCTTAATCTTTTTCAGGTTTCCGTAGTAAAATAGGAACCCTTATAGTTGCACTAAGGTAAACACTAAAAATGTAGATGTAACTTTGGATTTATATTCCATCGAGAAAATTTAAAGCCTTTGTTTTTCGACTGGTATCATATCTCTTATCATATAGTCAAGATACATATATCCGAAAATCACGTTTGTTTGTTTCCGGGGCTAGCCACTGCCACGCTTCAAAGATCCCGTTATTTTTCGATGCAGGGCCTTAAAAGGCAAGGTAGTGTTTCGAAATTAAATTATATCGAGTCATTTTATGTGGGTTGTTTAACTATAGCTTGAAACTTCAACTAATGACAATATTACACTAATTATAAACTAATCTTTCGATGTAATTTGAAAATACTAATCTGCTTAAACAACATGGCCTGATATTAAAAATATAAAGTAGGTAAAAACCTTTTTCACCCACACCAATATCTTCCTAATATATCACACATGTTATAAAAGGAATCCGATATAACGAGGTAATTTGCGTAAGATTGGCGAAATCCAATTGCGGAATAGAATTACTTTTAAAATGGGATTCTGGATGATGTATGTGGCGCGGTTATTGCTGAACGTTGATAACAGATGGCGCGTTCCAATACCCGTCAGTTTCAGTCTATAATGCTCAACATCTCGTGAAAAAAAAATAAAAGTTTGCTTTGTGGAATAGCATTCCGACTTTAAAACCACTTTCATTTGATATTGATTTGAAATTACCCGCAGATCATCTTGCTCGCGCCATTATATAATGCGAGTTACAAGCCACCGAACGTGCACCTGACATTACATAGATATTTAAATGCTGCTATATGATTCTAATGTCATTCAAAGATCGGTTTGATGCCAGGTTCACGGTCGAATTGACCTGTCTAAATGGTATTAAGGCTTTACTGATATTTTAAATTATTTTTTAATTATTTTACTTGTGTTGTTTTTATAATTGAGTCTAAATTTCCTGCTCCAATTCTAAATGTTCACATCGTTTATAACCATCCAATAATGTCTTCTTTACTACAAAATAAATAGCTGACCATCAAGTCTTTCATAGCCGTAATGTATCAGTAACATACTTTCTTTAGAACCTCGTTCAAGTTATTTATAAGGCGTACACACAAAATGCACTTAACTTCCAAAGCGGGGTATTTTTGAAAATAGCTAATATCTATTAATAAACCTTCAAGAAAAGAGCGTATTTCCATTTCGCCGGCAGCGCACTTACAACCCCTGAGGGTGTTGTTGGTGTCCATAGGCAGCGGTAATCACTTACCATCAGGCGATTTGTCTGCTCCTTTGCCTCTTAAATCATAAAAAAAAAACTAGAAACACTTTATACTTTATTTAGTAACACTTACGCTACTGCAACGCTTATATAACATTAACCCTTTCTTTCCAAGTTACTCCAATACATTTATTTTTGGGACTGGGTTCCTAATCGTTTTACATTCATTTAGTGTTCTAATCGAGAATTTATTTAATTATTACATCAGCTGAATGACGTCTACTGCAAGATGAAACTTTATTTCAATGATCTGCTATTGCCAGTACAGTAATTACTAATATGTACAGAACCCGGCGATAAATATTGCACATCGATCTTTGGAAAGAGATTGCTAATTTCGGCTTCGTAGAGCGTTGTCATACACTACCTATGTGACGTACGTCAGTCGTGTGTAATAGATAGACGCGTGCGGGAATGAGCACTTTCCATGCGTATGTCGAAACTTTAAAAAGCCATATGTATTGTAAAACGTTTCGCAACCCGTGTCGATTTAAAACACTCCCTTCGGTCGTGTTTTAATTAATCAACACTCGTTGCGAATTTCCTATTTTCTGCACTTGTATCATAAATAACTATTAAAGTGCAGTATTTATTTGATATGTAACGATACTTAATAAATACGATGATCGATGAAACTTGTGATCGGAAATCGTCGTAATTTTTATCGCCGGGTAGTGTACTGCCCTTGGAGGCTAGATAAAATGATGATCGTTGATAGAAAACGCTAATCGGAACTTTAGTTAATAGGCTAATAGACATTTCATAGCACTGATATGATTCCAACTGTCACTGTCATTCCCATAAAGGTCAACCGGGATAAATGCGTCACTTGAGGTAAATGCATCTTTGAAAGATATCTTCTACACGAAACATTTTAGAACTATTGTAACCGAACTTTTAATATAGACAGCTATTATAGGTAATAATATGTTGTGTTTCGAAGATATCTTCAAAAGATGCCTTTACCACAAGTAACGCATTATCCCGGTTGACCTAACATTTTTTCTTTTCGCTTTGCGTTCGTTGATGTACGATTTTTATCTAGGCTAGCCTTATCAGAGGGTTTTCCTGACCCGATTTTCAGTCTTACTTGTTATTGGTCTTCGCAGGCTGTGATTTTTGGTATGTACGTGGTTGCCACTCATGTATCTTTGTACAATTCTACGGGCAAAGTTGTGTACTTAGCTACATTTTATAAAGCCCAGAATATCATGCATATTAAAATATGCGCGAAGCTCTGGTCTTCCTCAAGCGGCAAGTTTTGCTGGCATGTTTTTGAACAGTTTTCGTAGTAATTAACTAGGAACTTTATGTATGTAAATTTATACTTTTATGTTAATGATAGGTACCTACTCATTAGCATTTCATGAAGGAAGATACAGGAACCAAACTTAATTAAAAAATAGTCACATTGATGAAGATAAGTAAGTAAGTAAGTAAATATTCTTTATTGCACCACAAAGAAAACAAATTTAAAAACAGATTTACAATGTAAAGAAAGGTAGCAACAGGCGGTATTATCGCTGTAAGCGATCTCTTCCAGACAACTTTAGGGACACCGTTACATACTTACCGGGACATACTTATATGTCATTAACACCTTAACGTATGTCATAACAATATTTTGTTTATATTTGAACTTTAATAGCTGTCCATAGAGTTGTATATAACTGCCATATATGGTCGCATATGCGGTAAAGGGTTAATTTATACATGTTGATCAGAACATATTTATATAATTACGTTTCCGATGTAATTTGCGCTTGTTCAAATTCAAACAAGTCGATGTTTAAAACATTTGACATTTAAATTCAATTAAACTTTACAGGTATCCCTTTTCATCAAAATTTGGACTGTTCGTCTTTATTACGGGAACGTATTGTATGTTACATGTTCTGTTCCAAGAATTTCCATTGCAAATTTAATTGTAGAAACAATGCCCACTAACTATAATTCCTATTGATTGTAAAGGCGCGGACGAACGTTCTTAAAAGAACCAGACTATCGTGATCTCAAAGTCCGTAAAGCCATGCCCACAGTCTACCCTTTATCGTTCAACATTAACATGGCCATCTGCAACTCATTCAGCAGCGTAGATCAGGCATTTTCCTTTTTAGTGACCGAAGCATTAGCGAAGTTTTGGCTTGGGCAAACTGCTTTCGGATGTCCGGGTATTATCATCCACAGGTCGTAATTTTCGTTAAATTTGGTATGCAGGTTCAGCAGTTAAATCGATTTTTTTGTCGTTGCGTTTGTTTTGAGAAATGTTCATAATGGTGGAAATTGGCATTAGGAACATTAGCATCTATTGTACTTAAGAACATTGCGAGTACGCTGTGATAATGACTCAAAGAAGTAAGCTTAGGAACGTGAGGTTTACAGTTCACAGTCACTAGTAATATTTATCATAGCTTTCTGGCGCTCATTGGATTTTGTTTCATAAATTCTTTTAAAAACAACTACCTACATACATGCGAAACTAAGTACATTTACGTAAGTAATAGTTCAATGTCCTATTAGCTATGTGTGAAGTGGTGGTGGGAGAAATATAAGCCACGACAATGCACGATGTGGTAAAAATATGAACTTTAGATGGACCACATCTTCATAGTATTTGGCAGGTGCCAACTGTCAAATAGGCTACGAATATATAAATCCCACACCCACTAGGGCGGCACCACAGTCATGCACGGAGCGAATGTATATGAAATTGAAATGAATTGTTTTTATCAGCGTGTAATTCTCACTAAATAAGTAAGGTACCGTTACTGTAAAAAAAATATTTTATTGTAATTGTCGTTGTGATTTAAGATGGCTAAGACGCCTCGAGAATGTTTTTTTTGTGTTTTGCTCATTAATGCTGTGTAAAGTGCAATATTGATAGCTTTATTATGCAGTAAACTATCATGGAAGTGTGCAGCTAATGGAAAACTAATCTTGAAACGCGTTAAACCATATTTTAATCAACACCCGGCAATCCATCGTGGCTTTTAGTAAAGTCCAGCTATCTCTTTACTAAAAGCAACTACCAAACAACGTCATGCTCTACGAGCACACTTAAAAGTTACTACAGAACAACGGCACTTGACATTGGCAAAATTATCATACATTTGATCGAGACCATATTTTTTTAAAAGAAGGGTACTTACCACAGTTTACTACTCGCCGCGCTCGGTAGCCGAGTGAAATAGCAACTGACAGCACACATGTAGAAGACAAGTCAGTTCTAAAGTTGATGGACATACAGTTTGTGCCTTTAGGGCACAAAAGCTACAAATGGCAGGCTACTGTTCGTACCTGCGGGCGAATTGGATACGCGCCACAGCCTTTATATGCCTTTTAGATCCGTGATTGCAGGCATATACATGATTATGACTACTCAAAACTGACAGTAAGATTATATCTCTCATAATTATCACACATACTGGTTTTTGCTGTGGGAATGATTTCGTGTATTCATTCATTCTTATAAAATTACGGCTTTAGTCCAGTGGGACTATTTCGCCAGTATCAAGGTATTAGGACCTTTAAATGTGACTAAAATTGTACGGTCAGTACAAAGTATACGGTCATTTTATTAGCTCTTGTAAAGCGATAGCTGGACTTTACAAGTAGCACGTGGACTACCGGCCGTTGACTCCAAAATGATGGTTAAACGCGTTTCAAGATTAATTCTCCATTCATTGCACACTACCACATTGGTTGTCTGTATAATAAGCTATCGATATTACACTTCAAAACAATATTAATGAGCAAAAAAAAAGGAATCAATCACGAGGCTAACCATCAAGATGGCGCTCGAACCGGAAGACGATTTCGTATATTTATTTATAACTTTGTTCACTGTAAAATAATAAACAAAAACCGTGATGTATGATAATTATCGAACGGGCTTAAAAAAGTTGGGAAAATTACTGAAAAAAAAAAACACATTACATGATGTAAGTAATAAAAACCTTATTTTTTTACGTACAAGTTAATGTAGTCTACATTAGGTACAGAAAATATTAAATTAAAATACATGGCGTAATGTGAATGTAGTTGATAGCTTTTACGGTTTTATTTTACATATTTTAACTACATCGATAGCAAACAAGCTAACAAATCAATGTGCTAATGGACGCCCGAAATTCCAGGGGTTTCACGTGCGCATTGCTGAGGCTCTAAAAACCTGTTCACCCTTTCTGCAAAAACTAAATAGGCACTGCATTCTCTAGTGAATATCTTGGCAAAATAATCAGTCTATCTAAAAACACATTAGCAAATATAAAAATTAATAGGGTGACCATGTCTACCCGCTCAAGTCATATCCATTATGATTGCAGTCCTTTGTCCTGAGGCGCCGTTGATCATTTTGTCCCGGCGGTACCATTTCCACGGACGACGGTGTCCATAAATCCGAGGACAAGAGACTCGACTCTCAACTCAATCTCAATAACTTTCAAGTGAGGTCCCTACTCTCTCAAAGTTTACAGATATGAAATATTCAGCATTTTTTGTTTTGTTTTGTTTTGCGACCAGTTTTAAAGTTATTGTTGTGACCATTCTACTTTAAAAGAGGTATATACAATACCTTAGTAGACATAAAGTGTTGTTAATTATAATCATAAATTCCAAATCAGTTCTTTTTACTAAGTACTGCACAAAAATAATCTTTTTTAAAGTGATTTATTAGGTGGCATAACGCGCATAACAATAATTGTGTGTATATACAGGCTGTCCCACGACGTTGCCGCATGATCGAAACCCTCAAGCACTCTCATACTTATTCATGTAAACAATTTTTTTACATAGCCCGACAAAAAATCTGAAATGTGCAAATTCTTGGTCTTTTTTTTTATATCTATAATGCTACGCTATTTAGAAGGCATACATTCTTATGCTTGAGTACAGTATTACTTCTCCTCCATATGACAAAGTCGTGGGACGCCGTGTATATATATGTATACTTATACATATAGAAGTATTTAATATATCTGTTTCAACAATTAATAATCGTGTAATAAAGGTGTTAAACCTAAAAATCTATAATATAAGACTGTTAGGAAAACTTTAAGCATATTATATTCTGAGTTGTTCTTTCGTACACGTCTCATTATATTCAGACTGTTGCAACTTATATATCTTCGTCTACCGTTGTTTTATTTTATTTCATTATTCAAAGAAGATTCTAAAGCCATTCATTCTCGACTGAAAAGTACGGTAAGCAAGTGATGTAAAATAACCAGAACATTTATTAAGCACACAGCAAAAAGTGAGACAGGGTACACGGTAGGGTCGGAGTGTTAATAACTAAGAAAATCCAAGCGAAATGTACGGGTAAGTTGCGTCAATTTAAAATTTACATCCTCTGCCTGTCCTTTTGAAAAACAGGCGTGACGGCATGTCGAGTTTTTGTTCTAGTGAAGATTGAAAGCAAACCTTTTTTCATTTTAATATTACTTTCTTCTATATAGTCTGTTATTCACCCAGCCGCAAAATCGCATAGGCCACTTTATGAATGATCAATTGAGAAATTGAAATTTTGCAATGTGCTATGCTGTATACATGGTAGAAAACAATAATGGGCCCTGGAGGGAAAGTGCCTTAAAACCTTAAGTTAGCTCATTAAATTTGATGTTTTTTTTTTGTAAACATAACTGCATTCTAAAAATATTCTTGTCTAGTAAATATTCCATTTTATGGATATTTTGTACGACTAATGTTTCTTGGAGAAATTTTATCTTTAACATTAACTGTATCGACGTGTGGTATGAAATAGCTAGAGTTAATTTTTTGGAATTTTTAGTCGTTTCGATTCCCGAGCGAGACAAGCCAATTAAAATGAATAAATTGCAATTTTGTTTCTTTTTCAAAATAAATTATTCTTCCTGTAAGTAAAATGAACTAACATAAGGATTTAAGGCACTTTCCCTCCAGGGCCCATATTTTTTTCCACACGTAGTGCTGTATTTATCTATCTTCTTCATCCATTCAATAAAAGTTAGACAAGGAAACAGCATTTACCTGCGGTCCTTTTGTATTGGATTACCGTCATTCGAGCTTATCCTGGCCCTTTTCCGGAGGGCGGTACTTTTTAAAATGGAAAAGCAAAAACAATAGGACTAGACGGCATAATAAATGCAAACAAAGAAGTCGCGTGCCCGGAAAAAAATAGAAGCAACTCAATTTTTTACAAATTTTAGCCTAACCAACTAGACTCAAGCTTTAAATTGGCTCGTATTCGTATTGAAAATTATATTCTTCAGTATATAAACCGCGTTACTGCCTATTTACTGTCACATAAGTATTTCGTACCTTTGCAGACTCATGAGTATAAAGCTCATAAAAGTAATGGAGAATTTAAGCTTATGAAAAATGTGCTGACGCTATTTTTGTGTGGCTTGATGAATATTCACATAGCTTACTTCATTCAGACTTGGAATATGACCTAGTTGCTGCTTGAAACCTCAATGATGTGGCCAGTGTGTAAAAGTGATCTGAGTAATAAGAATGAGTGTTAGGTATGTTACACATTCTTTATATACCTGCATATGAGTATGTATAGAAATTTATATTTTATAAATTATATTGATTTAAACAGATTATAATTAATAATAACACCAAATAGCCAGGTATTACAGGTTTATCATTACAAGAATTTATTACTCTAGTTCTACAATAACAGCGCACAATAACCCGCAAATATAGCCCAGTTACATCAGGTCTGTCAATGACCGACCGTGAAAGAAATGCAAAATGCTTGCGTTTGTCCGGCTGGTCTCGTCTCCAGGTCGCATTTACCGACCGATTTTCGCGAAATTTTGTGTGCAAGATTTTTTTTGTCAATTGAGTTTTCTCAGGGCTCGCGAGGTATACAGCTCACAGAGTCACTAATAATACACTTACTTATTATGTTCATAATTTGCGGCAAAATAAGACCAAAACCGATGTTATGCATAATTCCTGCCTGATCTACATATCTGCCCTAGTAGCTAACTTCAGCTACAGAACCGACAGAAAAACCGTTACAATTCCCACTGTAGGGTGAAAAACGCATTTCAGTTTAGTACATACATCACCACGCAGCATTGTTCACGGCCCGGCGTTGACACCGTCCGTCAGTCGCACGGAGACCGCGGCTTCGAACGCTCCTCCCATGGAACGCCGCGGCTATTCAAACCGGTAACGGATTTTCAATTTGAAAACTAGTTGGGTAACGGATTTAGTGTAGAAAGTTGAAATTGTGAGGTTATTCAAAAAAGTTAAGTTTTGAATTTGGAGTTGATGGTGTTTGTAAATAAATAATAAATGTGTTCTTTAGTATATGTGGGTGTTAATATTAAACATTTGCCAAATTTTAAGAATATAGGTAATTTGCATACGTGGTGAATTTATTTAATTAAAGTAATAAATAATTCAAAATAAAGTTGGAATTAATGTGAATATAAATTTGAGTGAACATTTTTACATTTATAGATGAAAATATATTGTTTGAAAAACAAAAATATGCGTTAGTGTAACAGACAATCCTTACATATATCATAAACATAATGTTGTGTGCATTACATAATTAAGTGAAGTACAATGCTTAGTGGATAATCAAACAAATACGTTTCAATTACAACGTTGTTTCGCGAAGCTACAGTTGGTAAACAACCATCAAAGGTAAGCCTTCTCATTATTGTAGCACACGAGACGTTTTCTGTTTACTCTTGACGTTGGTTTAGTAGGGAAATTTACGGATCAGCGCAGGCTTTGACAAAGTAAATGATACTTAGTTTATTTATTTAGTAGGCCATATATTCGAAAAAACCAGCACGTTACGGACTATCTATTAAATTTCTTTGCTTTATCCGTCAGATATAATAGATAACCAGGTAGTTTCTTTAACTTGCTAGGCAACGTAGCACGATATTCAGACTAAAATAAAGATCTTTATTTTAAAAAATGTGTTTAATTTTTTTAAATCTCCACTCCTAACCGACTCAACAAGTTCCAAGTGTTCCAACCGCCATAAAGTCCTCATACCATTTTCGTGCAAACCAGACCGAGCATGATGTTTTATTTTTATTTTTGGATACCGCACATTTTTTAACTCTATAGTCGAAAGTCATAAGTCATAAGTATTTGCGAAAGATATATAGTAGTAAGGTAGTGGAATATTGGATAGTGGATTTGGTTTGAAAATAAACATTGTTGCACTTGTTAGATCTGTTTGTTTTAATGACATCAAATTTTGAAAGAAATTATAAATAGAAAATATTACACAGAATGTAAAGGTTTGCAAACTTTACAGCCTTTTGGACGGTGACTGGCAACAGTTACATAATCATTAGATTTTAGAATCAGATCTCGCTGTCAGATGGAACGGGTATGCGAGCGCGCATTCCAGAAGAGAAAATGTTTTTAAAAATATTAAAGAACGTTTAATTTGTGTTTATTTTAATCTACGATATCTTCCCAGTTAGGTTAGCTTCTCTGACTTTAATGCCCAAGGCACTATTCGAAGTTCGTATTCATTATTCTTCATAACCGATTTTACGCTTTACTACGCTATCGGATTATATAAGATTAATTTCATAAAATCGTTAAAATTTACCGCTTGTTTTAACTATATGCATAACAGGCTCTGTGCTCTTAATAATTCTTTGATATGATGCCCATCACGGTCGCTTACTACCACCACAACGCTCGCCTAGAATCTAAATAGTCACGCACTGTGCGGTCTCAGAGGAATTTCCTTCGCTTCCGCTGTGGAATGAAGACCCTGTTGAGGTTAACCCTCGATAATGACTATGGGCTTCTTCAACAAAGGAGGGGTTTCGAAAGGGTCGATAAATCATAATCATAAAATCATAATCATTTATTGGATCTAGCTTTACAATTTTAGGAAATCAAAACTATCTTACTTAATGAAACTAAAAGTGAGAAAATCGGTTACTGAATAATATGGTTTTTCAGCAAGGAACGATTACAACTTCTTTGCATACGTAGTGACCCTTTCCTCTGCTTTTAAGTAATTTGGGAGGTGATTATAATATTTTTCATTACACTTGCTCGAAAAAGATCTTATTTCATGCAGGTCTACTGAAGGACAAAGCCTATATTGTTCCCACGGGAGTTATGGATTGTGAAAAAAGCTATAACTCCCTTAGGAGTTAAAGTTTTTTTTTTTTATAATGTCACTTATTCATACAAAACAATTAGCATAAATGAGTTTTACTTTTATAACTTATTATTTTTGTTCATGTTTAGAATTATTTAATTTGATTAATTTAACAGCCGTTCAAAATATTTTGAAATAATTATCAATCGTGGCTGAATACCGAATATGTTTGTGCCTACGATGCCTAACCTAACAAGAAATTACAACATGGCGGACGAATGTTTGATATGTCACCGTATTTAAGAATTATTTCGCTTAAAATTTAGTTTTTTCTTCGCAAGTGTGATGAAAAACATTGTGTGTAACTCCGGGGGTAAGAATATTGCAAACTCGGGTCTTTAATTCCCTCGTATCCAAAATTTCGCTTACTCCCCTCGTTGCACAATGTACTATCATTGCTGCTTAATGAGGGGGGCTTTTGCGGTATATACGATAACTCGCATGTGACAACATTGGGGTTTTGCAGGTGCCCCAAAATGCAAAAACGGATAAATAGATTTGGCTGAGGCGTACCTTAGATAACCTTAGGAAATCTACGAGTGAAGAATATTTTAATCCAGAAATTAACTTCTAAGGGGCTGGAAGAAAATTAATAAAAAGAATTACTAACAGATGGTGGGAACCTGATGAGAGAATAACGAGTCTTACGCAGACAAAGTCGCGAGCAGTCGCGACTAGTAGACGAAATAAGGAACAACAAAGTAAGGTTTACTTAATGTACCTGCACGTAATGTTTACGTGGCTATAAAATACACTCTTATAGATAGATAGATAGAATACGTTTTATTGGTACACCTCAGTAAAAGATACAGCTTAAAGAAAAACATTTGATTAATTATAGAGGCAGACAACAGGCAGTCTTATCGCTAAAGAGCGATCTCTTCCAGAAAACCTTAGGGTAGAAGAGTAGGTTTAGCAAAAAACGTTATGAAGCCTACCCTTCCCTTGCCTAGTCTTGTGTAAATTTACCTAAGTGCTACTGCGTATTTCTAACCAAAATTTTCACAAAAAACAGATACCAAAAAAATCGACCAGGCACCTTATTGTAGGGACACAGACAACAGGTTAATCATTAGCAAATAAAAGCTACTTGACTAATGAATACTTAATGAAAAATAAAGCGTAGACTGGAACTTTCATTCAGTAAATAACTTAAAGCAAAGGTTGAGGGAACCTAATTGAGGGTTAATTTGCTAAGCTTCTACAAATACGATCCAACCGATGAATTTGAACCGTTATAGATACCTATTACTGACCTATTCGTAAATATACTTGGAAATGATTTCGATTGTACCTGTTAAACTCGCATATTTTCTGCAATTTAATTTTTGTAAAAAATACTCCATTTTCTTAAAATGCAATCAAAATATATGCAATGCCTTGTTATAAGTATGTAAGTAGCTGTAGTATGCGTTGGTAAGAGACCTTTTAATTTCCTGGAAATAGCTCTCATGAAACGGTTGATTTTTATATGTTGGGAACACACGGCCCGATTTAAACTTTAAAATACGTCAAAAAATTCTGGAAGATACGATAAGTGTCAGGAGTGACGTTTTTGCTTGAAAAAACGTCACTTTGACACTGACAGATCTAATCTATATCGTATCTTTAGCAAATGTTTGACGTATCAAGTTCGAATCGGGCCGCTAGCATAATTAACAAATATCAGCATCTATCTACGTATAGGTTAAGAGCTGAGTCCAACGGCCGACCGATCAGTAGATTACAGGACTTCTATAAGCGACCACGTTTGTTTGTCTTCCTGCCTCTTGACCTCCAAACCAACACATTGACAATTCTAGTAGCATCCCAAATTGACAGTTCTGTTCTTGATGCTTCTTTTTTTAAGTTCTACTTGAGTATTCTTAATTCCTAGATTAAAAATATGGAAAAAATTGCCTGTATTTCCTGCCGTTAGTGTTCTTTGTTTGCCCCGTTTTGTACCAAATTAACATGTTCCAAGCTTTAAAAAAGAATTTTCAATTTCGCCCCGTTTCATTAGTTTATTTTTGGCTTTCTATCAAATTTCAGTTTATTACGAAAAGTAACAATGGTTCTATAAAATTTTATGCGGAACACAAAAAAGGCTCTCTCGTAATAATCGTATATTTTGATAGCTCGCTTGCAAAAGCTTGTTGGTTAAATTAAGCTTCCGATCTGTGTGGGATTCAAATATCATATTTATTTCTATGGCTTGCCAACGTAATTCATAACTACGTTAATCAAATAATTCGATCAAGAACCAATGAAATTTGGTTTTATTTTGACGAGGTAATTGAGTTTAGTCAGCTGCTTATAAGGCAGTAATATTACGAAACATGAGTTTTTTTTTGTTTTGTGCTTCGCTACATTATCCATGTATTTGAATGCATGTACCTAATAACGCATGTTATTGTGAATAAAAGTGTTGTAATTAATTGAAATTTTAAATTTAACACCAATGACACAAAAATACATCGGCACCCTATAATAAATAAGATTTAAGTATGTATTAATTTACTTATCCAACCTTCGAAAATAGTATAATCACAGATCAACTAATATGTTATCCTAAGTGTATATTCCGTATCAGTCTCGTCGTGGATAAGTAAGTTTTTGTCACCTACTAAAAGTATGTACCATTTTACTGACTGCTGTTGTGTGGCGCTCTCACTAGGGGGTTTGTGTTTTCTAATACACCATTTCATTTCTGTATAATTCAGTTGTTGTTCTTATTCCCCAATTTCTGATCTATGTGATATAGCTCTATATTAATAACTTGTTTTCATCGCCTAAAAGTGGCCACGATTTGCCGTTTAGATGATGAAGCAAAGAATAAGCAAATTAAAACTATGCGACAAAAACTAAAACTTCGGGAATCTGTAGGACTACAAATTTAATATACTGAATTATACAGTAATAGATTGGTTTGTGTGAAAACACAATCACAATCCCCCTAATAAGGGCGCCATTGGACAGTCGGCGAAGTCTTAAAAAGATTACCATCATAACACGTAGCATAAATAACCCACATTGGCTCAATTTCCATTAATCTCGTTTAAATAAATGAAAGTTCTCAGAATGTGGGCCCCAAACACAACAATAGTTAACAAGGCCCTCACTGAACTCCCAACTTTGCTCAGTTTCGTAATCAGCGAAACCTTAAATTCCGTGATTAGGGTTGCGCCTAAGTTTGGTTCCGGTATCGGAGATACTTTTTACATTAACTAATTCTTCCAATTCTTGGTTTTATTCCTATAAAGCGTGCCAATAACTAATATATATCTAAGTTCTTTTTTTAAATTTAAATAATATTTTTTTATCAAACTTCGTAACATTCACAGACCTATAGTTCTTTCTTCTACATGCACATGTGAAAAAAACTCATACCAACTAATGCGAAATTTTACATTTCAATTAAATATGTGACGTGATGTGAATATGGCGTGATTATTAGCAGTTCACTAAAAAACAAGACGATCCAGTACACTAAATTATACTATCTTTCATACAACCAAGGCATGCCATACCTACAAAGGCGCAATATTGCACATTATCGACCGAATCAGACACAATTACGGTCCTGTAGTTACTCTGTTATAATGCTGCAACTACTAGGTATTTAGATGATTCCAAATAAGGAGGCATTATCCATTCACACGAAACGGGATAAAAAAACTGTATTTCAGTGACAGTTTGAGCTATTTTCACCTCCTTTATGCTACGTGCAGACGGGACCCTGTCTTTTACAAATTTCTAGACTAGCTAATATCTAGTATTTATTGGATGTGGTTAGCGGAAAGACACGTTAAAAATATAACGTGTAGCCATACATATAAATATATAATTGCCTAGCACTCAAAATAAAAGTTTAGCTTTTGAGAATAGGGTTAATCTGTAAGTATAAAATTGTTTCCAATCTCCAAATATTAATTTAGTACAAAATTAAGAGTTTCTAGATATACGGCGTGTCTGTATATGCACCTTACTTATGCGCATTACATGAAGCTTTAATAATTTTTAGTGGGAAATTCAGCCAAATTTTGCAAAATTGGGTTTCCAGCTAATTTGCGACGCGTCACTGGGTGATGGATGGAACTATTATATTGAATGTCTTCTTTATTGTCGACAGGTTATTAAATATTAAATCGCATCAATCTTCATGCATCGTTCCTTTCATGATATTATTCCGTGGGAAATTGAGGACCATGAACGGCATTCAAATTCTTAAATTAGACAAGTATGTTGAAAGCGTTAGAAACAATTTTTGCTTTTCACATAGCTTTTTCTGATAATTTGAGCTTAAAAATCATGAGATCATTTTACTTAACAAATAACGACATGTAAAAATAAACCTGTATAATTTAAATCATTTTTGGTTTCGATTTCAACTAACGATCTCGGTTTATTCCAGCACTACACAGCTCCCTTAAACTTTTTCAATTATAAAACGATGTGTCGTACTTTGATAGCACATTAAGTTAAAGGAGTAATCTACTCTTAACATCGTCTGAATCAGACAATTCATAATTCAAATGCCAAACTCAAAAATGTTAATTAAACTTTTCGACGTGGGCCAAGTTCGTTAATTGTGTTCAGTTAATATTTTAACGATCAATTCAAATTTTATTTTGTATTGGGCCCAATTAACTTTTTGTGAATATTAAAGTGTTGAAAGTGTTAATTACATTAACATGCTGAAAATACATCGTGAATTTACTCTGAAGCATTGTCATGTCGTTTAAATTATAATATGTAAATGAAACATAACACCACGCTCTGTGAACATTGTAACCAATCCCATTTACACAAAGGGCAAGTGTATCCTACAAAATATTCTTTGTAAACGCTATTTAAAATTCGGTTTTTCAGATTATTATGCAAAACTTCAACATTAATCGATGATGTATAAGTCAACTGTAAAAATAAGTTGTGCACACAGGTTACTTAAAAATATACAAATTAAGAGCATATTTTTGAGTAATTTGTGTGGACCCATATTTTAGCACTTTACTGTACCAAAAGTGTATGAAAAAGGTCGACTACTTTATAACTGAAGCTAAAGCCCGTGTTACTTACGTTGCTATATGCTATTTGATACTTTTAGGGTTTCAATTAAATAAAGAAATATCCTCAAATTTGTAAAAGTAATACACGTTTGTTGTCTTTTTCAGTGCGAGATTACACAGAAGAAAAAAAAAAACAGTTTTCCCGAGATTTTTTTATGCGATTTATTACCTTGTAAAGCACTAACTGATACCATATCAACTACGTATATTTCCTAAACATAACTCAAACTCAAAACCGGTTTACCGAGGGATGAAATTAATTAACATAAATCAGAACTAAATTTATTTGCAAAATCAACATAACACGTGATGCTGTCTTATCAGAATTGCTATCGGAAATCTAATATTTGTTTTCCATCGGTATCTACTAATTAAAGCCTTTGCCGATGTTAGGAGGCAATAAACCACAAAGTTGGAAATGGGCTTGGGAGCTGTATCGAGCGGGTGTAATTGCCATGTTAGTTGCATTCAACTGGTGCGAATATCGCAAGCGTATCTGACATTCTACGTATGCATTTGAAAATATAGACAACTAAGCTAATATCTACGGAAGATTTCATCATTTTTTAAGATTTTCCTTATCAACACCTTACCTAATTGTCATCGATATTGCCATCATTTGACGTTACAATTTTGTATTCCAATTTTAATTCCATATGTCAGTAATAGATCGGTGAATTAACTACGGCCATTTTTAGGGTTCCGTAGCCAAATGGCAAAAAACCGAACCCTTATGGATTCGTCATGTCTGTCTGTCTGTCCGTCCCTATGTCACAGCCACTTTTTCCGAAACTATAAGAACACTGTTGAAACTTAGTAAGTAGATGTATTCTGTGAACCGCATTAAGATTTTCGCACAAAAATAGAAAAAAAAAACAAAAATTTTGGGGGCTCCCCATACTTAGAACTGAAACTCATTTTTTTATCAAACCCATACGTGTGGGGTATAGGTCTTCAAAAAAGATGTTGAGGTTTCTCATATATTTGTGTGTCGTGTCACCCCCCCCCCACCCCTGTAACTTCTAAAATATGATATTTCTACAACAATAATGAGGCACACGTCGTTGAATGGGCGAACGACAACTCTATTTATTTACCTTTATCGAGCAAAGATATTGCGAATTATTTGCTTTCTTAATAGTCTTCATTAAACAATTATTGGAAACGGACAGCAATAGCACTTACGTAATAAGGGCAGGGTTGAAATCAGCTACGTAATTAAATCGCGCTCTGACCCCAATTGATTAAAATGTTAGAATTTCACTTAGCCGCAAGACATTGGTTTTGGAGAGCATTTGAACTGATTAATTGATCAGTCCTTATGAAGAATTAATGGCTTTTGTGAGGGCGTTGGTGGGAAATGAATTGAGGAATGCAAAGAGGACTTTCAGTGAGCGATGTTAACCTATTACGCGGTGCATTAGTACGATCAAGGAATATGATGCATACCTATGCATGTCTCTAGCGGCTTCCGTATCACTGATGTCAGTATGTTGTAGCCGATAACATGGATTTCCCGATATGTAGTGAAAATGCTAAGTAGAAGCAAAACAACCTGTCGTGATTAACGCTGAATAGATTTTAACAGAGAAGATAATCATTAATTCAGATAGTGAAACTTTAAGGGAAAACTTTCAATTCATACGCATTCCACCTGTTGGGATGTGATGTATTGCACTGTAAAAGTAGTACCCTATTTCCTACCGCGTATTTTTCTATGTAAAGTATACATCGCATGAAAGCAGACTAATTTTAGCCAAAAATTCCCTGATTTTCCTTTCATACGAATAGTTAGAATGTGCAATGTAAAAGCAGGCGCCACATGTTCATGCTATTTTTGAATTTTCCGCGCCTAGTGCCTGTTCGCAAAACTAATTTGCCATTCCGTTACTGAGGCCGCAACATGCATTCAACGCTAGCCCAAATAACCCAATATAGAAAGACACAGAATTGTGTATTTTAAATTTGTGAAATGACTTCATTAAAGCTTTTATTTACTTTCACCTGACCGTTGTCTGTTTGTAATCAAATCTTGCAAGTTAAATTTGATCCACTTCCCGGTTTCCGATTGAGCTGAAAATTTGCGTACATATGTAAGTCGGGTGACAATGCAATGTTATGGTACCATCGAGCTGATCTGCTGATGGAGACAAGAGGTGGACATAGGAACTCTGTTATAAAACAACGCAACCTAATTGTGTTTGGGGTTTTTTAGAATTTGCTCGATGAGTATTAGTTGCCTGTGGAAAGAAAAGTACAGTCAGCGATAAAAGCTTGTACCAAAAATGAAATTTTTGCCAAAAACTTATTAACTCATCCATTTGAATACTAATATTCCCGAGCAAACAATTGTCGAACCTATTCACGTAATATTTACAATTATGTTTGTCCATATGAAATTTACTACATTTTACCGACATTAAACATTCAAACACTTTGTTTAAAGTACTTTTAGCTTTTTTTAGCCAGAATGTTACGTACGTGTGATGGCTTGCTAGCTAGAACCCAACTGAGGGTACCCGCAGATCTTCCTGAAATCAATCTAATTTTAGAGCTAATGACAATTTGTTTCTGTTATAACTTAGTGAAAAACGCCTTTTTAGCTGTGATGCTGCCACTTTGTCACTTGGTTTAAACATACCTACTAACAGACATCAAAATTTTGAAGTAAACTCGCAATTCGTATCTGTAAATATATATAAAAAAAACTTTACTTATTCGTTGTTATGAATTTTTTCACCTAGGTGTAAAAATAAATAAGGTCTCTTGTGCAGAAAATACAAAAAAAAATGCAAAAAAAAATTTTTTTTTGCGTTTTCGGCCAAAACGCATATAACATTTTTTCCTTATTTCTCGACTTTAAGCAATAAACTATCAAATATATCAAACAACGACTACGAACTTTATTTATGCAAGCAAATTGTACTGTTCAATTTATTTAAGGATCTGTATAATCCTACAGTGCCTTCCTGAGAGATGCTTATCCCCAAGCTAATTTCCTCTTTTGGCGGCCTTGTCAGATAAATTTAATCATTCAATACTTAGACCGATTCATCGAAATTATATTATACTTACAGAATTGTTAGTTATCTAAGGGAAGACAGCTGAGTTACGCAAATCACTCCGAAAGATGGATTTGGTACAATCCGCCCTCAATCCTCAGTGACGTAGATTACAGGTACAAGCCAAAGTCATAAATCTGTTTTAATTTTGTCACCTAAATCCATTGAAATATGAAAACGGTAAAAGTGTGTATACATGTTTATAGTCCTTCGGTCCTAAATTCGGTTTCTGTATAGGCTATGATTCGAGATTTAAATAAATAATTGATAAATTGAATTGAATTCAGTTATCAAATAATAATAAAATCTTAGCACTTCTATCTCAGTCATTAAAAATTAAATAAAACACGACTCCGAATTACATTTTGTCAAACAATGTGCCAATTAGCGTCAGTGGTTACAGTTACAAGCTCATTAAATACGGCAATTAAACTTTATTTTCATTTCATGAAAGCATGTTATCATTATGTTTCCTATATAAAAGTTTTATCGTAAAATAGTTGCAATTTATTTATTGCCTTGTCACGTAATTTTTTTAACTCTATCTATTACCTCTATCTTTCTACACGATTATCTAATGTTATGGATAAAATAAAAATAAATTCATCCATAAAGTGGCCATGCAGTTTTATACACCCAGCCGCAAAGTCTAGTCTAGTATTATCTACCCTCCAGAAGCATCATCATTATGTGGCTTAAAACCAACTTAAACCAAAAGTTGCAAAGCTCCAAAATATGAAGCCCCGTTTTGCCGCATTTTAGTTTCGAAATTCCCGGCGCAATTTGTTCGAGCCCCATGCCGGGGGAATCCGCGAAATTACGCTAAAAACCTGAACATTCTGTGATAAAGATAAATTGTGGTAAGTGCTGAAACACCCGTGCAGGCGCATTCTACTTGGTATCTAGTTTATTATCTGTATAGGCCTTACCTATAGTGTGCCATGTTTGGTACGGCATGAAGAAGTTGTTCTTCCAAACACAATTATCTTCTTTGGAGAAATATCAGTTAAGGATTGAAAAGGGATTGAAGGCAGCGGTAAATTGTTGAATTGACCGCTGCCTTCAATCCTCAATTGCTATTGCTGGTAAGCAGATAAATTTAATTCTTTTAACAGTGTTTTCTCTGTTATTGCTTTTAACTTAGACGATGAAAGCACTATAATAGAATACATTTACGCTTAATATACAAATTAATTTTAAAAGTTTTAACGTTATCGCAATTTAACTTAAAACTAATATATACGTATTTATAAAATAAATAAATATTATAAGACATTACTACACAAATTGACTAAGTCCCACAGTAAGCTCAATAAGGCTTGTTGAGGGTACTTAGACAACGATATATATAATATATAAATCAATATAATAACTAATAATTATAATATATAAATAATTTAAATACATAGAAAACACCCATAATTCAGGAACAAATATCCATGCTCATCACAAGAATAAATGCCCTTACCAGGATTTGAACCCGGGACCATCAGCTTCGTAAGCAGGGTCACTATCCACTAGGCCAAACCGGTCGTCAAGCCACATTGAATGAAGTTGGTCACTTAGATGGGAGAGGAATCTAGGGGTTGGTAACTGGGATGTTTTGTCTAGCTTGTTTTCCCTCTAGGTTGGAAGGTCAAAGATGATGGACCAGACCGCTTTCACAAAAAACGAAACGCCATGTGATCTATTAACATGTATTTATATTTTTTATATCAATGTTGTTGCACCAAATGCAGACAAGAACTTATTAAGTATAGATATTTCAGTATTCGTTTCTTGCATGCAGAGGATGTCCCATTTATTATACATGCACATATTTGAAAGTATGATGTACTATGCGAATGTGGCGACCTACAAACAAGCAATATATGATGGAGAGTTCCCTGCGTCCAACTACGCGAACTGCAGAAGACGTCATAAAAGCTACCATCCTGGGGGTTACTGGAGGAGGAACTAAAATATTATTTAGCTATGATCCCTTCACACAATAAGAAGAAGTACTCGTTTTCAACACAGAAACAAAAGACCAGAAGACATTCCTAAAAAACCAGCAAACTAAATGAAGCAATTTGAAAATAAGCTTAATCACTCTCTGACCACGATTTGCAGAAAATTGCGACGGCAATAATCTTTTTAAAAAATCACGGGCCATAGTGGGCAGCGACAAGGGGAACGCCCAGTCCGCGTCCAGAGATGTTATTCCATTCCTTTACCGAGCACGGGCAAGTCGATGGTTCGGGAGAACCAGTATAGCACGCTCTATATTAGGAGAAGCTTCAGTAGGTCACGCTATAGCGGTACACTTAGAACTTGAACTGCCCGCATACGTCGAATGGGAATATACTCCGGAAAAACCTGTGAAATCACTTCGCGAAAAGCGGAGGTCCGCTTGAGCACTTCACGGTCATTAATACCTACTGATGCGAGGGAAAATTTTCCCAGATTTAGCTTTTTTGTGTAACCATGTACGAATTAAATTAAGTATGATGTGATGTGATTTTCTGGGCTCGTGATGATAATAATACATTCACAACAGTATCTACAGTATACCTTTTTGAAACGGTCGATTAATATTAGGTTTTTTTCAGATTTGAGAATGTTTATGTTATATTTTACTCAGAATCGCTCCTGAACAAGCAAGCTCTTTCGTTCCTGATAGGAGAAAACAAGTGTCCCAAGATTTTTTTTGTCCATTTCATAGACTTTGTATGCCGGTAATGGAATGGAAAGAACGAAAAATGTATGGAGTTTTAAAAAAATACTATGAAATGTCTCTGTTTCCAGTTTTTCATGGTCTGAATTTTTCGTTTACAATACAACTTTCACATTGTTTACAAAAATCCTAATATATTGTTGTACTGCAGGGTAAAAAAACGTCTATTTGCACTTATTCAGCGGATTTTGCATCGTAATGATACTTGATGAACTGTTTTCGTTGGCTTCGCTCCAAAAACCGGCTGGGTGCAGATGAAACCCCCATTTATTTGAATCTTGAAAGTATATTTCTGTTAATTTCTTTGGCTGTGAAAATATTCGGAAAATGTCAACCATCTTAAAAATACTTAATTAATGGCAGATAATTTCAAGCTTGAATGAAAATCCGCTCCGCCTGCTTTCGCTTTTTAACTTATATGTTTTTGTATATGCTAGATTTTTTTTTGGCCTGCGTAACATTCTGAAACTTAAATGAAAGCAGATTACGTTGTTTTGATACTACCACCGTTGTGGTATGACCGTTTTCACTATTTAAATATTGTTACAAACTTCAATTTATTGTCTTTTTCTCTTTTTATCTAGGTTTCCTGTATTATGTCATTTGAAAGGCACTAGGCACTCGTATAATATTGTTATCTACCTATGACATATAAATATCAATTTGTGACCGCGGCCGGCAAATCGTCCCAATTTGTTGCTTGCCATAAGGATGAGATTTGCTTGTATCTTTATACGAATATGCCAAGCGACAAAAAGGGACGTTTAAAAAAAATATTCCTGAGTCTAGTTACGTTACGCTGTAAAAACGCATGTTAAGTTGCAACGGTTCCCGAAAAGTAGCAAGCTATTTACAAGGTGTATAGATGTAACCAACACAGCCTTATTGAACACAAGTCTATGAATTCTAGATAAACATTCATTCAATCTATGCCCGGAGCATCACTCGAGTGTACTATCAGCCTTCCTGGGTCATTCTATATATTTTCCGTTAGGTTAGGCCCATTATATTTTGTGGACAAAAAATATTTACTAGTACGTCTGGTAAATATTCTTTTATAGTACATATGGTACTACTTTTCCGCACTAGTGCGTAAATTTGCACATTATGTATTAACTATTTCAATACATTTGCTCAAAATTGCCTTTTTTATTCCACCGATTTTTGGCTCATAATCCTAGATATTAAACGTGTTTTTTCAGTATATTATAACACTCGTGTTTTTTAATTATATTATCCGACTGAGTTAAGAAGGTGACTGATTGCTAATAATATGTATGGAAACGGAGCCTTCTTAAATAGGTTGAGTAGATTTTACAACGTGGACTGGCGGGAGCCGGCGCCCCACCCCGCCACCGGGCCCCGCCGGCCACCGGCGGCGGGTCGAGGGGCGGCAGGCAGTATGACATATGCAAGACTTTTACTAAGCCATTTACCAATTAAAATTTGATTGATATGAAAGTTTCTTTTTTCCTCGCAAGTGTGTTGAATAACGTCGTGTGAAACGCGTGTGCTATCGTCATTACACACATCGGCTTTCTTATTGCGCGCTCGCTTGCAGCTCGCGCGCACAATATCGCCTCGTGTGTGACATGACCACCTTTTAGCACACTTGTATAACAATGTACTATTATATAGTTCTCCGTCGATCGATTTTGATGACGGCGACCTCAGCAATCAAGGGATCTTTCCACTTATGAGCACTTATATAGTAGGATGTAGGTACATATATAACAAGCGAAAGGAAATACCTTCGCAGCGCTTCATAAGTGTTTTACTAAGATGGGAAGACTTCTTGATACTATTACTCAAAAACGGCGTAATCGGTCATGTAGTCTTTATTAAGCTTTTCATGATTTTGGTTCATGTTTTTTGGACCCCTGGTCTAGGTCTAGGGGTTCGAATCGTTCGTTTTAAAAGATTAATCTTATGACATCTCAAACCATAGAGTTGAAGCCGAAATAAATTATGCCCATTTTTCGTGTAGGGGAGGTACCCGAAAATGTTTTTAGGAAGTAATACGAATTATTATCTATGTTGAGTTGCCATTTTATCATTCGGCAAAATGAAATCATGCGAAAAAACGGTTGCTTAATGACATTCTGCAAAATATTTATATTTATAATGATTTAGAAAACCAGTCACCCGATTTATGAACATTTACGTACAGTAATTAGTAATTGTTAGTGATAGCCTTGTATATTTTTTTTTTTCAAAATATAGCGAGCGAGCTGAAAATATGTCCAACGATTTCCCTAGTAAGTAATACACCATTAACACTGGCCCCTTCAACTTGTTTTCACAGTGAAAAGGAGAGGGGACGGTCGCTTTTCCATACATACGTAGTCTCCATTTTCCTCTCTGTATGAGCATTACAGAAAGAATGTAAACACAATTTAATGTATATTGATTGATCATAGCTATGCATGCCCCTTCGTTTACTTTTTTCGATGATTGATTATAATTAAAGTTAGGAGCGAATAAAAATTCCATACAATTTTTTAAATGCTCCTAACTCATATAATAATTAAAAATGGATAATAAAATAGATATGGTTAATACATATCAAATTGTGTCTAACTATTTTCAATAAATTTAATATCCAAAGAGGAAAATGGGGATTACGTTTGTATGGTAAGGTGGTTTCGGGCCTTTTGTCCGGGTCTGCCTAAAACGTAGTCTGACTAATTCGCGTTATGCCTAGACCAACCGAGAAATAGTCGCACTGAGACTTAGGCCTAATGAGTTTTTGTCCAAATGCAAATCTGGCACAAGAAGACTTAGGAGGCCTCTTGCATTATTGTCCAAAAGCGAATCTGGTACAGAGAGACTTACACTTATGTATTAAGTTTGTATCCAAAAGCGAATCTAGTGTTACTTCTCCTATAATAGATTTTTTCTAATAATTTCTTTTCCAAAAACATTTCTCCTTAAACGTAACTAGACGGAGCCCCGCAAATGCGGGGCTCCTATTTCTGGGTAGTTTGCCCTCCGGGCATCTGAAGCTACCTAACGAACCTAACCTATCTAACTATTAACCTGACTAATTTTGTGACTTCCCTGAAAACATTACACTTTGGGGGGCGACAAGGAATTTCGCTACGCGGAACAAACGCGTTTAGGGCGTAGATCGAGCTACTCACTGGTAATTAGGCGTATCGCGAAATGGACAAACAGCTACTTAGGCTTACTGCGTTTGGGATATATTGCGAAATAGGTAATATAAGTAATAGGTCAATAGCGATTTAGACGAATAGCGAATTTCAAATGAAGTTTTGTCATAACGCGAATTAGTCAGACTACGTTTTAGGCAGACCCGGACAAAAGGGTTTCGGGCGGCCCTTCACTTACATCGTAATGTGCTTTCTCACTTAGGATGCGTTTTTGACGTGGGTCCCTTCAGTATATTCTTAAGCTGATTTTACTGAATTTGAGAAAAACATGAGAAATAGCTATAACGAAAAGTAGAATGACCCTCTTACAGAAGCCCTAACTCCGACTCTCAAACTTATACGCCCACTGTATTCCAACCACGCACAGTCCCTGAGCTCTATTCACGAGTTATTGACGGTTCTCTAGTTTATCGGGAATTCGGCGAAAGAAAAATTACTCTCATTTATTCTATTTGTTTTATGACAGGTGGATTGAAGGACACGCGGGGATTCGTTTTCCTTTTAGAAACTGGCTTTTTGAGTGGCATTGCTTGTTTATTATGCTTATTTTTTTGTACATGTGAGTACATGTACATGTAATGTATAAGCGTTAAGCGCTATCATATTGCGTAAGCGTAGCGAAAGTAAAATTGTCTTAGGCATTTCTGTGCTAATTCTTCAAGTTAGATGTGTTTTTATAAATATCTTATTTGTAGATGATATTAAAGCATCATATAATTTTTCGTTACAAAAATAACCTTACCTTTACGTTCTTAAGTTCTTATTTCAACTTACGAATCATCGATACTAACAATATATTTTTAATAAATGTGAAAGTTACGCTATCTATGTGTCGGTTCGTCACCTTTTTACAGCTAAAGGATGAAACTGATTTTCACTTAGCCGTACATTTTCATTAAAAGCACCCCCATATATTATATGACAATTTCACACAGATCAGTAAGTTCAGTAACGCTTGTATTGTGTTGTGGGTTGATTATATAATAACTACTTAGAAAACATCAACAACTCAGAATCAAATATTTGTTATAAACCCACAAATAAATGCCTTATAGGCACTAGGCTATAGGCTATAAAATATTGTAGGAAATTATTACACATATTGACTAAGTCCCATAGGAAGCTCTATAAGGCTTGTGTTGTAAGTACCTAGATAACGATATATATAAAAATAATTCCCTAGATTTTCCTCGAATTACAATATATCACGAGAAGCAAGAAATTCTCTGCACCACTCTGATTTTCTATCCTAGCTCACTTTCTAGGGAATTGCCCACCAACTGTGTCCAGCGGTGCGTTAAAAATGTATAGCTTTTTAAATTGATTACATTTTGTATGCGGCGCGTTTGTGCGATACCGCAAACCGACATATCACTGCAAGGTTCTTGCACAGTAGAACAAGTCCACAGTAGACGAACTGTACGCACTTCGTATACTCGGAAGAGTTCTTGATACTTGTACACTGGAGTGGAGCGTGTCAATCATTTTCTATTTTCCATAAAACGACGTCCACTATGAAACAAAGTCTCTATATTGATCCATCAACCATTTTTTGCGACTTATCACCATCATACCTGTAGCCAAAAGATTGCCGTACAGACACCTCCCACAACATCGTTTGTATCAGCATTATTTTCATCCCAAACTGGACTAATATCTTTGGACCGACTTTGTATACCTTATGTAAATAGAGATTGCAGGGGAAAAACGATGAGAAAGAAATACATTTATCTTTTTGGTTACTTTTGATAGTTACATTCAGGAAACAGTTAATTTTCACTCCTTCCTCAGTTTTTGGTACCTACATAACAGTAGCTATTCACAAGTATGACCCTATAAACACAAATAAAATGGAATATTTTTACCGTGGACTTTCTTCCCTTTCTAATTGTTTACCTTGCTAATTGCATTGTTAATTACGTGCGGTAGTGTTTCGCTTTATGTTGAAATTCAGTGACTTGCTTTAAATTAAATGCTATTTTCAGACCAGTAAATTAATAGTTATTTGTACTAGGGGGCAACTTTTCTCTTAGAAGTGGTATCTTGAACATTGCGAGGTTTTCAAGGTTAAACAAAATTTCTCCCGTGTGAAACACAAAACTTTTCACCACGACAATGCGAGGAAAATATTAATTGTAAAACATTATTATTTATCACAAATAAAATTGAAATAAACGTTATTAAATATTTATTTACGATTACTATTTTAGCCAACATGAGCAAACGACTCAATATTTTCATCAAATTTAGAGTAGTAAGTAGCCTTTACGAGCTGGTGTGGTGAAAAATTTTTTTTCATCGTTTCAATTCCCTTGAGTACCACAATTTTTCAATTTCTAGGTAAGCCATAAGTGTTTAATTTTCAATTTATTTTGTTGCAGGTATGGAACTACGTTACTAAGGAAGAAGATTATATTGTAAGCAAAATAAATCTAAAATATAAAAATTCGAGCAATATATAAAATGAACCATAGAGACTCACTGAGAGATAAATTTAAGGAAATTGACATCATGACAGTGCACTGTCAATACATTTATGAGAATATTCTGTATGTGCATAAAAATATTGCCGATTTTAAGAAAAATTGTGACATTCATAATATTAATACTAGAAATAAACATAAGTTCGCCGTGCCCTTCACTCGGCTCCATAAAATTAAAAAATCATTCATGGGTAATTGTGTGAGATTTTATAATAAACTTCCAAACCATATTACTGAGTTACCAATTAATAAATTTAAGAATCATGTAAAGCGTAAACTTATTTCTAAAGCTTATTATACCACACAAGACTACATGAATGATAAAACAACGTGGGATTAATTGTGATTCGAAATGATTAATTATTTATTATATTTGAATAATGATGATGAAATGGATATTCCAATGCATGTATTTCCTTTGTTGTTTTTATTATATTGGTTTGACATTTAGAATTTATTCTAGAAACAATCTAGACTAGTATTTTTTATACATTTTTTTTTTTTGTATGACTATATTTTGTGAAAGTTTTAGTATTAAATTTGATCTATGAATTATATTCATTAGTATTATATATGGAATAATATTTACAACATCAATAAATTGCTCTGATAATTAGATTAAGATAATTATATGTAATACTGTCTTACTATTCATAAGTGCTTGTTGCTAGGCCTACATGAATAAAGTTATAGCAGCCCGCGGCGCTATATCTGCCGACGATAGCTCAATGGAGAAGGCACCGGGCTGTCGCCACCACTCCTACTGCCAAAACCGTGACCACGGCCCTCTACGTCGCCGCGTGAAGAGGAGCGAATTCGATGCGCGAGGAGATAGCTAAATAAACTACTGTTTCGCACAAACTCACTTTTATTAAACGCGATACAAAGGTATAAAAATACTCCTACAATCCCTACTACGCGATTGAACCGCTTCTGGTTCTCTTCCGGTTGGTTTCTTCTTGAGGCTTCTGGTTGCTGGATCACTCGACGACTGACTACGATTTCACTCCGTTCCTTCCTCGCTTATATACGAATTTCGAAGAAAAGGAACACCCTTACGATAAGGAGATAAGACGCGTTTCGATTCGTTCTGAATCAAGCCCTCTGATTGGTCGGTTACTTGATTCGGCTTTGTTCGGGTTAAATCGTGTTATCTCGTTATCGTTTACATCACTATAATTCTCACAAATATCTAATTATTGACTTAAATATTGCATAACACGCTAACTCGGTTACTAGGTCAGTGAAACAAAACAATAACACCTGTCCGACTTGCTTACTTCACGAATACAAAGCCTATTGTTCGCCCGCGCTCGGAACAATAGCCCGTTTCTTGACGGTTTACGGTATGCTATTATCTAATAGCTAGGATTACGATAATATGACCTATATTAGGGTGTTAAGCAATTCACGCTCTACGATTATATGTAACATTCATTAGTCTAATTAAAGTAATTACTGCGATAATAACCTAAATATGTGCGTCTCATAGTACAACTGAGCGCAATCGAATTCTATACGGGAAATTGACTGACCAATCACGATCGAGATTTTCTGTCTCGCTGTTTTTTACCTTTCCTTGTCTTTATTTGCGTGTGATTGGCTATAATTATGAACCAATGAATAAGTTTTCTTTATTTTCTTATTCCTTCGTCCATCTCGCTCTTCGAATAAGGAATTGGGATTTAGGGTTTGCGTGACCTAAATATCGAATAATACCTGATATAACGAACGATTACATAATTCTTATGTCTAATAACAATCTAATTATATATTTGCCCTACCTAACGGATAAAATCTTTATTTCGAATACAGCCTTAATCGTATTTAAACTTAACTAATCTTAGCGTCATCTAAGGTTTTTCAGTCGCGTCGCTAACATTTTGTCCCCGCAGTCGAAGACTCCTGTTGCATGGGTTGCGACGCGATGACCGCCAGTCTGCAGCTCGGCCTGCGTAGCGTCCCGTGCCTCGTCCTGACGTCTGCGGAGCGGACCCGTCCATCGGGGCCTGGATAGACGACCTCGACGACTCCTTTGGGCCATACACTGCGAGGTCCATTGGGTTCTGCGATGATGACCACGTCTCCCGGCTGGATCTGTCGTCCTCCCTCGTCGGACGATTTACGTGGTGCTAACAGTGGGAAGTACTCTTTCGTCCAGCGCCGCCAGAAGTGATCTGCGAGCGCCTGTGCAACCTTCCACTGCTTCTTGTCGTTTTCTTCGTAGACTCCGATCATAGGTAGGTTTGCGTTGTGCAGTAGTAGAAAGTGTGCCGGTGTAAGACTTTCCTCGGATTGCGGGTCGACGTTAACGTGTGTGAGAGGTCTTCTATTAACGATATTCTCGATCTCTGCTAATAGTGTTTCGAAGACTTCTGTTCGCGGTGCTCTTGTATGGAATGTGTACGCCATTGCCGTCTTCACGGTACGCACCATGCGTTCCCAAGCTCCGCCTGCAGAGGGATTACCAGGCGGGATGAACTTCCATTCCATCCGATGATGTAGACCGTAAGCACGTAGCTGTGGTAGCCACTGCTTATATGCTTCTCGTAGCTCCGTTGATGCCGCCTTGAAGCATGTCGCGTTGTCGCTGTACATCGTGTGTGGCCATCCTCGTCGCGCAGCGAATCGTCGTAGGGCGAGTAGCGCGCTGTCCGTCGACAAACTATGCACGCTTTCCAGATGGATGGCTCTGGTGACTAGGCATGTGTATAAACAGACCCAGCGTTTTTCTCTTCGCCGGCCTATTGTCACGTACATGGGGCCTAGATAGTCTTGCGCGGTGTAGGTAAACGGTCGTTGATAAGCCTGTAGTCGCTCGGGGGGTAGGTCTCCGAAGGGCTGCGCTCGCGGTGAAGCTCGACGTAGCTTGCAAAGTGCGCAGTCTCTCGCTACAGCTTTCACTATCGGTCGTAGATGCAAAATCCAATAATCTTGACGTAACTGATTTATCACGGCTTCGTTGTGTATGTGCGCTGATCGTCTGTGGGCTCTCTGAATCAGCAATCGAGTGAATGAGTCTCTGCCGTCCAGTATTATCGGATGTAGTGACGTGTAGAGTACTGGAGCGTTGCCCAATCTCGTTTTCATACGTAGCACGCCGTCGTCGCATAACTCTGGTGCTAGCGTATATAACTTCGATTTCCTGTCGATTTCGCGTCCGATGTGCAGAGTACGTATTTCGTCTGGAAAGCTTCTCCGTTGACTATTCTGTATCCACATATGCTCTGCTCGCTTAATGTGTTGCACTTGTAGCTGTAGTCCCCTATTCTTGGATTTCAGCTTATCGATGAAAAGTAGCACGTATGCTGTAGAATTAATCAATCGATCGTAATTACTGAAGCGACGTATATTGGGTAATACGCTTGATGGCTCCATTTTCGATGTCGTAGTCGATAAAACGATTCCTGACTTGACTTTCAGCTTCCTTTCAGGAAGATCTTCGGTGCGGCTTACTGTAATATCTCGGCTCGGCCACTCCACCTCGGCTAGGTAGAGAAACTGCGGCCCTCTGTACCAATCATCCTGTATGTCGATCCTCCTTGTAGGCTTGCCTCGTGTAGCATGGTCTGCCGGATTAAGATCGGTCGGTACATATCTCCATGCTTGACGATTCGATTTCTCGGTGATCTCGGCTAATCGATGTGATACGAATGGCTTGTAGTTTCGTGCGTCGTCTTTGATCCATCCTAGTAGGACTCTTGAATCCGTCCAATAAATCACTTCGTCGATGTCGTATCGTTGCTCGTTGCAGATTGTTTCTGCTAACCGTACTCCGATGACTGCCGCCGTTAGCTCCAATTTCGGTACGGATAGCACCTTCAGTGGACAAACTCTGCTTTTGCCCGCTGCTAAACTTACTCGAACCTCTTGCTCTGAGTTTTCTATGCGCCAATATGCTGCAGCGCAATATGCTTCCGTTGACGCGTCGGTGAAAATATGCAGAGTATATTTCGTAGCAGCTCTCGGTGTCTCGTACTGTCGCGGTATGCGTAGCGTAGCCACATGTTTCAGTGCATTCAGCCACTGAAAAAAGTCTTCACCTTCTTGGTGCGGTAGCGGTGCGTCCCAATCCGTTCCTTTTGACCAAACTCGCTGAAATATTATCTTCGCGCTTATCACGAATTGAGCGATAAGTCCCATCGGGTCGTAGATTGACATTATCGCGCTGAGTAACTCTCGTTTCGTCGGTGATCGCTCGTGATTCTTTACTGCGTCCGGTACGCGCAGCATCTTCGTATTGTATCCTAGAGTATCGGTGCTAGGATCCCAAGTCATTCCTAGAACGGTCTGTTGCTTCTCGCCTAGATGCGTCGGTTCTTGTGCGTGAAGCTCTGGCTCGATGCTCGCTAACAGTCGCTCGCTGTTGCTCGCGTAGCCTCGTAGGTGAAAGTTTCCCTCGGCGTGAGAGTCTCGTACCTGCGATGACACTCTCAGTAGCTCATCTTCAGTCTTGTAGGACGCCACATAATCATCCATGTAATGATTATTGTGTATATCGTAGACCGCCTCTGGATACTTGTCCTCGTTGTCGGTTGCGTTACGATTGCGCACTGAATGCGCGAGAAACGGTGATGATACGTTTCCGAAACAAACTCTGTTTAGCTTGTAGACTTGCGGCTCCATGTCTCTTCTCGTACCTCGCCACAAGAATAGCTGGCTCTGCTGGTCTTCGGCTCGAATCTGGATTTGCAGAAACATCTCCTGTATATCTGCTACTACTGCGAAGCTCCATTCGCGAAACCTCAGTAGTATACCCAGCAGGCTTTTTAGCAGGTCTGGTCCCGCTAAAATATAGTCGTTCAGACTATTTCCTTGACTTTTCGCGGCACAATCGAATACGGCTCTTCCTTTGCCTTTATTCAAATTAAAAACACTAAAGTGCGGCAAAAACCAAGTCTTATCGGTTTGCGGTGGTTCCATAATACGCTCGGCATATCCTTTTTTCAGCAACTTCTGAATCTGGGCTTCGTAGTCCTCCGCGAAGTCCTTGTCGCGACGCATTCTCGCTTCCAAGCTATGTAATCTTGAACGCGCCATAGCGTAGCTCGGTGGTAACTTCACGTCGTCTGACGCCCATAGCTGGCCAACCTCGTAGCGATTTCCGACTTTTCTCACGGTTTTATTAAATATGTCGATGGCTCGTTGATCGCTCGGACTCACGTTCTCCTTTTGCGTTACGCCTAACGCCTCGATCGACCAATGTTTCTTCACTTGCTCGTTGAGATCTTCATCCCCCATACGGCAGTGTAACACGGTTTGCTCGTTCGTACGAATGATGCGTGGCATTCTACCGAAAAACGCCCAACCTAGTGGTGTTTTCATAGCGCACGGCTCGTTCTCGCCGCCCTGCCTGATTTCCGTCGGTGTAATCAAGTGACTATAATCACCTCCGATTAACATCTGTGGTACGCCTGTTCCGACGTAGCATTCGTCGCCTAAGTCCGCCAGATGTTTATATTTGAGTAGTTGCTCCTTATTGAGCGACTGTGACCTGATTCCTAGGCCATCTACGGTCTTGACGGTAATCTCGTGTTCGGTACCTCCTTTCGCCGGTCTCACGGTGGCCTTAACAGTCTGTGTTATCGACGTGTGCTTGAGATTCCTTATTCCTCGAATACATAACGGCTCGTCTTGACCCACTGCACCTATCTCATCAGCAACGTCTTGATCGATCATCGACAATGTCGATCCGTCGTCGATAAACGCGAAAATATGCGCTGTTCCTTGCGGGCCTGTTACCGTTACAGGCAACACTTTCAACAACACGTTGTAGTTCGGGGTCGATGACACGTAGACTCGTGGTTCGTTGTCCTCTCGTGGCGTAACTTGCGTAGATTGCGGCTCTTGTGCCGCCGTCGACTCGATCGATGCCGTAGTAACTCGCGCTACGGCCGCTCGTTGCGTAGCATGAGTCATCGCCATCGCGGTATTATCACGGAGCTCCTGCGTCGTCTCCGCGTGGAGCAGACGATGATGCACGTGCGGACAGCCTGCCACACCGCACCCTTTCGCCTTGCACTGTATTTTGAGGTGCTTCGCGTCCATGCACCTATAGCATATTCGGTTGAGTTTTGCCCACTCCCATCTTGCGCCTATGCTTTGTGCGGCTAGCTTGCGACATTCCGGCGTTGAATGATTGCCGCCGCAATACAGGCACGTCGACTTCGATGTACTGGCTTGACGCGTCGCATACGTCACCTTCTGTGCTGTGGCGTATCGACCTCCGGGTGTGGTAGCGGGAATCGGATAACGCGGCGCGGATGTATTCGTACGAGTGCCGGTCGCGCGCGCGTTCGGTGCTGCTGACGGTACCTGCGCACGTCTCGGGGCTGCGCGGGCATGACAAAACGCCATTTCTTGTTCACTTTCCTCCATCAGAAAGTCAGCAAGTTGCAGGATCTCGGGTTCGTCGGTATCACGATGATTGCGTGCGTAGTCGCACCACCTGCTTCGAATATGGGGCGATAACCGGTCCGTTACTTCGCGAATCAGCAACGGGTTGTCGGCGTAGTGTCTCCGATCTATATCCATAATAGTGGACACTATGTTCATAATTTTGATTGCGAAGCTGTTGAGATCGTTCGCTGTAGGTCCCAACGCTGGCAGCTTGCGCAAATCTTCGATTGCTCTGTCTAGCAATACTTCGCTCCGACCAAATTGCTTTTTCAGTATTCGAATAATCATATCTGGACGAGTTGCGGTCGATAGGACGTGTGACACACATGTCTTCGCGTCCCCGCGTAGCGCCATACGCAGTCTAGCGACGTTCTCGTAGTCGGTAAACTTATATCTTCTCGACGTCTCGGTGTACGTGTTGTAGAAACTTCGCCACTCACTCACATCTCCGTAGAAGTGAGGTAGTTCGAAGATATCCTTCGGTGCCGGTCGAGCCGCCATTTGCATCTTCTCGAATAACTGCAACATAGACTCCGCTACGGTTCCTTCTTGAGTGAGCTGTGTACGCTCCGTGTGCGGCGTACGGGGCTCGATCGGTGGCGATAACGATCGCCGACGGTCCTCGCGGCTCGGTGAGCGACGTCGAATATGCCTCTCTTCCCGCGTGGAGCGCCTTGGAGTCTCGTAATCCGGTGGGGGCTCGTTGGCTAACCTCTTCTTGGACTTGACGGGCTCGGTTAGCGTCTTGTCCTGCGATTCGTCCATCCATGTCAGGATGCGCTGGTGTTGCGGTCCGATTTCGCTCCTATCGGATGCCGCGTCGGATTCACTGGCTTCTGCACGAATTTGCAGCTTCTGGGCTTCCAGCCTCTTCTTCACTAACTCGGCTTCTAACTGCAGCTCCTTCTTCTGAATCTCCGCTAGCCGCTCGCTCGCCTCCAGCTCGGCTTGCGAGAGTCTGGCCTCGATGACGGTACTCGCTTGTGAGCACACGGACTGCGCACGGGTGTGCCTACCCGGAGTGCTCGCCTCCTTTGGAGTATCCTTCGGTCGTTGCGATGTGGTAACGTCTTTAACCACTGTCTTCGAATGACGTAACGGGATCGGTGTAGGTCTCGCAAGACGTCGCAGGCGTTGGTTCAGGTCCCTCCGCCATAGCAACATCGTATCTTGCGAGGGAGACCTCGGTGGCCTCTGGTAGACGTCGTCGATCGATAATGTAGCCGCTGCGCCTAACGGTTCCGCACTAGCAGCTCGATGGGTGACCGCTGCCGCGTCGGCCGACTCGCCAGGGGGGAGGGGAGGGCGCTCCGCGTCGGCGTCCTCAGTCCTCTCAGCGTGTTCGCGGGCAACCTCACGATGTTGGGCCGCCGCCGCGCCTTCTTCTAGGAAACGCTGCCTGTCTTCGTCGCTCTGTACCGACGTAGCCTTCTTGGTCCGAATTATCGGCATCTTGACGATGTCGCACGATGGGGTTCTTCACGCAGAGTAGAAGCTGATCTCGACGGTCTTGATGGGCTGACAGTTGATCCGGTGCTCGAAGGACCAGGAAAATATAGCAGCCCGCGGCGCTATATCTGCCGACGATAGCTCAATGGAGAAGGCACCGGGCTGTCGCCACCACTCCTACTGCCAAAACCGTGACCACGGCCCTCTACGTCGCCGCGTGAAGAGGAGCGAATTCGATGCGCGAGGAGATAGCTAAATAAACTACTGTTTCGCACAAACTCACTTTTATTAAACGCGATACAAAGGTATAAAAATACTCCTACAATCCCTACTACGCGATTGAACCGCTTCTGGTTCTCTTCCGGTTGGTTTCTTCTTGAGGCTTCTGGTTGCTGGATCACTCGACGACTGACTACGATTTCACTCCGTTCCTTCCTCGCTTATATACGAATTTCGAAGAAAAGGAACACCCTTACGATAAGGAGATAAGACGCGTTTCGATTCGTTCTGAATCAAGCCCTCTGATTGGTCGGTTACTTGATTCGGCTTTGTTCGGGTTAAATCGTGTTATCTCGTTATCGTTTACATCACTATAATTCTCACAAATATCTAATTATTGACTTAAATATTGCATAACACGCTAACTCGGTTACTAGGTCAGTGAAACAAAACAATAACACCTGTCCGACTTGCTTACTTCACGAATACAAAGCCTATTGTTCGCCCGCGCTCGGAACAATAGCCCGTTTCTTGACGGTTTACGGTATGCTATTATCTAATAGCTAGGATTACGATAATATGACCTATATTAGGGTGTTAAGCAATTCACGCTCTACGATTATATGTAACATTCATTAGTCTAATTAAAGTAATTACTGCGATAATAACCTAAATATGTGCGTCTCATAGTACAACTGAGCGCAATCGAATTCTATACGGGAAATTGACTGACCAATCACGATCGAGATTTTCTGTCTCGCTGTTTTTTACCTTTCCTTGTCTTTATTTGCGTGTGATTGGCTATAATTATGAACCAATGAATAAGTTTTCTTTATTTTCTTATTCCTTCGTCCATCTCGCTCTTCGAATAAGGAATTGGGATTTAGGGTTTGCGTGACCTAAATATCGAATAATACCTGATATAACGAACGATTACATAATTCTTATGTCTAATAACAATCTAATTATATATTTGCCCTACCTAACGGATAAAATCTTTATTTCGAATACAGCCTTAATCGTATTTAAACTTAACTAATCTTAGCGTCATCTAAGGTTTTTCAGTCGCGTCGCTAACAAAAGTATATTTTGAATTGAATTGAATTGAATTGAATGCTCGTGCATCGTGCACTACCGCCAACATACGCGGATATATACCAGTAATAAACATTATAAATGTAAATGATGTATACAGAATTGACAAACTGATTTATGATGTATGAGGAAAAAATAAGTGGGACGGACGTAGAGAGAATTGAAATAAAACATATCAGTCACAGAATAGCTTCAAAGCACCTGTAGTTCTATTTAACTTTTACTCTACGTGGGTGGGTGGGTCACCCATACATGTAACGAAATAAATAAATGCCTATGCCTGAACTTGACGCATCCTTAAAAAACACAGAAACAGATATTGATGTGAAATGAGGATAAACTCACGGAGCTTAACGCATATAGCGCTGCAATCTTTTAAAAACAAAATATCAATCATTAGTTATGCTAACTACACAGAATTTTATCATTTTAAGTTCCAGTTGGAGCCAGTACAATCTGAGGGTTTTTAAACTCATTGGTTCGAAAGATGGCGATGAAACGTCGTCTGCTGTAATATCCTCATTTGTGGTTTCGCCAAAAAAATGATACTGTGACTGAGATTTATTTAACGTGACGAATTGACGAGGGATGGCTATTGTTCGAATTTTGTTTGTCGGAGTGTGGCGATAAAACGAGTAATGTGGTTGATGGCTGAAGAAGTTTTGTGTATACTCTGTTATTGATTTGTTCATTTAGGTTTTCTGTCGACTGTCTATACTTATCGCGAAATATACGCATAATTGGGTACTTGACACATGTTGAATATTATAACAAAATTTAGCTAAATGGATAGAAAATGAGCCATTCATTATAAAAAAAGTAGAATTAAAAAATTTAGGTATTGAAATTATAAAAAACACAAAGCTTCATAAGCTCAAACAATTTTTTTTTAACTTTCGAATATAAAAAAGAATATTATACCATTGGATTCCTTAAATGTTATTGAAAAATGTGACGTCACATTACACTATCATTTTGTTAGAGGCGTAGTTCCAATCGTCGAGTGCGATCAGCAGACTTTAACTCTCATTTCTCACCTTTGTGTTGCTTAAATGCCATGAGTCCTATATAGACATTACTTACAAAAAACTGTCAAGTAGCCAATTGGTGAAATAGGCGCCTGAAAATTATTTAAAAACTAACATGTAGATGATCACTATTTTTATTGGTATTGCTCTTTTGGGAGTCAGTTATTAATTTGCTTGACAAGCCCATAATAATAAATCGATTGACTCTTCTCACTAAACTCGGATCAATAGTTCTGTGAGGCTCAAACGTAATGTGAGAACATACGAGAAACACTTACCTCTAAAATTAAAAAACCCATCCCGTGGTCGCAAAACGTCACGCTTTACGTATAGACCGCGGGCCAGGAGAATTATTTCGTCAGTCATCGCCTCCTGGCTGATACTTTGTCAAATGATAGTTTAGATGCTGTTTTAAATTTAAAATATTGTCAGCCGGTTGTATCGCGGTGGAAAGACCGTCAGTTGTAAAATGAACATGTAAAAAATATGCGCCTTACCACTTTATGTGCGGCAAAGTATGCGTAATGTGTAAATTGCGTAATCCGTTGATGGCTTTCCAGGCGTTAACGCCTGATGAAATGTTATATGCAAAGTTTCATGATTTTTTATTGCTATCATAAAAAGGTATAACGCTTATTTTATACATGTTCATGCGACCAGCTGATGTTCTGAACACCGATATATAACTGGCTGACAGTTTTTTTTTTATTAACAATAGCATCTGAACTATCATTTGACAAAGTATCAAACGGGAGGCGATGACAATTTTTTTTACGTGTTTCGGTGGCTGCTACCCACCCACCAACGGAGCGGCAGCTGAGGTCCACAAGGGTTCATCATACCTAGCCGTTAGCCACTACACAAGTTTTCGGCCGGGAGGCGATTGGTCATGGGAATCTGTTCCTGGCTCGCGGTCTAATAGAAACAACCTGATCCCAAATTAAGATTTAACAATTTGTTACGCTTTTGGACTGATTCTGGTACGTCCTTGACGATAGTCTTGGTGATTCAAAAGAGATTGTAAAATCCTACTTGAATAAATGTCTTTTTTACTTTACTTTAAAATTGGTGGTCATGTCACGCATTTTACTTAATTTCGCATGCTCTTCTAGAGAGATATTTAAGGTCGTATAAAAAAACAGAATAAGTGGTTAAATCTGAATCCGGCTTTCTGACTAGGTATTGAATGAATGAAAATCTTTATTTTCAGGCAATTATTGGGCCCCTAGATAAATACTTTGTAAACTAGCATGCGTATTATTATAAAATATATCTAAAAACTAAAAACACACAATTATGGCTGCAATGCAGTTCGCGACCCAGCCGGAACTTGACACTCTTCGGCAAAAACTCCTCGCTGGTGGCTAACGGCGCGGCGAGCGGGGCGGCCGGATCCGATCAAGAAGTACCTTACTAGACTTTAATTAACCTGTTTGGATGACAGCGGGTGCCTGCCGCACCGCTCGCCGCGCCGCCCGCCGCCACGCTTGCCGCACCGCGCGCCGCGTGGGTCCAGTCCTCCGCCTTAGTAAGATAGACATGTTTACACTACGGTTTCTGGGCTAAATTAATTAAATCTATTTTTGTTAATAAATCTTGCTACGCAAGCCTCAGCTCCTTTTTGTACATTCACTAACTAACTTGTAAACTAGTTACTTTGAAATTGACTTCCGCACATAGTGATCCATTTACATTTCTTTTGAGTGTACTTGCAGATAAAGAACAGCA
This sequence comes from Cydia pomonella, assembly GCF_033807575.1. NCBI lineage: Eukaryota > Metazoa > Arthropoda > Insecta > Lepidoptera > Tortricidae > Cydia > Cydia pomonella. Next base: position 13,219,322 of record NC_084718.1, on the reverse strand, counting down.
ATTAAACTATGTACGGTAACATAAAAAATGTTATTATGAGACATTTAGTTATTATTAAAAACCTTTTAAGTTCAAAAATTCTGTTTGTCTTTAATTTCTTTAAAGGCAAAGTTCTTTATCTCATTTCGCCGGCGGAGTAATTTCAAAACGAACAAAGTTTAGAAAGGGTTAATTTAGAAAAAACGTTTATTTTGAACGTAATAAATTTTTCATCATAAAAAAGTTAGAAAAAAGTCAAGTTGACGACTAATTAAACGGTGCGTCGTTATAATACAGAAAAGCAAAATGTCTATAACTTTGTTTCGCTCAATACAATTCCCTTGCTAGCGAGTTTGTCTAAGTATTTGAAATTTTTAAACGAAGAAATGTCATTTTACCACGAAAAAAATAGGTATAAAATGTTGTAAAAAAAAACAGTTAAGAAAAAACATAACTATAACATATTCTTCCTTTTTCCTGCGGAATCCAAATAAAAACTGTATTAAAAGTAAATCAACTTCCTTCAATAAAAAAATCCGTTTATTAGATTGAAACAAATTTATTTTAGACGTTCTCGACTTTCATCTCAGCTGAGACGTCTTTTTCCGTCAATTTACTTGAAATGAGGAGGCCATGTCAATTTGAATCTTTATAATAATGACCCTCAAATTTTGGGGTTTGTTATATGGCATCTGTTTTGTAGCGAAATTCGCGAATTAATTTTTTGTGAAATTTCTTTTTTCTAATTCAGCAGTAGAATAACGGATTTGCTGATTTGTTTCTATTTTTTTTTTACAGTATTGTTCTATGTATATTGTAAATAAAAGGGGCCTTATGCGCGGAAACTTGTTATATTAAATGTATCCTTTCTTACTTAAAATTGTATATTTAAATAAATAAAATTAATATTGAATAAAACTGCATCAAAATTATATAACTCTAAGTCTATCTCAGCGCACACAAGTTTGTGACCGGAGAGCTGGCGGCTTCCTCGCACAACGTATCAATCAGTATTGCAATACGACGAGGAAATGCCGCCAGCATCCTTGGTACAATGCTTCAACGGCCTATTTTAAATTTAAGTTAGTAATTAAATATATTTAAATAAATATTATATATTTCTATTACACAACGTGACTTAAGTCCCAGAGTAAGCTCAATCACGCTTGTGTTGTGGGTACTTAAATATATAATATATAAATAATTATAAATACTTAACTAAAAAGAAAACACCCATGACTCAAGAACAAATATCTATGCTCATCACACCAAATGGTAAATGCCCTTACCAGGATTTGAACCCGGGACCACCGGCTTTATAGGCAGGATCACTACCCACTAGGCCAGACAGGTGGTCATAATTAATAGTAAATACCTCTATATATCTATTATGTAAATAAAGGCAGTTTTTCTTATATGATAACTCTAAATAATATTAGACAAAACTAAAGAGATACCTAACATTATTATCCTAGTTAGAAATAGAATACTCCGTCTAAGAAGGTTCGCATGCGGCATAGAACGATAATTCCTGGCCGCGTTATCTCTCTGTGTCAGAGTGATACTCGTACCTACACTAAAAGAGGTAAGCGCCAACTATACGTTCTCCTGGGAATTCACTAAAATCATGTAGACATGGCCATTATTAAGGCTTGAAAGTCTTTATAGGTATTTTATGAAAGCCTATAACCTTTATAACGCAACGGCTTACGTGAGCGAATAACTCGCGAACGCGAAGCGGCGCAGCACGGTGCGAGTGAATCAATCCTTTGACACCCATGGACGTGTTCCTACGTGGACGTTTCGTTGCGAACGCTAATACCGTAAGCCGCTGCGTAAGCCTTCATTCGTATATTTTAAATTTTTTTCAAGTTGCTGTTTGAAAACAATTGCTATAACGCTACTGATTCTTATCTTATAGGTAGGAAGGCCTACAAAATAAAATTATGTTGCAACTGAAATGTTATTCAACCCTCTAACTTGAAACATTTAAACCAATATTTTACAACCGAACTGATTGTACGACGTGATCAATTTGTAACTTTTCCCACCTTTACCTTTTCGGCAAAAACGCCAAAGAAATTAAGGGTCATATTACTCTTCGTAAAGTTTCATCGTAAATCTTGGCAAGTTTCAGTTATGGAAACATTCTGAGACCTGCGTAAGTCAGGGAGCGTATTGAGAAACAGATATTGATATCAGTGTCACATTTTACACTCGTAAGTAGGCGATTCGAATGTCATAAAATTGGTATGAAACGATTATGGAACGGATGATCTATTGCTGATAGTTCGTTAACCGTTAATCGTATCAACACCAAATTTAAAATTTTAAAAACCTGCTACATCTCAAAATTACTCATTTTATGCCATATATCATTTTGGAAGAGGTGATTATGTTCAAACTGCTAGATTGATTCAATCATCAAAAATTGCTAAGAATACTCGGTTTCAAGTAATAAAACCGCATCGAAATCCGTCCATCCGCTAGAGAGTTACGATGCCACAGACAGACAGACATTGGCTTTAAACATATTTTAACACCCCTCTTTTTGCGTCGGGCCTCGAGTTTAGTAAGTGTGCGAGCGGTATGTAATGATTTTTTAGTGCAATTATTATAAGGACTGTTTCTTGCCTACTCAGACGCACTGTTTACTCTGTTTACTCTGTTTCAGACGCTGACGAGTTTAAGGTATATCTATTTAATATTTCGAAAAACTATTAACTTCATACTCGTTATACTGGTTAAATTAATATATATATATTTTTAATAATATGTAACGTTTCTGAATACAGCCCAGGGTAATAAACTTGTGAAGTCAGTGACCAGACAAGGGACTCGTTAATGTCGCAAAAGACAATAAATCATTTGCGATATCGTTAGAAAATTAAAACGACTAACAAATATTGTTGGAATTATAATATTTGCGTTTGTACTTATAAAATTCTTAAAATTATTTTCGTAATTACTTTGAAATCGGATTTTGCCTGACTAATATTATTTCGGCTATATATAAATACATATCAAGGATTATATGAGATATCAATTAACTTAAGTATTCGACTTTTCTATTTTGAGCAAAGATAAGATTGTTATGTTGTTGGTTGTGTTGTTGTAGTTGATAGATTGTAATAGAGAAGTAAAGTCTAAGAAAAAAACTTGCCTCTGAGTTTGACATCCAAAACAGATGGCGCTGTACTGCGCCATATGTTTTGTGGTCACTGAATTGTCAAACGTCAACTTTTGACAGTCAGAGTTACCGCAAAATGTATGGAGCCGTACAGCGCCAGCTCGTTTACCTAGCAAATTCGAAGCACGAAACGGTCTTAGATTTTACACATCTTACTTGATTGATAAACCTTAAGTTCTTTCCCGGATCTCAAACTATCTCCACATGTAATTTTATCTAAATCGGTTCAGCGGTTTAAGCGTAACAGACAAGCAAAAAGACAAAACATAAACTTTCGCTTTATAATATAAGTAGGGATACACTCGTTCAATATCATTGGAAACGGCTCTAACGATTTCCATGAAATTTGCTATATGCGGGTTTTCGGGGCCGAAAAATCGATCTAAAATTGTGGGAGAACGTGCATTTTTGAGTTTTTATGTTTTCCGAGCAAAGCGCGATCTCCCAGATATTAGTCATAATATTGCAAATTGTATACAATCTATTCATCATGTTAATGATTAAAACCAATCTCAAATCTGCACTTAGACTCAATAAGCAAATCATATGTATTTGCTTTTCTGTTTTCCTCATTAGGCGACACTTAATGATATACAATTTCTGCTCAAAGAGATTTTCTCTTGCAGTGTTAAATCGTAAGCCTCTTATATCTTCGGAGCACGTGGCTGTATACTCGTAGGTACTCGTAGTTTGTAGCGGCTTTATTAATGGAGGTGAAGTAATAATACGCCGAATCAATTTCCGTTTAGGAAATCGTTCCGACTTCCCTTTGATAAACTTAGCACGTCGGCGGCTTTAAGTCTGAATTTAAATTCAAGTTCTTTAGTGAAGTACTGGTAATTCATATCAACATTTTCTTGGTTTTAAAGGAAGACTTAATAACTACATCCAGTGCTTTTAAATGAAAATAACCGCATCCAACAGTTTACTCGTTTAAGATTTACGGTTTCACAGGCAGACGTATATAAATAGCGGTGAAACTTGAAACACCCCCCTTTCTTTCGGGGGTTAAAAAATGAAAACAACTTACGCTACGCTATGATTTTTTTTTTCAAGTCCGCAATTTTTTTCTAATAGTGTAAGACTGTTAGGGACATCATTTTTTGGGAGCCTTAAGCTAATTCGAGCTAATTAGTTATTTCATCTGTTTCCGATATGATACTGATCTGTCACTTGCAAAAGTGACGTTTTTGGTTGAAGAAACGTCACTTTTGACACTGACAGAGCCGTATCATATCAGAAACGGATCGTATAACTAAAACTCGAATTTGCCTGTAAAGCGAGGCTTATACGTAGACAGACCGCATGCAATTTACATTACATTGCCTACTACTTAAGCTTAAGGCTCTTGATCGGATTTTGAAGCATTGCTGATTGTTTTAGCTATTCTCGAATATTTCATTCCAATAGCCGATGTTAGATTTTTTTTTGTTTTTTTTTTTTGTTGTAATGAAGGATGCAAGTAATTTTATAGAAGTGTGAAACGTCGAAACGTTGGAAACGCGTTCCATGTCGCTATGCAAATACCTTAAATCTTTTGAGCTGCTTGAATGCTAATTGGCGTTTTCCCAATGTTGCAAAATTTGTGGAGATTATGTTTTTTTATATGGGTTTTCGTAAATGCATACCTATCGGATTTATTTTAACACTTTTATAAAAAATATAGGATCTTACTTTTTTTTAATGATACAGTAGGCAGACGGATCACCTGATGGTAAGCGATTACCGCCGCCCATGGACACCTGCAACACCAGAGGGGTTTTAAGTGCGTTGCCGGCCTTTAAGATGGGAGTACGCTCTTTTCTTGAAGGCTTGACTTCATAGCTATAGTCAATATTAGAAATAAATACCACCATGGGAAGTGCAGTATATTTAGCCATACACAATATTATCGACACAACTTTCCTATAAATAAGGTGTTTATAATATTAAAATGATATATCGTCGGCGAGGGAATGCGTGCCTGCTGAGGACGATAAAATTGCAGGGTTAAATTCAGAAAGCAAATACGATATTTAGTGTAACAGCGCGGCTAGCGTGGGCGATGACTCGCGAATGCAACGCGGTGCGGCGCGGCGCGGCGGCCCAACGGCATTCGGAGATCGCCCACGTAGGACACTTCCATAGGTGTCAAAGGATTGAATTCACCCGCGCCGCTTCGCGTTCGCGAGTTATTCGCTCAGGTAAGACACTGCCTAAATGCATATTAGCAAAAACTTTATTCACGCTACCCATCAGGGTAACGTGTAAAAAGTACTTAATTATTGAAGCAATTTCAGACCCTTGCTTTTAACTGACATTGATTGAAATTTTAGGTGTATCAAAGGTTATGAGATTATGAAACTTAATTATTTATTGATCAAATTATTTTAATTCGTAGCGTTAATAATATCTTACTCCTCACGTTATCCCGGCATTTTGCCACGACTCATGGGAGCCTGAGGTCCGCTTGATAACTAATCTCAAGATTTGGCGTAGGCACTAGTTTTTACGAAAGTGACTGCCATCTGAACTTCCAACCCAGAGGGTAAACTAGGCCTTATTGGGATTAGTCCGGTTTCCTTACGATGTTTTCCTTTACCGAAAAGTGACTGGTAAATATCAAATGATATTTCGTACATAAGTTCCTAAAAACTCAGAGGTACGAACCGGGGTTTGAACCCGCGACCTCCTGATTGCAAGTCGCACGCTCTTACCGCTAGGCCACCAGCGCTTCTTAAGCGTTAATAATATATATCATGTCCATTACAAAATTAACAGTGATAATACTATTTCACATTTCAACTGAATACTTGTTATCAGTTACTTAATATGTTTATTAAGTAAATGATAACAAAAAAAATTAGGGTTTTGAGGTTTTTCTCTTTCTTGACCTCTGAACATCTGATAAAATGAAATGTTATTGACATTTCTAATAAGTGTTTACCGAATGGCGGCAAGACAGATTGCCTCACAATTTGCTGTTGCCATTTATCTATTGGAAATCTTCACTGGTCAAGCTATTTTTCCGCCAGTGATGGATTTCAACGTCGCTGCCCGATAGCTTCCAGGCTTCTTGCGCATTAGTAAGTGACCCTATTTTCTAAATTATTGGTGATGTATCTTTAAAAAGAACTCTGCTATTTATTAGTAAATTGTGTAACAAGGAAGCGAAATGACATATTTACGGCGAGCGCGTACATTGAATCTTGAATGAAGCGAAGGGTTCTACCGAATCTTGAATACCGAGCATAGTCAGGGATTCTAAAATATAATCCTGAGCGTAGTGAGGGGTTTAAGTGTCAACGCTCAAGATGGAAATAATTTTGCTACCATGTGACGATATGATAATGCATTATTCAAGCTAAAGAAAAGTATGCAAAAAAATAGTAAAATCGTGTCCTTAAAAGCAGTAAATTATCACTTTTATCCCTCCTAGCAGGGTAAAATTTGTTTCGAATGGGTAATGTGAAAAGGTACTTTTATTCTTTTGTTCGTCTGCTTAATGGAAAAAAGATAAAGTTGGCAATCGCAAAATGCATCTTTACCCATTTAGATCGCACATACGAGTACCAGTTGTAAATTTGTTGACTGTAGGTCCTACCCTGAGTTGGGTTAAGTTATATTAAAATTTACGCATAAAAATACTTAAATTAAAAATGTTATCTGACCAATATGCGCCGTTAGGTGCCTAGGAGTCTGCCAAGAGACAATGCATATTTTTCGTGCCACCTTAGGTTTAAAGGAAACAATGAAACAAAAAAGTATTTAGTCGAATCCGCATACCGTCACAAATAACTGACTACTTTGCTCGACCCTTCTCAGTAACGGGCCATACAAAATACTTTTGCGCCATTCGTTGCAAAATAAGCGTCCAAAATAGGTCGTGAAAACGTTGGAAATTACCAGGCCTATCATAAAATTGCAATAATCATAGCTTAAGGCCCGCTGTTGTCCGCTAGGCATGTTTGAGTTCGGTCGCAGCTGGGTGCGGGAAGCTCCACATACGTGCCTGGGTACGTGACACAGAATATTTTATTTAAAGGACAATTGGCAATATTTGAGGCAGTTTTCGTAAGCAGTGGGGAGCAATTATGGTCGCTTTCAGGGTTTTATGTAGTTGAGCTGTATTAACTATTTATACACTTTTGTTAGAACCCTTATTGACTGTCTCTATGCAGTACGTCACTTTTGACTTTTTTGCAATATAACTTTTAGGTACAATACCCTAAACATTATTTTATTTTGTGTTATACGACATAATAAGTGTTTTTGTTCCATTTTCAATAAATAGAATGGGTACTGAAATACTTTACTACCTACATAATTCGGGTATTCCGTGAGCTTATTGTCCGCCGCTTAAAAGTAAATTTTGACAAATTTCAATATGGTGTCAGAAAGTGTAAGGAGAGAAAAACGTCGCTATTTAGAAGGTAAAATTTCTCGTTAACATATTGTTTATTTTCTTAACACACATTTCTAAATCTGTGAGCTTATCCGAAACAAGGAAATACGCTTTTTATCTGAGTAGGCAGAAAAAGTAATGTCAGGGCAACGAACCCACCACGCTCCGGCTTTTGAGTCGTGGCCTAATTTTATGGACCAGGATAAAGGTCCAGTAAGTACGCGTCATGCGTTTATTACAAAAATAATATTAATGTGTGAAGCTTTGCATGTATAGTGGATGCCCAAATTAAAACAAAACATGATACCTACCTATAAAAGGCTTCATTATCCAAATATTTTTTGGTGATAAAATATTTTACGGTCTTTGGTGTTTGACGTTTGAGGCATATTTCTGAATGAAATTGACTAATTGCGTCGCGTAAATCCGTTTGTCATAACGCGTAGTTCCAGATTAGATCAACGGGTTAACCATCAGCAATTTTCAAATTCAGTACAGGTAAACAAACAAATTTGTTGCTACAAGTACAGTATTCCCAGTGCAATATCTAGTTTGACCTTAACTTGTGAGACCTTTTTCATAGGCATTCGCTCGAAGGCCGGTCCCAAGGGTGTTGTCAGCGACGTAAGTGATGATTTTGTTTACAAAAACGAGATCCATAATAAGATAGATGGCGGCGGATAGTTGACGAATAAATTGGATTGCTAGAGCAAATATTGCCTCAAAACAATTGAATGCTGCAGGCGGGAATATTTTTATTTCTGTGTTATTTGAAGGTTTTATACTAACGGATTTATCGTAGATTTGACGGTGTGGTGGACAGTTGTTACTATAATTTTTATTGTTCATGTTTGGCAATCTGTGGAGATAAGTTCAACCTGTATTGAAAAATGGTTTGGTATCTATTGTGATTGACTAGTATTTGGGTTTGAAAATTAAAACTTAAAAATAAAATAAAACGGATAGAATTCCTATCACATATGATTTTTACCTTTTTGTATACGTGCTTAATATCTTATTAGATATCTTTTGAACACTAGGTATAAATGTTCGCGATGTAGTAGCTGGCCATGCACATGACAATACGTCAACATTGTGCCTTTAGACATGCAATTGTCAGGGCCAATTTAAAATTTTACACACGTATGAAATTCCATAAAATCACCATTTAAGCCGCCTCGCGCTAAATTGCTACACCCATGATAATAGGTACTTGAACAAGTACGCAAATTTACCCATACACACTTTCCCATGTTCAACAGTTTCCTAAGCAAAGGTCTTAAGCCCTATGGGTCGGGCGTATATTGATCGTGCTCTGACAGGATAAACGATTTTATTTAGATACTTGGGACGTCTTCCATTAACGATGTCGGGTGATGTCGGTTGCTTTTAACGGTCCACTAAGCCATGTTTCTTGTCAATAAAAAAATGTCAAGTAGAGTTGGGATACGGAACTCTTATTTTACAATAGGTAAGTACCTAAGTATTTTTATTGTTGCATTTTTTTATAAAATGTAAGTCTCCCACCTGGACAAGTCTCGCGTACTCCTTCTACATACTTTTTATACAGGTTGTAACATATATACTGGAAATCCGTTTAAGCCATATTCGGTATAGTATAGTGTTCTTATTAGGAAAAAGTAGAAAAACATTTTTTTTCGCGCGAACAAAATTTTTTTTTCTGTGCTGCTGATCGTCTATGTTAGCCAACCTTCCATAAAAAGGCCAAAAAAATTTCGCGTCAAAAAATTTATTTATTCTTTTCCTAATTAGAACACAATATCGTATATGTTCTTAAACGAATCCCCACTATTTTTGTTACATTCTGTATAATTATACCTGTATTAAAATTAAAACAGTATATCTTTGGAGAAGATATTCGAGGCGTACCACTCCATAAATGTAAAAAAAGCACTGGTAAAGTTCCTAGGCACTCCATTTTCTTATTCTAAAAGAAAAGCAAAGTAGTAAGTGAACTAACCGCTATTGCACAACTTAAAATATTAGCTTAGGTCTTCTGTCTTAAGTCTAAAGACTATTAATTTTCTTTGAGTAATAAACCTGAGTAAATCGTTTATATAAGTGATTACACAACGAAATCTTCGACTTGAATAATTTGTCAAAGCTAGGTGAACAAACTGAATGCTCCGGTCGTCTAGAGGTCACGCCATTGGCATTAAGATATTGTAGAGAAAACGTTATGCGATTGTGGCAACATGACAATATACCCAATACAGAACCAGAGTGACTTAAGTCTCATCTTTATCATCCTACAGGATGTAACATGATTTTGTTTTATTTTTTTGACGCGAAAATTTTTGACCTTTGTCTGGAGGGTTGGCCGACCTGCCAAATAGGAAAATAAAATTATTCTTCGCATCAAAATATTTTTTTTTCTACTTTTTCCTTAATGAACTTAGGACTTATAATATTGGCGTGAATGGCAAGTAAGACTTAGTTACCGCTGCACCTACAGATAACTAGCAGCCATATATTCCAGTAGATGCAAAATATGTATCTTCCATATTAATATATTTATAGGTAATTGTATAAGACATCAAAGAGCTACTTGCAACATTCAAATTGTGTTTACCTTCGATTTCCAATAAACGCTGAAATTTCCAGACATAAAGTTGTTCATCAAATACAAGAATCGGAAAGGTCATTTGTCCCCCACAAATCACGATGCTTCGCCATGTATCGGCGGTAAATTGGTTCTAACACGAACGGATAGGTTAGGTAGCTCAGAGACAGCCGATTTACGATCTATTGTGTTTAAGCCCAGTCATATTGATCCAGGTATTGGAAGGGGCTTCCTTGGATGTTGATGGTTCTACAATGGTCGTACTAATTACAGCTCCATCTCAAAGCTTGCGACATCCCATCAGAGCGTTGCGAGGAGCTTGCAGTTAAGCCATCAGAATGGCGCAATAAGGTAAAAGAAAGTGTAGCTACTTTCAAAGAAGTTATACTTGAACACCTGGACCAAAAGCGCCTTCAACAGAAGTCTCGACCTAAGCCGTCCTACGCATACACATATAACGACTAAGGGCAGCTTTATTGTGTACAGTGTGACCGGATATTTAAGACAAAGTTCGGTTTTGCGAGCCATATACGTGCTCATCAGAGGAATTTGTAAAGGACGTCGTTGTCGGACACGACATGGAGGATTATATACTAATTAAAGATAGCAAGTAGATAAAAAAAAATGTTTTCTAGCAAGCTGGGCTCGAAAGCAGTAGCAGAAGAGCAACCGGGATAAATGCTTAGATAAGACAGACAGAGGACTTTGTTAGACTCCTTGTGGGTTTCTAGAGCTTTGTGTTCTTGGGCTGAAACGAAACCTGGCTTTACTTTATATAGGCTGTTTTTGTTATGTCTGACCATACTCTGAGGGCTGAATATACATAATATATGTCATACTGAACAATTTTTACTATAGAGCCAAACACATAATCGCGAAAAAAAAAATCTGTAGTTCCATTGAAAACATTGATGATTCGCTGAAATGAATGAGACAGCAGATTTTTTTTGCGTTTTCGGGGTTAGACTCATAGTAAAATTTGTTCAGTATGACCTACATATTCACCCCTCAGAGTATATAAGCCATATTTAGCGCCCATAAGCTTTGGTGGTTGCATAATATCAGGTGGTGTTTAACATCAGGCGGGTCTTGGTGTAAGATATAAGTACCTACCTTATTGTTTTTAACTTACTCTTCATTATTCCGAGTATGCCCACATAAAACTTAAATATTAGTAGGCACTGAAGATAGTTTCCCGCTAAATTAATATTATATGAGGGTAGTAAGCGAACCTGAGTCGTGAAAACAACCCGCAATAATTTAATGGCCGAGCCGCGGGATTAAAATGTTTAGTGCCGGTCGCAAGCGTTAGTATCCCATATAATTTTCAATTTACAAAAGGGATCTGATCGGATATTCGTTTATCCGGCTAAGTCATATAATTAATGAGGGTATATTTGACTCTCATATTTTTTTTATTACAAAAAGGTAAGCATATAACCACTATCTCATCTGATAGTATGTTTATACACATGTAAACTGACAGTTGCATGCGTTTATTTGACAAATCTTGGAATTACTTTTATTTACTTGGCTCCATGTTTTTTCAATTATATTTTTACATAAACATGTGTCTGAATCTGAATATCTGGAAATATTTCTTCAAACTGCTGGTCAGTTAACACTTCTTGCTTCTGGATGTCAATGATCAACAGTCATCGGCACGGACGGTGCCACACCGTGGGTTTCCGAGTAAAAATCTTATTCTAAAACTCTTAAAAAATACTATTTAAAATAACACTCAATAGAATTTCACTATTAAGTGTTACTTTTTCGAACAAAATAGCTGCATTTGAGTCATGTCCATTCATGTACATATTAAGATTTTTGTTCGGAATCCCATGGTGTGGAACCGTCCGTGCTGATCACTGATGGTCAATCATAAATACTTTATGTTTCTATCTCTAACTCGAGATATTGGAAATATGGTAAGACTTATAAACTACTCTATTCCATATAGACGTTTCTAAATCTGTATCAGTAAGGTGCTAGTAAGCCGTTTTCCTGTTCGCAGCCGAAGCAAAACTTATGCCTGCACATATTTTGTCTCCCGCATTCCCGCCAGTTAATATTTTTCCTTGCACGATGTTTCGTTTTATAACAGTATGAAAATACGCCCGCAAAATCCCGCTATACCGATGTAACAACAAAAGCTGAATGTTAACTTTTGCCCGTTCGTAATATATTTTACAACAGTGTTGTTGGAATAGGGCAATATTTTCTAGAAATTATCGTGGCAAGAGATCATAGGGTACCATATTAAATGTAATTTAATTTCGAATTACTGGCTGAGGGTTCCAATGCTATAACGATAAAATTATAAACAAAAACCGATATTTTCTATCTCTGCCCCAGGGTATAATGGAAGCCGATAACAGGATTGATTTACAATTTTAATCCTGCAGCCCTATCGAAAGGTCACAGATGTAATAATAGACGTGTATCGCACTGTATACATATATTTTTAGATTTAACTGAGCAGTAAACCGAGTTTATTGGGTGGAAAAGTTAGCATTTCTACATTTTTCGAGGAGCAATAACTCGATGCTTATTGCCTTTTTATGCAAACGTTTGAATGACAACGCTTCAATATGGAATTTGCTTGTTAGATTTTTTCTTGTTTTGTCTCGTACAAAGAGGAGCATTATTTGACATTTTTCAGTGACGGCTCGTCGCCTTTTGTAAGTGACGGTGACATTTTTTTACAATTCGAATGCATGATTGAAGTGATAGAAACTTGTAGTGAAATTATTGCAATAAAAAATCGCTAAATCTAATGCCTCGTTATAACTTCGGTTTGCTGTCGAGTTACGTTAATTGCATTTCTTTCCTCGATATGTCAAGCGAAACTGACGCACCTCAATAAAAAAAAACCATAAAAATCAATACGTACTGAATGTACGTTTTGCATAAAATATTAAATGAAACGTATTAAGTTAGAATTAAAATCTAAATAATAATAAATATTTGGGAAAATCTTACACAGATCGAGCTAGCTCCAAACTAAGCAAGGCTTGTGCTAAGGATACTAGACGACGATATACATACTTACATAGATAAATACATACTTATATACATAGAAAACACCCATGACTTATCCACAAATATCGGTGTTTGTCACACAAATAAATGACCTTACCATCGACTTCATAGGCAGGGTCACTACCCACTAGGCCAGACCGATCCATATTACTGAATAACAGACACTTAGCTGTAAATGAACATAACGTGTAAAGTTTTTCGTATCTTGTTCGAGTTTATACATAAATTCATGTATTCGCTATTAGGCGGCATACGTAATCTTCCAGTAGATGCCACATCCAACTGAATATTATGAATTCATTTCAACATTTCACATCAAGCGAAAATGAACTGTACCCCTAGTGTAACTAAATTAAATTTCCAAACGTGACGTACGCGTTTGCGTTTAGTCTCATTTTGTATTGGATTTCGAAAGAGCGCGCCAAGCGGGACGTTTTGGAAACTCAAAATCCTATACAAAATGAAACTTAACGCAAACGCGTTCGTCACGTTATGATGTCGATCAAAGTTACACTAGGGGTACTGATTTAGATTAAATTCGGTATGGTGATAGTTTGAGGCCCGGGAATGCCAACCGCGATTGTGACCATATACATGTTAAAAATGAAATATCATTACCGTATATATATATATGTATTATTGACATATTATTATGTGTTGTGCGCTTTACGAGTATTTTATTTTAGGACACCAATATTATCTTAATACGCTCCTGTTTGAAATAGAGTACCTAATTTGTATTAGATTTGCAATGATTTCCTACCGTTCCATGACGCTTCTAATCATCTTTTTGTGTTTATTTGATAATAATTTTAATTATATGCAAACATGTAATGTGTATAATACGTTTAATTTAATTTGATATGATTTATTTATAATTTTAATGTTTGTAATTTTTCATTGTAATAGAATCGATGTAAATTTGATTGAATTTTAATTTTAAAAATTTAAGTTTAATGTAGTTAAAACTTGAACCGTATAACGTATAGGACCTTATATGGATTACTAATTGTCCGCAATAAATGTTATTTTTTACCCTTATATGCACCATCTAGCGGTCACCTATGATTTGTGTACGGCTATCAACAACCTAAGGCGGCTCGGTTAACATTCACGAGTCGCCCGGGAGCCGTTTTCTTATCAACTTTCCGAATGCGGAAATGACGTGTTTTACACAAGAGAGGATATGAACGCGTGTTGAGAAACATACAAGAGATATACGATAATATAACAAAACAGCTAAATTTCGTCGAGAACAACATGCTGTTTACTTTTCATGTTAAATGTACCGCTGTTTTTTCTATCTTAGCCCAGTTTTTTTTGCATAATAAATTCACATTGACTGTAATATAAATAAATTATTTTACACCGGGCACGAAATATGTACAAAATTGTTGGAAAAAAGTACATCAGTCATGGACATCAAGTCGGAACAAACCTAATGCATATAAGGTCCATAACTGGTGGTCATTTTGGCATTTCGATATAAAAACCTGATTTGACCCGTCAGTTAACATTCCTATTAAGATTAGAGGCTAAACATAAGTTTGGACTTCATCTTAATTATTATTTATCGTCAAAAGAATGGACTAGCCATGCGTGAAATGAACGTGCATGATTCTACGTGTTGGTTAGTAATAGTAGATTATTAAATAAGAGATGAAACGCTTTTAGTTCTAGTTAGGAATGGGTGTTTCATACGAGCTAAACACTTGATTTTTAATTTCGAATACGAAAAACAAAATACATGTATAATTTAAGGATCATTATTACTCGTAAGTATAAAGTATGCCTATCGGTCTGTTTGTAACTTTAATATATGTACGTCCAAAATTTGCTCTAGGTACGATATGGATCGGATATGTCAGTGTCAAAAGAGTCCTTCCAACAAAAACGTCACTTTTGACACTGATTTTCTCCGATCATATCGTATCTAGAGCAAATTTTTGACGTATATATAAGTTCGAAACGGGCCGTATTTCTTAACGGCTGATGTTTTGGTAACGCTATGCGCGTAGCCGATCCCAGCATTTTCCCGCTTTGTACAGAAAAATGAGTAAGAACAGAGAACCTGCCGGGTGGGTTCCCGGTACTCAATGTGTTAAGATATCTTTGACTCAACTGACTGGGTCTAGGTGACAGTATAATTATTTATAAAATTAAGACTTAAATTTCAGGATGAAAAATAGATTTGCAGTAAATAAATATATTTTCAACCGAAAAATACAATAAAAACTTGAAATCTTAGTCTCTAGGATCGAAACGTGTCACTTTCAATCCGCTTCATACATAAACAATGAGACACTTTCAGAGCATGGAAATGACACTTCTTATTCACTTGTATATTTCGCCTAAATACATACATTCAAAAGAATGGAACAATGCAAAACAATTGTACCAACGAGTGTTTATTAATTAGCTTGCAATATTAGCAGTATCAAGTTTGTTTTCATACCTATAAAGATCATTTTTTGTAACTGCAATATTACATACCATTTATATGTAGTGTTCGCTACGTCCCATGAGGCCCTACTATGTCACATATATAAAGGTTTATCACGACGCTCATGTGTCAATATTGTGAAATACGTGAGTAGGTATGTGTCGATACAAGTAACCGATAAAGGGTTGTAGACAACTTTACCGGAAAATAGATAATTCTAAATTAAACTTGAAACTTGGTGCTGGCGACTGGCCAACCTAGAAGATACATGCAAGTTGGAGTATTTTAAAGTATAAAAGTTTAGTGTAAAAATAATTTATATTCTGTTTATAAGATTTATTTGTTGATTCAACCACTATCGGCCCGATTTGAAGAATGAGATACGATAACGATAAGTTCTGGTTTAGATGAGTTCTCATTTAGATATCATTTGTATGTCGGATAATTGACAGAAGCAGCTCGACTCAGCAACCAATGTCACTTTGACGTTAGAAATACGTAGACCGATCTTATTGGGATCACAGCGGAATCGAAATAAACGTCAATTTTGACATGTCGTTTAGTTATCAATGTTTTCAAGATCTTTCCAAGATCTTAAACGTGTGTTCTGTGTGATATACAAAATGAGACTTAACGCAAACGCGTACGTCACGTTACGCTATCGAATATATTTACATTAGGGGTTCAGATCGTTGCTACCAACTGCAGTAGCTTTCACCAGAAGCGTCCGAATCTTTTCATTCCTTCCTTTCTGCTTACACGCCTTAGGGAGTCACATAGAAACATCTACTGTAAGACAACTTCGTAATACCCGTGGTCAACTGTCATGGTTGTTTATGGAAACGTCTTAAGTCATATAAAATGATGGTTACTCTTACATAGTATTTTCGTGCATTCTATAAATTATCACACTGTTCCGAGAATTTACGGCTAATTTCACACTGAACGTCCAAGTCGTCCAACACCAAATTCCACCCTAACTTGTTACACCCAATTTCCAATAAACGACTTTCATCAAACTAAATAAACTCGCTTATTTGCATAGTCCCTGTCAAAGTCTGCGCTTAAACCTAGTTTAACAGGATTTAATTAAAATCGTTTCGTCATGTGACACATTGTAATATCTTGTGTGACGGGCTTTATAGGCTTGATACGGGGCCATTCTGCACCGCGTGTAATTAACACATACGATTATAGGCTTTAAGACTCCATATACGATATTGTGTTGTGTTGCTCAACTTTTTGTTGATATTTTGAAACGGAAAAATATTGATTTATAGCATTAGGTGAACAACTGGGATCCCTTTCCTGAAAGATTCAGATTTCTATAAATTATATTACTTCAAAAATATACCTAGATGTCTTACTAATACTTTTGCTGCGTAGTCTGAGCCTTTCTGACTGTACTAGATGAAAAAAATGCAATATCAACTCTTTAAACTTTGAAAATCGTAATCTTCGCCGTTTTATTTTTATATATACCTACCGGCTATTTTCGTTACCATTCGTATACGGGCTTGAAAACTCTTAGTATTGGGAAACAAGGGGCTTAATTGGCTAGTATTATCAATTAAGGCGATTGGTAGCATTTCGTGGAACGTTATACGGAGATTCGTACCCATTACAGACAAAACCCAAATGTTTTGCTCATTCACTGATATAAAAGTTCATGAGAGAATATTCTGACAAATATAATATTTTACTATGAAAAATCAAAGCAAATAGATATTCAATCTGGTTTCCACTTCATTCAACAGGGTATTACGGCCAGTAAGGTATTAAGATACGTAAAATGTTAGGTTTAGATACGATATGGATCAGATACGTCAGTGTCAAAAGTGACGTTTCTTCAAACAAAATCGTCATTTTTGACACTGACATCTCCGTCGTTCGACACTGACAAGACCTATAATATTTGACGTATTTTAAAGTTCGGATTGGGCCATTATACTCGGAGGTTTTTTTCTATTTCAGTTGACAACAGAAGAATATTATTTTTCCGATTTCCTGCCGCCCTTTTTAGATGCCGCTCGGCGACAAAAGCTTAATAGCTTTCGTTAAGAACTATAGAAGGTCACGAATTTAGACGAACTTTCTTTAAGAGCGCCTTTCAAAATGGGAGCAAAAAGTCCTTACATCATCCAATAAAATCAATAGCTGTCGACAGCAAAAACTGGGGACTTTTTTCCTCCAATCGTGTTTACTTTCAATATTGATATTACCTAACTCACTGCCACCGCATAATGAACTGTCTGTCATTGATATACAATTTAATTTCGGTCGTAGATGGCAGTTGATTGACGACTCAAGCAAACAATGTCAGGCTCCTATCATGGCGCAGTTGGAACGAGCAATAACCAGGATTGACACAATTGAAAAACTATTAGTGTAGATCACAAAACTGAGTAAGCTATATTGGACCGCTTTTTGTTATGCTAATAGAACAGGGATCAAACTTTCATATGAAAGCAAAGCGTGGTAGTATTATTCGGATCCTGCGGCTGCAGCTCGGTCACATTTTTATCACTGGTCACTATGCCTGTCACTTTTGCACATACATACTTGTTAGAACATGACAGACATAGTGACAAAAATGCGACCGTGCTAAAGGCGCTGGATGCTTGATATCTCGGTCTGGAAAAAAGAGGTTTCACTAAACCAAGCCGTAGTCTTTATGCAAATATTTTTTTATGAATACCACACGCAATACCTAAATTTATATACTCGTATAAAGTCAAATAAATATTGTTTTCTGGGAATAGTATTCTTGCGTTTATATCGTCTATACGTGTCATACGTCACTCATTCACATAAATAAAGACTTGTTACAATTTAACGGGTACGATGACAGAATATAGTTAAAATCACGGGCAATTTAGAACATCGAGTTAATTAAAAAAATCTTGCCTCACACGGAATCTTGATCAACATAACCTACCCCAATTAAAAGAAATAGACGATCTTATTCCGTGGAGCGCTCGTAGCCGCAAGGCTTAAGAAATTGCTCTCTCCTAATCGTAGGGGTGATCTCCCGCTGATGCATATCGGGATTTATCTTCTACGGTTCATTAACGTTACAAAATAAGTATGCATTATGAATAAAAAAAATCCATAGGACGGTTGGTTAATACTTCAGCTTCTGCCCACAATTCCAGTTGCTTAAGTTATCAAAACAATACCTTCTTCCGCTTTGCACCCCCATACTTTTATAGGAGATCCTTGGATCAAAATTATTCTATATTCCAGAGTATAAAAAATCTGTAAGTCCAGTTTTTATTAAAATAAGCCGTTCACTTGTTTTTGTGTTATTAAATAAAAACTTCCCACGTTTTTATTAGTAAGTAGCTAAAAAAGACAAAAGCAGCAATCGCCCTAGTCGTTAATATTTTTTTTCCCCTGAAACTGTACTTTAGTTATATCATGATTCGAAACAGCACAAATAATATGTGTGTATAATAGAGTTTCATACAAATACCAGATAAAATTGTTTTGCGTAAAGAGGTAATTGTATTTCAAATTAACTTTGATTTATTACTCTTGCTT
The DNA here is from genome assembly GCF_033807575.1 of Cydia pomonella. Classification (NCBI taxonomy): domain Eukaryota; kingdom Metazoa; phylum Arthropoda; class Insecta; order Lepidoptera; family Tortricidae; genus Cydia; species Cydia pomonella. Next base: position 13,200,157 of record NC_084718.1, on the reverse strand, counting down.
TGTATTCTAACCCCCTTATTCATAAACGTGTACTAAAGTTACGATGACGCTAATCATCGTTTGTCCCTTTCCGACGTATTTGTATGATGGAAAGGGACTAACGATGATTAGCGGCATTGTAACTTTAGTACACGTTTATGAATATGGGGGTAAATATTTATATTATACGTAACATAAAACCAGTTTGTTTATAGAGCTAAGTGTACAATACAATACAAATATTCTTTATTGCTCACCAATATGAAAATAACACATATAAAGAATATAGTGATATTCAATATCTTCATAAAGCAACAAATTCATAAAATAACGGCAGAATTATCTAATGAAATATCCTCACCATGCTGCAGCAACGATTAGAGAGCCACAAAACATTTGAACAGTAATCTGGTGCGGCAACTCATTAAAAGTAACTTACTCCCAATGTCCCAAGCGCAATGTTTTACTCTGTAAAGTTTTGAAAGCAAAAATGATAAAGCGATCTTTGTATGATTTATTCTCGAAAGTTCGCATCGCTAAGTAGTTTCCGATAACCGCTGACGCTAGCTCTCAGCTTCATGTGCTGGCTATGAATGTCATTCCTAACGCTTTCAGATCGTAAACGATCGTTTCATCGTTGGACCCCTTGATCATCCAACGACGACGATTCAACGATCGTTTTAATGGATCTTAAGGCGAAGTTTTGTATTCGCCTCACCCTGTGGTGAGATGAATCCCGATTGAAAAATGTAACTTCAATCAATCTATCAAATCGGTCAAATCATTTATTCCGCATAAAATGTAGTACTTTACGAGAACTACAAAAAAGATCGAAAAAGAAAGAATGAAAGAAGTTATTGGATCGATCTTTTTGAACCATTCCAGCATCCTGCAATTTTTTTAATACATACATATTAAATTAATGCAATCAACACAGAAATGCTCGTAGCCTTAAACCAGCCTAAATGGGTCTCCCTTAAGGTCTTATTACACTGGTCCTCCTAAAACTCTGCACGTATACACTCTCACTACCGATGAGATTACATAGCCTGACTAGTGTAGCCATATTGTGTAACTTGGCAGTAATAGCACTTAACGAGAAGCCTACTCAGCAAATTGAATACATAGCCAGGTAAGACTAACAGTCAAGCCTTCTTTGTGTTGGGAAATAGGATACTTGCGTTTACTTTGAAAATAACATTAATCGATTAGACATATCGACAAAGTCTGGCGCGGCACCCAAGCGTTAACACGCCCGTTATCAATGTTATAATTCGTGTCATTCACGATGACGCGCAGATTTGTCAAATCTAACCTTTAATAACATGACATTACGAGTCAAGGTAGGTACGCGTCTTCGTGAATGATACTGTCTACGAGTATATGGCGACATTCATAAACGTCTGTCAAGTGTAACAAACCGTTGATAATAATTATCATTATCACAAACTATTATTGTTTGTCCTGTTCCGTTATTTTGACATTTTTGTTTGTAAGAGGAAAATTAAATTTAACAGGTTTGTAAAGAGGTTGCTAAGTTTTATGAATACATATAACCAAGGTTGTATAAATCTCCCCTGATACATTATTTTCAAAATGGAATTGATTAATTTAGGCCAGTGGTGGGCAAACTTTCTTCGTACCAGAAAGTTTTAAAAAACCTAGAGGAGGGCCAGATTTGCACCAAAAATGCATTTTTATTATTGCGTGCCATATACAAATTATTTCGAAGGACGCCGGACGGCGGGCCAGATAAAATCTTATTGCGGACCGGAGCTGGCCCACGGGCCGTACGTTGCCCGTCATTGATTTAGGCTTTACTTTGCGGAATTGTATCAATCACTATTTTTTGGCTAATATGATAAAAATTGGTTTCCAACCGATTAGCTAGGATACATTTATTATAATATATCGGAATAAAAAGAAATAACAGTCAACTGTATCCGTAACGACTACCTACCTTACAAATACTTTATTTATTTTGTAAAGGTTCTAATTTTCTTTACCGTCAGGTAATTGCTATAATTGAAGTTAGATCAACTTTGAGCTTCGTCTTTAGAAGCTGACTCTTTTTGCTATAAGTATTAGGTAACCCAATTAATGATTAATCGACTTATGGAAAGTTAACCGTCCGTTGACAGTTTATTTTTAATTAACTTAAAAGTTCTTTACCCATTAGTGGAAAAGTTAATATCATGTAATAAAATTGTATGAGCTCGTTTGCAGCCTTTGATCACTACGTACGCCTACGAAGTACCTAAGTTAGTATATATAAGAATTGACAAGTATTTATTTTATGAAGTTCTTCGAGTTTTCATGGATTTCAACATGGAAAAAACAGACTAGGTATGCTCACTCTTAGAATTAAAGGTAAAATTTCTTCTGAAATATTTGTAATTTTCATACGTAGTTTACTAGTACTATAAATAGGTAGGTACTCACTGATCGTAACCGAGGACGTATCTAAAATGAGCGGTAGCGGTCTCATACAAAATTGATATGGAGGCACCAATGTGTGGTGACCGCGTGTAGTATGTGCTCCATCTGTAAGTTATGTGATCTGTGCACAGACCATCTCAACTATTAGACGGAGCACATAAGACAATCGTGGTCACCACACACAAGCGCTCCCGTACAAATTTAGTAAGGGAGCGTGACCGCTTCGATCAGTTGCAGTTGAAATCATTCATAAATTGTTCATGCAAATTTGAACCTGATGGTACATACAAAATATCGTCAGGTGACAAACAAAATTCGGTAATTACTACCACAAATTCATAGCCATACTGAACCGTACTAGTAGCAAAACAAGGTATGTAATAAGTAAGTTTTGGTTGTCACGATATTTACAAAAAATATATTTTAGCGATATACCTTGTCTGTTATAGTATACAATAACACGGGGTTTGCTAGTTAAGGACACAGGGTCGTGATTCACTGTATCCGTATGGTTAAACGTATACAATAAACTTTTTTCATTTTAAACTGGTATAGAAGATAACTCAATTGTGCTGCTCGAATATGTGTGGTGACCTCGTGCTCTTTGCAAACGCTTCATAATGCGGTGTCTATGTAGTCTATGGATCTGTGGTACTCAGCGCCCTGAAGATGGCACTTTCCACGCTCAGAATATTTATTGCGGGTCAAGTGCCGACAAGCCGATCGCAATTGCGTTTGAACTTACACAATAAGAGCCCCAATTTGATTTATACTCTTGTTTACTTACTCGTTTATGTACATAGACTTGTTCAATTTCAACTGTGTATTAAAATACTAAAATCGACTTAACCCCGTAGGACATAAAGCTCATGTTTCATTTAAATTTGAATTTGTTGAATGAAACTTATTTGTTGTTTACAATTTCGGCTGTCAGATAGAAAGATAAACGACCAATACCCTTTTGTAATTTAATTGACAATGTTTTGTTATAAATCAATATGTTAATTTAATCACCATAGAAGACTAAAGCTTTGTTTCTAAATTTAGAATATTACGTAAGAATAATAGAAACGGAGAAAAGTTAAAATTATCGTTATGGCGATAAAAAGAATATGAATCTTTTTTTACTACAATTTCTATTTATCAAGCGAGATTATTCTACGCCGTAGCACATTGTAGTAACTCATACTATTATAGCCTCTATGTTTACCACAATAGATCTACGAAGCCGGGAAATAAGGACTTACCGGCCAAGTGTGATATACACCGTGTTTTTATTGAATTCCGTTAACTTCGAGGTATGGGTAAGTACGTTTAACCTTTCGTATGCTCTTGTCAAAAATTAGCCGTTTATAATGCAATCATGATAAATTCATGTTTGAATTGAAAATATATGGAGCAGATCTACTACTAAGCATACCAAAGGTTAAGGAAACTGAGTGACATAGTTTTTTTTTACAAAAAGTATACATATGTCGCATATAGCATTGTTCAACACATTGAACTCAAATGTATGAACTCGTTCTAAACACTAATCAATATGTAAACAGACCTTAAATTAAGTGTACACGCTCGTAGGGGCCTTACCAGATAATAAGAAACGATTGATTATCTCCGTTAGTCAATTAGAAAACCGGTGTCTTTGAGAAAATTACTTCATATAAGCTCAGGAAAGAAACTCGGTAACCTTTGAAATTAACGGAAATCAAAAAGACACGGTGTATCTAAAGAGCCAACTGTGCCCCTAGTGTAAATTTAGTGTATAGCGAAACGTGACGTACGCGTTTGCGTTAAGTCTCATTTTGTATGGGTTTTTGAACAGCGCGCCAAGCGGGACGTTTTGGAAAGTCAAAAATCTCATACAAAATGACACTTAACGCAAACGCGTACGTAACGTTTCGCTGTCGAAAATATTTACACTAGGGGTACTGAAGAGAGACCGTTTTATACAAGGCGGTTTTTCCTATACCACCCTTTGTAGTAAAGAACTATTAAGAGGAAAGAGGACGATCGCTTCTCCGTACAAACGTAGTCCCCAATTTCTTTTCTGGATATTGATAGTAGGTATGGAATATATTTTTTCTCAAACTTGTAATGAAATATTGACATGACTTACTTCAAATTAGGTCCGGAAATACTACATATCAGGCGCGATGAGTGAAGATGATATGTAAAGGAATTTCATACAGCCTTACACACCTAGGCTTGTAAGGCAACCTTCTTTTGTTTTTAAACGTTAAATTATGGCACGCCTTGGCATTCAACCTAGAAGCTAAATTCTACCATTATGCTTTTTTCTTTTTTTCTTTTTTGTGTTTGTTAAATATTATTTCAGGGTAACAAAGGTGAACGAAAATTTGATTATTGTTGCGCTACGACGCACGGTTTAGGAAATACAGGCCTATAAAAATTTCTAAATGACTGTAAAAATAAATCCCTTTGAAACTCGACGCACTGAATAACCTATCATATTAGAACATGAAACAATTATCATCATCATCATCATATTTTTATTATTATTATTTCATTACAAGTTTGAGAAAAGCACTATACAAATCTCGGCGAGAAACGGGGTTGCCGGCCGCGTATCCCTATCCTCGACCTCGCTACGCTCGGCCGTAGTAATAGTTAATTAATTAATCATTTTATTCTAATAAGACACGGTACATATGTGTTACATCAAAATAGATGGCAGTTAGTTTCGCTCTTGATATCCATTTGTGTCAGTTGAATATAACCATGCTGTATTATTTTAACTTAATAACTAAGCATGCAGTTTATTATAATTATTCTTATTAGCCTTCAGGGTCAGCAAAGACGGGCCAACTTTTCATAGCTTTGCCCCTTTGTTAGACTTTTTTTCGTTTTTTGATTACACGAAACAATTACAAATTATATAAAACAAATTCCATACAAATAGGTATTTAAATTCGCCTAACTTCTATAATAATTAAAATTCCGAAAAAAAAAAAACAACAAGCGAAGGGTGCATTAGCTAGCTGTGATTAATTTGCATCAGATTATGTCAAAATATTTTTAATAATGTTAATATCTAGAGAGGAAAATGAGGACTACGTTTGCATGGAAAGGCAATTTCGCGCGGGTCGTCTTAAAGCATGTTGAAGATGGATTTAAAAAAATCTTCTACAATTTAATTATATTTTTTACTAACCTTAGTTTCATTTGTTCTAAACTTACAAATATTGACCCGAATTAATAACAATTTTTTGTTCCATAATTAAACCAATTAAATTGTAGATTAACTAAAAGTACACGAAGGGCTTAGATATGTAACAAAATCTACATACCTTACAAATATGTAATTGGCATGCACGCATGTACATTCGAATATAATTCGTAATTTGACTCTCGTATTTAAACTGTTTTGCAGATTACATTCCAAGGCACAAAAGATCTGATTTTTATTTGTCGCCGTAATAAAATGTAAACGCAATTCTCAGTATGTAGAGATACTTTGCGCCAAAATTGATCGAAAGCCAATCTGAAGTAATGAAGCTCCCCATGGATTATTAACTTTTTTGTGTCCTTTCCTTTGTTAATGATTCATCTTTATCAACATCAAAGATATTAAATTTTAAGTTTTTTTTTTTTCATATTAGTTTCATATTTCGGTTGTGCTTTAAAACTTTGCTGCAATAAGGAAAATTAATGTTATTACTACTTCCCCCAATTGTGTCTAAATTCTTAAGTTGCATGACCATTTTCTTATAGAAAAATGTTACACACACGCTTTAATAATTTGTATAATTTAGAAAATTAAACCTGAGTACTAAGTAGTCGCGGCAGCAAATGCCAAAGACGCTGGTTCGATTCCAGCCTCGAGCGCTGAAGGCTTTGGTCATTTTTCTGTCGTATATGACATCCACTTCACTTATTCAGTTTCAGTTTTGTCTTTCATGGTTCTTGATCCCGACTATCCAGCGCATTTTAAACAAACTTTTAGCATTTACTTCCACTCGAACTTTCACAAGTCTCTCATGTCAGCTTTGTCATAGTAACTTTAACACTTACGTACATCTCAACGTGCTTACGCTATGTAAATATGACTAAACTAACGTATAGTGCAAAGTGACTGAAGGGTTCTTTGAAATGTAAATTGCAGCGACATCAAACGCCTTTAGTAAGTAATTAAGAGGAATTCCTAGTTGCGATTTTTCCATACAAACGCTCTCGACTGATTCCTCCCTGGATTTTTAACCTAGAGCAGTGATTTTTTCAAATAAGATTAATATCATCAATATCTGTGCCGCTATGTTTTGCTTTTTTGGATTATTTTATTTTGAAAAAAGATACAGCGCCTCGAAAATCGCAAAAACGGCTCAATTGAATTGGCTGTAAAAAAAGGCACAGTATACAAATATGACAAAAAATATCCAAAAAATCAAAACATAGCGGCATAGATTATTTCTTCCTCTTGCATTTTCCAAAATTTCATAAAGATTGATTGCGTTTTGGAGGAGGAAACAGTCGAGAGCGAAACCTCGATTTTTGAGCTTTTTGCATGTGAATTTCAGTCCGGGCTGCAGTTGTCCTTATCGCACGAATTGGAGGCGGAGACAGTTTCTAAATATACGTACACAGAAGAAATAGTGATGGGCATAACATCCTTATTAGGGATTGCAGAACCGGTACTGTTTTAAAGAACCGGGATTTCCCGGTACTTTCGTAACTGGTCTAATTATTTCATTATTTTAAATAAAACGACAGCATTTTGCGATTTGACCACTTTTCGTATTATAATTTAATAATCACATGTTCTTTTACTACGTATAATCACAATAAACAAGGCATTTTTTTTAAGAAATATACTTAGTATTTTACATTGCTCACACTTGTGCGTCACAAGTAAAAGATAACTACTTTGATGTTTGCCACTAGATGGCAAATTTAATGCAATTACATTGACGAGGGGATTTATATACTTATAAGTATCGCAGTCGTATTGTATAATCCGCCGTATTACATTATTTTGCGTATTGTGATGAAACTGTGTTTGATTTTGTAATTGTGTTAACAGACCTAGCACTGCTGTAGACCGATATCCGATCGTGACCCATCCAGGTAAAGATCGGAAAGAAACAATCCGATCTTTACCTATTTAAAACAGCAGTGATTGTCAAACTTTAAATTTTCTTCAATTTACCTACTGACCTACTTAATTATCACATTTATTATTTTCTTGATCACACTTTCGTACCATTATTTTTATCCAGTACCATCCAGTTGTATGTGTATGTACACTTACTTACTGACAATGTAATTTTTTTTAATTTCCGCAACCCAAAGGTTGCCTGGAAGAGATCGCTTTTTAGCGATAAGACCGCATGTTGTTTACCTGTGCTTATGTTTCTGTTTTCTTTTGTATTGTTTTCTTTTATTGAGGTGTGCAATAAAGAGTATTTATATTGTATAGGGATGATGATACATGTTGAATTTTATAACAAAATCGAGTAAAATAGAAGCAAATGAGCAATTTTTCGTAATAAAGTACCTACACATACAGATGCATATGTAGATGTGCACGCATACATACATAGCTAGTTTCGGATACAAAATAGAGATAGGGCTTCGAAATTAGTTTCCTTAAAATGCTTCAAGAGGGCTCTCTTTTCCTATATATTTACTTTACTCTTTACATACGATCCTTACATTTTATCAAAAAAAAAAAGATTATATATCAACTATATATTATACACATAATTGCAAAATTAAACCAATAAAATCGCAATTTTACTTATTTTCCATAGTTCAAGATGGGCTCGCAGTGACCTTGACCTTTTTAAAGAACTACTTAGTCTTTTTGATTTTTAAGTTTGATTCTTATTTTTTTGGCGACCTTCATTAAAAATGATTGGGCACGATTATTTTTTATTTTGATTTTTGTCCCTCCTACTTAAGTACTTAATATATTCCAGTACATTCCTTAAATACATTTACACTTTCACTAAACAATACATTTACACTTTCACTAAACCTGTACAGTTCACGAGATCTTAAATTGTCAAAACTTCGAAACCTATCAATTATTTTGGTGGTTTTTCTTGTTTTATTACTTCGAGTAAACCTTACAATAAGAGGTTTCTTAGCACATTGTTTACTTATCAAATTACCTTATGAGTTATGACATAGGTATCAAAGTTTGAGAGCCACAATTTTACCAATTTTTGTATCAGGGTTAAGATCGGATACAAAAATACGAAAAAAAAACTTTCGTTGACAACTTTTAAGTTTGTAATTATTGGTGGCTGTAATGTAATTTATATACAATGGATAAGGGTAGACACCGGACCTATTTCTTTGTGATACCTTATTCTCTTTCCATTAGAAGCAACTTTTTTTCACCATTCGATGTTCTCCCTTAATGGCAAAACACTCGTTACCCTAACCGTTCTATATTGAAGATTACCAAAATTCAGGCCGAATCTACGGTTATTATTTAACGATTCGCTCCGTACTTCAAGAATCTGTCACGTGCTGAGATCTCGAAAAAACATTTTATTTATTTATTTATACAAGGAATTCCAACAGCTATAAAAAATACATTAAACTTTTTAGATAGTAGTACAGAGCCAATTACAGGAACTCGCAAATAGAAACTGTATATATAATAACAAAATACACACTAGATACAAAAGCACATGTGACACAAGATATTACAATATGAAATATATCAAGGTTACAATTAATAAAAAAAGAGAGACCAAGAAATAGATATGAGCAATAAGCAAGAACACTTATAACTTATTAAATTACACTAAGATAAACAACTTATATTCGCATTTAGATGAACTTTTCACGATTCATTTCGATCACATTTTTTTTCACGAGTTCTCTCAATTGGTCCCAAAATTGTCCGGCATTACCCAGATTGTCATTGTCATCAAGTTTAGCCCCATCATACTACAAGTTAAATAGATTGTAGTTTAAACATATATTTATACCTACTTACAAAATTTCACAACACACCATGATCACTCCCAACTTACTGATACGGATAGGTACAGTTAAGTGTAAAAATATGGGTGTACACATCTTACTCAAAAATATGTCCCGTTGCATCTTATTCCAGTGTAATAAGAGCGTAGTACCATATTTATGAGACGATTCTTTCGATACATATTTTTGCACTTGACTGTACGACGACGACCGAAGCAGGGACATCATTCTTTTTTTTTCTCTTACCTATATAGTAATTAATAGATACAGTTTAATATAAAAATGAAAAACAATATTATGTGATAACAACAAAAACAACTTGCGTCGATCGGGCAGCGCAGGATATATTCCGTCCGGCTCGCGGGCGATGTCGACGGAACGACCCCCGTGAAGTTGACCACCCCAAATCGTTTGCCCGCAAATGGCATATCTATATCGTTTGTTCATCGTTAGTTCATGTTTGTTCAGTAGGTAAAATCGTAAGGACCCGATTTTAACATGCATTTTTTTTAAAAACAAAATGGGGTGGCTGTCTTCACGCTAGCCACCCCAAACCACTTTTTGTAATTTTTTTTTGTCTAAATAGCAAGATTTTCGTTAGTTCATCATTATTCAGGCATTAAAATCGTAAGGACCCGATTCCTTCATTTTTTTTTCATTTTTTTTGTGGGGTGGCTGTCTTCACGCTAGCCACCCCAAACCACTTTTTGTAATTTTTTTTGGTCTAGATAGCAAGATATTCGTTAGTTCATGTTTGTTCAGGCATTAAAATCGTAAGGACCCGATTCCTTCATTTTTTTTTTCATTTTTTTTGTGGGGTGGCTGTCTTCACGCTAGCCACCCCAAACCACTTTTTGTAATTTTTTTGGTCTAGATAGCAAGATATTCGTTAGTTCATGTTTGTTCAGGCATTAAAATCGTAAGGACCCGATTCCTTCATTTTTTATTTTATTTTTTAAAGTGCTTTGGGGTGGCTAGCGTGAAGACAGCCACCCCAAACCACTTTTTGTAAGTTTTTTTGGTCTAAATCGCAAGATATTCGTTGGTTCACGTTTGTTCAGGCATTTAAATCGTTCCGATCTCATAAAATTTGCCATAAAAAAATAAAATCGAAAAATTCATACGGAGACGCAACAAGCAATCGAGATAGATACAAACGATTCTATGGACTAAATAGAAAACTATAGACCATATATATGGTCTATAGGTTAAAACTGTAACAGTTATATAACCGTTACAGTTTTCAAAGTGGTGTAGCTGTCTTCACACTAACCACCCCAACCCGAAATCAGCCAGAGAAAAATAAAACTTGAAAATTTGAATAAATCACCTTATGTACCTTATTCAACGGCTAAAAAAATAATGAGAATCGGGTCCTTACGATGTCACTTGCAGAATATCGTCAACTGACCATGTTGATTCAAGACAGATAGGTCATTTGCGGGCGTTAAAATCAGATTTGCCAGAAAAAAATAATACTTGAAAATTTGAATAACTCATTTTATGCTCCAAACTCAAAAACTGAAAACAATAGTCAGAGTCGGGTCCTTACGATGCCACTTGCAGAATAACGTCTTTGGACCATGCTTATTCAAGATAGATAAGTCATTTGCGGGCGTTCAAAACAGATTTGCCAGAAAAAAATAATATTTGAAAACTTTAATAACCCAACATATGCTCCCAGGTCGAAGACTGCAAAAAATAGTCAGAGTCGGGTCCTTACGATGCCACTTGCAGAATATCGCCAATGGATCATGTTTATTTAAGGCAGATAAGTCATTTGCGGGCGCTCAAAACAGATTTGCCAGAAAAAAATAATATTTGAAAACTTTAATAACCCAACATATGCTCCTAGGTCGAAGGCTGAAAAAAATAGTCAGAGTCGGGTCTTTACGATGCCACTCACACAATGTCGTAACTAGATCATGCTTATTCAAGGTAGATAAGTCATTTGCGACCGCTCAAAACAGATTTGCCAGAAAAAAAATATATTTGTAAACTTTAATAACCCAACATATGCTCCTAGGTCGAAGGCTGAAAAAAATAGTCAGAGTCGGGTCCTTACGAAGCTACTTGCAGACTATCGTCACTGGATTATGCTTATTCAAGGCACATAAGTCATTAGCGGGCGCTCAAAACAGATTTGCCAGAAAAAAATAATATTTGAAAACTTTAATAATCCAACATATGCTCCTAGGTCGAAGGCTGAAAAAAATAGTCAGAGTCGGGTCCTTACGATGCCACTTGCAGAATATCATCATTGAATCAAGCTTATTCAAGGCAGATAAGTCATTTGCGGGCGCTCAAAACAGATTTGCCAGAAAAAAATAATATTTGAAAACTTTAATAACCCAACATATGCTCCTAGGTCGAAGGCTGAAAAAAATAGTCAGAGTCGGGTCCTTACGATGCCACTCACAGAATGTCGTAACTAGATCATGCTTATTCAAGGTAGATAAGTAATTTGCGGGCGCTCAAAACAGATTTGCCAGAAAAAAATAATAATAGAAAACTTTAATAACCCAACATATGCTGCTAGGTCGAAGGCTGAAAAAAAAGTCAGAGTCAGGTCCTTACGATGCCACTTGCAGAATATCGTCACTAGACTATGGTTATTCAAGGCAGATAAGTCATTTGCGGGCGCTCGAAACAGATTTGCCAGAAAAAAATAATATTTGAAAACTTTAATAACCCAACATATGCTCCTAGGTCGAAGGCTGAAAAAAATAGACAGAGTCGGGTCCTTACGAAGCTACTTGCAGACTATCGTCACTAGATTAAGCTTATTCAAGGCACATAAGTCATTAGCGGGCGCTCAAAACAGATTTGCCAGAAAAAAATAATATTTGAAAACTTTAATAACCCAACATATGCTCCTAGGTCGAAGGCTGAAAAAAATAGTCAGAGTCGGGTCCATACGATGCCACTTGCAGAATATCATCATTGAATCAAGCTTATTCAAGGCAGATAAGTCATTTGCGGGCGCTCAAAACAGATTTGCCAGAAAAAAATAATATTTGAAAACTTTAATAACCCAACATATGCTCCTAGGTCGAAGGCTGAAAAAAATAGTCAGAGTCGGGTCCTTACGATGCCACTCACAGAATGTCGTAACTAGATCATGCTTATTCAAGGTAGATAAGTAATTTGCGGGCGCTCAAAACAGATTTGCCAGAAAAAAAAAATATTTGAAAACTTTAATAACCCAACATATGCTCCTAGGTCGAAGGCTGAAAAAAATAGTCAGAGTCAGGTCCTTACGATGCCACTTGCAGAATATCGTCACTAGACTATGGTTATTCAAGGCAGTTAAGTCATTTGCGGGCGCTCGAAACAAATTTGCCAGAAAAAAATAATATTTGAAAACTTTAATAACCCAACATATGCTCCTAGGTCGAAGGCTGAAAAAAATAGTCAGAGTCGGGTCCTTACGATGCCACTTGCAGAATATCATCATTGCATCAAGCTTATTCAAGGCAGATAAGTCATTTGCGGGCGCTCAAAACAGATTTGCCAGAAAAAAATAATATTTGAAAACTTTAATAACCCAACATATGCTCCTAGGTCGAAGGCTGAAAAAAATAGTCAGAGTCGGGTCCTTACGATGCCACTCACAGAATGTCGTAACTAATCCATGCTTATTCAAGGTAGATAAGAAATTTGCGGGCGCTCAAAACAGATTTGCCAGAAAAAAATAATATTTGAAAACTTTAATAACCCAACATATGCTCCTAGGTCGAAGGCTGAAAAAAATAGTCACAATCGGGTCCTTACGATGCTACTTGCAGAATGTTATCAATAAATCAAGCTCATTCACGGCAGATAAGTCATTTGCAGGCGCTCGAAACAGATTTGCCAGAAAAAAATAATATTTGAAAACTTTAATAACCCAACATATGCTCCTAGGTCGAAGGCTGAAAAAAATAGTCAGAGTCGGGTCCTTACGATGCCACTCACAGAATGTCGTAACTAGATCATGCTTATTCAAGGTAGATAAGTCATTTGCGGGCGCTCAAAACAGATTTGCCAGAAAAAAATAATATTTGAAAACTTTAATAACCCAACATATGCTCCTAGGTCGAAGGCTGAAAAAAATAGTCAGAGTCGGGTCCTTACGATGCCACTCACAGAATGTCGTAACTAGATCATGCTTATTCAAGGTAGATAAGTAATTTGCGGGCGCTCAAAACAGATTTGCCAGAAAAAAATAATATTTGAAAACTTTAATAACCCAACATATGCTCCTAGGTCGAAGGCTGAAAAAAATAGTCAGAATCGGGTCCTTACGATGCCACTTGCAGAATGTTATCAATAAATCAAGTTCATTCACGGCAGATAAGTTATTTGCGGGCGCTCGAAACAGATTTGCCAGAAAAAAATAATATTTGAAAACTTTAATAACCCAACATATGCTCCTAGGTCGAAGGCTGAAAAAAATAGTCAGAGTCGGGTCCTTACGATGCCACTTGCAGAATATCATCAAAAAATCAAGCTTATTCAAGGCAGATAAGTCATTTGCGGGCGCTCAAAACAGATTTGCCAGAAAAAAATAATATTTGAAAACTTTAATAACCCAACATATGCTCCTAGGTCGAAGGCTGAAAAAAATAGTCAGAGTCGGGTCCTTACGAAGCTACTTGCAGACTATCGTCACTGGATTATGCTTATTCAAGGCACATAAGTCATTAGCGGGCGCTCAAAACAGATTTGCCAGAAAAAAATAATATTTGAAAACTTTAATAACCCAACATATGCTCCTAGGTCGAAGGCTGAAAAAAATAGTCAGAGTCGGGTCCTTACGATGCCACTTGCAGAATATCATCATTGAATCAAGCTTATTCAAGGCAGATAAGTCATTTGCGGGCGCTCAAAACAGATTTGCCAGAAAAAAATAATATTTGAAAACTTTAATAACCCAACATATGCTCCTAGGTCGAAGGCTGAAAAAAATAGTCAGAGTCGGGTCCTTACGATGCCACTCACAGAATGTCGTAACTAGATCATGCTTATTCAAGGTAGATAAGTAATTTGCGGGCGCTCAAAACAGATTTGCCAGAAAAAAATAATAATAGAAAACTTTAATAACCCAACATATGCTGCTAGGTCGAAGGCTGAAAAAAAAGTCAGAGTCAGGTCCTTACGATGCCACTTGCAGAATATCGTCACTAGACTATGGTTATTCAAGGCAGATAAGTCATTTGCGGGCGCTCGAAACAGATTTGCCAGAAAAAAATAATATTTGAAAACTTTAATAACCCAACATATGCTCCTAGGTCGAAGGCTGAAAAAAATAGACAGAGTCGGGTCCTTACGAAGCTACTTGCAGACTATCGTCACTAGATTAAGCTTATTCAAGGCACATAAGTCATTAGCGGGCGCTCAAAACAGATTTAACAGAAAAAAATAATATTTGAAAACTTTAATAACCCAACATATGCTCCTAGGTCGAAGGCTGAAAAAAATAGTCAGAGTCGGGTCCTTACGATGCCACTTGCAGAATATCATCATTGAATCAAGCTTATTCAAGGCAGATAAGTCATTTGCGGGCGCTCAATTCAGATTTGCCAGAAAAAAATAATATTTGAAAACTTTAATAACCCAACATATGCTCCTAGGTCGAAGGCTGAAAAAAATAGTCAGAGTCGGGTCCTTACGATGCCACTCACAGAATGTCGTAACTAGATAATGCTTATTCAAGGTAGATAAGTAATTTGCGGGCGCTCAAAACAGATTTGCCAGAAAAAAATAATATTTGAAAACTTTAATAACCCAACATATGCTCCTAGGTCGAAGGCTGAAAAAAATAGTCAGAGTCAGGTCCTTACGATGCCACTTGCAGAATATCGTCACTAGACTATGGTTATTCAAGGCAGATAAGTCATTTGCGGGCGCTCGAAACAAATTTGCCAGAAAAAAATAATATTTGAAAACTTTAATAACCCAACATATGCTCCTAGGTCGAAGGCTGAAAAAAATAGTCAGAGTCGGGTCCTTACGATGCCACTTGCAGAATATCATCACTGAATCAAGCTTATTCAAGGCAGATAAGTCATTTGCAGGCGCTCAAAACACATTTGCCAGAAAAAAATAATATTTGAAAACTTTAATAACCCAACATATGCTCCTAGGTCGAAGGCTGAAAAAAATAGTCAGAGTCGGGTCCTTACGATGCCACTCACAGAATGTCGTAACTAAATCATGCTTATTCAAGGTAGATAAGTCATTTGCGGGCGCTCAAAACAGATTTGCCAGAAAAAAATAATATTTGAAAACTTTAATAACCCAACATATGCTCCTAGGTCGAAGGCTGAAAAAAATAGTCAGAGTCGGGTCCTTACGATGCCACTTGCAGAATATCATCAATAAATCAAGCTTATTCAAGGCAGATAAATCATTTGCGGGCGTTTGAAACAGATTTGCCAGAAAAAAATAATATTTGAAAACTTTAATAACCAACATATGCTCCTAGGTCGAAGGCTGAAAAAAATAGTCAGAGTCGGGTCCTTACGATGCCACTTGCAGAATATCATCACTAAATCAAGCTTATTCAAGGCAGATAAGTCATTTGCGGGCGCTCGAAACAGATTTGCCAGAAAAAAATAATATTTGAAAACTTTAATAACCCAACATATGCTCCTAGGTCGAAGGCTGAAAAAAATAGTCAGAGTCGGGTCCATACGATGCCACTTGCAGAATATCATCAATGAATCAAGCTTATTCAAGGCAGATAAGTCATTTACGGGTGCTCGAAACAGATTTGCCAGAAAAAATTAATATTTGAAAACTTTAATAACCCAACATTTGCTCCTAGGTCGAAGGCTGAAAAAAATAGTCAGAGTCGGGTCCTTACGATGCCACTCACAGAATGTCGTAACTAGATTATGCTTATTCAAGGTAGATAAGTAATTTGCGGGCGCTCAAAACAGATTTGCCAGAAAAAAATAATATTTGAAAACTTTAATAACCCAACATATGCTCCTAGGTCGAAGGCTGAAAAAAATAGTCAGAGTCAGGTCCTTACGATGCCACTTGCAGAATATCGTCACTTGACTATAGTTATTCACGGCAGATAAGTCATTTGCGGGCGCTCGAAACAGATTTGCCAGAAAAAAATAATATTTGAAAACTTTAATAACCCAACATATGCTCCTAGGTCGAAGGCTGAAAAAAATAGTCAGAGTCGGGTTCTTACGATGCCACTTGCAGAATATCATCAATAAATCAAGCTTATTCAAGGCAGATAAGTCATTTGCGGGCGTTTGAAACAGATTTGCCAGAAAAAAATAATATTTGAAAACTTTAATAACCTAACATATGCTCCTAGGTCGAAGGCTGAAAAAAATAGTCAGAGTCGGGTCCTTACGATGCCACTTGCAGAAGATCATCACTAAATCAAGCTTATTCAAGGCAGATAAGTCATTTGCGGGCGCTCGAAACAGATTTGCCAGAAAAAAATAATATTTGAAAACTTTAATAACCCAACATATGCTCCTAGGTCGAAGGCTGAAAAAAATAGTCAGAGTCGGGTCCATACGATGCCACTTGCAGAATATCATCAATGAATCAAGCTTATTCAAGGCAGATAAGTCATTTGCGGGTGCTCGAAACAGATTTGCCAGAAAAAATTAATATTTGAAAACTTTAATAACCCAACATATGCTCCTAGGTCGAAGGCTGAAAAAAATAGTCAGAGTCGGGTCCTTACGATGCCACTCACAGAATGTCGTAACTAGATCATGCTTATTCAAGGTAGATAAGTAATTTGCGGGCGCTCAAAACAGATTTGCCAGAAAAAAATAATATTTGAAAACTTTAATAACCCAACATATGCTCCTAGGTCGAAGGCTGAAAAAAATAGTCAGAGTCAGGTCCTTACGATGCCACTTGCAGAATATCGTCACTAGACTATGGTTATTCAAGGCAGATAAGTCATTTGCGGGCGCTCGAAACAAATTTGCCAGAAAAAAATAATATTTGAAAACTTTAATAACCCAACATATGCTCCTAGGTCGAAGGCTGAAAAAAATAGTCAGAGTCGGGTCCTTACGATGCCACTTGCAGAATATCATCACTGAATCAAGCTTATTCAAGGCAGATAAGTCATTTGCGGGCGCTCAAAACACATTTGCCAGAAAAAAATAATATTTGAAAACTTTAATAACCCAACATATGCTCCTAGGTCGAAGGCTGAAAAAAATAGTCAGAGTCGGGTCCTTACGATGCCACTCACAGAATGTCGTAACTAAATCATGCTTATTCAAGGTAGATAAGTCTTTTGCGGGCACTCAAAACAGATTTGCCAGAAAAAAATAATATTTGAAAACTTTAATAACCCAACATATGCTCCTAGGTCGAAGGCTGAAAAAAATAGTCAGAGTCGGGTCCTTACGATGCCATTCACAGAATGTCGTAACTAGATCATGCTTATTCAAGGCAGATAAGTCATTTGCGGGCGCTCAAAACAGATTTGCCAGAAAAAAATAATATTTGTAAACTTTAATAACCCAACATATGCTCCTAGGTCGAAGGCTGAAAAAAATAGTCAGAGTCGGGTCCTTACGATGCCACTTGCAGAATGTCATCAATGAATCAAGTTTATTCACGGCAGATAAGTCATTTGCGGGCGCTCGAAACAGATTTGCCAGAAAAAAATAATATTTGAAAACTTTAATAACCCAACATATGCTCCTAGGTCGAAGGCTGAAAAAAATAGTCAGAGTCGGGTCCTTACGATGCCACTTGCAGAATATCATCACTAAATCAAGCTTATTCAAGGCAGATAAGTCATTTGCGGGCGCTCGAAACAGATTTGCCAGAAAAAAATAATATTTGAAAACTTTAATAACCCAACATATGCTCCTAGGTCGAAAGCTGAAAAAAATAGTCAGAGTCGGGTCCATACGATGCCACTTGCAGAATATCATCAATGAATCAAGCTTATTCAAGGCAGATAAGTCATTTGCGGGTGCTCGAAACAGATTTGCCAGAAAAAAATAATATTTGAAAACTTTAATAACCCAACATATGCTCCTAGGTCGAAGGCTGAAAAAAATACTCAGAGTCGGGTCCTTACGATGCCACTCACAGAATGTCGTAACTAGATCATGCTTATTCAAGGTAGATAAGTAATTTGCGGGCGCTCAAAACAGATTTGCCAGAAAAAAATAATATTTGAAAACTTTAATAACCCAACATATGCTCCTAGGTCGAAGGCTGAAAAAAATAGTCAGAGTCAGGTCCTTACGATGCCACTTGCAGAATATCGTCAATAGACTATAGTTATTCACGGCAGATAAGTCATTTGCGGGCGCTCGAAACAGATTTGCCAGAAAAAAATAATATTTGAAAACTTTAATAACCCAACATATGCTCCTAGGTCGAAGGCTGAAAAAAATAGTCAGAGTCGGGTTCTTACGATGCCACTTGCAGAATATCATCAATAAATCAAGCTTATTCAAGGCAGATAAGTCATTTGCGGGCGCTTGAAACAGATTTGCCAGAAAAAAATAATATTTGAAAACTTTAATAACCTAACATATGCTCCTAGGTCGAAGGCTGAAAAAAATAGTCAGAGTCGGGTCCTTACGATGCCACTTGCAGAATATCATCACTAAATCAAGCTTATTCAAGGCAGATAAGTCATTTGCGGGTGCTCGAAACAGATTTGCCAGAAAAAAATAATATTTGAAAACTTTAATAACCCAACATATGCTCCTAGGTCGAAGGCTGAAAAAAATAGTCAGAGTCGGGTCCTTACGATGCCACTCACAGAATGTCGTAACTAGATCATGCTTATTCAAGGTAGATAAGTAATTTGCGGGCGCTCAAAACAGATTTGCCAGAAAAAAATAATATTTGAAAACTTTAATAACCCAACATATGCTCCTAGGTCGAAGGCTGAAAAAAATAGTCAGAGTCAGGTCCTTACGATGCCACTTGCAGAATATCGTCACTAGACTATGGTTATTCAAGGCAGATAAGTCATTTGCGGGCGCTCGAAACAAATTTGCCAGAAAAAAATAATATTTGAAAACTTTAATTACCCAACATATGCTCCTAGGTCGAAGGCTGAAAAAAATAGTCAGAGTCGGGTCCTTACGATGCCACTTGCAGAATATCATCACTGAATCAAGCTTATTCAAGGCAGATAAGTCATTTGCGGGCGCTCAAAACACATTTGCCAGAAAAAAATAATATTTGAAAACTTTAATAACCCAACATATGCTCCTAGGTCGAAGGCTGAAAAAAATAGTCAGAGTCGGGTCCTTACGATGCCACTCACAGAATGTCGTAACTAAATCATGCTTATTCAAGGTAGATAAGTCATTTGCGGGCGCTCAAAACAGATTTGCCAGAAAAAAATAATATTTGAAAACTTTAATAACCCAACATATGCTCCTAGGTCGAAGGCTGAAAAAAATAGTCAGAGTCGGGTCCTTACGATGCCACTCACAGAATGTCGTAACTAGATCATGCTTATTCAAGGTAGATAAGTCATTTGCGGGCGCTCAAAACAGATTTGCCAGAAAAAAATAATATTTGTAAACTTTAATAACCCAACATATGCTCCTAGGTCGAAGGCTGAAAAAAATAGTCAGAGTCGGGTCCTTACGATGCCACTTGCAGAATGTCATCAATGAATCAAGCTTATTCAAGGCAGATAAGTCATTTGCGGGCGCTAAAAACACATTTGCCAGAAAAAAATAATATTTGAAAACTTTAATAACCCAACATAAATGCTCCTAGGTCGAAGGCTGAAAAAAATAGTCAGAGTCGGGTCCTTACGATGCCACTCACAGAATGTCGTAACTAAATCATGCTTATTCAAGGTAGATAAGTCATTTGCGGGCGCTCAAAACAGATTTGCCAGAAAAAAATAATATTTGAAAACTTTAATAACCCAACATATGCTCCTAGGTCGAAGGCTGAAAAAAATAGTCAGAGTCGGGTCCTTACGATGCCACTCACAGAATGTCGTAAATAGATCATGCTTATTCAAGAAAGATAAGTAATTTGCGGGCGCTCAAAACAGATTTGCCAGAAAAAAATAATATTTGAAAACTTTAATAACCCAACATATGCTCCTAGGTCGAAGGCTGAAAAAAATAGTCAGAGTCGGGTCCTTACGATGCCACTTGCAGAATGTCGTAACTAGATCATGCTTATTCAAGGTGGATAAGTAATTTGCGGGCGCTCAAAACAGATTTGCCAGAAAAAAATAATATTTGAAAACTTTAATAACCCAACATATGCTCCTAGGTCGAAGGCTGAAAAAAATAGTCAGAGTCGGGTCCTTACGATGCCACTCACAGAATGTCGTAACTAGATCATGTATATTCATGGTAGATAAGTCATTTGCGGGCGCTCAAAACAGATTTGCCAGAAAAAAATAATATTTGAAAACTTTAATAACCCAACATATGCTCCTAGGTCGAAGGCTGAAAAAAATAGACAGAGTCGGGTCCTTACGAAGCTACTTGCAGACTTTCGTCACTGGATTATACATATTCAAGGCACATAAGTCATTTGCGGGCGCTCAAAACAGATTTGCCAGAAAAAAATAATATTTGAAAACTTTAATAACCTAACATATGCTCCTAGGTCGAAGGCTGAAAAAAATTGTCAGAGTCGGGTCCTTACGATGCCACTTGCAGAATATCATCATTGAATCAAGCTTATTCAAGGCACATAAGTCATTTGCGGGCGCTCGAAACAGATTTGCCAGAAAAAAAAATATTTGAAAACTTTAATAACCTAACATATGCTCCTAGGTCGAAGGCTGAAAAAAATAGTCAGAGTCGGGTCCTTACGATGCCACTTGCAGAATATCATCAATGAATCAAGCTTATTCCAGGCAGATAAGTCATTTGCGGGCGCTTGAAACAGATTTGCCAGAAAAAAATAATATTTGAAAACTTTAATAACCCAACATATGCTCCTAGGTCGAAGGCTGAAAAAAATTGTCAGAGTCGGGTCCTTACGATGCCACTTGCAGAATATCATCAATGAATCAAGCTCATTCAAGGCAGATAAGTCATTTGCGGGCGCTCGAAACAGATTTGCCAGAAAAAAATAATATTTGAAAACTTTAATAACCCAACATATGCTCCTAGGTCGAAGGCTGAAAAAAATAGTCAGAGTCGGGTCCTTACGATGCCACTTGCAGAATATCATCAATGAATCAAGCTTATTCCAGGCAGATAAGTCATTTGCGGGCGCTTGAAACAGATTTGCCAGAAAAAAATAATATTTGAAAACTTTAATAACCCAACATATGCTCCTAGGTCGAAGGCTGAAAAAAATAGTCAGAGTCGGGTCCTTACGATGCCACTCATAGAATGTCGTAACTAGATCATGCTTATTCAAGGTAGATAAGTAATTTGCGGGCGCTCAAAACAGATTTGCCAGAAAAAAATAATATTTGAAAACTTTAATAACCCAACATATGCTCCTAGGTCGAAGGCTGAAAAAAATAGTCAGAGTCGGGTTCTTACGATGCCACTTGCAGAATATTGTCACTGGATTATGGTTATTCAAGGCAGATAAGTCATTTGCGGGCGCTCAAAACAGATTTGCCAGAAAAAAATAATATTTGAAAACATTAATAACCCAACATATGCTCCTAGTTCGAAGGCTGAAAAAAATAGTCAGTCGGGTCCATACGATGCCACTTGCAAAACATCATCACTAAATCAAGTTTATTCAAGGCAGATAAGTCATTTGCGGGGGTTCAAAACAGATTTGCCAGAAAAAAATTATAAGTCAAAACTTTAATAACCCAACATACGCTCCTGGGTCGAAGGCTGCAAAAAATACTAACTACTGTTTTCGATCGCTGCAGAGTTTGCTTGGTCTAACTTTACGCGCCCTACCTCGGCCCTCACTAAGGTTGCGATCCGGTACGTCCGTCTGTTACCGCGTAGCGGGAATTACGTTTCCATTGATGCGTGGCAACACTGGCTCGTACAAAACAAAAGTGTCTATTATATCCACACTTTACCAAGTCTGAAATCAGACCCGATTTCGTTTCCGAGAAATAATATTTTTTGTTTCAGCACATCGTTTACAATATTTGAATTGTATAAAAATGGATCATACGCAAAAAAAATTATCATTTTTGTCAATTAGAGACAATGTATTTTTTTCATTCATTCATTTAATCCATAGTTTTATCATTTTCATCAGTACATAAAGATCTTATTTTTTAGACTTAGTAGGTACATGATACCCTCTTAGGGCATACAATATGGGACATGTTACTTAATCCTAAATAAAAATTACAATAATAAAATTATCATGCAACACTAGGTTTAAACTAAATTGAAACATGAGAGCAATTTAGTAGGTTAGTTTATAATTATTACAAGTCGTACATGTCAATATAATTACGTATATGCCAATATTTTACATTAGAGAAAATTTGTAGATAATTTTTTACATTTCAAATATTGGTAAGGATGTGCTGATATTCCGCGTCACGAAAACGATTATCTGGCCCGAAATCGGGACTGATTTCGGGCCCGAAATCTGGAAATTTGGATGTATTTGGCGCTAAAGAACTTTAAAAGTGCCAAATACATCCACGCTTTATCAGACCTGGGGGCCTACCGCAATAGTTGGTATTTTTCTCCCTCACTCGAAATACGTCTTAGTGAAAGTAAAAGAGAAAGATCCCCGCAATTTGCAAATTTTGGTTTTTGCAGTAGGCCCCCTGATAATAGACCCGATTTCGGGCTCGAGCAAGATGATTTGGAAGGTCCGATGTCGGGCCTGATTTCGGGCCGATATCGGGAAGTATGGATGTTTAAGTTATAGATTGGGCCTTTTGATCTTAAAACAAAAAAAAAATGGCGTGATGGTGATATATTAGTGCTCTAAATTAAGCAAAAAATCCCCCAAATACTAGCGTCATAAATTCTTGCGTCCACACAACTTTTTTATCTGTCATAATCGGTGGCCGAAATCGGCGTGCCAAATTTGCGTTAATTTCCACACCACCTAATTTAATCCGATAATAGGGAATATTACTGCAATGTTCTGCCGCCAGAGTGCATCACTAGCACCTTTCATAAACCATAGAGTAACTTATACCCTTATACATTCTGTGCCTTAAACTGTTTTTTGACAAGTGTTACAGATAAAATATGGCATCAATAATGATGCATCAAGGCGGTTTGTTTACAAAGGGCCTACACCAGGAAACGCGAAAATCGAAATTTAGTTGACTGCCTCTTTATCGCTCGAATACTCAAGAGTGATAGAGAGGTTAGATAACGAAATTTCAATTTCCTTGTTTCACAATAGACCCCCAGATTGTGATGGATTGTGGTAGTGGCGCCCCCTGCTCAGAGTTTCGTGTAATATAACCTATTGAATCAGATTGGCGAAAAATTGTTCCCGTCTGGACTGGCTTTTAATCCTGATTTACATATCGGCATACATGTTTGACGCAGTTTTGCGTTAAGGTGCGTACACACATCAAGCCAACGAACGCCAATGAACGTTTTTCAGTGTTGGTTGTCGCATGTTCGTTGGGTCCCATTCAGGTGCGTACAGACCAGGCCAGACGAATGGGTTTCGCTGGCCTTCGTTGGCTGAGTCTGGACGGATTAACAAACGCCAACGATTGTTTGGCGTGTGCGGGTGATCCGCAGTGAAGCGGCAACATCAAAGGATTTGAAGCAATCGACCTAAAGCGGTGTGGACTGGATGCCGAAGGCCAACAAACGACTGCTCAGTTGAAGCTGTCGAACTGGCAGACTGTAGTGACTTTATAACCTAATGATTAGATTCAAACTAAAAAAAACATAAACAGTGGAGAAAAACAAAGAGCGGAGTAACGATGACATGTTTTTGTTAATTTTTTATTAACGTTGGCTACCCCACAATCGTTGGTTCGCGAAGATTCGTTCTTTGGACGCATCTTCAAGAACCGTGCGGGAACGAGCGGTAGCCAACGCCGAATATCTTTCGTTGGCGTTCGTTGGTCTGGTGTGTGTGTACGCAGGCAATTGACTCTGCCACGCAGCACATTCCCGGCACACGCTAACTAATGATTATCGAACGGTCGTTGGCGTTTGTTGAGGCGTCCAAACAGGGCCAACGGAGGTCGGCAAAACAGTTTCGTTGGCGTTGGTTGGCTTGGTGTGTGCACCTTTAGAGGAAGCAAGCGATATTGCTATCTCATTCTACCTTATAGCTGCGCCCCTGACGCTTGCCAAGACTCGGCACGGTTGTAAATCAGGGCTTTAATCGCAAAAATCAAAGTTCGTCAATAGGGTTGTTTCCATTTTTTTAAACGCTTGTAATACGTTCTATATTAATCAAATGTTGCCCTTAAAATTCAACTTTTACCCTAAAAACGGCTTTAAATATGTCAAATTAACAAAATATATTTTGACACATGCTTTCGCGCTCAAAATACTCTTTAAAAATTGTGTGAGGTCACAGTTTACGGTTTGATACATAACTATGTACATACACACGTAAACACCAAGGCCCCCTGTTGTCTGTTCTCAGTACAAAATTTAATACTCAAGCCGTAGCCATTTAGGTGGTAAGCAAGCTGTGTATGTGTGCGTGTGGGTTTTTAACCAACTAATAAAATATGTTTTCTGTAATAATTGAGTTATTTTGTTATATCATAAAGTATTCATTATCCAATAGCATTTCTATGATGTTAACTTTTAGTGAAGATATCGAAGCTTCAATTAATTGCCCACCACCAAAATGGCTATGGCTTGAGTATTAAATTTTGTACTGAGAACAGACAACGGGGTGCCTACCGCGAAAACCGATAATCGCATATTGCGGGGATCATTCTCTTTTACTCTTACTAAGACGTAATTGGAGTGACAGAGAAAAATGCCCGCAATTGACGAACTTCGATTTTCGCCGTTATAGCCCAATGTCAAACCGAGAGTTGTGATGTCATCAGAATCTTCAATGTCGTTTCGACTTGGGTCACGTGATGTGTGTTAAAAGATATTTTAAATTAAATATTTACAAAAATATGCTCATTAGAGATCCACTAAAGGTAGTTTAACATGTTTTTATAATCAATAAGTATTTACAGAAAAGAAAAAACTATATCCATCCCTTTTCAGGGGCCATTATACTAGCACAGAAAAAGACAGTCAGATTCTCTCTGACTATGCACGAATATCCTAATATCCCAGATACATATAACTCATGGTCACCCTAATTAGAAAGAGATGCAACGGCCAACCTTGACTTCTCATGTGGACACACTTTTTGGCCAATGTACCCTATCCGGATAATCTCCGTGCTTTTTTCAATTGTGGCCATGACAAATTGACTACTGTATGGCTACCAGCAGTTGCTACATGCAGTATACGTTATCAAAGACTGCGTGAACTCGATCGCAGCACATCTCGCTCGCAGTGACGCATTGATGCGATAGAGAGGGAATGCTATCAAGTTCACGTAGTCTAATGTAAATGTCAGCTCGTGGTACGACTAACGGACAGAAAAAAATGCACTTAAGAGGTTTTCACAACTGATGCAGATTCACAATCGCTCTGGTGCCTCTGGTGTATGAGCGTGACAACGCTACTTGTTTATATAACGATGTCCCAATTGCAGACGGGAGCGGCGTATCAAATGTGAAGACTGGCTTAAGTGCCAATTACATCCACACTCCCTATAGCGCCAATTACATTCACACTTGCCGATATCGGGCCCGAAATCATTCCCGATGTCGGACCTGATAATCGTTTTTCGTTTCACGGAATATCAGCACATTGTTAAAGCTTTATCAGAAATATATGATCATTGTTGTTCAGTTTAGTGTGAAAAATTTAGTTCCAATGAAATTCCGCAATATGGTGCGTGATCATTCCTGGTCAGACTTTAACAATATTTGAAATGTAAAAAATACTTTTTCTCTAATTGCCAAAATGTTCAATGTTTAATATTTTTCCATATAAACCATTTAAGGGTTCCGTAGCCAAATGGCAAAAAACGGAACCCTTATAGATTCGTCATGTCCGTCTGTCTGTCCGATTATGTCACAGCCACTTTAAGACACAGAAACTATAAGAGCTATACTGTTCAAACTTGGTAAGTAGATGTATTCTATGAACCGCATTAAGATTTTTACACAAAAATAGAAAAAGAAAACAATAAATTTTGGGGGTTCCCCATACTTAGAACTGAAACTAAAAAAATCTTTTTTCATCAAACCCATACGTGTGGGGTATCTAGGGATAGGTCTTCAAAAATGATATTGAGGCTTCGAAAATAATTTTTTTCTAAGCTGAATAGTTTGCGCGAGAGACACTTCCAAAGTGTTCAAATGTGTCCCCCCCCCCCCCCGTAACTTCTAAAATGACAGAATGTAAAATCTAAAAAGAATATATGGTATACATTGCCATGCAAAATTCCACGGAAAATTAGTTTGAACGAGATCTAGTAAGTAGTTTTTTTTATATACGTCATAAAATTAAAAAAAAAAATCATAAAACTCATACGTGTCGGGATAGGTCTTAAAAAATGATATTTAGGTTTCTAATATAATTTTTTTCTAAACTGAATAGTTTGCGCGAGAGACACTTCCAAAGTGAAAAAATGTGTGCCCCCCCCCCCTGTAACTTCTAAAATAACAGAATGAAAAATCTTAAAAAATATATGATATACATTACAATGCAAACTTCCACCGAAAATTGGTTTGAACAAGATCTAATAAGTAGTTTTTTTAATACGTCATAAATGGTACGGCACCCTTCATGGGCGAGTCCGACTCGCACTTGGCCGCTTTTTTATACTTTTTAAATATTGTTAACGATAATATGCTGAAATTTGGTGAAATAGAAATAGTTATTTGTTTTACAAGGGGGTACACTCGTGGTTCAAATATGAATCTTTCACTTGCTCGGGTATCAATATTAGCACGAGCGGTTAAACAAACATTGCCTCCGAGTGAAACAACAAATTTTCACCACACCAATCCGAAGAAAATACTAACTATGAAATACCAAAAATTCAAACCAAATAAACGTACTTAATAAAAAATGTATCATTCAAAATCATCATGTAAAAGTCAATTCCACCAGCTAACATAAGGATTTGCATCTGAATACTTTTCCCCATATGTGGATAATATGCATTTTTCTCAGTTTTTGAACAATCTAGACGGCCTAGCATAGTCCATTGACGATATTCTGCAAGTAGCATCGTAAGCACCCGACTCTGACTATTTTTTTCAGCCTTCGACCTAGGACCATATGTTGGGTTATTAAAGTTTTCAAATATTATTTTTTTCTGGCAAATCTGTTTCGAGCGCCCGCAAATGACTTATCTGCCTTGAAATGGCTTGATTCAGTGATGATATTCTGAAAGTGGCATCGTAAGGACCCGACTCTGACTATTTTTTTCAGCTTTCGACCTAGGAGCATATGTTGGGTTATTAAAGTTTTCAAATATTATTTTTTTCTGGCAAATCTGTTTCGAGCGCCCGCAAATGACTTATCTGCCTTGAATAAGCTTGATTTAGTGATGATATTCTGCAAGTGGCATCGTAAGGACCCGACTCTGACTATTTTTTTCAGCCTTCGACCTAGGAGCATATGTTGGGTTATTAAAGTTTTCAAATATTATTTTTTTCTGGCAAATCTGTTTCGAGCGCCCGCAAATGACTTATCTGCCGTGAATAAACTTGATTCATTGATGACATTCTGCAAGTGGCATCGTAAGGACCCGACTCTGACTATTTTTTTCAGCCTTCGACCTAGGAGCATATGTTGGGTTATTAAAGTTTTCAAATATTATTTTTTTCTGGCAAATCTGTTTCGAGCGCCCGCAAATGACTTATTTGCCTTGAATAACCATAGTCTAGTGACGATATTCTGCAAGTGGCATCGTAAGGACCCGACTCTGACTATTTTTTTCAGCCTTCGACCTAGGAGCATATGTTGGGTTATTAAAGTTTTCAAATATTATTTTTTTCTGGCAAATCTGTTTCGAGCGCCCGCAAATGACTTATCTGCCGTGAATAAACTTGATTCATTGATGACATTCTGCAAGTGGCATCGTAAGGACCCGACTCTGACTATTTTTTTCAGCCTTCGACCTAGGAGCATATGTTGGGTTATTAAAGTTTACAAATATTATTTTTTTCTGGCAAATTTGTTTTGAGCGCCCGCAAATGACTTATCTACCTTGAATAAGCATGATCTAGTTACGACATTCTGTGAGTGGCATCGTAAGGACCCGACTCTGACTATTTTTTTCAGCCTTCGACCTAGGAGCATATGTTGGGTTATTAAAGTTTTCAAATATTATTTTTTTCTGGCAAATCTGTTTTGAGCGCCCGCAAATGACTTATCTACCTTGAATAAGCATGATTTAGTTACGACATTCTGTGAGTGGCATCGTAAGGACCCGACTCTGACTATTTTTTTCAGCCTTCGACCTAGGAGCATATGTTGGGTTATTAAAGTTTTCAAATATTATTTTTTTCTGGCAAATGTGTTTTGAGCGCCCGCAAATGACTTATCTGCCTTGAATAAGCTTGATTCAGTGATGATATTCTGCAAGTGGCATCGTAAGGACCCGACTCTGACTATTTTTTTCAGCCTTCGACCTAGGAGCATATGTTGGGTAATTAAAGTTTTCAAATATTATTTTTTCTGGCAAATTTGTTTCGAGCGCCCGCAAATGACTTATCTGCCTTGAATAACCATAGTCTAGTGACGATATTCTGCAAGTGGCATCGTAAGGACCTGACTCTGACTATTTTTTTCAGCCTTCGACCTAGGAGCATATGTTGGGTTATTAAAGTTTTCAAATATTATTTTTTTCTGGCAAATCTGTTTTGAGCGCCCGCAAATTACTTATCTACCTTGAATAAGCATGATCTAGTTACGACATTCTGTGAGTGGCATCGTAAGGACCCGACTCTGACTATTTTTTTCAGCCTTCGACCTAGGAGCATATGTTGGGTTATTAAAGTTTTCAAATATTATTTTTTTCTGGCAAATCTGTTTCGAGCACCCGCAAATGACTTATCTGCCTTGAATAAGCTTGATTTAGTGATGATATTCTGCAAGTGGCATCGTAAGGACCCGACTCTGACTATTTTTTTCAGCCTTCGACCTAGGAGCATATGTTAGGTTATTAAAGTTTTCAAATATTATTTTTTTCTGGCAAATCTGTTTCAAACGCCCGCAAATGACTTATCTGCCTTGAATAAGCTTGATTTATTGATGATATTCTGCAAGTGGCATCGTAAGAACCCGACTCTGACTATTTTTTTCAGCCTTCGACCTAGGAGCATATGTTGGGTTATTAAAGTTTTCAAATATTATTTTTTTCTGGCAAATCTGTTTCGAGCGCCCGCAAATGACTTATCTGCCGTGAATAACTATAGTCTATTGACGATATTCTGCAAGTGGCATCGTAAGGACCTGACTCTGACTATTTTTTTCAGCCTTCGACCTAGGAGCATATGTTGGGTTATTAAAGTTTTCAAATATTATTTTTTTCTGGCAAATCTGTTTTGAGCGCCCGCAAATTACTTATCTACCTTGAATAAGCATGATCTAGTTACGACATTCTGTGAGTGGCATCGTAAGGACCCGACTCTGACTATTTTTTTCAGCCTTCGACCTAGGAGCATATGTTGGGTTATTAAAGTTTTCAAATATTAATTTTTTCTGGCAAATCTGTTTCGAGCACCCGCAAATGACTTATCTGCCTTAAATAAGCTTGATTCATTGATGATATTCTGCAAGTGGCATCGTATGGACCCGACTCTGACTATTTTTTTCAGCTTTCGACCTAGGAGCATATGTTGGGTTATTAAAGTTTTCAAATATTATTTTTTTCTGGCAAATCTGTTTCGAGCGCCCGCAAATGACTTATCTGCCTTGAATAAGCTTGATTTAGTGATGATATTCTGCAAGTGGCATCGTAAGGACCCGACTCTGACTATTTTTTTCAGCCTTCGACCTAGGAGCATATGTTGGGTTATTAAAGTTTTCAAATATTATTTTTTTCTGGCAAATCTGTTTCGAGCGCCCGCAAATGACTTATCTGCCGTGAATAAACTTGATTCATTGATGACATTCTGCAAGTGGCATCGTAAGGACCCGACTCTGACTATTTTTTTCAGCCTTCGACCTAGGAGCATATGTTGGGTTATTAAAGTTTACAAATATTATTTTTTTCTGGCAAATCTGTTTTGAGCGCCCGCAAATGACTTATCTGCCTTGAATAAGCATGATCTAGTTACGACATTCTGTGAGTGGCATCGTAAGGACCCGACTCTGACTATTTTTTTCAGCCTTCGACCTAGGAGCATATGTTGGGTTATTAAAGTTTTCAAATATTATTTTTTTCTGGCAAATCTGTTTTGAGTGCCCGCAAAAGACTTATCTACCTTGAATAAGCATGATTTAGTTACGACATTCTGTGAGTGGCATCGTAAGGACCCGACTCTGACTATTTTTTTCAGCCTTCGACCTAGGAGCATATGTTGGGTTATTAAAGTTTTCAAATATTATTTTTTTCTGGCAAATGTGTTTTGAGCGCCCGCAAATGACTTATCTGCCTTGAATAAGCTTGATTCAGTGATGATATTCTGCAAGTGGCATCGTAAGGACCCGACTCTGACTATTTTTTTCAGCCTTCGACCTAGGAGCATATGTTGGGTTATTAAAGTTTTCAAATATTATTTTTTTCTGGCAAATTTGTTTCGAGCGCCCGCAAATGACTTATCTGCCTTGAATAACCATAGTCTAGTGACGATATTCTGCAAGTGGCATCGTAAGGACCTGACTGTGACTATTTTTTTCAGCCTTCGACCTAGGAGCATATGTTGGGTTATTAAAGTTTTCAAATATTATTTTTTTCTGGCAAATCTGTTTTGAGCGCCCGCAAATTACTTATCTACCTTGAATAAGCATGATCTAGTTACGACATTCTGTGAGTGGCATCGTAAGGACCCGACTCTGACTATTTTTTTCAGCCTTCGACCTAGGAGCAAATGTTGGGTTATTAAAGTTTTCAAATATTATTTTTTTCTGGCAAATCTGTTTCGAGCACCCGTAAATGACTTATCTGCCTTGAATAAGCTTGATTCATTGATGATATTCTGCAAGTGGCATCGTATGGACCCGACTCTGACTATTTTTTTCAGCCTTCGACCTAGGAGCATATGTTGGGTTATTAAAGTTTTCAAATATTATTTTTTTCTGGCAAATCTGTTTCGAGCGCCCGCAAATGACTTATCTGCCTTGAATAAGCTTGATTTAGTGATGATCTTCTGCAAGTGGCATCGTAAGGACCCGACTCTGACTATTTTTTTCAGCCTTCGACCTAGGAGCATATGTTAGGTTATTAAAGTTTTCAAATATTATTTTTTTCTGGCAAATCTGTTTCAAACGCCCGCAAATGACTTATCTGCCTTGAATAAGCTTGATTTATTGATGATATTCTGCAAGTGGCATCGTAAGAACCCGACTCTGACTATTTTTTTCAGCCTTCGACCTAGGAGCATATGTTGGGTTATTAAAGTTTTCAAATATTATTTTTTTCTGGCAAATCTGTTTCGAGCGCCCGCAAATGACTTATCTGCCGTGAATAACTATAGTCAAGTGACGATATTCTGCAAGTGGCATCGTAAGAACCTGACTCTGACTATTTTTTTCAGCCTTCGACCTAGGAGCATATGTTGGGTTATTAAAGTTTTCAAATATTATTTTTTTCTGGCAAATCTGTTTTGAGCGCCCGCAAATTACTTATCTACCTTGAATAAGCATAATCTAGTTACGACATTCTGTGAGTGGCATCGTAAGGACCCGACTCTGACTATTTTTTTCAGCCTTCGACCTAGGAGCATATGTTGGGTTATTAAAGTTTTCAAATATTATTTTTTTCTGGCAAATCTGTTTCGAGCGCCCGCAAATGACTTATTTGCCTTGAATGAGCTTGATTCATTGATGATATTCTGCAAGTGGCATCGTAAGGACCCGACTCTGACAATTTTTTTCAGCCTTCGACCTAGGAGCATATGTTGGGTTATTAAATTTTTCAAATATTTTTTTTTTCTGGCAAATCTGTTTCAAGCGCCCGCAAATGACTTATCTGCCTGGAATAAGCTTGATTAATTGATGATATTCTGCAAGTGGCATCGTAAGGACCCGACTCTGATTATTTTTTTCAGCCTTCGACCTAGGAGCATATGTTGGGTTATTAAAGTTTTCAAATATTATTTTTTTCTGGCAAATCTGTTTCGAGCGCCCGCAAATGACTTATTTGCCTTGAATGAGCTTGATTCATTGATGATATTCTGCAAGTGGCATCGTAAGGACCCGACTCTGACAATTTTTTTCAGCCTTCGACCTAGGAGCATATGTTGGGTTATTAAAGTTTTCAAATATTATTTTTTTCTGGCAAATCTGTTTTGAGCGCCCGCTAATGACTTATGTGCCTTGAATAAGCATAATTCAGTGACGATAGTCTGCAAGTAGCTTCGTAAGGACCCGACTCTGACTATTTTTTTCAGCCTTCGACCTCGGAGCATATGTTGGGTTATTAAAGTATTCATATATTATTTTTTTCTGGCAAATCTGTTTCGAGCGCCCGCAAATGACTTATCTGCCTTGAATAAGCTTGATTTAGTGATGATGTTTTGCAAGTGGCATCGTATGGACCCGACTGACTATTTTTTTCAGCCTTCGACCTAGGAGCATATGTTGGGTTATTAATGTTTTCAAATATTATTTTTTTCTGGCAAATCTGTTTTGAGCGCCCGCAAATGACTTATCTGCCTTGAATAAGCATAATCCAGTGACAATATTCTGCAAGTGGCATCGTAAGAACCCGACTCTGACTATTTTTTTCAGCCTTCGACCTAGGAGCATATGTTGGGTTATTAAAGTTTTCAAATATTATTTTTTTCTGGCAAATCTGTTTTGAGCGCCCGCAAATTACTTATCTACCTTGAATAAGCATGATCTAGTTACGACATTCTGTGAGTGGCATCGTAAGGACCCGACTCTGACTATTTTTTTCAGCCTTCGACCAAGGAGCATATGTTGGGTTATTAAAGTTTTCAAATATTATTTTTTTCTGGCAAATCTGTTTCAAGCGCCCACAAATGACTTATCTGCCTGGAATAAGCTTGATTCATTGATGATATTCTGCAAGTGGCATCGTAAGGACCCGACTCTGACTATTTTTTTCAGCCTTCGACCTAGGAGCATATGTTGGGTTATTAAAGTTTTCAAATATTATTTTTTTCTGGCAAATCTGTTTCGAGCTCCCGCAAATGACTTATCTGCCTTGAATAAGCTTGATTTAGTGATGATATTCTGCAAGTGGCATCGTAAGGACCCGACTCTGACTATTTTTTTCAGCCTTCGACCTAGGAGCATATGTTAGGTTATTAAAGTTTTCAAATATTATTTTTTTCTGGCAAATCTGTTTCAAACGCCCGCAAATGACTTATCTGCCTTGAATAAGCTTGATTTATTGATGATATTCTGCAAGTGGCATCGTAAGAACCCGACTCTGACTATTTTTTTCAGCCTTCGACCTAGGAGCATATGTTGGGTTATTAAAGTTTTCAAATATTATTTTTTTCTGGCAAATCTGTTTCGAGCGCCCGCAAATGACTTATCTGCCGTGAATAACTATAGTCTAGTGACGATATTCTGCAAGTGGCATCGTAAGGACCTGACTCTGACTATTTTTTTCAGCCTTCGACCTAGGAGCATATGTTGGGTTATTAAAGTTTTCAAATATTATTTTTTTCTGGCAAATCTGTTTTGAGCGCCCGCAAATTACTTATCTACCTTGAATAAGCATGATCTAGTTACGACATTCTGTGAGTGGCATCGTAAGGACCCGACTCTGACTATTTTTTTCAGCCTTCGACCTAGGAGCAAATGTTGGGTTATTAAAGTTTTCAAATATTAATTTTTTCTGGCAAATCTGTTTCGAGCACCCGTAAATGACTTATCTGCCTTGAATAAGCTTGATTCATTGATGATATTCTGCAAGTGGCATCGTATGGACCCGACTCTGACTATTTTTTTCAGCTTTCGACCTAGGAGCATATGTTGGGTTATTAAAGTTTTCAAATATTATTTTTTTCTGGCAAATCTGTTTCGAGCGCCCGCAAATTACTTATCTGCCGTGAATAACTATAGTCTATTGACGATATTCTGCAAGTGGCATCGTAAGGACCTGACTCTGACTATTTTTTTCAGCCTTCGACCTAGGAGCATATGTTGGGTTATTAAAGTTTTCAAATATTATTTTTTTCTGGCAAATCTGTTTTGAGCGCCCGCAAATGACTTATCTACCTTGAATAAGCATGATTTAGTTACGACATTCTGTGAGTGGCATCGTAAGGACCCGACTCTGACTATTTTTTTCAGCCTTCGACCTAGGAGCATATGTTGGGTTATTAAAGTTTTCAAATATTTTTTTTTTCTGGCAAATGTGTTTTGAGCGCCCGCAAATGACTTATCTGCCTTGAATAAGCTTGATTCAGTGATGATATTCTGCAAGTGGCATCGTAAGGACCCGACTCTGTCTATTTTTTTCAGCCTTCGACCTAGGAGCATATGTTGGGTTATTAAAGTTTTCAAATATTATTTTTTTCTGGCAAATCTGTTTCGAGCGCCCGCAAATGACTTATCTGCCTTGTATGAGCTTGATTTATTGATGATATTCTGCAAGTGGCATCGTAAGGACCCGACTCTGACAATTTTTTTCAGCCTTCGACCTAGGAGCATATGTTGGGTTATTAAAGTTTTCAAATATTATTTTTTTCTGGCAAATCTGTTTTGAGCGCCCGCAAATTACTTATCTACCATGAATAAGCATGATCTGCTTACGACATTCTGTGAGTAACATCGTAAGGACCCGACTCTGACTATTTTTTTCAGCCTTCGACCTAGGAGCATATGTTGGGTTATTAAAGTTTTCAAATATTATTTTTTTCTGGCAAATCTGTTTTGAGCGCCCGCAAATGACTTATGTGCCTTGAATAAGTATAATCCAGTGACGATAGTCTGCAAGTAGTTTCGTAAGGACCCGACTCTGTCTATTTTTGCAGCCTTCGACCTAGGAGCATATGTTGGGTTATTAATGTTTTCAAATATTATTTTTTTCTGGCAAATCTGTTTTGAGCGCCCGCAAATGACTTATCTGCCTTGAATAAACTTGATTCAGTGATGATATTCTGCAAGTGGCATCGTAAGGACCCGACTCTGACTGTTTTTTTCAGCCTTCGACCTAGGAGCATATGTTGGGTTATTAAAGTTTTCAAATATTATTTTTTTCTGGCAAATCTGTTTTGAGCGCCCGCAAATTACTTATCGACCTTGAATAAGCATGATCTAGTTACGACATTCTGTGAGTGGCATCGTAAGGACCCGACTCTGACTATTTTTTTCAGCCTTCGACCTAGGAGCATATGTTGGTATATTAAAGTTTTCAAATATTATTATTTTCTGGCAAATCTGTTTTGAGCGCCCGCAAATGACTTATCTGCCTTGAATGAGCTTGATTCATTGATGATATTATGCAAGTGGCATCGTAAGGACCCGACTCTGACAATTTTTTTCAGCCTTCGACCTAGGAGCATATGTTGGGTTATTAAAGTTTTCAAATATTATTTTTTTCTGGCAAATCTGTTTCAAGCGCCCGCAAATGACTTATCTGCCTGGAATAAGCTTGATTCATTGATGATATTCTGCAAGTGGCATCGTAAGGACCCGACTCTGACTATTTTTTTCAGCCTTCGACCTAGGAGCATATGTTAGGTTATTAAAGTTTTCAAAATTTTTTTTTTTCTGGCAAATCTGTTTCGAGCGCCCGCAAATGACTTATGTGCCTTGAATAAGCTTGATTCAATGATGATATTCTGCAAGTGGCATCGTAAGGACCCGACTCTGACAATTTTTTTCAGCCTTCGACCTAGGAGCATATGTTAGGTTATTAAAGTTTTCAAATATTATTTTTTTCTGGCAAATCTGTTTTGAGCGCCCGCAAATGACTTATGTGCCTTGAATATGTATAATCCAGTGACGAAAGTCTGCAAGTAGCTTCGTAAGGACCCGACTCTGTATAAATATTATTTTTTTCTGGCAAATCTGTTTTGAGCGCCCGCAAATTACTTATCGACCTTGAATAAGCATGATCTAGTTACGACATTCTGTGAGTGGCATCGTAAGGACCCGACTCTGACTATTTTTTTCAGCCTTCGACCTAGGAGCATATGTTGGGTTATTAAAGTTTTCAAATATTATTTTTTTCTGGCAAATCTGTTTTGAGCGCCCGCAAATTACTTATCTTTCTTGAATAAGCATGATCTAGTTACGACATTCTGTGAGTGGCATCGTAAGGACCCGACTCTGACTATTTTTTTCAGCCTTCGACCTAGGAGCATATGTTGGGTTATTAAAGTTTTCAAATATTATTTTTTTTCTGGCAAATCTGTTTCAAGCGCCCGCAAATGACTTATCTGCCTGGAATAAGCTTAATTCATTGATGATATTCTGCAAGTGGCATCGTAAGGACCCGACTCTGACTATTTTTTTCAGCCTTCGACCTAGGAGCAGTTGGGTTATTAAAGTTTTCAAATATTATTTTTTTCTGGCAAATCTGTTTCGAGCGCCCGCAAATGACTTATCTGCCTTGAATGAGCTTGATTCATTGATGATATTCTGCAAGTGGCATCGTAAGGACCCGACTCTGACAATTTTTTTCAGCCTTCGACCTAGGAGCATATGTTGGGTTATTGAAGTTTTCAAATATTATTTTTTTCTGGCAAATCTGTTTCAAGCGCCCGCAAATGACTTATCTGCCTGGAATAAGCTTGATTCATTGATGATATTCTGCAAGTGGCATCGTAAGGACCCGACTCTGACTATTTTTTTCAGCCTTCGACCTAGGAGCATATGTTAGGTTATTAAAGTTTTCAAATATTTTTTTTTCTGGCAAATCTGTTTCGAGCGCCCGCAAATGACTTATGTGCCTTGAATAAGCTTGATTCAATGATGATATTCTGCAAGTGGCATCGTAAGGACCCGACTCTGACAATTTTTTTCAGCCTTCGACCTAGGAGCATATGTTAGGTTATTAAAGTTTTCAAATATTATTTTTTTCTGGCAAATCTGTTTTGAGCGCCCGCAAATGACTTATGTGCCTTGAATATGTATAATCCAGTGACGAAAGTCTGCAAGTAGCTTCGTAAGGACCCGACTCTGTCTATTTTTTTCAGCCTTCGACCTAGGAGCATATGTTGGGTTATTAAAGTTTTCAAATATTATTTTTTTCTGGCAAATCTATTTTGAGCGCCCGCAAATTACTTATTTACCTTGAATAAGCATGATCTAGTTACGACATTCTGTGAGTGGCATCGTAAGGACCCGACTCTGACTATTTTTTTCAGCCTTCGACCTAGGAGCATATGTTGGGTTATTAAAGTTTTCAAATATTATTTTTTTCTGGCAAATGTGTTTTGAGCGCCCGCAAATTACTTATCTGCCTTGAATAAACTTGATTCAGTGATGATATTCTGCAAGTGGCATCGTAAGGACCCGACTCTGACTGTTTTTTTCAGCCTTCGACCTAGGAGCATATGTTGGGTTATTAAAGTTTTCAAATATTATTTTTTTCTGGCAAATCTGTTTTGAGCGCCCGCAAATTACTTATCGACCTTGAATAAGCATGATCTAGTTACGACATTCTGTGAGTGGCATCGTAAGGACCCGACTCTGACTATTTTTTTCAGCCTTCGACCTAGGAGCATATGTTGGGTTATTAAAGTTTTCAAATATTATTTTTTTCTGGCAAATCTGTTTTGAGCGCCCGCAAATGACTTATCTGCCTTGAATAAGCTTGATTCAATGATGATATTCTGCAAGTGGCATCGTAAGGACCCGACTCTGACTATTTTTTTCAGTCTTCGACCTAGGAGCATATGTTGGGTTATTAAAGTTTTCAAATATTATTTTTTTCTGGCAAATCTGTTTTGAGCGCCCGCTAATGACTTATGTGCCTTGAATAAGCATAATCCAGTGACGATAGTCTGCAAGTAGCTTCGTAAGGACCCGACTCTGTCTATTTTTTTCAGCCTTCGACCTAGGAGCATATGTTGGGTTATTAAAGTTTTCAAATATTATTTTTTTCTGGCAAATCTGTTTGGAGCGCCCGCAAATGACTTATCTGCCTTGAATAACCATAGTCTAGTAACGATATTCTGCAAGTGGCATCGTAAGGACCTGACTCTGACTATTTTTTTCAGCCTTCGACCTAGGAGCATATGTTGGGTTATTAAAGTTTTCAAATATTATTTTTTTCTGGCAAATCTGTTTTGAGCGCCCGCAAATGACTTATCTGCCTTGAATAAGCTTGATTTAATGATGATATTCTGCAAGTGGCATTGTAAGGACCCGACTCTGACTATTTTTTTCAGCCTTCGACCTAGGAGCATATGTTGGGTTATTAAAGTTTTCAAATATATTTTTTTTCTGGCAAATCTGTTTTGAGCGCCCGCTAATGACTTATGTGCCTTGAATAAGCATAATCCAGTGACGATAGTCTGCAAGTAGCTTCGTAAGGACCCGACTCTGACTATTTTTTTCAGCCTTCGACCTAGGAGCATATGTTGGGTTATTAAAGTTTACAAATATTATTTTTTTCTGGCAAATCTGTTCTGAGCGCCCGCAAATGACTTATCTTCCTTGAATAAGCATGATCTAGTTACGACATTGTGTGAGTGGCATCGTAAAGACCCGACTCTGACAATTTTTTTCAGCCTTCGACCTAGGAGCATATGTTGGGTTATTAAAGTTTTTAAATATTATTTTTTTCTGGCAAATCTGTTTTGAGCGCCCGCAAATGACTTATCTGCCTTAAATAAACATGATCCATTGGCGATATTCTGCAAGTGGCATCGTAAGGACCCGACTCTGACTATTTTTTGCAGTCTTCGACCTGGGAGCATATGTTGGGTTATTAAAGTTTTCAAATATTATTTTTTTCTGGCAAATCTGTTTTGAACGCCCGCAAATGACTTATCTATCTTGAATAAGCATGGTCCAAAGACGTTATTCTGCAAGTGGCATCGTAAGGACCCGACTCTGACTATTTTTTTCAGTCTTTGACTTTGGAGCATAAAATGAGTTATTCAAATTTTCAAGTATTATTTTTTTCTGGCAAATCTGATTTTAACGCCCGCAAATGACCTATCTGTCTTGAATCAACATGGTCAGTTGACGATATTCTGCAAGTGACATCGTAAGGACCCGATTCTCATTATTTTTTTTAGCCGTTGAATAAGGTACATAAGTTGATTTATTCAAATTTTCAAGTTTTATTTTTCTCTGGCTGATTTCGGGTTGGGGTGGTTAGTGTGAAGACAGCTACACCACTTTGAAAACTGTAACGGTTATATAACTGTTACAGTTTTAACCTATAGACCATATATATGGTCTATAGTTTTCTATTTAGTCCATAGAATCGTTTGTATCCATCTCGATTGCTTGTTGCGTCTCCGTATGAATTTTTCGATTTTATTTTTTTATGGCAAATTTTATGAGATCCGAACGATTTAAATGCCTGAACAAACGTGAACCAACGAATATCTTGCGATTTAGACCAAAAAAACTTACAAAAAGTGGTTTGGGGTGGCTGTCTTCACGCTAGCCACCCCAAACCACTTTAAAAAATAAAATAAAAAATGAAGGAATCGGGTCCTTACGATTTTAATGCCTGAACAAACATGAACTAACGAATATCTTGCTATCTAGACCAAAAAAAATTACAAAAAGTGGTTTGGGGTGGCTAGCGTGAAGACAGCCACCCCACAAAAAAAATGAAAAAAAAAATGAAGGAATCGGGTCCTTACGATTTTAATGCCTGAACAAACATGAACTAACGAATATCTTGCTATCTAGACCAAAAAAAATTACAAAAAGTGGTTTGGGGTGGCTAGCGTGAAGACAGCCACCCCACAAAAAAAATTAAAAAAAAATGAAGGAATCGGGTCCTTACGATTTTAATGCCTGAATAATGATGAACTAACGAAAATCTTGCTATTTAGACAAAAAAAAATTACAAAAAGTGGTTTGGGGTGGCTAGCGTGAAGACAGCCACCCCATTTTGTTTTTAAAAAAAATGCATGTTAAAATCGGGTCCTTACGATTTTACCTACTGAACAAACATGAACTAACGATGAACAAACGATATAGATATGCCATTTGCGGGCAAACGATTTGGGGTGGTCAACTTCACGGGCATGACGGAACGGCGCGCAATGAGCGAGCGTTCGAGTCTCGCGTCTGTGTGCGCGCACTCACACTTAGATAGTTCCCGCTCCCGCCCACCGCAGCGCGACAGAAACATAGCTTCAAAAATTCGAGATTTGAAAAGTTGCTCAGCTAGGAATTGCTCTTAAGTTTTTTATTAGTTTTTCTACTCCAGCACATGAATCTGGTAATTAAATGATATGGTGGCAATAAAGATCGAATGCATAGTCCGTACACGTATTGTACGGAATTCGTATGCGGACTATGCACACGCATTCCGTACATTTTCGAGCTAAGGCGCAAATAAGCGCGCAGCATTGAGTGCGGGGACGTCAGGGCCAAGCGTAAGCGGGGATCCACTACAATCCAGAGAGTAGTCAAATACACTTAGCTAAAGGCCGCATTTATTCACTCAGGATTAGGGTGTCAGTTGTTTATTTTCCTCGTTTTGCAGCCGGCCACTGCAGTCGAGATATTTTGCTTTTTCTTTTAACTTTAAAATAAATAAACTTCGGAATATAGTTGGTTATTTGTCTGGCTCGTATCTCCGCTTTCCGTAATTCGTTTCAGTTGTTGAAAAAATGTTTAACCGTTTGTGTTTTGTTTTAACTCAAAGTACAATTAGCAAACAGTTTAACTCGTTAGGCACAAATAGGTTTTTTCTCGAATATGATCCTTTAATTTATTTCATGATTAATAAGTATCCAGGCCGATTTTTTTTCGTGTAACCATTTTAATGTCGCCATGTGGACTTTTTTGCTCATAAATATAGGCTAAATACTTATTTTATTATTTATATAACTTACTTAGTTCATTTATAAATAAATATTAAAATAATGTACTTTTAATTTGTTCATTTTGTTGATTATAGATAAATTATGTATATACAATTAACTCGTAAAAAACAGCGATATTTACACTTAAGCGTAGGAACAGCGCTCCCAAAATCATACTCCCGTTCCCACCTTTCGACTACGGAATAAGAAACTAAACTTACCTCAAATGCTCTGCTACGGCACCACACAATCTAGCCAGTCTTCTTTCCTTACAGAAGCAAGACCTAATTGTGTTTCCGACCTCACTGTGTAGTGTGTACACATTTTGTTGTGCAAACCGTGCAGTCGACCTGATTGCAAGCCAACAGCCAACTGATTTGCGTCCATTCGCGTTTGTGGTTGAACTTTACGTACTTACCCTTACGTTACTAGGTATATGTTGTTTTGTTCTTTTCTAATCATGTTTTCACGAAATATTAAAAATCGTTTTTTAGACGTCACTTTTAATGAATTACTATGTATTCCGGAAATAAGTGCCTACACCCTAATTGAGGCAAAAATCATGTAATAAGTAGATAACATTCTGCATCTTACTTAGTAAAGTAAGATATACAATAAAACACTCCCTATGATCAGATTATTTTGCCACAAGTATTAAAGTTTAGCTATATATTTGTAAATTTAAGAAATGAAGTGCCATAATACAGGGTGATTCATGAGACGTGAGCTGGACTAAGCCTACACAATCAGTAAATGTTAATGAATCGTTCACCATCATATTTAAGTATAACAATCACGCTTTTTATCTGTTATTTAACTTTTTCTTAAGGACAAATTTGATTATCTACAATCATGGACACCCTACAACACTTAATTAACAAAGATAAAACTTCTTTAACCGTTATGACAGCACTTTGATTATGAAGAAAATAAAATGTCACACTTGAGTGAGATACGATTTTATAAAAGTAACCAGACTCCGATGACATTCAATTTGTCACTTATTATGGATAAAACAAAGAGGGTGACCATAAATATCGTAAATAAAATAAGACTCTTTTTTTTTAACAGTAAAAATTAAATTAACGTTAATCTCACAAATACTGGTACGAAACAGTTGCTGATAATTTACCAAATATGCAGGCTTGATCCTGCTCACGTCTCCTGAATCATCCTGTATATGATATGATGATGAGAGCGGTTTTTTTGTGTCAATTTTCTAGTACTAGGTGACAAACTAAGCATCTTTGCATAATTTCACGTTGAAAGTAGTATGCAATTCACGTTCTGCCGCAAAAATCTGTTACATGACCAGGTTAAGTCTTAGAATTATGCATGTACACTCGCCGAGGCGGTAATAAAAAATCCATGCAAGCAACGAAAAGAAAAGTAAACCTTTTACCTTCGGCTTTTTGCCAGTAATATCAGCAACTACTCGTAATTTAGGTACCTCCTACACTTATGAAATAATGTATTAACTATTCACACTACACATAGAAGGTGCCCGTGAGCATTACGAGACATTTTAACTAAGCATTCCTGGTAATATTTAGAAACTAAAATGTCATATAAAATTTTCTGCATTAGTTTTTCGAAATCATTATTTCGTCATAACTCGATACAAAACACCTTTTTGACTGCGGTGTTGCCACTTTGAGGTCTAGTTTGGACATATCTATTGATGGACATCGAAAAATTAAAAAAAATGTATTCATTAGGCTACCCCCAAATAAAAAAAATGTTTAGTTAATTTTAGGTTATGTATTTATCCATAAAAATTACATTTTATGTACAGAAGTGTTCAAAAAAAGGAAAGAAAAAAAAAAACAAAAGAATTTCACAAAAAGTCATATAATTTTTTTTTGCTTCTGTTGCCATCAGGAGGAATGCACCGTTAAAATCTCTCGCAATGCTCACGGGCACCTTGTATACTTATTACCAATGCTAATCTGTGATATATGTCATAACTACGTAACTTTATTCCATCCAGGAGTTTACGTCTTTTATATATAAAATCATATTCATAACGATATTCAAAACCTTGTTTATACAAATCAGAGAACACTCAAAATAATTAAATTATATCCATAAATAATCATTTATAAAAGCTTATACTTTGTTTTCATTAACTGAATGTAACTAGCAGCTTAGAATTAGTTATGGTTACTTGGGTCTGTCTAATGGACTGATTAACTCAATTCAAGCCTAAAATCCTCGCATTCATGCCCTAGTGAAATCCGTAGTAACGAAAGTCTATTACAGATTCTTTGCTGAAATGTTTGTGGTAGAATAGAATTAAATTAAATGTGGCAATGCAAATTATAGACAGGACGTTAAATAATAATATTATTTTCACCTCAGCAGTTCGAAAAAGCCCACTTTCGTTACTCCAGGGAGTGAGGAAAGTGCGACTTTCGTCACTCCAGGGAGTGAGACCAAGTAGCTTTTTAATTTAGTGAACCCATAAATACAGGAATATTTCTAGAAGCTTTCGTCATAATGATGATGCCTTTCATTCATAAATGTAAATAAATGTGGTTAACTTTACTTTATATTGAATTTTTTAACCTTTAATATGTTCTCACTACTGAGGTGAAAAGTTGTGTCACACGAGAGCAAAGTTATTTTACATCTCGTGTTTTTGAGTCTCTCGCTACGCTCAAGATTCAAACTTAGAATTCAATTATAGAATTTTTCGGTTACTCGGGACTCAAAATCAACACTCGCTAGTAAAACCAACTTTCCTCTCTTGTTGCACAAATAACTATTTATTGAGGTCGAAGTAATGCATATTAGACGTGAGCACACTTGGCGACTATTTGGAGAAAATATAGAACCAAGAGTCGTTTTTAAGCCAGTGTTGAGTATGTAACAAGTATGAAAAAAATGAAAAAAAAAATCACTTATCAACAAGATGTATCACTTGTTATGTAATGGTAATATGTGTATTACTAACATAAGAGTCTTGATTAATTAACCTGTTAGCTCAAATCAACTAAAACAACAAGATTTTGGTCAAATCAACTAAAATTAGAATAAACAAGTTTAGAATTAATTAAATTCTATAATAAAGTGAAAACTATTACGATTGGATTGTTATGAACGTTATTATAAATTTTAAACGGTTCAGTGCACTAAAATGTATATGAATTACGTGACCCGAATGCACTATTCTAAATTACTGCACTATTCTAACTGTGAATTTCGTGACAACATTCTAATTTTGAGGTTAGCCACAGAACAGATATTTAGCATTTCTTAATAACATAAAAACCAATATATGCATATTTTAAATAGCACTGGGAACCAACGTAGTTAGTAGTTCTAGGTAGGTAAAAGTTGAATTGAAAGTTACTCCGCCTAAACTTTGAATATAGAGATGTTCTAGTGTTTTTAAAAAACGACGATATTCTTCTTTTTAT
Organism: Cydia pomonella; assembly: GCF_033807575.1. Lineage (NCBI taxonomy): Eukaryota > Metazoa > Arthropoda > Insecta > Lepidoptera > Tortricidae > Cydia > Cydia pomonella. The sequence continues at coordinate 13,155,295 of NC_084718.1, read as the reverse complement.
AATTTACATAACGACGTAGGTAAATACTCGTGTAACCTACAACAACTTGCAATTAATATGAAAATTTAAAATTATATTCCTTGTTATATATAAATAAATTGTTTTATTTTGGACAAATTAATATTAAATGTGGTCAATCTTCTTTGTCATTTAAGCATCGTCATTTCAACTTAAGAGAACGCTTCCAGTAAGACTACGATATTTTGCCGTTACAGCCGGAGGCATCATAAACCGTTATTATCTCATTTCTTCCAAACCTAGCTGTTTCTTTTAGGATCTATTAAAACATTATGCCAGGGACGTCTCATCCAATTTATTCTTCAATGAAAATATCATAACGTTAGCTATAAAATAACGATCTTCGTACACTTTTCGTTCATGATAGTGCTTTAAAAGTAAATTATTGTGAGCATAAACTCGTTTGCTTGTATTAACTGTTATTTAATGCTGTTTACGTGAAATGGGATTCTCACTTAGGGAATTTAACTGAGTTACCTACTGGGTATGCTTCGTAACGTGGTACGGTGCAGCAAAATGGATGTGGGAAAACTGTAATTAGATAGACGGGCAAAGTACCCAGTGCCTCTTTTAATTTTATGCTGTTTGCTGCGAAAGTCCAACAGGGCGTGGTAAGCACTTAAGAGCATTATTGTAACTAAAATGAACAACAAAGTAACACAGTGAAATTGTATGTAAATAATTGTTTTAGTACTTTAAGTAATTAAACCATGTTAAGTGAAAACTGAATTTGTAATTTAATGTAATGTAATATTATACTCTTAATATTACAATAAATATTTTTGTAAGGTCAAACTTTCATACAAAATAACTATTAAGAATTGAAATACCTACGTGAATTGACAAATTACTAATTAATTATGTTCACTAAGTTTTCAGAGGTTTTCCCGAGGGTCTACAGTAAGGGGTTCTTATAAAAAGGAGTGTACAGGTATTTAAAGGGTCGGCAACGCGCATGTAACACCTCTGGAGTTGTAGGCGTTCATAAACTGCGGTTACTGCTTACCATTAGGTAGGCCGTATGCTTGTTGGCCACCGTCGTGGTATAAAAAAAAAACAACGGGTTGCACCCCGGGAGTGCCGGCAGAAGTGAAAACTTGAATATTAACGTCGTGCATTTTTGATATTTTGTAATGGTTAGGGGATAATTATGCACGAATTGCTTTAATTATCAGTATCAAAGTACTATAATTTATGTGGTAAAATACAATATTCATTTACATAAAAAGTTTATCACTCAGAAAAATCAACTTCCATCCATAATTTCAATGACTCTTACACCATCATCATTACTAGAACCATCATGGAGTTTTTCGATCAGGTGACGTGACCTGTCGCGAGCTTAAAAAAAATTCCCCATCACAAAAAGTGCACAGCACCGCTAAAGAAGTTATTACTTCAAAAATATTTTGTTGAAAACTTTAAAATTTATTGTTGACGTCAGTTTTTGCGTAGGGATAAGTATCAAAAGTAGTTGCAAAACTATGCATACTTATGGATAAAACGCCTCACAATTTCTAGGGTTCCGTACCCAAAGGGTAAAACGAGACCCTATTACTAAGACTCCGCTGTCCCTCCGTCCGTCTGCCACCAGGCTGTATCTCATGAACGGTGATAGTTAGACAGTTGAAATTTTCACAGATGATTTTTTTCTGTTGCCGCTATAACAACAAATACTAAAAAACAATAAATAAATATTTAAGGGGGCTCCCATACAACAAACGTGATTTTTTTGCCGTTTTATAGGTAATGGTACGGAACCCTTCGTGCGCGAGTCCGACTCGCATTTGGCCGGTTTTTATAAAAACTATGCAAAGAAAACAAAGGTCAATATTTGCTCTTTCCATATTTGTGACGAGATCCATGGTCCCCGGACCCTTAGTCGTCCCGATATAAAATGTTTGCTTTTTGCATACAAATTCTTGTCCCAGGGGCCGAAACATGCCAGTTACCCTTTGTATGTCAGACTTTGAAAAAATTCAGACGCATTATTGAAATGAAAGGTTTGAATTATTAAACTGGCTACGACTTTAGTAAACATTTAGGGAGATGCAAAAAAATAGCATTTTATTAGATTATTTTAAAATTTGATTGCTATCTGGAGCTTCTACTAAGATCTACATATATGTATGTATGATGTACTTACCTACGTATGATGTTTTTACGAAGTTGAGAGAGAGAAGTGCTTATGTAGTATCATCAAATGGCATTTAATTCTACAAATCATATACCTAATGCTTATGCCACTCCTGCATACGAGTATCGTTTATTTTTTGATCGAAATAGAAATCAAAAGTGAAATTTGAACAGGTTCTATAATTATATTGATTTTTATAACCATTCAGTTTTTGGAAATTATGGGAACAAAATGGTAGGTATGGAGGTTCGGGACGTCTACAGCTCCCAAGCTACTAGTCAATTAAATCAACAGATACTTCACGAATATGTTGATAGTTAACAGTGAGCCGACCTAACACTGGTCAACGGAACACGGAACAATGACGTCTCGTCATAAAGGCGCGTCCACACTGCCCCCGCCATACAATGTCACGACCAATAATTGATTTAGTACAGTTTTGGCACAGCGCCACTCCGGTTCTCTTGGGAGTGTTATGCGACGGCACGTACAGCTGCTGAGCTCTGTTGTTTAGAGCTGCAGTGGTCAAATATACGTATAGAATTTTCACTTTATAACAATGGAGTAAGGTGCAAAAGTGAAATTATCTTCGGTATAGATAGTTTTATTTTATTTTATATTATTATTTTTATAGATCGTTTTTTGTTGACGTGAAGAGACTTTATACATCTCTAATATTAAACTTTGGTTTGCTTTGAGATTTTCAGTTAATTGTATTTTATAATTGTTGATGTGCTTTTTTTCTTGTATGTAAATTGCATGTTGACGTGTAAAAGTGCCTTGTGGCCTATTTGTTGAATAAATGTTGCAGTTGAAGTATTAACGTGAATAGTATTTACTGGGAATTATTAATTGCTGTATTTACAAAATATGTAAGCAGTAAAAGATCTTAAGGTATCATTGACAACATTACAAAATGAAAACCAAAAATGTACAGCGAAATGCATTTTCCTAGACTTTTCCATTCATTATAAAGAGGAGAATATTGCTATATTTTTTTAGTTATAATATCTACGACTAGTAGTACACTTTCATTGTAGGTATTATTACGACATTACGACCAAGTACCTAGTAAGTAAGTAGTTAAGTTAAGTTAAGACACGTTAAATTTTCTTTACAATAAGAATATACATAATTGATATATACAGGGGATTACAATAACTAGCTGAAATCTAAAATAGGATGCTGGCGGCATTTCCTCGTTGTATCGCAATACTGATACGTTGTGCGAGGAAACCGCCAATTCTTCGGTCACCAGTTACGTCAACCAGACGGTTCGCGATTTCTGCAAATAACTTGTGCGCTCTGGAACCTCATGGACCTAGTCCTATTATTTGTTTCCAAAATTCATATCAAGTTACAAAGTGCATTTTATCAGTAGTTATTACGTAATTCCTTGCCACAAACCCGTCTTTCCACTTATTTTCTCCCAACATTTCTTGGATTGCATTTTATCTAACAAACTTTATTTTCCGCACGTTCGGTCCAGCGAAATTGTAAAAATGTTTATTTAAAGTCTTATACCTTCATATGTAGAACTATACACCAACACTGTTGTTTTTAAAGCTACAAAATATACCAATTGTATGACGTTAGAAGTATTCGTTTATTGTATACAGACATTTTATAAAGCATTTTTAAACATTTACCAAGAGTCACGAACACCGTTACTCATAGGTGTAGCTTAAGTTATAAAATTATACGCCGCCGCTTACAGTTAATCGTTAAGTTATTTTTTAATAAAAAGACACGTCTAGATTGTTTATCTTTTTACTAACACTAAAAAAGCATTGCTTGTTATTGCTGCCTTCGGTCTGCTCGATTACATTCCATAATTTTTTTTTATTTCGCCGACATAAGAGCAATGGAACGTATTATTTCAGTAAGATGTATGCACCCATAGTTTTTACACTTACTGTAGTTACGAAATTATAAAATTAAAGTGGACATGGATATCATACGTAAGGGTAAACCTTTTATTTAAAAAATATGGGTCTATTAAGCTTGTATCAGTGGAAAACAAACAATCTATATTCGTCGGACTAAAATACGCTTTTGCGCCCGATGGGTTCAAATAATAGAGTGGATTTATTTTATTTATTTGTTTTCTGTCACCAGTTAGTAACAGAATGCAATGAAGTGAATTTATATCTCTGTGTTTGATCTATTGTACAATGACAATTGGCGCAGTCTGCGTTTAACAATCCATCTATAGATACCTACATGACAACCTGCAAAAATGAAAAAGTGGCTGTGACATAATCGGACAGACAGACGGACATGACGAATCTATAAGGGTTCCGTTTTTTGCCATTTGGCTACGGAACCCTAATAAATGAAGCAAATAACAGGATAATATAGGAACGTAAACTGATGAATTGTTTTTGTTTTTATATTTTTATTCTTTAACTTTTTTTTGTTACTGCCAATCTAATATTTCTGTAACTTATCGATGATTCTTTTAGAGTCAGACCAAGATTAGTTGGCAGCAATTTTGGCAGTGCAAGTTTTATTTTAAACGTCAAACTTCTATGATATTATGAATTTTACTTAACATTGCACAGGTTGGGCTAAAATCGCTGCCAACTTATCTTGGTCTGACTCTATCACTATCATAGACATAATATGTAGTCAAAACAAACTTTGCACCGACAACGTTGGCGTGACAAAGCGTGGAAGAGTCATACTAAACGACCTATTTTTAGAGAAATCTCCCTTTATGACGACACTTTAACACTTTGTCATTGCAGTGTGTGTACAGAGAGCTCATTTAGATGGCGCGCGAAATCGCATGCGATTTCAGTTACATTACGGACTATTGAGGTTACATCCAATTCAGCCGACCGATCTAATACCACAATGTAATGAAACTCGCACGCGAGCTGGCGCATCGTGTAAACGAGCCCTTAGTTTGGTGTGACTCTAGTGGTATTCTAGCGCCATTGTAATGAGGTTTTTTTTGCAGGTACTCGTCGTAAGTTTTATTAATTGGAACCCTCCGAAGAAGAGTTAAGTAAGGTATTTTATTGTCTGCCCTTTGTATTTTATTATGAAATTTGACTCTTCAAAACTTATACATGGCAAAACAGGTCCCTAGGGATAGTGGCAGGCCGGCGATTTTAGTACTCTTTTTAATGACTCAAGATCGCATCAAAATAGGTAGAAATCATATCCAATTATTACGGCAGAATCGGCATCCGGGGCAAAATTCAAAGAAAAATTCATGATGAGTTTAAATATATTGACCTACAAAATTTTGTGTAGTTGTGTTTCAACCCAACCTTATTTGCATTCCTTGAATTTGGTCGCAATAAAAATATATGACATGAAATTGAGATACCAATAAATAAGTAGGCCCTGTGCTTCCTTACAATTAAAATTTAATTATTGGAAACGTTTTGACAATAATAGCGGAATACCATCACCATGAGTTTTACGCGGCATTAAACGCTAGCGACTGCGTCAACTCAGACGCAGTGAACCAATATCAGTATGAGGGAGCATAGATGGATTGTGATCAAGGCTCGGAAACGGTTTTCTTCTTTCTTCTTGTTCTTATTCGTTCTTTGCTTCATTATTTCATTTTTAATAAGACAATCTATTACTACGAAATTGTTACCTAAATACATGATACAGAGTATTCAGACCTATGTAAAGAGCATAAAATAATAAGAAATATTGGGCTATTTCGGGGTTTAAGAAAAACCGGTTCCGAGCCCTGATTGTGAGTTAGTGTACGCAGTTATATCAGTAGCGAATATGTCAGTGTCAAACTCGTGGTAAAGATACAGGTCGCATTTTCCTTTGTTTCTCTTATTTAGGAATATCGCCGCTACTAATAATGGCAAGAGTCTCTTGTCAATTGAACATCTTCATATATACCTTCATTAATGCCAGTACCCCCCAAAATAAATATAAGTATTTTAATTTTGTTACTTCTGTATTAGACTATCAGTGCATTAAACGTCAGCCAATACCGAATTGTCTTGTATCCAATGCAATAACGCCGCAAATGAAACTATTTTCACATCCTTTCGTGCTCAGTAAACAGATATGAAGTTATTTTCACTTCTAAAATTACTTTTACATGTACAAAGTAGTTCAACGTCCTCTACATGCTTTTACTAAGGCAGCAAATAGAACTAGCCACGATTGCTGCACTACGGGCGTCTCTGAGAGACTAGCAAAGGATACTCAACACTGAGCCGTGGGCTACAAGCCGTGGAGGCGCGACTTATGAAGATATGAATGCGGCGTTTGGGCCTATGACTGAGTTCAGCTATATTTTGTATTGTATTGTATTTATTTCAAGCAACATGTCTCAAAAAAGCTTTGAAACAAAAAATAAAGGAAATAAGTATGTCAAAAATAAAACAGTAAAAATTAAGAAATAACAAATAAATAAAATATGATTATATAAATTTTTTAAATTAACTAAATTCAATATCTAATGATATTTAGAAACAGCGCACCAAGCGGGACGTTTTAGAAACTCAAAATCCCATACAAAATGAGACTTATAAATTTACACTAGGGGTACAGATTGCATGCATTGTAAGATTTACAACTTGAGAAACCTAAATAAAATCAATAAGTTTTTGGCAAAAAATTCATTTTTGGTACAAGCTTTTATCGCTGACTATACTTTTCTTCCCACAGGCATCTAATACTTATCGAGACAATTCTAAAAACCCCAGACACAATTAGGTTGCGTTCGGTTGTCTCATCACAGAGTTCCTATGGCCACCTCCTGTCCCCATTATGAGATCAGCTCGATGGTACCATAATATTGCAATGTCATCCGACTTACTTTTAAGTGTTTTTTAATTTTCTGTCTATTTTTAACTGTATGGTGCACAATAAAGAATATTTACTTACTTACTTACATATGTCTGCAAAATGTCAACTGAATCGTAAACCGGGAAGTGGGTCAAATTTAGCTTCCAAAATTTGACCCACATACACATAAACATACATACATACTATAATGTAAGCCGAACCTGTAATTTATATTATAAATAAACTATGAGTATGAGTACTAACAGGGCAAGTTAAATACGAGTATTTAAAAACTAGTGAAAACTAAAGAATTTTTGCTATTGTTGATTTTCTTTTGAAATAATTAAGATGCAAGAGGCAAACTGAATATTACGAGTAAAAGCTACATTTAACATTAGGAACGATTTGTAGGTGGTGCCTACCTATATCGAGTTATTTTACGCAGGCGACGAGCCTTGTCCTTTGTCACGATTGATACTTATGATAAAGGCTTCTAAAACGATAACAATGTCAGGTTATACTGAACAAGTATTTAATCTAGAAAGCCTGTATTTGAATGTAAATGAACTGATATAAATATTTTTGCAGTCAAGATTGTTCTAAAGACCTTTGACTGACCCGCTTTGACTGCCGTTAACAGAAGTTAGATCAAAATCATGATCTATTCACAAATTGGAAATGATCTTCCGATGTTTGCATTATTAGCTGAATTACCAATTTGTTTTACCTAATTTATTGAATCACTTTGCGAAAATCCATGTTAATTAAAACAATACTGCTTTGCAATCCGCAATATAATAATGTGCTAGTCAATTAGTTCTAACCCGTTATCGTTACCTACTTGTATATTCCCACCCTCTCACCGCAAAAAAAAAAATACGCAAAAAATATGATAAACTACCACCAAAAGTACAAAACTCGACACATCTTTCGCTTCTCTACGAGGTCTGGTGTCAGGGAACGGCAACATTGTTTTCTAATGACCAGTATAGCACATCCAATACAAGAAGTACACTTTGTTCTAATATACATCCTGGATAATAAGTCCGCTATTGGAGCGCGAGTAACACTGTCTTTGAAGTAGAAAGCTCTGACTGCAAAGGAAAAACTGAAAGAAAAGCTGAAAACGCCGCCAAAAGGCGTGCTACTTCCCAACTTACTTCAAAATTTCTAAGAACTTGATTACTTGAGTTTATGCCGTAAAGTTTAGATTACTAATCGAAAACGTGACTTCTTTTGTTCCTGTTTTTCTTTACATATTCTTCCTTAAGGAGAATTTCATTACAAGCTTTATGACGCTCATAAATTCACATTGAATTTTATAAAGGCCATTATAACATATCCATTCTAATATGTCCATGCATTTGCTTTGGATTAGTTTAGTTTGTTATTCTGGTGAGCTGCAACTTCATCAAATACAATTTGGAAACTTACATCATTTGAAGTAAGTCCAAGTTTTGAGTTATGACATCGCCAAAACGTCCTAGTTTTGAAGTTAATCGGAAGTTTTGACTAATACAGATTTTATAGTATTTGGATTTAGTTCAAGCTTAATACATAACCGATAGCTTACTTACATAACAAGCATAGTTGAGATTAGTTGGTTTGGAAGCAGTGTGAGTTCTGCCCTACTATGCACTGCCCTCAGCCATAACAGTATTGGGAAAACCAAATGAAATTAAAATATTGCGCAAGACCAGGTAAACAACTGAATGTGTTTTTCAATTATGGTTACGGCTACTATGAGTTAATTTAACTATTATATAGTTTATATTTGTTTTTTGAAAGCCGAATTTGTAAAGCGGTGAAGTTAATATAATTACGACGCTTTGACATCTACCACTTCGATAAACGCCGCAACAGGTGTCGCTGCTACCGTATTGCAGATGCATCACTGCTGCGACATTACTGCGGCGGCGTTGATGACGCAGTATCTGTCAATTTCCTTGATGAGTACAAATTAAACGTCATAATTGTCGTTACGTGTCGTGATGTCAATATCAAGATAATGCGAATTTGCGGTCCTGTTAACTAAGGTAGAAGTACTAGTGCTCGACGCTGCACTAATACTCGACATGGGCACTTTATGTCAAAGTGACAAGGATTAAGTTCGAATACAGAAAAATCTTCGTTGTTCAAATTTAACCTATATTGCCATGAAATAAAGTGCCCATGTCGGTGACTAGTGCAGCGTCGAGCACTAGTACTTCTACCTTACCTATATTCAAGGTAATTTCAGGTAAGAGACAGTAGGTAATTGAACGGAACGGAAATTATGATTTGCGCTTACGTAGTAAATTAGTATCAGGGCGCATATTAAATACACGCGAGGGTTCCTATGTATTCCACTTAGTCGACAGGATAATTTGTTGCATAAAAAAAAAACTTGACAATAAAAGAGTTTACGCACGATAGCATTTCTAAACCCTGAACAATACACGTGGCAAGTATTTGCGTTTTAAATAAACACAAAGGGCTCCTAGCATTTACTAATTATACAACAATTGTGCGAGAATGGAAAGCCAAGTTAAATTGAATTTTGAAATATGTAGGTATTCATGAATTTAACTCACAGCTAACGTACATGGAAGAACCGCTAGTATTAAAATAACAAAAGGAGCGGACGGTAAAACGTAGGTATGTGCAGAAGGTAAAATAGAAATTGTAGGTGCAGCCTGCGACAAGTACAAAATACAGATTTGAGTTAGTGTTGGTTAAGACTCGAGTCCATTGAGTCCTTTGTTTTACTCAGTTTTTAAGACTTATATAAATCAAAATTATTAAAACTATAAACGGGACTAAATCGCGTGCTAAGTGCACTTTAATAGTACAGGTAGTTCGCATAACCCGCGCCGAGCTAGAAGAATAGAATTATTTTTATTCGTAATTACAAACGAGATAAATTAGATACATAATATAACCAAAACATTTAAAGTACACGAGATGGCCAAAATGAAGATGTCGATACAATTCCTCGCCAGTCTGCCTGTGGCCACGGAAATATATAATGTCGCGTTCGAAACGTAAAACCAAATAATAAAAGTAAGTGCGCGCGATTAATTCCCATTTTCTGTTATAAAATTATGAGTGAAAATTGGGTTAGTTTAAATAAACACATCTTATAATGAAGTCGAAACTGAAATTTTTAGTTGTCAGGGATCCGAGTCTTTTAAAGACTTCTTTTCATTCTCTTTAGACCTTTAAGAGTTCTTTTCAAGACTTCTAAATTTTTTGCAATACATTTCAAAATGCATTGTCATCATGTAAAAGTTCGTGGATCCGGTGCACAAATCTTACAATAACACCTATTTTCTTTATGGATAAAACCAATTTTTTTGACAAGTAAACTATCTGTACGTCTTGATCATTGTGGCTTTGTTCAGATATTTGTGAACACCTTGGCCGCTCCTATATATCTGAGAGTGAATGTATGCTCTACATTTAGTTTATTTCCAAGTATAAATATCGAATAACTCCGCGTATTCACAAACATTTCTTATACCCACAAAACCAGCCCCTTATGTAAATATTATCCCAAATATTCCTCGATATTTTGATCCCATTTCACCAACAATGGACCCATGACCTGGCCCGTCATTCCCGATGACTGATACAACGAGTGTGAACTAGCCACAGGTCACTTGCCAATTAGATTGTGCGTGTAAGGCATTTCGTTAGCACCCGCATGCAGTGCGTCATGCATTGTGTTGTATTTTTTAATAAACTACGCTGCAGACTTTGCTTTTATGGAGCGCTGGTGGCCTAGCGGTAAGAGCGTGCGACTTGCAATCCGGAGGTCGCGGGTTCAAACCCCGGCTCGTACCAATGAGTTTTTCGGAACTTATGTACGAAATATCATTTGATATTTACCAGCCGCTTTTCGGTGAAGGAAACATAGTGAGGAAACCGGACTAATCCCAACAAGGCCTAGTTTACCCTCTGGGTTGGAAGGGCAGATGGCAGTCGCTTTCGTAAAAATTTGTGCCTACGCCAAATCTTGGGATTAGTTGTCAAGCGGACCCCAGGCTCCCATGAGCCGTGGCAAAATGCCGGGACAACGCGAGGAAGAAGCAGACTTTGCTTTTATAATTGAAACTGTTCGTTTAGACGGCTTGTTTGTTTTTAGTTAAACATACACATTTTTCGTCTAGATGTTGTTTTTTAGTATAAAGAGACATTGGCATTTTGTTTTTAAAGTGCATTTAATTACTTGTTTTGGTCTTATTTGGTACAGCTGCGTGAGTGATTGCGCTGAGCGGGGTTAACAGCCTATACTAAGGTAATTAAAACATGATTAATTTCATCTTAAAATATGGGTTTTGTTGGATAGTGAAACTTCCGGATGAATGCTAATAAAAGTCAGGTATTTTTATTTATCGGTTAGAAAGCACGAAAAGATGTTCACAGCCTCTTAAACTGAGGAATAGCCATGGATTGTTTTAGTATAAAATGTTGTGTTATACAATTTAAACTGTGCAACTTGTGATGGAAGTAGTTACTTTTTATAAGTAGAAGAGTGACTAGAAGTGATAGTACTTCTAGTCACTCTTCTAATTATAAAAAGCTTCCAGCGTCGGTTGGGCATGCCTAAGGCTGTTTTCAAATGCGCCCAGTTTTCAAAAGAAGCGGTCAGTTATTTACATTATACTTCGTATCCAAATCCAAGACAATAAATATTTTTTTTTATTTTTATTTATTTATTAATAAAACTTAAATCTATCATTACAGGTTTAGCCTAATGCGATAGATAAGCGACAAACCAATAATCAGAGTTATTGACTATATAATTATAAACTTAACCTAATGTTATCATTGCAGCCTTTGTGAGATCATTCAGAGAGCACGTAAATATGTCCAATTTCAACGCAAGTTTATTGATAGTGCGAATGGCCCTCGTTAGCGGGGCTTCCCTCAGCAGTTTTGTGCGAGCAAGGGGTACGGCCAGCAGCGGCGGGCGGCGGCGACGCCACACGTGCCGGTCCGGCACGTACAGCGCCAGGGCGTGCAGGACCCCGGGGTTACACAACTCGCCTCTCATCACCCTAACTACATATGAAGCGAGGGCAAGTTCCCGCCTCACCTCTAGCTTGCTATACCCTATCATTCCCAGCACGAACAGCGTGGGATACAGCAAGGGATACCCCGGATATACGCCATATAGCTTTAAGTAAAGGAGCCTAACATATTTATTTTGAATGCGTTCCATCATGATTTTGTATTTAGCTTCGCGTGGACTCCAAATTACCGCGTTACATTCAAGGTGGCTTCTCACGAGGGCATCATACACTGCTCGGATCGCTGCGATGTTTGTGAAGTCCTTTGCTTGTCGCATCAAGAAACCGAGGTTACGAAATGCTTTCTTGCAGACACCAATAACGTGATCACGAATTGACAAATCGGCAGCTAAGCGGACCCCGAGATCGCGCACCTCCGACACTCGCTGCATTGGCTTTCCACCGATATCGTAGAGATAGTTAATTGGCCTATGTGCACGACTAAATGAAATTACCGTGCACTTGTCTTCATTAAAGTATAATTTATTGTCTACACTCCAGTGGACAACATTGTCAATGTCCTCCTGCAATTTACGACAATCCGAGATATCCCTAACCACTCGGACCAGTTTTAAGTCGTCAGCAAATAAGAGGCAGGTACAATCCATCACTACGTCAGGAAGATCGTTAATCATTAGGATAAATCCCAACGGCCCCAAATTACTGCCTTGACTTACACCTGACCTTACGTAATACGGCCGAGATTTGCTGCCAGAGCAATCCACATACTGTTGTCTATCGCGCCAATAGCTAGCAAAAAACTTTAGGGTATGTGGCCTACAGCCGGCCCTCGCAAACTTCGTCAACAAGATATCGTTGTCTACCGTGTCGAATGCTTTACGGAAATCGAAGTATGCTACGTCTACCTGGTGACCTGCATCCACTGCCGGAACTATTAGGGTCATTAGATGCAAAAGGTTTCCTGTAGTGCTGCGCGCTGCTCGGAACCCATATTGAGCCTCTGAAAGTTGAGAACTCACTTGCGAATAAAGGGTCTTGTGTAATGCAGACTCGAAGACTTTGGCTGGTGCATTCAGTACCGCTACCGGCCGGTAGTTACTGGCCTCGGGTCCACCACCTCCCTTCGGAAATATAATTTACTAGCAGCAGTACACGTTATCATGCAGTCCAAGTCACACATTTTAGAGATTATAGTATTTAAAAAACAAGTTCGCGCTGTCCCTCTCACTCGCTACGCTGCGTTCCTGCTTCGACATCGCTCCTCCAGTACTCATTACATGTTTTTGTGTTAGTCCGAGTCACACGTATTTTCGCCAAAATAGTGTTCCTCTAAATATGTGTACCTAATTGTGTTTCGATTAATGTTTATTGTGCGCTGAATAAGAAGTATAGAATTAAAACATTATTTGAACTGCCGACCGCCGTACCCTCGAACGAAAAATTGATGTTTATTCAGCTCGGCAAGTCTAGTCTCGTTTGCCATACTTACATGGCAGTTAAACTTTCAATTTGAAATTGTAGGTATATTCGTTTAGCGTAATAAACTTATTACCTAAGAAATCAAGTAAGTAATTTTTACGTTCATACGAAATCACTTACTACAACTACCTTCTTTTTTGAATAAATAAATTACGGAAAAAATAAGTATGGGGCTACAAATAGATTACAATTTGAACTATAAATAATTGTAATACGTACTATTATAGTATTATTTACTAATATAATATTATTTAGATTTCATTTTATGATTGCATAAAATGCAATGTTCACTCACAATTTTTTTTTTTACGAGATGCTTTCGCGTACAGATTTAAATATACAAACCATATCTGAATAAAGTTAATATATACTAGGTAATCGTTTCACGAAAGCGGCTTTTACCATGTCCGATCTACCCTACAATATAATAAAACAAATAACAATGGTAATCCTTGCCGATTGGTAATAAGTGCCTATGAATGATAACAAAACGCGTCTTTATGCAAATGTACATACACAGTACCAACAAGTTTAATGAGCGTCTTATGAGGATACCTATAGGTATAAATATACAGGAGTAATGTCAATCAATACACAATCTATAAGACATTGGAAGACTATTTAGTCTGACTGACAGTTTAAAGTGTTTAATGCCATTAATCGACGTATACAAACGGGACGTGCTATGCGTGCTCCGATACCGTGCGCCCCATGCCCCATATGAGGGCCATAGTGAATCTATCGTATGGATCATGACGGATTAGGTAGTAGGCTTTAATCGGACATCGCGGTATCGTCGAGTCTTGGGTCCAATCGATGTGGTCGCCTCCTAAATTTGATCATCAGTTAGTTACCCGCTTTGTTATTATTAGACAGCTTTGATTAACATAATATAATATAATTTTAAAATGAAATATATTATGGAAAGATATACTTGATTTGTGTAATATTGTGGACTCCGTCTAATAATAATTCTCCTTTCCGTGAGTACTTAGAAGCTTAGGTTTACTGTGCAACAAGATATTCATCAAACAGAAAATCGGTATTAACTGTGTTGATTAAAGTTTTAATGTAATTTTATAATGCACATTAATTAATAGTTCAAAATTAAAACACATATTAAATAAATATTTTCTTATAAATGAGATGTCGACATGGTACTATATTTGCCCCACTTTAATAGTGAAGAGGCTATCATTACTCCACAATCATTGTGTCGAGGGCTCCGCTTTCACAGCGTCGAGGTTATATTTGCCCCACTTTAATAGTGAAGAGGCTATCATTACTCCACAACCATTGTGTCGAGGGCTCCGCTTTCACAGCGTCGAAGCTATATTTGCCCCACTTTAATAGTGATGAGGCTATCATTACTCCACAATCATTGTGTCGAGGGCTCCGCTTTAACAGCGTTGAAGCTATATTTGCCCCACTTTAATAGTGATGAGGCTATCATTACTCCACAACCATTGTGTCGAGGGCTCCGCTTTAACAGCGTCGAAGCTATATTTGCCCCACTTTAATAGTGATGAGGCTATCATTACTCCACAACCATTGTGTCGAGGGCTCCGCTTTAACAGCGTCGAAGCTATATTTGCCCCGCTTTAATAGTGAAGAGGCTATCATTTCTCCACAATCATTGTGTCGAGGGCTCCGCTTTAACAGCGTTGAAGCTATATTTGCCCCACTTTAATAGTGATGAGGCTATCATTACTCCACAACCATTGTGTCGAGGGCTCCGCTTTAACAGCGTCGAAGCTATATTTGCCCCACTTTAATAGTGATGAGGCTATCATTACTCCACAATCACTGTGTCGAGGGCTCCGCTTTAACAGCGTTGAAGCTATATTTGCCCCACTTTAATAGTGATGAGGCTATCATTACTCCACAACCATTGTGTCGAGTGCTCCGCTTTCACAGCGTCGAAGCTATATTTGCCCCACTTTAATAGTGAAGAGGCTATCATTACTCCACAGTCATTGTGTCGAGGGCTCCGCTTTCACAGCGTTGAAGCCATATTTGCCCCACTTTAATAGTGAAGGGGCTATCATTACTCCACAATATTGTGTCGAGGGCTCCGCTTTCACAGCGTCGAGGCTATATGTACCCCACTTTAATAGTGAGGAGGCTATCATTACTCCACAATCATTGTGTCGAGGGCTCTGCTGTCGTAGTGTTGAGGCTAAGTTTGCCCCACGTCATAGTGAGGATGCTATCATTACTCCACAATAATTGTGTCAAGGGGTCCGCTGTCGCAGCTGTCGCAGTAACGAAGATATATGCCGCACTTTAAGTTATATGTACTCTACAATTCCACAATAATCGTATCGAGGCCTCCATTTCCGCAGCGTCGAGGCTATATGTGCTTCATTTTAAGTGTCGAGGTTATAATGCTTCGGTCATTTGGTTCTTCGGTTGCTTTGCTCCTTTTGGTCGCTTCGCTCTTCGGTCGCTTCGCACTTCGGTCGCTACGCTCTTCGGTCACTTCGCTCTTCGGTCTACAGTCGGTCATTATACATATCTCAAAATGATATCGTCAAAGATATATAACGTTGCTCTACTATAACAGTGTTGATGCCAATGTAATGATTGAAGACTTTAATAGTATTGGAAGTAGCTTTACGCATGTAAATATAAGGGACTAAAGAGCAAAAATATTTAAGGTTGAGCTTAAGTTTACAGGACTTGTAAAAATAATGAAATATAAAGGAGGTTCTTGTTACGCTGAGGTAATTTAATAGGTGTTAATGCGGCCTAAAATACCTTAAACAAAATGTACGCAATGTCATTGCCCTTACAGACAAAGAAATGCTGTATGTAAACAACATATAGGAAAAAATATATCTGTAAACCCTTTAACCCAAATTTATGATTCGTACTCATATCACGCTGTTATATACTCCTAATAACTTCAAACGTCAGCTTTGATATGCTGTCAAGAATATACCATATCAACGAGCCTAATGTAATAAATCCGGTACAATTTACTTACGGATTCCCAGCTCCAAACTTCAGGGGAACATCGCCGCATCAAACAAGAGCTGAACCGCCGTTGATGCACTATCCCGCGACGCGAAATAAGTGCTGTAAATTGTGCAACCATGCAACTAGAGTTATGCTGCCACGTGTTGCAGTCGCTTGCGCTAAGTAGCTAGATTAATAATCGCAATAAAGGCTTGAAATCCTTTAACAATAACATTATTATTGTCTGAAATGTAAATGCTCGGGTTGTTATATTGTCTTGCTGTAAAAGAAAGCTTAAATAGTTTTCATTTTTCGTCGCAATGCACACTGTACAGTTTTATTGTAGGTAACGTTAAAAAATGTTACTCCTTAAAATGAAGTACAAGTTACAAGTCATGCCAGATATTTTGTTCACAAATATATCATAACTCAACACATAATCTACCTAAGTTCCTTGCCACTTGTTAGCGTAGTAGCCATCATCGTTCAGATACGCATTAAGCAGATGAGTTTAGCTATTTAGTTATAAATAATATCATATTACTATTTCTTGATCTGTGGTAATAACTAAAATTAGTCCATCTATATTTTCAAAGTGATAAGTTTCAAATACTTAATACCAACAGGATACTCTACTAGTAATTGTCCAGACTTAGTTTTAAAGTACTTACATATAGCCTTGATATTTATGGTAGCTTTACAATGAAGAAAATTCTCCTATATCTACCTCACTCAAAGGCTATTTACCGAGGAAAGTATTGATTGCTGTATTCAAAATTAACTTTAAAGTGTCGTAACATAAAATTAGATTATATTTTAGGGTCAGTAACGCGCATGTAATATACCTCTGCAGTAGCGGGCATTCATAGGCTACGGTGATTGTTTACCATCAGGCGGGCCGTATGCTTGTTTGTCTCCGTTGTAATTACATCCAGAGAATGGTTGGTAAATTCTAAATTATACAAAATGGTTTGTTTATATGGTTACAGACAGAAAATGCCCATCTAAAACTTATTTAGAGCCAACTAAAGCTTGAAAACACATTTACACTTAATGGCGTCCTGGCTTGTAAATGACATAAAAATAGTTGTACCTTGTGAATATTAAGATATATACAACTTTATCAATATACTACAGTGAAATCAAAGAAAGTTTTATACTTTTTTAATATTAACGAAATGAAATACCAAGAGCAATTTCACTCCTTAATGCATGACGCTTATCATTATAATATTTTATTATGCTATACATACATTTTACATTTATACTATGTAGATACATAAATAATTATTTAAATTGGATATAAATTAATAACTTCTAGGTGGTACGTTGTTCTCTTTAGTCAAAATCAATAATATCAGTATGTTCGTAACATACTGATTTGATATCGATATTTTATTTTATTTTCGCATTCAGGATTTGAATTTAAATACAAAGCTCTGAACATCTGCTAGTAAATTATATTTGTTGTCTTGGATTTGGATACGAAGTATAATTAATAATCAAACGAACTTACCTGTGAAGTTTGATTACAATTATGCGAGTATCCAAATCCAAGACAACAAAGACCCGCCCCCCATCCCCAAAAATGAAAATAAAATAGTCTCTGTTAATAACACAAAAATAACTCTGAAATAATGAGTACTGGAGGAGCGATGTCGAAGCAGGAACGCAGCGTAGCGAGTGAGAGGGACAGCGCGAACTTGTTTTTTAAATACTATAATCTCTAAAATGTGTGACTTGGACTGCATGATAACGTGTACTGCTGCTAGTAAATTATATTTGTTGTCTTGGATTTGGATACTCGCATAATTGTAATCAAACTTCACAGGTAAGTTCGTTTGATTATTAATTATCCACCAATGGAATTAGTTAGTCTGTGATTTTTGACCAGTAACATTCTCTAAGTAATATGAACCCAAACTGCCTTTACAATACGGTACAAATGATATCAGATAGGAAATCACAGGGAGTGGCGATTTTTTAGAGTACTACCAGTTGGCGTATAACATCAATCCCTATTTGTAAAAAATAACGGATTTCTTTCGAAAAGAAAGTTCGATAGTTCATTGAAAGTTCGTGCCGACAGTTTTTTTAAATTATAAACTGATCGGCGATTGGCTATAGTCACAACTGATGAAAAGTGATGATAACCGACCGACAACGATGGTGAACACGTGTTTGTGAGGTTCAGGTCAAAACCCTACAAAAGTAACGACGCTATATATTTATTGCACGACCTTAATTGGTTATCATAAAAAGAGGCGTGACGCCTCAAAGATTTGGTTGCAAACGATTCTCGTTAAGAAATGCTTAATGGACGCTGCTGGACGCGATAGTATGTACACCCACAAGTCTTGTATCCTTTGTTTGTCTATTAGAGAAAGTCTGTGGGACGAGAAAATGGAATCCAACATGATTGATGGTCGGGTTCAAACCTACAGTTCGCAATTGAATGTGATAATACACTTTTATCTTTTAACCCTTCTGTGGTGAATTGATCAAGTGTGAGCAAATAGTCACACAGGCAGAAATGTAACAGGGACGTATTAATAGGGATTAAATCAAATAATGTACATAAAACAGAACTTAAAGTAGGAAAAAAGTTCTATCTCAATATAAGGCATGCAATATTTTCCCAGTAGATGATTTTTATAATTGAAGTTATAAAATATATAAGACAACTAGAAAGAGTTATACGTATGTGTATTTGTAAACTGCTTACCACTGTTTACGACATAGGCTTTAAGCATGTTTTTGACTCTTTTTCATTTAATTATGTCACTATCAACACATACAATCCACGGTTGTTACAAGCGACATAATGAAATGAAAAGTCAATAACGGAGAGAAATGGCCAATAATGATAGCCTTCCAATACCCTGTAATTAAACCTATGTAAAATATTAACGGCCAGCACACTCGCTCTTAATAGGTTCATAAAATCGCTTATTAATGCCTGTTCCTGTGTTCATATATCTACCTAAAACGGAACTTTATGAGAGATATTTTTATTACGTTCAATCTATCTATACAGATATTAAACTAATAAATTAATGGAATTCATTGCCGTGTCACAATACGTTACTACAGAAAAGATAATAGAACAGATGGGACACAAAAACTTTCTTTAGCAAACCTTTGTTTAACTAAAATGCTTTTATGCTCGTTGAGGCTCATTTAGGCGGTGCGAAAAGTCGCATCGAGTTTCATTAGATTACATTGCGGTATTTGCTCGGTCGGCTGAACTAGATGTTAGTTCAATAGCCCGCAATCTAAAATCTCAAACTCAAATCGCATATTCTCGAAAGCCTAACTGATAAGAAACACAAAAACATCTCTGACTACCCTGACCTCAGTCTCATTTGAAATTGGACTGTATTAAAATATTACCAGATAATTACAATAATAGTTCGTTACGACTGTATTTCCGAAGAATCAAAACCTCAATTTCTGATTGAGTAATAATGAATTAGGAAGGGACTTATAAAATTATAAAACATTGACACAATAAAGTGAAATAGGGATTTACATATACACATAATAATGTATAGTAAAAATACGGTACGAACATTAACTACACTTAATAAAATTATATTTCTAAATAATCAGTTCCCAGCAGATGGTATTCAAATAGTGAAATAAGTATTTTATTTAAATCTTGAAGGTTTATTCTTATTTAATGTGTTAGCATTCCTAATCTTAAAACCACACATAATCCTTATTTTATGTCTCAGTAAGTAGGTACCTTGCTTATCAAAGTGATAATACAAAATATATAGAACTTGGAGATTACCTACCATCAGTGGCGCGGAAGGTAAATTTTATATGAATGTGGCCTGGAAACCTCGTTCATTATTACCGTTGGCTCGAGATGTTTTTGCTGAGCCCCGCACCTACAAAACCATGCAGAAATATTTTCCTCGAATGAAATTAAGACTGATTTAATTAATGAAATGAGTCTGGATTTCAAGGAATGTAGGATTTTACAAGTAAATATTCGGTTTTAGTAAGTTTTGTAATTGACTTCATTAACCTTTGTACACGGTGTCCAGCGGTTTCCGATTTTAAATTCAAATATTTTTCGCACACGAAGTACTAAAGGAGTCCGGGGTTTAGTTTCGTGAGTGTTTCGGATTGATTAGTGATAAAGCCTGGTGACAGACAGACGGACGGACGGACAGCGGAGTCTCAGTAATAGGGTCCCGTTTGACCCTTTGGGTACGGAACCCTAAAAATGAAATTCGTATTCATATCTTTTCATAAAAATCTAGTTCTGCTGGTTTTTCCAGTGCAATCACTTAACATAGGGCAGCATGAGGCCAACTGTTGGGGAGTAGTGACCTCATGGACCCGAGTATTCCTGGGTAGTTCTGTAACTCGATGGCGACAGAGACAGAGTGGAGCTGCGAGAGCAGTGTTCTCGAGGGTAGACGTTGGCAACGTAGGTGGTGGGTTGGCTATAGGAATGTTTAAAATCCAGTGACATTTCTCTTCACTCAGCCCTCACACCAGTGTTGCCCTTAAGCTATCTTAAATATCGCTTTTTGTGTGGGCCCATTTTGTGGCGGCAAGTCACCGTCTGCTGGAAATGAAATTGCATACCTTTTTATTACGCAGGCGTCCTGTATATCCAATAGCCTAGTTCATTTTCTTAGATTCCATAAACTCGCAATATTCCTTACACCCTGGTGGTCCTTATTCTCTGTATGCGTCCCAATGACACGGACAAGGTCAGCAGCCGCTCAGTGTTACCCCTTACATTTTATTAAAGTTTCAAAAAGGACTCTACGAGTTGGCTTCGGCTCCGCGCACGCATGAATATATGACGTGCAAGCTGTTATTCGAATGAAATCCTGTGGCCTGTTTCATTAAGATTATATCTTTTTTTAATTAAGAATGTCATGACCATCCTCAAAATCAATTATTTGCTATTTAATTAAGAGTTGACAGCAGTTAAGCCGAATTTAATTATTGAGTCAAATGAATGAACCGCAATGAATACCTCATTTAAAAACGGCACTAATGATGGCTCATATTAATCATTAGCTGGAAACTGTGAAGCTCTTGTTAAATTTTCTGAACTAATTTGCATTTTATAACTAAATTTAAATTTTCCGGGGAAACTAACGTGATAAACCTTTTATGGAGCGATGTGTGTAGAGCTCATTAAAGTAGTTTGTTTTACCAACGATATAAATAATATATTTTTTATGTGGGAGCTTCCAAACATCTTCTATTCTTTAATTTTATAATGTTCAATTCTGAAGCTTTTTTTTAGACAAGTTGCTTTCTAAAATAAAATGCCGGCAAGCAAATCATTTTAAAAAGTCATAATTATGCCTATACAAGTAAATGGAGTAAGATGTGGGAAGAAGAAGATAAATATGCGCATTAATTAACTAAAATAGGTATTGGTGTGCACCGCTGTAGACCAGAACTAAGTTCACGATAAGCAGCTTATAGCTTGCCGCTGCGAGTTCAATATACGGTTTCCTGACTTTGAATTATTTAATAATCAATGTGCACTAGCAAAAGTATTAGTTAACTTTCTAATTTCACCGCAGAAAGAGATTGACTCTAGTGCTGACCCGTAAATATGAAATCGTGAGTATCACATACATTTTCACAAAGTTTTCCACTTCAACCGGCATTGTGTTCGCGCATCACAATCCCTCGCTCGTTATCCTCTTAATTGTGTCCCTCTACTTTCCTTTTTGCAGATACCGGTTAAAAATTTCATCCTTGTTTGTCACTAACCATCGCAAATCCGCATATGGAACGCAAACTATGCTGCCTAAAATTGGCTTAAGCCAGCCAGTGTCCGATTCACTATCGGCTAGTCGCACCCCTTTCGCTCAATTTACAAACGAAGGATCATTTGATGCTTATCTGGTCAATTTTGTCCCTTTTATCATGATTGTGACAGTTTTTTACGCGTTTCATTCAAACTAAGCTTATCGGAAATTTTAAAAATGTCAAAACAGCAGCTCTTTCTTTGTAATGTGCTAATAAATTATGGATTAATGCCTTTATGCATAAACCTTTAAAAGCCTTAACTAACTAATTTAAGCTTTATCTCTTTCTTACATATCCATAACTCCAAATGTCAGATTAAGAAAAATGATTAGTAGCTTATTGAGGCTTGTAGCGCGTTTATGAATAGCGCCATTGGGTTTTAAGTTTCATAGTTGTTATTTACTTAATGCTACTTAATGCTATTTAGATACCGGTGAAGGTACATATGCTTGTTTCTGAAATAAATTGATTGGCCTGTTTGGCGAACCAGTTATATATTGACGACAGTAATATTGCTTGCATGAATAATCATATTTGATGTTTCAAATATAAACTAATAATAATTATATATACCTAATTACAATAGTATTTTTTGACACTAAACCTATGTTTTTTTATTATATGACCTATGTTCTTATGGTGTGATCAACTTGTGTTGAAAGTATTCTAAAAAGAATATCGGGTAGTAGCCTGAATATTATGAAATTACAATACAATATCTTTTATTATCTTTATGAAAATGGAATACAATATCTTTATTTTAATAATAGAAAACGGTAAGAATAACAAACATACAAGAAACATTATATAAGAAAATATGATGAAATTCTAACATTTTCAAATCAGTGTGGCATGTGTTGCGAACACATGCCACACTGACATTTTTGCCACCTCAAACCTAAAAATCTCATTGACTCTAAAAAGATTTTCTAGCACAAAATGAAAGTCTGGCTGAAATTTACATCAGTAGGGCGCTGCTCATTTCCAGATTGCGCGGCAGTATTGTTGAAAGCAATTAAGCTCAGAATGGCCGCTATTGAAAAGCAGGACTTCCATACTAATTGTTTCGAATGCTTCAGAGGATGTCACAGATCCGTCCATATTTAATAATGCGATTTATTTCCGCATTTGTGGGCTCTTTGTTTCGTAATTGTGATCATGAATGTTGTTATTTAATTACCCTTGTTTTGCTTGTCACTGTTGTTTCTACCAAAGAGAAAATGCCTTTATTCATTTGTTTTGTTAACCACTGCCTAGCATTATTTTATAACCTTTAATACATATAATCGAAACGGCAGTGGGCCTCCTCTACAAGTGAGTTTGGTACATTTTTCATGCTCACTCAATGTGAATAATTAAAGAATTGTATTTATTGTATGTATATTGCTGATTTGGGTTAAATTCTAATATACTGTAAGTAAGTAAATATTCTGTATTGAACCAATAATTATACATTTTACATCGTATAAAATACAATATAATTAAATTAATCAATTAAATAAGTGAAAGCAATATATTTAGAAAAATCAATTACTTCGCATATTAATTTTATGATTTCAATTTTCAAAACTGTGTCAAGAACCAAACCGTGGAGTGCTAAAGTCGTGCCGATGGACGAGGTGCTAATTGGCCCAACTGAACCGAAGTTTTAGGGCAAAACGAGAAATGTCACGCCCTGTTTCTTGAAAGAATAAGTTGCCCGTAGTTAACAAGAAATAACAAAAAGGTTGGGTTTCGATATTGTGAAAGTTTTTTTTGTAAAGTTATGAGTAAAATGATAAACTCCCAACTACATATAATACGGAATAAGTTGGATATGCTGCTGAATGGCGAGTGATTAAACACTAATTTTGAATAACAATCCTATTAGTTACTTTAATACAAGTAATGCAAGCTTATAGAATTGCTGAATGATTGATTGATTGATTGATTGATTCTAAAAGAAGAATGAACTATACAATATTAAAGTTAAAATTAGATTGTGCTTTATAGAAGGACTGATGCATATAGCAACGTGCCTTATTGAATTAAATGTTATTTACTCAACAGAGTGTAGAATTTTCCACTCTCACAAAGGCAATATTTTTAGCTCGCACGAATCCACCTCGTCCCATGTATCTCATCCGGAAGAGGAAGAATTTGATAAAAAGGTTGAAAATTCGTAATCATTCCCTTCTTAAAATAATGCTTTTTTTTTTTTTTTTTTTTTATCTTTATTAAAGAGCTTTGTCACTGTTGTGACGATGTCGCTCTGTGCGTATACAAACATGTGACTTATCTTCTACTTAATCCTAATGAAACCAGCTTATATATACATTTTGCATCCTCAGATAGTGGGTGCCCCAAAATTTGGTTGCAACCCCCAACTTCAAAAAAGCTTTCGTTCATGATATCTTTTCTCTCACTTTCGTTCCGGACACATTCCATAATGACATGGTATGCATCCTCTACCATGTCACACTCGTCACAGTTTGGCGACGGCACCTTTTTCATCAGGAACGCAAATTTATTTAATGGGATGTGTCCGGAACGCAGTCTAAATGCTAAAACTAGTTCGCGTCGACCCATGCACGAGTCTTCAAACCATGGCTTCCTTAAGAGTTGTGGCTGGATCGTTTTGTACCATATCGCCTTATCTACCGATCTACAGTCAAAATATTCATTCCAAATTTGTCTGCATTGTTCTTTGACTAGATGAATTGTGCCCATAAATGTAGGTACTATACTAAACGGGATTCCGTCGCTAACCGCCTCATTTGCTAAAATATCTGCCACCTCATTGCCTGTGAGACCTATATGGGACGGTATCCACTGTAGGGTAATCGATTTATCAGATTGTTTTAACGTGCGAACTGTTTTTAGTATGGAATAGGCTGTCGGTGCTCCTCGATAATTCGAGGTGCATCGAGCCAGATGCTGAAGCGCACTCCTTGAATCTGTCAGGATTACAAATTCTTTTCCATCCACTGATCCAATCCAAGATAATGCTTCTAAAATAGAAACTAGTTCAATCTGCATAATTGAGATATTGGCTGACATTTTAAACTTAGCCGATACTTTGCATTGGGGATCATAAAATGCAGCACCCGATATTTCTTTATTTTTGGAACCATCTGTAAATATTTTGTAGTGCAACCCATATGTTTCATCCAGATATTGTGTGCATTTAGATTTGAGTTGGTTTTTGTCGTATAGTCTTTTGGCTTGTGTTATGGGTTCTAAATTTATTTGGATGACATCAGATAATTTAATATTATTGATCCACGTATCTAAACTAAACATTTCCAGTTGTTTTTTTGACTGAATTAGGACATCCTTTAGACAATTGTGGATCAAAACTAAAAGAGGCATTTTACTGCCATACTGTCGAGAGCTAAGAGTTTGACATAAATTGCGAACGGAATTGATTGTAGGGCTATTCAAGATGGATTTAGATTTTAAATAGTATTTACCAGCCAGATAGTGTCTACGAATGTGTAGTGGGGGTATGTGCAATTCATTTTCCATTACATGTATAGGGGAACTTTTGATAAATCCACCAATCACTCGCATACATTGGTTTTGGACTTTGTCTAATTTGTATAGGTGACATTTTGCGCTAGTGTCATAAAGAAAACTGCTGTAATCCAATCGACTACGTATAAGAGCTATATATAATCGTCTTAAGTGTTTAGGATGCACTCCCCAACGTGGTCCTGTGAGAACTTTAAGAATATTGATATATTTTGTTAATTTTTGTGTTATTTCATCTATATGTCGCTTCCATCTCAGTCCACGATCAAGCCACAACCCTAAGTACTTAACATTATCGACTACTTGTAAGGATGTGCCGTTTACGCTAATATTTATTGCCTCGGCCTTTATATGCTTGCCAAAAACGCATATTTTGCTCTTAGAGGCTGAAATTGATAGCCCCTTTTCCTTTAATAGACAATTGAACATATTTAAAGCAGATTGTATTTGAAATATACCATCGTTGACGTTCTTGGCAGCAGTGTATAAAACATAATCATCAGCATATTGCAATACTGTTACATTGGTTATTTCTCTGCAGATATTAATCGTCGCTATATTAAACAATAAAGGTGAGAGGGGGTCACCCTGTGCCAAACCTCGACCGGTGTGTCTGATGGTATAAGTGTCTGAGATTAAACTTTTAATTATACGCTCCTTAAGGAAATTCCATAAATAATTACATATTTGAGCTCCTATTTCAAAATAGTCTAGTGTGTTTACCAAATAAGATATGTCGACATTATTGTATGCATTTTCTAGATCTATAAAACAACCCAAGGTCATGAGTCCCCTTGCCTTTCCTAATTGCGCGTCAGTCACAAAGCGAGTTAAATTATCAACACATGAGCGACCTTTCCTAAACCCGGTGGTAGCCTCAGCAAACATCAGATT
Source organism: Cydia pomonella (assembly GCF_033807575.1). Classification (NCBI taxonomy): domain Eukaryota; kingdom Metazoa; phylum Arthropoda; class Insecta; order Lepidoptera; family Tortricidae; genus Cydia; species Cydia pomonella. The sequence continues at coordinate 13,128,700 of NC_084718.1, read as the reverse complement.
TTTTTCAAAGTACCATTCGAGACGTTTATTTAATATAGAATGAAAAATCTTACAAATGCATGATATCAATGAAATTGGGCGAAGTGAATTAGGGGATTGTAAGTTACGACCAGGTTTTGGAATAGGCACTACCTTAATATCTCGCCACTGATGTGGGACATAGCCACTTTCAAAACATATGTTGTAAATACGTAATAAGATTTCTTTGCCACACTCGGGTAAATACTTTAACATAGAATAGGAAATATCGTCACATCCTGGGGCAGTATCCTTTGATTTCATGCAGCTATCTAGTTCTTGGCGTGAAATCTCGGCACTTAAATAGGAATTGTTGGACTTAAAGCTTGGGGCTGCAGGTAACGCGTAATCAGGTGCTAAGCTATGCAATAGTTCGTCGATCTTTTGACTGTCTACATAAGCCCTGTTTGACTTAATGCCTTTCAGCCACTTCATACGAGACCACATATCACTAGAGGACGTAGATTTATCTATTGACGAACAAAAGGTTTGCCAGCTCTGACTTCTAGCCTTTCTTATCTTAAGTTGAGCAATTCGAGTTTTTTCTTTTAACCTTTCCAGATTTTGTGGGGTCGGATTTCTTCGTAATTGAGCCAATGCTAGTCTTCTTTCGGCTACTGCTCTTGAAAGTTCCGTGTTCCAGTACGGTTTTGGGGTGAATTTGGTTGTAGGGTTTCGATTAAATTTAATGTATGGAATATATAGGTCAGCCGCTTCATTTACATGTGTTAAGAATAAATCATATGCTTCTTGCGGACTGTCAGACATCACGAGATTAGAGAAGGTATTATCAAGATATTTTTGATATTTCTCCCAGTTAGCTTTTTTAAAGTTGCGCGTTTTCTTTATATCAGCAGGGTAGTTCGTTTTAATTTGTATTTTGATGAAAAGGTGATCACTGCCCAAAGATTCATTGGTAACAGTCCATTCTGTTTTTAGGCCTAAATCTGTTGATGCTATCGAAATATCTGGCGATGAACTCTGTAGCCTGCTATTTACCATTTTTAATCTAGTCGGTTGACCATCATTTAACGAAATAAAATTGTAATCAATCAGGCTGTCGAAGATTTGCGTCCCCCTCTGATTAAATCTATTTGACCAATTTGAATGATGTCCATTGAAGTCTCCCAATATGAGGGTTTTTTCTTGAAATTGTGAAAAAATGTGGTCCCAATCATTTTGCGATGTATTGATACTCGGTGGGCAATAGACGCCAATAATATCTCTTACATCGTGACAATTGAATACTTGAACGTGTATCATTTCAATGCTACAGTTTAATGTATTTATTGGACATCGCTGCGCTTGAATAGAATAATGAGTCAAGATACACAACCCTCCATACCCGTCATTTCTGTCTTGTCTAAAAACGTTATAGCCGCTTATTCTAATATGAATGTCTGTATGCAGCCATGTCTCACTAATGATACAAATATGCACTTTTTCTTGGCGAAGTAATAATTCTAACTCCAATATTTTCTTCTTTAAACTTTGGGCGTTCCATTGAAGAATGTTTAGTTGCTTGAACGTGCTAAATAACTTAATAACGGTATATCTGAAATATTTTCTAATAAGTAGTTAATAGCCCACTGAATACATACTTGAATTATGTTGCCGAATTTAGTTTTTGCATTCTCATTAGGTGAGAAACATATTCCCTTTATCTTATCAAGTAATTGTCTGAATGTCATGGGTTTCTCTCTCTTAGTTTTTCGTTGTTTAGTTGTTGATTCTTCTTTCTGATCCGTTGTATATTCAGTTGTATCTTCCGAACACGACATATCCCACTCATCATTATCGACAATATCACTTTGTTTTTTATTTATCTTTACTGTATGCTTCGCGGGTTTGGGCTTTTGAGACTGGGTGTTTTCGTGATGTATAATCGCTTGCGTGCGTATTTTAACTGAGGCGTTGTTGTCAGATTCCTTAATTTCTTGAGCATCACTAGTTTTTGGTGTGCTTGTCGGTTCTTGGCTAGCCGCGTAGCTTTTGGCGGTTAAGGCCGCAGATGTTATTTCGGAGCGTAAAGCGGGCTGGTGAATAGGCGGAGAAGGTGGAGAGTAGAGCGATGATGCCTTCTGGTAACTATGATTATTTTCACTCATTATTTCTCTTATTTTTTTCTCTTTTAAGTATACCGGACATTTCCTATCTAACGAAATGTGATTCATGCTGCAATTTACACACTTAAAGATCGTAGTTTCGCAGTTAGCGTGGTATCCTCCGCATTTGGGGCAAACAAATCTATTTGACGGGCATACCTTTGACGTGTGCCCGTACCTCCAACATTTCGAACACTGGGTGACTGGAAATACATAAGGTTCCACTCTTATTCTTAGCTCATTCATATAAATGTATTGTGGCAACGTATTGCCCTTAAATCCTAACCGCACTTTTTCTGATTTAACCCAGCCACCCTCGTCATTTGACCTACGACTTAAACGTTTTGCAGATATTAGTTCTTTTTCACTTGTAATATTCGTTGTTATATCTTCTTCTGACAATTCTATTTCAATATCTCTGATTAAACCGTAAGATATTCCCACATCTGATGATTTGTAGCACCTCCATCCAAGTTTGTTAATTTCGCCCGAGTTTAAAAATATGTCCGCACTTGTCTCTGTATCGAATATTAAGCGTAGTTTGTATAAATTAACATATTTTACTTGAAGTACACCCTTTATGTTATTAGCCTTCAGAATCTTGGAGAGTGCGATTTGTTTTGGCATTTTTTCTTTATTAGTTACGCTTACTTCAATATTATCCCTAAAGTCTTCGTTCAAAATTGGGCTTCGAGAGTTCTTTCTATCGAATCTTTTACGTGCTCGGTCAACTAGGTTCCACTCCCCCTCTTCATCCCGATTTTCATCTTCATCCCTCGTTCGTTTGGTCTGTCGTACAGTTTCAATCGTCAAAATGATAACGAAGGCCTTTATTTGCAACTGTCCCGATGTTACATTTCAAATCATACTTTTTGTTAATTTAAAGTGGAATCTTAAAGTTTTCTTGTTTGCGAAGTGGCGTCGTATAATACTTTGGAGCGGATTGTTGCTTTAATCCTTAGTCGGCGTTGACCGAAGCCTGCTCGAGCTGAATTATGGAGCTTCAGTTTCAAGTAAAGAGATAGCAGATGCAAGAGAACAAATACAAAAGTGGATTTAAAATGGAATTGTTTACTGCAACTTGTGGATAGATAGAATATAAGAAATTAGATATTTAAAGACAATTTCAACTTCGGCGACAGGATAAATACTGTTGAAGCTGTAGACGGCCATAATCTGATTCCTTTAAGTATACTTCAGGTATATTAAATATGTTAAAACTTACTTACTTATACTTCAGGTACCAGTCCACTCTGCATGTTTTTAATTATTAGAAACATCTATAGACCATAAAGTAAGGCTTACTAAGTTTAGGTTTATTAAGTTACTCCTTTCTCAACCCTTTTGTTTCTTAACCCAATAATTGTCAGATGTTCAGAACTTTAACCTTCAGTAACCTTCGGAATTATATGAGTAATATTGGCATCTCCATAAATATTTATAGGGGCACCATGTAAACCGTAGATTGAATCTCACGCGGCTCACACCCTTTATTCTAAGAGGTATTTCTTTGCCTTACCCTTTAGAAGATTTTGGGATATTTTCTCGCCGTCCAGAATCCGCACATTGATACCTTGTTTGGGTATTTGTACAGCGTTATGTACTTGGGTACAATGTATAATATTTGGATCTAATGTTATACATTATGGAGTATTTGGAAAAAGAAATGCTTGCTTATATTGCGTTAGATGGAACTTACTTTTTAATGCTATCTTGCTTCTAAACGATATGATATTAGGTTTTTCATTTTCCAAACCTAAAATCTTATATTTACTTGTAAAAAATATTTAATTAACAATAATACCAATTCAAGATTTCGTCTCATACAAATAAACACTAGTAGTAACATTTTTGAAAACAAATATAATAACATCTAAAAAACACAATATTAGGTATTGTGTTTTTTAGATCATCTATCACAAACACGCTTTTAAAAGCTTTAGCATAGAACTCAAACAACCGATATAATCCTGTAAGTGTCAAATTTTGATGTAGGAAGGGAAGTTTGGCCCAAATCCAATCAAATTTCACACTGACATGCATCAAATCAAATCTTTTGACAGTTTTCTATTACAGCTTAACAGAACTGTCTGTTTGGTTAGTTATTTAACTTATGCAGATATGTTTGAATAATACAATTATTCATGACAGGCAAAACGAGAGAGGCTACAAGGGATAGACAAATTAAGTAGGTACCTATGTTTTGTAAGGTGAGGTTGCTCAATAAAATGGTCAAGTGGTTATTGGTTATTTCTTCTATGGTTATTTTGATGTTTATTCATTCATCATGTAGACTACGAGTATTCACATAAAAATGTCAAGATAAAACCGTATGTATATCTACTAAATTGATGCATATTAAAAAGTACCAATTTCCTTGAATATTACATGTTCTGTAATTATTACTTACCAAGATTATATATAATTCAATTATCTAAATGTTAATATCTAACATTTTGTAGTATTTAGTACAATAAAGTTAATTATCCCCGTTTTATTTATAAATTTTACATCTAATGAATACACCAAAACATAGATTTACCACTGAATGAAACGTACTTAATTATTAGAAAAGGTTTTTTGCCTATTCGAGAAACACAAACGAAAACAGAAAGTAAAAGAAAATATTTAAGTCTTTTGAGCCTCTGTTGGTTGACTCTGATCCGAACACGGTCTTTTGTTCAATTACTCCTTTCATTTACTCTTATTCCTAGTTTTGTGTACTACCACTTTGGTACGGGCTGGTGTGTACAGCCTCAGTCAAAACTGTGAATAGGTATAGATCAATGATGGGCAAACTTTCTTCATGGGGGGGGGGGGGGGGGGGGGGGGGGGGGGGGGGCAGAAAGTTCAAGAAATTTAAGAGGAGGGCTGGAATTGCAGCGCAACTATATTTTGATTTGTGATTATCGTGGGCCGATGCCATATACTAATTATTTCACCGGACCGTTCGCGAGCCGGATAAAAGTCTACCGCGGGCCGTAGTTTGCCACCACTGGTATAGAGGATATGAGAAAACAAATACATATTTGAAATCAGCCTCAGCCTTTACGGAAGATTTTTGCGATTCATTTGGCCTATAGGCAATAGAATTTATTTAATTAATATTTTTGTAATTATTTTAGCAACACCCCAACATTATTCTTGCAATACTATAAAACTAAAACGAGACTTATTATTTAAAAATTAACTATAATCATATTAATTTAAATTAATATTTCCACAAGCCTGTATTTAGGCCATTTAAGTATATTTAATGTTACAATGTCTACATTTATATGTCGACTTAACAATATTAATTGGGTACCAAGTTCGAAACTAGTCACAATCTCTAAATTATTCAACTGTTAAACTTTACTCTCCGTTTTGTGTTGGGTATTTTAAAAGCCACTGCAGCATTTCTGCAGATTTCCATTTATTTGTTAATATTGTTCTACAACTCATTTACGATTTAGTGGTATTTTGTACGTTTGGTTAGCTTTGTTGAAGTTATTCCTGACTCGACTAGTATTTGGAACAAAATGAAAACGGAATCCGGTAAACATTTACCGGATTACGTACGCTTCGTGTATGATTGGTTTTAAATTTATATTGTTAAATTATTTTCAAGAATTTTCAGCTGAGGAAAAATTTAATTGAAATAACTGAGAAAAGGGTTCTGAATGAATGAAGTTCCCGATTAAATTTAAGTGACGCATTCATTTGCCAATAAAGAGTATTCTATCTATCTATCTATCTATCTATCATTTTAAATAAAAACGTCGTATTGTATCTTGAAATCATTAGTTTATAATTATGGCCTTCCAATTTAAAGGTTTACATTTTGACAAGGTAAAAGGTATTATATTTCTCGTAAATGTACCCAAAAATAAAGTTTATATATTATTTCAGCACAAGTTATTTTAACTAAGAAAGTACAGCAACTTCAGTCTCAAGCATAAATAATATTTTCACAAAATATAACCCATCGATCACGAGCAATAATTTCCACTCATGTAAGGCATTTCAAGCACTTATTTCACACTCGACTTAAGGTTGTAAATTGCGTCGTAGCCTCTCACCAGGCGGATATTGCCGCCCTTCCGGTCGATTAGGCCCTTAGCCTAGGTATGTGGGTGTCTTCGGTGACTGATGGTTTATTAATGAACGTTAGTTTCATCGGAAATGCAGGAATGGTTGAAATAATCAGTGATTGGAAAACTAAAATTGATATTTGAAAATGGATTTTAAGTATTGATTTATTTTCATACAGATATCTTATTGTTTTGATCTACATTCACTGGTAGTGACAGTGAATAACATGATTGTATCTTCTTCACATTTTTTAATAATAATATTATTACACAAATTGACGAAGACCCACAGTAAGCTCGATTAAGGCTTGTGTACTTAGACAACGATATATATAGGTATTAAATATAAATACATAGAAATCAGCCATGACTCAGGAACAATATAAATATCCGTGCTCATCACACAAATAAATACCCTAGAAGTTGAAACCGGGACCGCCGGCTTCATAGGCAGGGTCACTACCCACCAAGCTAGACCGGTCGTCGGTATATTGTAAGAATTTAGTTTGTTTAGCGATTATAGTTTTTTCTGTTTAAAATTTTTATATTAAAAAAATAACAATACAGGTTCTTTATTGGCTTTTTACCATTATATTAAACTAAATACCTAATAACATGTTAAGTATATCAAAACACGGTAATAACAGACAGGTTAGTAATTGACTTCAGCTACTACTTCATTAATATAGGTATTATACGTATTTGATCAATCACTCGAAAATCAATTCGCAAATTGAGGATACAAAGAGGCTCCATTGTGCTTTTGATCCGATTATTGCGAAAACGATGATGATACAAGCTATCATACAAGCTATTTTGTAATAAAGTTGGCATATTAATTTAATAATCAAGATTATTACGTGTTTGAAATAACACCGTATGTTGACTGTTTAGTGTTAATCTAATATGTAATGGACTTTCTGGGGCGTTTGTTTATAGCTCTGAATCAATTTATTTAATATAAATTTATAGATTCAATATTTTCCGAAAAATATGCTTACGATTACGTTTTTGGCAAAAGTAAGCATGAATATGTAAAATTTACTAAGCCTAAACAAGGGGTTGATATTAATTAAACACGTTTCATTCTACCTTCCAGACGGCAGTCAGTTAAGTACCAAAAATTCAATTACATGTTGCAGATTTTTCTGGCTTATTATAGCTACTCTACCGTAAGGTCTTACCCCCTTATTCATAAACGTCTACTAAAGTTGACAAGCCGCTAATAATCGTTTGTCTCTTTCCGACGTATTGGTATGATGGAAAGGGACAAACGATTATTAGCGGCTTGTTAACTTTAGTAAACGTTTATGAATAAGGGGGTTAATCGCTACGGTTAGACAGGACCTAGACCAGGACGGTTACCTACTGTTTAAGGCAAGGTATGCAAGTTTTATATACCATCGCCCATTACTACGTAAAATACTTAAGTTCCTAAAGCGCGTGGTTGTTTTATGTGATAAACGCAGCGTCAAACGCGATGCGTTTCAGGCACATCCATTTTAAATAAGATAATCTAATGACCGTATATTGCTTTATCTATACGCATATCATATACCCTCTATGATGCCTTCAAAATCCGTAAATAATGGCCAACTTTACGATAAACTGTTTTGTTACAACAAATTTCTTGTCTGTGATAGTGTTGTAATTGCTTCATAACTACATCAAAATCGATTTGGTTATGGCATTTAAATTTGGAACACCTCAGAAAAAAAAGCAATTCGATTTGACCTCTATTCTATTGTAATATCAGTCGAGATGCCTTTTTGTTCGAAATGAAATGTCAATTGCATACAATTTTGACAAATCTCGCATGTTAGTTTGTATCGAATGATACGTAAATAGGCCCCCGGCTCTAGTTTGTCTCTGAATTAAAAAAAAAAACTACGGATGCGTGACATGCGTGAAAAAAGTTTTCATTTACCGCCATTAGACGTACAGTTTATCTTTTAATAAGTTTTAAGTATAAAATGGATTTGTTTAGTTGTTTTTAAAGTAGCTAAAAGTTTCGTGTAAAATGAGCATAAAAATATTTTGGTGACGCCACCACATATCCACGAGTTCCGCCAAGCGAGCAACGATGCCCCTACGTTGGTAATCTGGGTTATTGAATATATCATACAGAGTTTATAATATGCGTCTAGATAAAATAGTGTATGTAACTATACATATTTAGACATTAAAACACTCGTGTCATCCTTTTAAGAAACTCACTTCGTTCTTTTCTTAAACCCACACTCGTAGAATTTAATGCCTTTTATTATGTAGCAGTCACGTAAACTACTATTACGCGCTAAACCCAGCGGTAAGTGCATTTTAATTTTTTTTTCGACATACCGTAATCGCATGTGTTCAACACTGCGTCTATCGCAAAACAACCGCACGCTTAAGTATGCTGTACCGAGCTCTTTTGTAATCCTGTCACTGTCTAACTGTACTGTCATCTGAAATGCCCCGAAAAACGAACGTCACACGACGCGGAAACTAAAAGCCCGCAAGTACTGAAGCTATGCATGAATTCTCATGTCTTTGCAACCTTTTTCAATGGGTTGACGGTTCCAATGTTTCCACTTCCGGAATTCCGTCGTGCAACGGCCGAATCCGAAATTTTTAGGTGACAATAGCGGAGTGTCATCACGCGTCGTGTCACGTCATGTCGTTTTACGCGAATGCAATGTGTGTTGCTATTCACAGTTTGGAGCATTTGAGGAATGAAAACGGCTCATATACTGGGCAGTCCCAGAAGAAAAGAGACAAATTTATTTTCAAAATACTTAATATAAGGTAAACATTAAAAGTAATAATTCTATTAATTTTGGTTGAAAGTTGTAAGAAAATTAATTAAATTATTAGATTGATGCCGATTTTGCACCCACAACATCTTAAAAATATTTTTTTTCTTAGATTGTTCGCGTCCCGTCACATTACGGCTTTTCTCAATTTTGCAGCCACTCCTTTGGCATTACAAAATGTCGTAAAGGCTTTTAATACATTTTTTGGTTCTATGTCACATCTATATGACTGAATGGAAATAAATGAATGGTTGTAACGAAATATTGCCTTCATGAACATGATTGGGGTTCGCCAGTATCCGGTTTATAAACTTTTCGGCTCTCTTTTGGCACGTTTCTTGGTCCTTTATATTTAACTTAGCATAATTGTCCTATTTCTTCCCGGAACCTTCTTAAGACTAATCTCACCCGTTTCTTTTAATATGAGACTCGTAAAATAAAGGCGATTGTGAAAAACCCTATTAGCAAGTGCTTCATATTCTGATGCTTCAATTTGGAAAACTAATAAGCAATAACGAAATTCCTTCTTGAAATGACAGAAAATGAAACCATAGCAGCAATGACACCAAAACTTTACTATTGTTTCAATAAAATTTTCAGCCAATATGACTTTGTAAGTTGTTTCTTTGCTTCCGGGACACCCTATAGATGCCGTTTTACTATTATTTACAAAATTAAGCGATTATTCGACGATAGACGGGCATTACGCACAATCAACAAATTGATTGCCGGTGAACTTATGTAGTTGGTTAATTTGATACAACTTTGCTTTTAAAGGTGTCTCAAACAGACTATTAACCCGACATAACAATCAGGTAGAGGCAGAGCCTCGGGTGCCATTTCACAAAAGGTGTTTGTTTACAATTTACATGTTTACGGTGAAAAGTAAAAAGAGTCGTAAAAATGCGTAAACATTTTCGCAAACCTTAATTTTATTCATACATAAAATAAAACGAGGTGCTATTTGGAATGACACGTTTGAAAGGCATATAACTACTACTGAAAGCTATAGAAATACTTACAAAAAATCATCAAAAAAGCAAACACAATCGTGATGAGACTGGCACAATGTAGACAAATCCTGTAAAATAAGTATTTATATTACCTTGTTTAATACACTAGCAGCTGAAAGCTGATGAATTTTGAATCCCATCCGGTTTTAACCGTCGGTAACATTTTACGTTTAATTTTGAATTTTTCATTGATATTTGTTAGTTTGAAAATTAATGGCGCCATACATTCCTTGACTGGAGCGAAAAAAACATAGTTTTAATAATATTGAAATCAATTGCAGCAGCTTTCATTAAATATAAAGAAAACAAAGGACAAACAGGAAATTCAACTTTTAACGGAAGAAATTTTACAGGTGTCGGTGAAATATCAAAATACTCCAAATTTTCTCTTTAATGTCCCACGATTGGTGCCTACTTTTTTCTCTCTTTGATTTCTGAAAACCAGTTCTCAAACGAGACTCATATAAGCGGTGCCCTATTCAGAATATCGTGGTGCAAATAGAAAGACAAAAGCAATGCAGATCACGTCACGCTCAAATGTGCAAACACTTCATAATCCTCCACACTTCGCTACTAATTCCCAATTAGTACGAAAACGCTATTCAACTTGCATGACCCGTCCTTTAATATTAGGCTAATCGCTAGCGAGGCAATATAGTAGCTATAATAGACTTTGACACTTTGAAATACTATCGTTCCAAACACAGAAGGACGTACAGTATATGACGTTCTTATGAAACTGGACCTTTCTAAGTGTGCTGAGGAGATCTAGTTTCAACTAATATACATGCCAATTTGAACGTGCACTGACAGCAGAATTACATTAAAATGATGTCATCACATATTATTATATCGTAAATTTTGCTCGTACTTGTCCGTACATGTATTGGCACGAGCGAGATGCACGATGACTAAATGACTTCAATCATTCTGATGTTAGTGTACATTCGATTGGTCCCATAGTCAACTCTGTGCACCCAGGCTTATTCGATTTGGCAGCCGTGTGGCTGTCATTTAATATAAATATCATATTAGTTAGAATGAGTTATTTTAATATGAGTCATGCTTATTCATTACCTCTATCTCATCTGAACGCTTTTCCGTTAAAATTCCAAAGGAGTCATATTTAAATTTAAGGAATTGATGTATTGGAATTGATATACATTATTACAATACATGGTCTCGTACTTAGTGGAGTTATTAAGCCCCATTGGGATTGTGAAATATAAAAAACATGTCTTTATTAAAATATGAACAAAAAATCTCTTAATCTTTAGTTCATTGCGCCTTTTAAATTATCAACTCAAGAATTTCCGTGCGGAATCCTTGCCGTAAGCAAATATCCTGACATCATTTGTCGTCAATCATTGGCATCGAGACGAGGCCCGGATATTAGAAGTCGTGACGTTTATTTAAGTCTAGTTCAAATTGAAATCGTACCAAATTATATTATTGACAATTCAAAGGAAATCTGCATTTCCATTTCAGTGGTATATATAAAACCTTTTACCTAAAACCATCTAGTTAAGAATCAATGTTTTCGAACATTATTTTTGTTATTTCAAGATTTTTTTTGATATCACATAATTTACGAATATAAAACTTCATTTGATCTACGGAGTAAAAAAATCTTCTCCTACTTACTCCGCTCCACTCAGTGACCCAAAATAAGACTTGGCCAAGACACCGCCACTTTTTTCGCTCCTGCACTACATCTCGCCAATTTTTGACTCGAGTTCAAAGCACATCCGACACTAAAAAAACATTTAGAAATATGTATGTATGTATGTATGTCACTTTATTGCACATATACAGGTTAACATAAAACAGACAAAACAAAAAAAAAAAATGTACAAAGGCGAAATATATTTAAAACTTCCAATTCTAGCTAGTTATTTAGGTTACTTACTTTACATTAATAAAACTTCACAGGCTGCTGGATTTTTCAGCAGTTTATAACAATATACCACTACATCAAATATTATCAATATTATCATACTAAAAGGTGCATTATGTTCGGAAGCACTGGTATATTTTTACGAGTAAGTACGTTACAACTTTATATCATTTGCTGCGGAATTTATGAGCAATACGGAACAGGATAGGACACAGCACTTCAACGCTAAAGGAAAAGTTTCTTTCGGAATTTCTTGAGGAATAATCAGAAAGAAAAGCATACAACCAAATGAAGGTGATATTTATGGCCACTGTTTCTTTTCCTGGACAAGTACCTAAAGAGTTTCTTTTCTTACGTTCCATTAAAGACTTTCTTTTCTTACGTTCCATTGTTGGTACACAACATTATTTTGGTGTCATAAATATTTTAAAGTGCAGCAACATGAAGTTAGGATCGTTTTTAAGAATTAACTTGTAACGTAAATGTCCATGTGCTTATTTACATTGCCCCAATGCCACTACATCACCTCCTTCACTTTTAATTCCAAGTAATAGAGTGGGCATAACGGATCTCCAACTAAGTATTGGAAAAAGGCTGTCAATCCAAGAAATCACGCTTTATCAAATAGAAAAAAACAATTATTGTTCCACAGTTACTACTCGTAGCAATTCAAAACAAGCGTGAAAAGAGTGCGAACGACCCTAAATTCAATCAAAAAGATTCAAGCCTGAGCAAATATTTGTTGGGTAAACAACGGAGCCTCAAATAAAGTATTGAAAGCCAATTTCTTGGACAGCTCCAGTGCTAAGTCGGTTAATCTTGTTTTCGGGGAGTCTGTTACGCCGACTGCTGTCACTAATTTATCTTTAATTGACAATTTTGCCGTCTGGATTTCGTTGAAGAGAATTTAAACGACAATTTGAAATTCAGTTTTGTTTGGTTGATTTAAATAATCTACATATTTTTAGCTCCTTTAGTTTATTTATAGCGTTCATTTGGTTTTCCCTTTATATTTTATTTTGTATCCCATTTTTATAAAGATGTATTTTAAAACACTTCATTTACTATGAAGAAACAACATTTAAATGTTTCAACCCATTTTCTCAGTTATAGAGTAACCGAAGTGAAAGCTAAAATTAAAACTAATATGACCATCAAGTCAAGTTGATCAAGAGGTTTGTTCCAATCGTAATAACAGAAGAAATGTATCTGTGAATAGCTGACAGATCATATCAAAAACAAATGCATATCAAATGCATAAACTCTTGTTACAATCAGAATCCCCCTCTAGTTTAATGTCTACGTCATGTGCAAATTTATTTCCGCAATTTAAGTGAGTTTAAGCAAAACCCGTAAACCCGTCCTCATTAAAATTAATAGCTAGAGTAAAGTTTGCAATTTCTAATAGCTTTTACCTACCTATAAGTTTTCATAGGCTCCGTGTGAATGTTGTGGACCATAAAAGTTAATAATATAAAAGTATAGGTAAAATTATCAAAATCATTTCATTAAGAAGGAATGAAGTTTCAATCTTTAACCCGGCACTGGTTGGACTGTAGAGATATCATCTTCTCTTTCAAAATCGGTTATAAATGTAGCCTATGTCACAAAAAAAAACATTTGCTCATCATTTACCATGATCGGTTTAGTAGTTACGATTCTATGACAGTGTTGTCAGATTGTCACAAAATTTCACATACTTTCGTGTAACATGTGCGACATTGTGCGTGACTGGACTCAATTTATTGGCCATTTTTATTTGACTTTTGCAATAAAATGTAACTTTTCGTTAAATGAAACGTAACGGTTATATGACTCAAGAGCCTTGATAACACTGTTCCACGGTGGAACAAACTACTCTACAAATGCCCACAAAATCCATTTTATGCTAAAAATGCCTTAAATAATTTTGGAGAAGAGCTGATATTCTTCAAACTCTGGATCTATTTCTATGAAACATAGCTAAGTCCCACCGCAAGAAAACTCGCTTTCACGTAAAAAAACTGCATCGAAATCGACCCTTCTAGAAAAAAATCTCAAAGCCAAACCTCATGTTAAAATCGCTCCGATTAACCTTACATACACAATTCTGCAGCATGTCTCCTAAATCGGAGCAGAATTTAATCTAGACTTCAAATGCAGCCCGATTTAGTTTCTGTTTGGGTTAACAATCGACAACTTCTAAGTGGATTTATGGTTCGACTCACTGTCGAATGTTCCGTATTGGAAACAAATGGAGCTCTTATGGTTATACGAGTATTAGCCCCACGGTTTAGAATTTAAAGGTTTATATGTATGTTCAAGACTGAGGTATATTGGCAATCTGATGTAATTTTTATAAAGGGTTTGTTAAATTTGACCCTCTTTAAAGTTTCATTCCAGTGAACATGCATTGTTTTTGTACCATCAAGCAGGTCTGATGCTGGAAACTGAAGGAATAAAGAACACTGTAATACAACTACTATCGAAGAAACATGAACATGAAAACTTGTACACTTTGTCACATCGTTTTTTTTGTGCAGAGTTTGTTAGGTTAGCTTAGTTACGAGTAAAATAACTCTACTCGTATGTATAGGGGAAACTTTCCTAAATCGTACTTGTTCCTGAACCGTACCCTATTAAGTTCTCGTTTCGTGAAACTAAAGTGGCAATGCGAGTACTAGAAAATGGAAATACTAATTCGCCATGTGATGTGACCCGAGCAACGACTCCACGCTGCCGCTTCTTTAAAAAATATTCAAAAGTTAAGTAATTTTGCTGTTTTTGAGTATTTATTTCGTTGATTCATAAGTTTTTAATTTTGTTCTTGCTGAGTTATGTAACTTAGAAATTTCTTGCTTAATTCTATACTTATTTACGTTTTAAATAACTAGACGTCCATACACACGCCTGGTAGCTATTTTGTTACACGGCGAACTTGAAATCATTTGTTACCTTGTGCCAATTCCTACTCATGACTTTATCGTATTTTGTACCAATATTTTGTAAAAGAAGACGTGATACAGTGCACACAGTGTCAAACCTGTATTAACAAACTTTGTGTTGGGGTTGACAAAAATGCTCGTAATTTTATTTGTAATGATTGCAAAGAATTAAGAATACCGTTAATATGCAATTCATCATTAAAATGTTCGTTTTATATCTTAGATCATGCCACAGATATTGACAAATTAATCAGATTTGCAATTACTATTACTTATGTATGTTAATTGCTGTGACTGTAATTAATCATAGGATCTCAAGTTTGCCTTAGGGGTATACAAGTACGATATGGAAATGTACTGGTACGATTTAGGAATACTTAAGCCTATTTAAATCCCATCCACTTTAAAAAAATATTTTTCTCAGAAGTAAGTAAAAATTAAGTTAAATTTTTTATATCAATTGATTACTGAATAAATAAATATCATTGAAACATCAATTTAATGTTTTTTCTTATTTGTATTTCCAGATACATAATTAGCATTTTCTTTTAGTGGTACGAATTAGGCAAGTTTCCCCTATGTGCTTTAGTTAGTGCTCTAACGTAGTAGGTAATAAAGCAGATTTATGTCAAGTCGGCGAGGACCGAGAACTAAGTTAAAGCAGTAATTCAGCACCGATTTATTTACAACCACATTTATGTGACCTATTTAATTACCTACTTATGCCAGATTAAATGAAATAGATCGATGTTTCGGAATATTTAACAGTAAAACAGTAGTGTTTTGTTAGTTCTAATATCAAGAGATGCTAACGCAATATTGTAGTTTTTATATTGAACTTTTACACGTATTAATCAAAGGTCAATACTACGAAAAAAAATCTAAAACCTAAACCTAAAAAGGTTAAATTTAGATCAATAAAAAAAAACACGATAACATGTTTAATTTTAATTAGTTTTCAGTTGTATGTCGTTATCCTGCAAAACGATCTTATTTCATTTAGGTGTACTCAAGGACAAAGGCCTATATTGTTCTCGTGGGAGTTATGGATTGTGAAAAAAGAAACTCGAGGAAGTTATAGCTTTTTTTTAAATTATGTCACTATAATTCATACGAACTATGTAGGTTTACTTTTAAAATACTGACGTTTCTAATGTAATATTTTTATATTTGATTGAATTAATATAATAGCCGTTTAAAATATTTTTACCCAATTTTCAATAGTGGCCGAATGCCAGATAGGTCTGTGCTTTCGATGCCTAACCTGTCAAACAATGACAATATGGCGGACGAATTTTTGAAATGTCACCGTATTTAACAATTATTTAGCTTAAAATTGAGTTTTTTATTCGATGTTATGTGATTAAAAACATTGTGTGTAACTCCGGGGGTAAGAATATTTCAAACTCGGGTCTTTAATTCCCTCCAGGCTGCGGCTGTCGGGAATTACCACCCTCGTGTCCAATATTTCACTTACCCAACTCGTTGCTCAATGTACTATAGTATAAAAGTGTTAAAAACAGAAAATATTTTTCCAATATCGCAAGACTCGCACGTCGCAGCATACCTTTTTTTCTTGACTTTACGCCCCCTCTGAAGCAGACTGTTTTCAGATAATTCTCAAGTTTCTCAACATCTCGCTCGCTGAACTACATCTGCTACCTGTACCTTACCAAAATGGCTGCCTGCATGGATAAGAATACATCGAGAATACTAAAAACTATTCTCGATATCAGCGACAAAGCCTTTTAGATATGTCTGAGGGGCATCGGTTGACCTCTTTGATAAATAAGGTTTCGCTATCACTAGACAGATGGACTGCAGGGGCAGAGATCGGAAATGGGTCGCCTCGGCAAATAGTTTACGAGAAATATGTGGGTGCTGAGATGGAATAGGGGAGGCTTTTGGAAATTATTGCCTGACATTAATTTATATTGAATAGTTAACTAACATAGAAGGTTAATACGGAGTAATTTAATTTAGTTATAAAGTTATACGGTAGATGCAATGCATGACAGGAGCAAACAGGAAATTAAGGGACAATACTGTGTTAAGTACCTGGGGATCCTCTTTGACCAACATCTTTCGTTTTCACAGCACATCGCTACTCTTGCAACAAGAGTCAGAAAGCTTATGCCTATAGCTCTATGTGCAGAGCGTGCATGGAAGAAGAGGAAACAACAAAACACATTCTTCTAGACTCCAAATAGGTAGAAGTATACAGGAGCAAATACCTTACCTAGTAACCTGAAAACATTGCTAGGCTTCGTGGAGGAGCTGGGGTGGTTAGAGTAGCGCTGCGTCGTTTCACACAAAATAGGCACGATGGTTGTCAACTTGCGGAAAATTCCCAGAAGCACTAACTAAAGTTATAAGTTCAGAACAAACATGATGAAAAAATATTTATGACCAGGCAATTTTTTTGGTGTTTGTGTTCGTATTACGTTTTTGTATAAGGATACGGGAGCGGGGGAGCGGCGCGTTCGCGTGAGTCTTAAAGAAGGCCTTAAGACTCACGCGAACGCGCCGCTCCTGTACAATCGAAGTTACGCACTCATTTTAAAACGACATGCTTAAAGGGTGTAGCAGGATAGCCTAGGAAAAATTGCCCCCAGCGATTTTGGGCCGAAACTGTAATCAAACGATGCCTTTTGGGGAGGTTATACTCTGCACAAAGTTTCATCCCTCTGTTACCCCCTGGGGGTGAAAAACACCCGATTAACCCCAAAACTGTTTTAATTATTTTTTCCTAAACTATGAAAGTGACGAATTTCAAATTTTGTACAAATATTAATAAGACTAAAAGCTATGTGCAAAAAAAATATTAACCCCCTAACCATTGAAATTCTTGTAAAAAAAAAACAAAAATTAAAAAAGAATCACCCTGTATATCAAGTTTCGCTCATGGTACACACACCATTTTTTTTTCAAAAATAAAAAAAGAATCACCCTGTATATCAAGTTTCGCTCATGGTACACACACCATTTTTTTTTTTCAAAAATGAACCAATTTATATTCTACATTATACAAAAGTTTCATGGACCTACTCCAGAAGGAACATTGCGAAATTAAAATAAACGTACTATTTCGTAGCCACTAATCATTATACTCGTATCATGCTTAATACGCAACGTTTCGGTCCCGAAACCAAAATAATTTTAAAAAAACCGGCCAAGAGCATGTCGGGCCACGCTCAGTGTAGGGTTCCGTAGTTACTCTTCCGTCACAATAAGCTAAACTGGAGCTTAAAGTATAGTAAATTATTAACCAAGGGATGAAACGGTACCTTTCACGCAAGTTAAATGAATAGGCAAATTTGCATATATAGTACCTAATTAAAGTAAGTCGTTTTACTATGAAGGGGAAACTTTTTGCGATAACTCAAAAACAGCTAAACTGATCATGTCCGCTATAGTTTTCATTTAATGTCTTTCTTAAGCTCTACTTCCACGATTTTTTTCATATTTTTTGGACCTATGGTTCAAAAGTTAGAGGGGGGGGGGACTTATTTTTTTTCTTTCGGAGCGATTATCTCCGAATATATTCACTTTATCAAAAAATGTTTGTTGAAAACCCCTATTAGTTTTGAAATACCTTTCCAACGGGTAATCCCACACTGTAGGATTGAAGCAAAAAAAAAATTCACCCCCATTTTACGTGTAGGGGAGGTACCCTAAAAAAAATTAAATTTTTAGATTTTATTGTATGACTTTGTCGGCTTTATTGATTTATATATCCATGCCGAATTTCAGCTTTCTAGCACTAACGACCACGGAGCAAAGCCTCGGACAGACAGACGGACAAACAGACAGACGGACATGGCGAAACTATGGGTTCCTAGTTGACTACGGAACCCTAAAAATGTTTTTATAAATACAAATGAGTTTCATTCATACTTCTTTATCCCCACCTTTTTCAAATCGGGCACGAGCAGCGGTCCGATCGCAAGCCATTGTTTATTAATAATGCAAGGCTCTTAGTGGGAGTTCAATGAATAGTACGCACCAAAGAGCCAATACATATTAATTTCGCAATGTTCCTTCTGGAGGAGGTCCATGAAACTTTTGTATAATGTAGAATATAAACTGGTTCATTTTTGAAAAAAAAAAATGGTGTGTGTACCATGAGCCAAACTTGATATACATTATACAGGGTGATTCTTTTTTTATTTTTGTTTTTTTTTACAAGAATTTCAATGGTTAGGGGGTTAATATTTTTTTTGCACATACCTTTTAGTTTTATTAATATTTGTACAAAATTTGAAATTCGTCACTTTCATAGTTTAGGAAAAATAATTAAAACAGTTTTGGGGTTAATCGGGTGTTTTTCACCCCCAGGGGGTAACAGAGGGATGAAACTTTGTGCAGAGTATAACCTCCCCAAAAGTCATCGTTTGATTACAGTTTCGGCCCAAAATCGCTGGGGGCAATTTTTCCTAGGCTATCCTGCTACACCCGTACATGAAAATGTTCGTTCGTCAAGGAAAATTGAAAATTGATTTTAGGTATATAAAAATTCTACTCGCTCTAATTTTTTTGTATTACAAATTTTTTTTACAATGTTTTACAACGAAACTGTAATAACTGAAATTATATGTATTATGTATATGAATTACATATATACTCAAAAATCATTTTAGAATGAGAGCGTAACTTCGATCGTACGACGGCGGTTACGTTTATTGTGTCTATTAATGTAAGACTTTTCGTTGTCGCAGTGACGCAAGTTGAAACGCAATAACATTTATACCACGAGGTGAGTTGTCAGTTCTTCAGTCAAGTTGTAAAATTAGCAAAGTGCGATGTTCAAAATGAACACAATTTCGTTGTTAAGGCCCAGTAAGTTCGTGTCCTTCTCTCACTTCTACTGAGCGTAAGCGTGAGCGAGATAGATCTGCATGCTCGGGACCGCGGATATCATGTTTTAGAATTGTAATTTTTTGGGGGTTATAATAATAATAAAAGTACCTAATCACCGACTTCCCTGAAGCATAATATGGCCGATTTTTAGAAGCAATTTTCATATTTTTAGCTTATAGAAAAAAAAAATTAAGTGCATTTTAAACTTATGTTTGTGACTTTTATCTATTTAGCGAAAGTCAACAACTTAGGATTCGAAACGCTGGAGTTCCTCAAGATAAGATAAAGATAGTTTATTATTCAAGTAGGCATATTATAATGCGCTTATGGACGTCAAATAAACCTACACCGGCTCTAACCCTACACCTCTGACCCGAGAAGATTTAAATCCCCCCTGAATCGGAGGAGGGTATCTCAATATGGACCGGCAAGAAACTCGGCGGGACACAAGTAACGCTTCATGATTGGTAATTTTTACGGCAGCCGTATTGTGATTCAATAAAGCCCTTTTCTAAAACTCCGTCTTCTGAACCTAATGCACCTTAAAAGAATAAAAGAGTATGCAGAACATTTTGAACACCCTGGTTCACTTGCCCACTTCTGCTGCTGACTATAATGAACATTTACTGTAGGTATGTACATTTTTCGATGTTCATTTTATTATTTTTTAATTAAACTGTCTTCGCAAAACTGTTTTGGCAGTATTTACTCTTGTGGCTCGGAAATACGTATGAATTAAACCCCGCGTATTTTTTTCTAAACCCACTGTAAAGAAGGCTTAATTGGACTTATGAAATTATTTTTTTTCGAAACGGGGGACATAACGTGAAAAAGTAGCCAACTAGGCGGGCCAACGTTCCAGTCAAGATCACAGGAAACTGTTAGATGCTAGGACACGTTGTGGAGATCCTTATGGACTTCGAGAGATTTATTTTTAGCACTTGCTTTACTGTGTAGGTATTCCAAAAAAATTAAGTAGATCAACTAAAATTTATTTTGTTCTATTGCTATACCAAAATATTGAATTAATTGTCTGTACTGAACCTCCCAGTTAAATACCATAAACCTTTAAAGACTAGGGTAACTTGTTACAATGTGTAACATCTATATAATCAAATGGAAGCACTTCCCTGATCCCACGCAATATCCTAAAGTAGGTACCTCTTCGCCCCCGGTCGGTGCAAGTCACGTACTGTGTACATTGAATTACAGGGGGAAAATGCTCGTTGCAAACAATGTACCTAATGTAGGTAGACTAACGTTTAGTAAGAACTCGAGCCTTATGTATCTGTGACTATGGGTTAAAATTAGAACCCTGCGTTTTATGAGACTGTTCGATAGGGTCGAAAAAAAGGTCTAGAGTCACATAATACTGCCGGCCTAGGCAAGGTGACAATCGGTATCGCGTCGACAACGAAACGCTTTGTGTCTCTCTATCACTCTTCCATATTAGTGCGACAATGGCAGTTGCGTTTCGATCGCTACGGAGCGTAAGCGATTTGCGTTTTGACACGCGGCCTGTATACCTTGAGTCGAGTTATTCGGCCCCTATAATAAAGTCTCTCTCATTAACTCAAGATTATGCCTTAAAAGTAATTAAAGTTGTCGCTTTTGAAATACTTTTTCTAGACTCTGAACTATGTAGATAAGCAATAATGTTGGCATATTATTGTTTTAATTTTTAAATTAATTTACCTAAACAAATGTACACATAGGTATTTACATTATTTTACTGCACTGAATTTTCTAATAAAACACCACATCACCTTCAAAGACAAGTTATCTGCACAGTATATAACACCTACCTATGTAATGAAGCGTAAGTAATAGGTACTTCCCTGAAAATTCCAGCGATCTCACCACGTAATATCCTAAAGTAGGTACCTCCACGCCTCCGGCCGGTGCAAGTCACGTACTGTGTACATTTAATTACAGGGATAAAACGCTTGATGCTAACGGTGAAACTGGGTCTAGATTAGTATGAAGTCTAAGGTACATGTGAACATATGAGTGAAATTACGAGACTGCGATTGAGTCGTGACTGTCCAGAGTCGAATCCTGTTTCGAGTACTTTAACTGTAGTTAGGTATATAATATACCATATGCCATCAAGTTTGAAGGTGTTATCTAAATGAGAGTAATGAAAATTGTCGTAAGTAGAATAATTCGCATTTCTTAACCGTGAATTAAATTAGTACTTATATTCGTCTCGTGTTGCGTTTTCTAGAAAGGTCTCAATGTTTCTACATAAGATTAAAATCTTCTACAAATTAAAATTACTCGAGACTAAAAACTGAGTGGATATCTAACGATTGGACTCAATTCTATGAGGAATAGGTAAACCTGGCCTGTGTGACGTGCGTGAAATACAATGGTGGTTAAGCTTGTATTTTGCTACCATTGCTATGCATAAATTGCTGATATTTTCCGATTTCAAGGCAGTATATCTGCATGCCAGGTGCTATGTACGTTACTTACCTAAATTGAAATACAAGGAAAAACCCTATCCGGCATCAGTTACTCCAGTGTAGTACTCTGGGAGGGCGGTTGGTGGTCCACTTCACTAATATACTTACGCGGTATTGCCGGCTGCATGAATGTAATACAATCATGGTTTATCCTTGATTTTTCTAGAGTAACTACGAACAAACAAGGCATAGTTTTCCCGTTTTTGAATGCTGTTTAAAACTAGCTAGGTATTATAAGTTTTCATGTTATCTTGCAGCCATTTTTATTAACCAATATAACATTTATTGATTTTTTAAAATTTAACAAGATTGTATTTGTATCTTCCTAAAGGGATATTATTTTTACATTAGATATTATATACACACCTGCATTTGTATGTACAAAACTGAAGTAAATTTTTACTTTATTACATCTCCAAATGTGCGGGCGTAAACTAAAAATCTAAAAAGAAATAAGTGACTAATAAAATAAAATATCTGCATGTAAATGGCGCTACATTAATTCTAGATGCCATAATCCTTTTAAAGAGCACAAACACCGAAACCCACTTTAGCTTTTCTTTTCACAGAACTAAAAGCAACTTAATGTAGGTTACATTCACTTAATTTCTTACTTAGCCTACCTTTTACGTTATTTACTTTAGGGGCTACATCAAAATGTGTACAGTTACAGTGTATTTGCGCATTAGTGGGTCCGCTATCCCATACCTATATCCCATACATATATTCATATAACGGAAATTCTCGTTTACCTATGTCATAAATGTGAAAGCTTGTATCGAGTTTCGCTATGAAATATCAAATACGGAGCCAAATATAGATTACGGATTCAGGTTTTATTACAAGCTTTTGTTTATGTTCACATTATCTTGTTAGTTGTTAATTCGTGATTAAATCTTTTAAGTAATATAAGGCAAAAAACGGAACCCTTATAGATTCGTCGTGTCCGTCTGTCTGTCCGATTATGTCACAGTCACTTTTTTCCGAAACTATAAGAGCTATACTGTTCAAACTTGGTAAGTAGATGTATTCTATGAACCGCATTAAGATTTTCACACAAAAATAGAAAAAAGAAAACAATAAATTTTGGGGTTCCCCATACTTAGAACTGAAACTCAAAAAATCTTTTTTCATCAAACCCATACGTGTGGGGTATCTATGGATAGGTCTTAAAAATGATATTGAGGTTTCTAATATGATTTTTTTCTAAACTGAAGAGTTTGCGCGAGAGACACTTCCAAAGTGGTAAAATGTGTGTCCCCCCCTGTAACTTCTAAAATAAGAGAATGATAAACCTAAAAAAAATATATGGTGTATATTACCATGCAAACAACCACCGAAAATTGGTTTGAACGAGATCTAGTAAGTAGTTTTTTTTTAATACGTCATAAATGATACGGAACCCTTCATGGGCGAGTCCGACTCGCACTTGGCCGCTTTTTAATTTCCATTCCACATAAATTTGTGGCACAGGCGTCATGACATTCTGCCACTATGCGTATTAAAAAAAAATGACAACAATGACAAGTGTCAATTCTAAAGGTTCGTTTAGAAACGTGCTTTCGTACTTTTTTGAAGTAGGTAACATGATAATAAATATAAATGTATGAAGTATGTACGTTAGTTTTTGTTTTTGTCTTATTTACTGATAATTTCTTTAAAAATAAAACTTTGATTTTTTTGTTGTTTATTTCATAACATGTTTGAGAAAAGCACTATACATACCTCGGCGGGAAATATGGGGTTGCCCGCCTCAGACCTATCCGTCTATGTCTTCGGCCGGCAACCCCTTTGGTCCCGGCCTCTGTAGTAATGTACTATTTCATCACACTTGCTCGAAAAAGATCTTATTTCATGCAGGTGTACTGAAGGACAAAGGCCTATTTTGTTCCCACTGGAGTTCTGGATTGTGAAAAAAAAACCTAAAACTCCCTAGGGAGTTATAGATTTTTTTAAATTATGACTCTTAACCACTCACGTGCTTGATATTTTTCAGTAACTTATTATTATAATAAATAAAAGGGCACAGCTGGTAACTACAGTTGCCAAAATCACGTGAGTGGTTACTCATATAAACCAAGTAGCATAAATGAGTTTTACTTTTAAAATACTGACGTTTATAGTTTAATATTTTAATTTATGTTTAAAATTATTTAATTTCATTTATTTAACAGCCGTTTAAAATATTTTTACTTAATTCGATGCGTAACCTGTCAAAGTCAAAAATTACAAAATGGCATTACAGACGAATGTTTGAAATGTCACCGTATTTAATAATTATTTCGCTTATAATTTAGTTTTTTCTTCGCAAGTGTGATGAAAAACATTGTGTGTAACTCCGGGGCTAAGCATATTGCAAACTCGGGTCTTTAATTCCCTCCCTTCCAAAATTACACTTACACACCTCGTTGCACAATGTACTATCGGTTCGACTTGACTGTATAGCAAAACGTGAAATTAAAAAAGCAAGCTGACATTTTCTAGCGTTGACTGGCTGGAAACAAAACAAACGCGAGTACACGTCACCAGCTAAGCCCCGACAAATGACGAGCACAGTAGCACACCGAATTTGCCGGCTGGCAGCTAACATGGCTTGTTCGTTGAGGCGCAAGACGTGTAGGCTTAATCCGAACCTTGTTGCAATTAGTTGCGTATGTGCGAGCGAGTGTTGCTCGCCAGTATAGTGTGACATCTGCATACTAACTATTCATTATCGAGTAGTACACCGATGCACAATTCTCATTGGTCTCAAACTTAAAATATTACGAAACTTGATTTAACAACTTTCGCTCGATAGAAAATAAATACGGGCATAGATCTAAAATGCACCATTAAATATTTGCAACTATTCTTGCACAGAAGCATTAACATGAAAATTGCTTCTAAAAATGCGTACGGTTTTCATTGACCTCGTCGATTATTTTTTTGAATAATAACAATTCATTAATAATGATATCCGCGATCGTGAGCATGCACGGACTGCTAAGTACTCAGTGAACTGAGTTCGGAGAAGGAGTCAAACTCACTGCATCTTAAGTTAGTTCTTCTGAGACCCGCTAAGCTATAGACATAACAGTCCTAGAATACTAAGTTTAGGTAATACAGTATGCCGGAGGGTAGAAGCCAGAATTCAGTGTGTTGACCGAGCTCTCCCAAGACGCTAAGTTTGGGTTAATACATAGGACACGTGTGTGCACTGACACTGGAATAGATGATATGGCTATATTAATATTTCAAGAGCATCAGTTATCATGAGCAAGTGGAATTCTCAAGACAGCTTCTACTTATATTGAAACATGTTAAAAGTGCACTTTAACGAGGGGTTGAAGTGCTTTGCATATAGCAATAATAGGAGATTCATTATACCAGGTTAAAATTATATATTGGAAATACCTCCAGGTGAAACAGACAAAAGAAAATTACAACTTATCAACCACAACGCTCAGTCGATTTAAGTCGTGATTTAGCACAATTCTGTCAACAATGTTAAAGTTTAAATTGTTCGACAGTTTTTGTGGTCACAATCAATTCATGAAATTTAGCGGAATATTCATACAATTAACGGTATGTTGTAGGTATCGTTGCATTATATTACAATTTAACTTTTTGTTCTAACATCAAATTTTATTTACAATACCAGTATACATAATTGGTATTATTATAACTAGCGTCAATGTAAAATTGGCCTTTGAGGCATTGTACCAAGGATGCTGGCAGTATTTCCCCGTTGTATTACAATGCTGATATGTTTTGCGAGGAAGCCGCGAGCTCTTCGGTCACTAGTTACGTCAACCAGACGCTTCGCGATTTCTGCAAAAAAAAAACTTATGCGCGTTGGGACCCCATGGACTTAGAGTTTCAACGCCAAATGGTACAAAATGGTATTGTCTGCCAAGCCTCTTATATTTATTACGTTTCAAAATGTCGGCGCTCTCCGCTGCTTCACCCGCTTGTGTATTTATATTATCTACATATTGTATTTTTCCTTTTCAAATTATGAAAATTCAACATTTTATTAAGCTTTTTGCTTTTTGACGAATACGAAACTCTCGCAATTTACCTACACGAGGATGAATTTCACGCCTTACCAAATGTTATTAGCGCTCGAACGTGTCAGGTTGTAATCTTTAATCTGATTATTATCACCAGATAAATTATGTCACTTATTTTTTCTTTTAATATCGATGAAAACCTTTGTAAATAAAATATTTATGTTATTGTCACGAATGTCTGTCAAACCTATTGTATTTAATTAAATATCCTCAAATTCGCTAGAAAATTATATCTAATTGTAAGGTAGAAGTACTAGTGCTCGACGCCGCACTACTCGTAGTACTCGACATGGACATTTTATGTCAAAGTGACAAGGATTAAGTTCGAATACAGAAAAATCTTCGTTGTTCAATTTTAACCTATATTTCCATGAAATACAGTGCCCATGTCGGTGACTAGTGCAGCGTCGAGCACTAGTACTTCTACCTTACTGCTCACTGAGACAGGTTCAGGAATGTTTGAATATTTATGGATAATTATTAGATATTTTAGAGATTTATTTTAAGGCCACAAAATTAAGTTACGGAAATATTTCATAGATTCATCGGCTTCAAGCAAAACTTGGTCGCAAACGCCTGTTTGGATCCTATCTAAGCAATATTTCTTTGATTTATTATTTGACATTCAGTTTGCCATCTTTAATTTTCAAGGGTTTGCCTATTTAATTGTTCTCATCCATAAACCCCTAAACCCCTTAAACTTTACTATATACCGCACAAGTGCGGGAATGAGCACTTCCGTGTCTTATTTTGAAAGTTTAAAGGGCCATATGTATTGTAAAACGTTGTACGATACACGTTCAAATATATTTTTTGCTATGAGTGGTATGTTCCCACTTTCCGCACTTGTATCGTAAATGACTAAAACGATGTACTACGCAACTAATTCGAATATACCCCGTCTCCAGAGAAAGAAAACATTTTCTAATTACAAAACAAATGATGCTCCGCTTCAGCTGGACACAATTTTCTTTTCTACTTCTTTCACCACTCCAATTTACCATGAGTTTTAATATAAACGGCGTGGCGTAGCTTCAGAGGAAAGTGAAGCCAGTAGTGTATTTAATTTGCACAACCCCACACGAACGAAACCGCAGATGTAATTGGAACGCGAGAGAGTTGACAGTGTAATTTATTATACTGAACTTTAGTACTTGAATATTCTCTACTGAAAGTGGTAAGTGCTTATAGATGAAAGTTTAGCGAAAGTACCTATCCTTTTTTTACGTGTTGGTATCGTATATTTTATTACTTTATATTTTGTTATGACTTGACAATCAATTTGAGGGGTGCTCAAATATATTTTCCATGCAGTCAAGTCTAAAAGTATCTAGCAAATGCCAAAGAGGCAATAAAATATTATATTCGCAACTCGTGTCGATTTAAAACATTCCCTTCGGTCGTGTTTTAATTTGTCGCCACTCGTTACGAATTTCCTTTTTTTCGCACTTGTATCGTAAATAACTATTTTGATGCTCTTAGTGTTAATCTGTCCCTTTTCATTGCAGGTGGCGCCGTAGGCAGCCAAGGGGTTTCGGTCTCCACTCAGGTAAGCTTTATACATATAGGTACTTACCAATAGTATCAGTATTTAGAGTTTGTTGATAAGCCCTACAACCCCTCTGGTGTTGCAGATGTCCATGGGCGGCGGTAATCGCTTACCATCTGGTGATCCGTCTGCTCGTTTACCTCCTCTATCATAAAAAAAAGCTTCTTCTAGGTTTGTGATACAAGAAGCCGTACCATAGTACTAACGTACCTACTACTTACCTATTATTCCAAGACCTTTTAACAATAGTGCAAAATTTATAGTCGTACTTCTAGCTCATGAACTACGCGCTTTGTGAACAAAAGTTTCCGTTGGTAGGATTATCTTGATATCTATATTATTTAAGCTTGTAGGCCAAATTTGGTATCGTTTTCATATAAATCGGGGATCCTGAATTCATTTTGACACTATTCCGAAGTCATATAAAATATGAAAAATAATTCACTAAACCAGTTAATTTGAATTTCGTAGAGATAGTTTGAGTCCCGGGAAAGAACATAGCATAGTTTTTATCCTAAAAATCATCCCTTAAAGGAGAAAGGGAGGTTGTAGTTTGTATAGGGAATTAATAACCGCTGAACCGATATAAGTAGATGAAATCTACATCTTTGATTTAGATTAAGACAAAACCAAAAATAACATAGGTATTACAGTTAATTCCTATGTTATTTTTGGTTTTGTATGAACCGTTACGTTACCTGATACGTTGTTAGCCAAGTATCAGTGATAATTGGGTATTGAACTTATGGGCCATAGTTGTAGTATCTACTACCTATTAGAGTTTAGTTCGGTGGATTTACAGTATGATTTTTTTGCTTTTTCAAACAATGCATTTAAATCCAAATAGATGAAGTGGATACAGGTATCCAAACGCTCAGAGGGTTTATCGGAAATCTGTTTGAAACGAGTGCTTTCAGTGTTAACAGGCTAGATGACAATTTTTATTAATAGTATCAATCGATTACGTTTGTTTTTAGGATCAAAATGGGACCCATTTCATTTAAGCATTATAAAAGTTAGAAATGATAGTCAAAGTCCGACAGTTATATTTCTCGTACATTGAGCCCATCTTAAAGTATGGTAAACAAGAAAATTGCTATATTGTCGGTGAAATATTGCGGTTATGAATAAAGTTTCTATAATTTTCTTTTTATAAAATGTAAGAAATCGAATGGTATCCTTGCTTTATTCCTTTTTTGAAGTTACAAAAAAAAACCTTCAATTTTGAACCTTTCAGGTCCCGTATTATTTTATCATTTACATATGTTATTTTTATTTACACATTATTGTGATAAATTGGACATTAACTATTTATTTTACTAGATTTTGTTATAAAATTCAACGTGTGTCATCATCACTAATTAAATCTATTTGACGGGCCAGTTGCAATAACTTTAATGTATTAAAATACGCATTTTATGTAGACATTTCATTCCAGTGAGTTGGTTTTCTTATCTTTTGTATCTGATTAGGGTTTCATAGCTAAAATGTACTCGTTGGAAATTACTTCGTCACGTGTGTTTCTTATGCCGCTCAAACAGACCGGTTTTTTAATGAGTTAAGTTTATTGTTGAATTACGAACAAGACCTATCTTATTCCTTAATCAGACCTTATTCAGGTACTTAGATATATAAACACATTCACTTGGTACTTATAAAACACTTTTGCTAATGTCTAGGATAATATCGTAAAAAAGAAACATATTCTCACAATATAAAGCAATTGTTTCATATCTATATTTTAGAATGGCATCATAAAACAAAACTGCTATTAAATTTTACTGTAGATTTACCATATAAAGTAGTATATTGTTCCCAGTGTGGTTTAAAGCACTTACTTGCCATTTCAAAATTTTAGGAGATCATAAACTAACTTTAGATGCTATTTCATTTTGAAAATAAATTAAGTAAAACTATATCTAGGGTTGCCATTCGTCCCGTATAAATTGATTTGACACCGTATCGAATTATCCGCGTCCCGTATTTTTTTCCGTCCCGTATATCAATACCGCTGCAGCATAAGCAGAATACTTATATAAATGGTCACAATCATATAAATCCGTGTTTCCTCGCCTATGTGAGTTAAAGCTATGTAAATACGTATTTGCATCTCCCCACCCCGTAACATCATTACTGCCCCATATCAAGACTTAAACAAGTGGTTGATACCTATCGTCCATAGTTACTACACTTGATATTACTTTATATGCTGATGTTAATTCGCAGCTGTTAAATAGCACTACAACATGTCAATTAAAGGGGCCCACTGATTACCAGTTCGCCGGACGATATCGGGCTGTCAGTTATTCGCGATTGTCAGCTTTCGCGAATAACTGACAGGCCAATATCGTGTTTAGATAGTTATATATTTTCACATTTCACTGTTAAACGTTTAGCAGTTACATTCCTCCTACTGTACGTATTGTGTATATTTTTAATATTGTTCATTTCAAAGCATGCCTTTCTTGTATTTCTGTGGTTTACTTAATAGTACCTAATTATAGTTCATTTTTGTGGCATCAGAAAGAAGGTAAGCGATCTTGACCAGTATTTTTATAAAAAAAAACTTTTGTTAAATAAGTCACAGCAAATATATAACAATTATAAATCATTTATGATTATTTACATATTTGCTTTTATAAGTAAAGTTAAATCATTTTTAAAAAGCGTTTTTCAATAATTTTCAATAAAAAGACACGGCAAGATTGTTAACCTTTTTTTAATGCGAAAAAAACGAAGTATAGATAATTAATTTTAACTCCGCTTCAGGAGGCATTAAATACCAATGTGTGAATCAACTTTTTATTGTCACTCCTTGTCATGGTTACAGCCCCTGTGTCACTATTAAAACTTAGGTTTTATGGTAATAAAATGAAAGAAATATTAAATTTTTCGGTAGTTCTATCCATAATGGGCAATCTACTAAACACGTTAGAGAGTGGTTCAATATATCTTATATCAAACTGATCTATTTTTCCCCTGGGTGACGGGACAAAATAACAACAAGAAATATTTAATTGATCTATTCCAATTCAATACATTTATACGCAATCCGAATTGGTTAGACCTTACACTTTCAACGGAGGCATATAATAGTATTTTATGCAACAGTTGTATAAGAAGGGTCAAAAAAGGCGAGTGGCGTGAGTTACAATGTGAGCCGGAGCCGAAGGCGTAGGCGAACATTGTAAAGGAATACGCCACGAGCATTTTTTGACCTACTTATACAACGTTGCATACAATATTTTTCCTACGAGTCAACAAAAATAAATCTTAATTTAGGTAAACAAAGCAAAAGTAGCTATATAGCCAAGACGCGCGAGCATACCTTGTTACGCGCCCGGCCCGCCCCGGGCCGCGGCCGGCCGGTCAGCGACACCTCCTCGTAACTCATGAGGCCCTGGTACTTGCTACTTGCTAAATTAAATTTTTGGACAGTTTATTTCTCAATTTTGGCCACCGTAGCCTACGGAGACTAACAAGCAACGCTAAGCGGTCTTCGTAGTCTATGGGTGTTGCTATATTACGGGTGTCACATGCGTGTTTCTGACTTATGAAGAAATTTATTTTTACTATGCAACCAAATGAATATTTTGTAAGTTGGCAGCAATGCACTTAGTTTAAAACTGTATTCGTTTTGGTTTTGTTAGGTTGGTAGCCATTAGCGCAGTAACGTTATAGCGATTAAAAGCACAAGAGCTTTTATGAGGAATAGACAATATAGACTTTTCTTGAAACCTTTTATGTATGTTCTTATATTCGTGTTAATGAATGCATAAATGACAGATAACAGTAGAGGAGTAGGAAAAAGGAATTCTCGTAAAAACTCGCGTGGATCTCCAAATTTTAATATCCATTTATCCAACACGTGTAAGCGATTTGTTTAGGTACGTTTACCAATATCTTATATAAAAACAAAATGACAGCTTCTCGGGTTTCAAGGAACGTGTATTGCTTTACAAACATGGGTAAGGTACACAAAAAGATTAGTGGGACGCCATACAGTATTTCAGATTCTGTAACTTCAGTATCACTTTAGGAATTTTAGAAAGAGGAAAGTAAAAAAACAGAGCAAATAACATGTCATGACCGGGCAAGCGAATAAAATGCCATACAAATGTAGGTAATATGATTACAAAAGACTAGCCAATGTTAAAAATATCTGCTTGATTTATTTACTTATTTCTAGGCGAGTTAACAAAATATAAATTGGATATATATGTACATCTTAATAACTAATAAGATTTTAACTACCAAATTTATATTTGAATTACTATATTCATTAATTAAGTATATGTAGTAGGTAACAACAATAACCAAAAAATAAAAATAAAACGGACAAGTGCGAGTCGGACTCGCCCAACGAGGGTTCCGTACTTTTTAGTATTTGTTGTTATAGCGGCAACAAAAATACATCATCTGGGAAAATTTCAACTGTCTAACTATCACGGTTCATGAGATACAGCCTGGTGACAGACGGACGGACGAACGGACAGCGGAGTCTTAGTAATAGGGTCCCATTTTACCCTTTGGGTATGGAAGCCTAAAAAAAGACAAAAATATTAATAATAATACGATTTCGTACCTTTTGGCGTCGAGACCCGTGACCCGTGGGGTCCGAACGCGTCTACACAATTAAGGAATTAGCTAAAAGAATAGCAGACGCCACCGGTGATCCTAGAGCTGGCAGCTTCCTCACACAAAGAATAAGTATTGCGATACAACGAAGAAATGCTACCATATACGGTACCATGCCGCAGGTGGAGATAGTTTTTAATTAGTATTTTAAAATTAGTTTTATTTATTTTTAGATTTCGATTTTAAGTTTTAGACGTGGGTATTTATTTCACAAAACAAGTACATAAAGAAATAGCGAATACAATAAATGTGTACAAAGGCGAACTTATCCCTTTAAGGAATCTGTTCCAGCTAACCTTTAAGCAACTGAGAGATAAATAGAAGATAGTAGTCAAACCAAGATTTGTACATGATGGCAAGATTTATAAAAGAAGTAGCTAACCTTAGAAACATTACTAAATACGATGCATTAAATTAAGTGCATCTGCATAAATATATAAATAATATAATAATTTAATAGTTTTATAGCTTACTTAGTTATATAATTCTATTATTTGTTTTTTCTTGTATTATTAGTGAATAAACTTACATTTATTTATGTATACCATTACATAGCAAAAATAAAATCAATACAATAACTTATTAGGTGAGATCATTGAACAATGAGATCCTGTAGTAACTAGGTATGTGATAGTATTATTGCACTATTCTTAAATCTATTATAACTTCAATGAAAAATGTCTACATATCTTGTTACGAGTATAAGAAGTGCACATATGAGCCAGCTAACTATGTTGTGAAACATTATTTGAAGTACCTGGAACTAAAAACTGAGTTGGGCTGCAGCATGGTTTGGGGTTTACCCGAAATTATACGTTACTAATGTATAATTACGAACATTAATGAAGGCTGTCCTGTTATTTTGCTTTCTGAAACCATTAGTTTTCACTTTCGAACACTATGAGGGTCAAATCAGTAGTTCTTAAGATCCTTTCTCGATCTCGGACTCTCGTTGAATCCATACTGAACGCGATACCGTGCTATATGTATACATACGACTAAGATAAATTCCGAAAGATAAATTTTATTTCTCAATTTGCACATACATAGGTACATAATAATGCTTACAAACTAATTGACAAATTCAAATCCGCAACGCAGGTTTCGTCAAGAGGGTACAACCATAAATCAGCAACAGCAACGACTAAGATTCAGTGGGAATATATGTCAAATCAATTTCTCAAATGAAGCAGAGATAAATATGTGAAGTTCTAATGTTGTCCGCTGATGTCGTCATTTACTGTAATTTAACTGGCAAATATAAATGGACCTATAACACGTAAATTATGGATTGATAATAGATTCGTTAGTTAGGAAAGCATCTTTGAGATCAAATTAAGATTAATTACTAACCAACTTGGTTGATGAATTAACATCAAAGGTCTCTCAATTAATCTACGTTTCGAAATATGTACCTCTATATTTCACATCATTACAATAACATTTATTAAGACAATATACAATAGAGCGAAACCGAAATGAACCAAGTCCTATTCCGGTGATGAGCCAGGCTAATTTACGGCGCGATCTTCTTTTAATGAAATTCCTGGAACGTAAGGACCGTGGAAAGTGAAAACCCTTTGTTTCAAGTCTTCAGGTGTCTGCCCTTTGCGTGGGGAACAAGTTAGGACAGGCAGGTGTAATATGGCAATTGGCCACTTCAAGTATTTAGCAGTAACACAACGGTTTATTTATAGTAAAATTTATGGGCAACTACTTGTTTCACTTACTACTCCCTGTCCCTGCTCGACACGTAACAAGATCTCTCTTGTTATTTGACAGCTATGCTGTGTTCTCTGACGTCCAGATAGTAACTGGAGAGATAACGACTGGTGATTAAAATGATGATGATGATGAGGAGGAAGCGATTTTATTGTGGATGCAGAAATATAGCATAAAAATCTGCAGAATTAAAGGATATTTTTATTGGTTCATAACAATTTTGCTGTTTCGACCCTCTTTTCACACTTAATCTGACAGCTATTTATAGAAATAGATTTAATGCAATGCTTTATTTCAAATAGTTTTTCGGAAAACCACCATATGCATTTTGCAACGCTTTAAGTTTGTCACTTGCATCAAACCAACTGCTTCAAGTTGTGCTCAGTCAGGCGTGCATTCATTTTCTCTCAGAAATAATTATTACCCTCCGTTATTTTAATTACTCTGGCATTTTATTTAAATTAAAACCCGAAGTTTATTATTAATGTTTACGCCTAATGGGCGGAATTAATATTTGAGATAAATTGATTTGATTAAGTGTTGCTGTTATCTAAATGATTTTGTGGAGAATCACAATGGGAAAATAGGAACATAAATTTTATTTCAGGTCAGTTCGCGGACCCGGCTCCCGATTCAGTTTTCGCAAATGGTTACGGTTTTGATTTTATTTTCATACGACCTTAAAGATCACTCACGCTGAATGGTGCATGAAAAAATGAAGTGAAGTAGTGCGTGAGATGCAAATTATCAGGCTCAAAATCTCGATCCCGCTCCAGGAGACTAAACCGTTTTTTTAAAATCCAATTGAAAGTCTTTGGTCTTTAGTAAATAGTCATTAGTAACATATATAATTAAATATCGAAAGCAATTTTATGTTTATTTATGAATTTATTTCTATGTACAATAAAGTATATACAGACATACATACGCACAAATGAAATATGTCAATCTACTTAATTTTGTTTCTCATAATAGCAATTAGCATTATGTATGAGAAAAGAAACAGATTCCATATCGGTGCTTAGTTGAGTAATTTGTTAAATAAATAATGAGGATTGAAATGTAAAAGCATTGGGTTATCAGTATCTATCCATATAATTAATTAATGTAAATACCTATAATATATATGTAATTATGTACTACAATTTATGTATTTCACCATCGGAATTACTATACGGATATTAATTAATCCATGTAGTTAATATGTGAATAGTTTCAACCCTGCAGATTTTTAAGTCACTAAATACAAGAATGAAATAAACAGCATCGCGGAAAACCGCTGAAAGCGATCGGAATAAGTACGGTTGTTGTGTAGATCTTTGAGACTAATCGGCCAATTCGAGTTTTAGTTATTCGATCTGTTGCCCATATACTTATCTTCATCTTCTTTTTAAAAATTATGGCTTCAGTCCAGTGGGAGTATCAAGGTCTTAGGAGCTTTAAATACGACTTAAATTGTACGGTTAGTACAAGACAGTATACGGTGATTTTATCAACTCTTGTAAAGCGATAACTGGACTTTACAAGTAGCACGTGGACTAATGGCCGTTGACTCAAAAATGGTAGTTAAACGTGTTTCAAGATAAATTCTCCATTCACTGCACACTACCACATTAGTTTCCTGTATAATAAGCTATCGATATTACACATGAAACAATATTAATGAGCAAAACACAAAGGAATTAATCACGAGGCGTGACTATCAAGATGGCGCTCGAACCGGAAGTACGATATACTTATCTGACAGATCAGTATCATATCGGAAGCAGTATAACTGAAACTCGAAATAGTCTGTAATTTTTGTTTCGATGTTCACTTTTTTCGGCTAAAAATCTTTATTAACCAAGTTTTTTTTTTAAATGTAGCCAGGAATTAGCACGCATCGCACGTATACAACCACGTCGTCAGCAGGTATCTAAATCAGCCTGGCATGATAACAACCATCTGTCCACATTTCCACATTTCATACACACAACAACTTTTATTCCAATTGCTGCAACCGGTCGTCCATAAAACTCTGAATGCAGAAAATAATTTATGTTCCCACTGAAATTCGCACAAGCATTCCTTTGCAGGGGAATGAAACGGAAGGCCGATTTTGTTTTTAAATTTGGTAAAGAGGGGGTGAAAAGGGGGGTGGAATTTTGGATAGGGAATCAATAACCACTGAACCGATTTAGTTGAATTTGGTATGTAGATAGTATTTGTTAAGGTATATAGAATAGTTCTCAACCCCGAAGAAAAGGACGGAAGGGGGGGGGGGGGGGAAGGGGTTGAAGTTTGTATGGGGAATCAATAAAAGCAGATTCTATAAAAGATGCCCCCAGATATGTATTTCAGGATTTTTAATAGTAAATCACCCCTAACCCTTTAAATGAGGGGATGGAAGATTGTCATAAGCAACTTACAAAAAGAAGTAAAATCCCACCAACAACATTTTCATGTGTTGCCAAGACATAACCATAAGGCTCGCACTGTCAAAAAGTTATCAGTTCTCTTCAAGAGCCAAGATTCTAACTCTACAAGCCCTAACTTCACAAAATCTACATTTTAGTCAAAATATGTGGCCGTTTGATGAAATGAAATTGTTATGGATATAATCTGAAATGTCACTTATGAAGTTTGAATCGCCGAAATGGTGCTGGCGACACGCAATCAGGAGTCGTCTATTATTCATCTCGCTCGCAATTATTGGTGCGCGTCAGGTGACGATTAAGATAACTCAAGGTCGTATTAAAGTTGAAAACCATATCAAGTTATTAAAACAGAATTGGCTTCCGTTACGAAAAACACTAACTGAATTTTGTTTAATGTCTCTTTAAAGATTTCATAGCGCGATTATAGTGCCACTTTGCTTTCTGAGGCATTTTATGGGACTGCTCTGCCAACGAGAATAAAAATGATGTATGATTCACAAACTGCACAGGGGTAGAGAGGTTACATAGGTACTTACATTCATAGGTAAGGTTACATTCATGATCGCGACTGCTGTTTCAGCATTAGAAATATTAGATAAATAAATTAATATTAGGGATTTTTACTAAGCCCCACAGTAAGCTCAAGAAGGCTTGGTTGTGGGTACTCAGACAACGAGAAATATAATATATAAATATTTAATTACATAGAAAAAATCCATGACTCAGGAACAAATATTCGTGCTTATCACACGAATTAAGGCCATTACCGAGATTCGAACCCAGGACCATCGGTTTCATAGGCAGGGTCACTACCCACTAGGCCAGACCAGTTGCCAAGCATGAAATTGATATTGATATTTGATATTTATTGAAATACAATTTTACAGCATTACAGCTAAGGGGCGCCAATAGCAATAGAGCCACCATAAGCTAGGTAATTAAATTATACGATAAATATAAGAATAATTAATAAGTTGATGTTGATTCACAATAAAGTAAGAAATATTTAAAAAGTTTATTAAGGTGACATTAATTTTGTATGATGACTGCAGCAGCATTCCTGTTGCCACGTTACTACTACTTCGTCAAGACGTTGAATCCGTGAGTCATTTTGCCAATAGGTTAACAGTGGCACCGCCCACGTCAATTACGCAGCGGTAATGTAGCAACACCTGCAATGTTGCTGCACTCGTGTTTTAAAGCAAGATCCCAGAGCCGCCATACCTTAATTTTTTTCTCATAAATAAAATGTATGGGATAATGTAGTGTTAGTAAGTACTTCTAATGTCTGAATACTTGCTATATCGGCCCGACGGCCATTTGTCCGGTACAAGGTGCTAAAGATAGGAAAAAAAAACTTCCTTTTCTTAAATCTCATGCCTGATTTTAATGTATGATTTAGAAAATATTGTTAAAAATTTCAACATTGCCAGACCATTTTCACCGGCGGTAACGTTTACCAGACGCTTTAAAGCAATAAAAAAATATTTTAACTTTACTTATATTCTCACTCTTGATGTTTATATATAATACTCAGGGAAATATTACAAGACATATTGTAAGCAGCTAGACCAATTGGAGGGACATGACCCACATAAAGTTTCGCTATGAAGTACAATGAGTAGTATGAGTGTATGTTGTACAATGGTGATTATGAGATAGTTAGCCGAAAATACAAAAGCTAAAAAGTTGAATTTGGCACATTACACATATTGGCTACGTTTATAATGTATACGAGATATAAGAAGCGATTTTGGAAAATTCCATCCCTACGGGGACGAGAAGAGTAAAATCACAACATTTTTTTTGCAAATTTAAAGCGTCTGGTAAAAGTTATCGCCGGCGAAAATGGTCTGGCAATGTTATAAACATACATTAAACTTAGCCATGAGAATTTAAAAGAAGTTTTATTTTTACCTACCTTTAGCACGTTGTACCGGACAAATGGCTGTCGGGCCAATATAGCAAGTATGCAGACATTAAAAGTAAATACTAACAATACATAATCTCATACATTTTATTCATGAGAAAATAGGTAAGGTCTGGCGGCTCTGGGATCTTGGATCATTTCGAATGTCACATTTACATTAATAACAATAAATGACACATCTATGACAATAAAGAAATTTCCTAAATAATTATACAATACCTTTAACTTTAAATTTTACTGAGCGCTGAGCGCTGTTGGCCTAGCGGTAAGAGCGTGCGACTTTCAATCCGGAGGTCGCGGGTTCAAACCCCGGCTCGTACCGATGAGTTTTTTCGGAACTTATCTACGAAATATCATTTCATATTTACCAGTCGCTTTTCGGTGAAGGAAAACATCGTGAGAAAACCGAACTAATCCCAATATGCCCTAGTTTATCCTCTGGGTTGGACGGTTAGGTGGCAGTCGCTTTCGTAAAAACTAGAGGTTACGCCAATTCTAGGTTTTTAGGCATTAGGGCATTAGTTGTCAAGAGGAACCGAGGCTCCCGTGAACCGTGGTAAAAAATATGGGACAACGAGAGGAAAAAGAAGACAACCTTTAATTTCCAAAAATCAAACAGTTCATTATTACCAATAATAAATAGCTATTAGTCGTTAGCAGCAATTACTCGTAAAATAACGACAACACGAGAGCAAAACATGAACGACGTGAACGTATGAGTAATGTGAAAAAAAATTCGTCAACTTTTCGACTTACGATCTTGTTTGGCATCCGTTTACATGTACAAAAGGGAACAAGAAACAAGGAGATAAGGGTTTTAGCCCTATGTCGAGGGGAAATTCATTCCTTTGCTTTGCGATTCTTAGAAATATGACATAGAAGATAATGGAGAGGAAAATATTGAAAAAATAAAGAACACGCAGTAAAAAGGAAACGAAAGGAAATTGGAAGTCTTTAACAGAAAGACATCTGACGTTTTGTAGAAAAAAAGACTGGTTGGCCGTGAAAATTTGGTCGTGGAAAGGTATTCCTTAAACTTGAATATAAGTTGATAGGAGAGATTATCAATCGGAACTACTTTTGTTCACACTTTGATTTTACCTAGGTTGTATTTTTTTTATCATGAATTCAGGAATGTGTACAAGTGTGACGGATAACGTCAATCATTTTATTGGAAATATTAGATGTCGTAAATTATAAATACTATTGAGTTTTCACCATTGCAATATCAAAGAACTTCAAATTTATTATTTATATATATTTTACCTTAGTTACATTAGGTACTTATTACTCGTAATTTAAAATTCAACAAGTCTAACCTAACCTACTTATATAGTAATCTTATAACATTGTATATTTAGAAAAACATATATATTATGAAACGATGTTACGTACGAGTGCCTTTTAGTAACTAACAACATATTAGTTCAGTGAAAACATTTCCAGTGAACTAAAACGCATCAGAGTCCGACTTTTGAAGTGGAAAGTTGGCAAAAGAGCTCGCGTGAAACTTGGCTAGTTAAGCAACTTTCAATAATTCCAAACCTGTAGTTGATAAGTCTTTCTTACTGTTTAGTGAATTCTACGTATTGTTTAAAGATAGAGAAAATTGAACTACCATCATCTTCCTGGCGTTTTTCCGGCTTTTCGTGTCATGGAAATGTGGGGTTTGCTTTGCAACTAATTTTAAGAATTGGCGTGGGTAGGCATTAGTTTGTATGAAAGCGACTGCCATCTGACCTTCCAAATAAGAGGAGAAACTAGGCCTTTTGGGATTAGTCCGGTTCCTTGAAGATGTTTTTCTTCACCGAAAAGTGATTGGCAAATATCTAATGATATATCGTACATAAGTTCCGACAGACTCGACAGTCAAACATGCATACGGACCGCCTGATGGTAAGCATTCTCCGTAGCCTATGGACGCTTGTAACTCCGGATGTACATGCGCGTTGCCTACCCCAACACCCCGCACCTTCGTTGAGCTCTGGTAACATTACTCGTACTCACCGGCAGGAATGAATTTGAATGCGCGACCTCCGTTTTCAAAGTCACACGCCCTTAGCGTTACGCTACCAAGCTATAGTAAAATTTGAAGTACCAACATCGAATGATGGAAAAGGAGCAACAAAAATATAAAAGCGAATCCCTATACGATACTAACACTTCCTATATCCATAGTATTGCATTTGAAGGTTATGAGTACGAGTATCAGCTCGCCTGGGAACAGTAAATATAACGTATTTAGATAAAATATTTGTGTTCTGTGCCGCTGGTGTACTGGTCAGATTCGAAGAATGATCAAGACGCGTTTAAGATCTTAGAAAGAACGATAAGTAAACGACATGTCAAAATTGACGGTTATTTCGATTCCGCTGTGATCCCAATAAGATCAATTTACGATATTTCTAACGTCAAAGTGACATTCGTTGTCCGAATCGAGCTGCATCTGTCAAATTATACGACATACAAACCGCATATCTAAATGAGAACTTATCTAAACCAGAACTTACCGTTATCGTATCTCATTCTTCGAATCGGGCCGTTAGTTTAGAAGAGGAGATCGAAAAGATTCGGCGTCGAGATGAAGCTCATATGACGTCATATGTTTCAGTTAGAGAAACCGACGTTCAGGCCAACAGGCCAATTCGAACGTACACTGAATTATATTTTTATCACGTTATATAGTTATCATGTACCCGCGCCAATACATGAATAGAAAAGTACGAGCGAAATACAAGATAACTGAATGAAAATAAGTTAGATGTTATTCTGATATCAATGTTCGTTTGAATTAGCCTGTCTGTTTAGTTTATTAAACATATGTTATACTTACGAGCTGTCTCCTTGGATTTCACGGGCCTATAAATCCCGGTCTTTTGATAGGCTTGCGTGGATATATATCCAACACGTAGAGGCCTCTTGGAGAGCTTTAATGTCATGTAGAACGCCTGCTGGAACGCGTTCACGGGCGCAACAATAGACACCCATGAACCGGTCGCAACAGGCATTGGAACTATTGTAGTAAAATGAACAGTATAACGGTCTATGGATTGAAGTTTGGGAGGACAATGAGACTGGGTTATTGCAAAGACGTCCGGACACCTGCCATAACACTTTTTCACTAGTTATCGAGGCAGGCGGTGACTCGCCGCCCACTAGATGGGCCCCTGAGAATGCCGTCGTGAAGACGACCAGGAGCAACACCGGTGTGACCGGCTCAGGGGTGTCGAGAGGTGTACGCCGCTTTCTACCCAGTGGCTGAGAACAGCCACTGTGCCAACTCGCGTCTTATGCAAGTTTTCACTTCCACCCCTGAAGCATTTAGCTCTAACGATTCCTCTCTGGAGGGCCAATGAAGGCAAGCCAGAGCTGAGAGTCCTGCGGGTCCCCTTGGGGTCCACTCCGACCGACGAAGACACGCCGGAGACGGAGACCCTGACCGACTCTCGGGAGTACTCGGGTCCGTGGGGTCGTTACTCCCCAACAGCTCGCCACAAACTGCCCTGCGGTTGAGATGTCTTATTATTAGGATTTTAAACTCCAGATAGTTTCATGCAATTTTTTTCCCCCCTACTTGACTTTACATGCATCTTGTTCACAATACAAAAGGTAATCACGGTCCATATCCCGGTCGATTTAGGTCTAGTGAAACTAACCGTGAATTATTCAAAACTAGTCAGTGCATACCCAGACGCCGTGGCCAAAACCGGCCAGGACATGACGATAATGGGTATTTTAAAATGTTAATATGTGGTAACGGTCTTTTATGTGTTAATTACCTATTAAACGCTACTGGAAACTGATATTCGGCAATATAAAGCCATTTGGCATTTGATTTTTTGAATTAATTGTATATTGTAACGACTCCAGAATATTGGTGGCTACACTTGAATATGTAAAGCTTTACCTAGGTCGAATCGAGATTCGTTCGCCTTTCAAAGATTTACTGAAGATTGGTCGACATGCACTTGAAGCGTAATGGAATTTAAAAAAGCTATCACGCTTCCACTTGGTTGATGAAACAGATAAGATCTCTATTTTATTCGCAAGCCGACGCGCGCAGCGATCAAGCGAACAAATCTTGAAATTATACGATAGAATAAGAAATTTCTGTGCCGATATGTATGGTTGTACTTTCGTCGTATATCGCGTGTTATGCGTCACTCTCGCAATTGTTAAATAAGGGTTCCTTTTGTACGTTTTTGGTACGGAACCCTAAAACTGACGGCGACGTTGACAAACGATAAACGGTAGCGCTTTTACCTAAATTATAATAGGTATAACACTGAGTTTGGTATAATGTTTTTTCACAAGGAATATCTCATGTTGGCGTTGTTTTGTTTGTGAGCTTGAAGAGCCTGTTTAATGTCAAAGCTTAAATTCTTATACAATAAGGTGAAATTTACTATTTTTAAACATACAATATAGAAATGCGTATAGTGTTATAACATTTAAAACACTCGTAAGATTTTTTTAAACCAAAATATACCGGTAAAGCGTCTATTATCCACTACGTAATTTTCGAGCCCGTAAATTTTCTTTTATTACAAATTACATAAGATTAACGAGGCAGTCCACTTATTTGACCCTCTGAAGCATGGAGGAAAATTGAACGGTGTATTTTACCTGCTTTTTATAGTGAAATAACTTTTATTACCACAGCATAAGAGCTAAAATTTAATACCGTGCATCTGGTGTCGTCTTATGTAAAACTTAAACGTGTTTAACCTCTAAGTATACACTAGGTAATGAGGGGGGAAAGGAGGCTTTATTGCATATAAATTTCATAAATATTTGCGTAGCATAAATCCTTTGAAGTATGATATGTAAATCATACGTACTCGTGTATTAGCTGGTATGGAACCTACCATACAAGCTGCATTCTAGAGATAACCATTTCAGTTCCAATTTTGTTCAAATTTCTTCCCTTTGTAAGTGCGTCTATGGTGTGCATTCCTTAAACACGGTGAAATCTAATCGGTGATCAAGAACCCATTTTTCTCATTCGATGGCGATCACATACCACTAATACAGGTGCAGAGTATTAATAGGGTCGGCAAAGCGCATGTAACTCATCTGGAGTTGCACGCGTACATAGGCCACGGAGATTGCTTACCCTCAGACGGGCTGTATGCTTGTTTGCCATCGACGTAGTAAATCTTTTTTTTTTACATTAGGTGGTAATTAATATTTTTTCATCACACTTGCTCGAAAAAGATCTTATTTCATGCAGGTGCACTTAAGGACAAATGCGTATATTGTTCCCGCGGGAGATATGAATTGTAAAAAAAAGCTATAACTATACAGCTTTATTGAAACCGGGAAGTAGGTCAAATTTAATTTACAAGATTTGA
Source organism: Cydia pomonella (assembly GCF_033807575.1). Taxonomy (NCBI): domain Eukaryota; kingdom Metazoa; phylum Arthropoda; class Insecta; order Lepidoptera; family Tortricidae; genus Cydia; species Cydia pomonella. Next base: position 13,084,885 of record NC_084718.1, on the reverse strand, counting down.
CCCATACAAACATACATTGCAATTTAAAATAAAAGCTTGTAAAATATTATTTGCAGTTTACAATTAGTACCTAAGTACCTGCTAGTCAAGGACGCGAATCTTATTAAAATAAGCAGTCGCACTATCATTTCTGCAATTTGTATGGGAGCGCCAACAGTGTATGTTAAACGCAGCTAGAAATGGGTATTGAGTAAAAACTCATGGGTAAATATTACACGTATTTACTCGTTTACACTCAAATTTAAATTTATGGTGTACTGAAAAGGGCATATAAGTTTGAAATATAGGTGTACTTTGTAAGCCGCTACTGGATTAAGTACTCAAAATTGTAAGGAATGTATTTTAAGAGAGGCATTCTCTCCATACATGTAACTAGTTGTCATAAAAAAGTCTGAAACCACCAACGTGTTGCACATCATTTAATGGGTCTTTAAAAATAACTTGAATAATTTCTAAAAACTTTTTTGGATAAATTTAGTATTTAGTTTTGGAAAAAAACCGTTTCTAAAGGCCGAAATAATATTTATCCCTCTATAATTTTCGCACCGAAGTTCAAAGAAAAAAATGTTTACCCGTGTATTTATCGGGTGCTTCCAGTAAATGCCGAGTAAATACTTAGTATTTACTGACCCCTACTCATCTCTAAACGCAGCCGTTGATCATCATAATACTTGTATTTATATATATCGACAACTATGCGACAATGGAAAATCACGACTACTTGGTACAACTTTAGGCGAACAGCTAAGCGATAGGAATAGTTCAGGTGGAAAACATGGTAATTTAGCTCTTTTATTCGTATTTTCGGCACGAACTTCATAATGAAACAAATTTCAAGTGAAATATACGCTCAAGTTAACTGTGTAATTAATATTTGAGCTCCTCGTTGGCGTAGATTTTGATAGTTAATTTTGTTTTATTAGGGTAATTTAAAGTAATTCAATCTATGTTATTAATAAATGATGTTTAAATAAACCTTATCCCTATTCTAACAGCTTGTAGTAAACAGTATTGTAATTTGATATAAACATTATTTAAGATTTTATTACTCTACTATTTTAGACCACCGTTTACACCAAAAAAGGCAAATATTTAGTACTTGTGTAGAACAATTATACTTTCTATTTCTGTGCTGATTAATTTAAAGCTTCTTTTAGAGCTACGAGTAGGTATGCAGTATAAAACGAACTTACCTTACTTTATTACAAAAGAAAGAAAAATATCATATCAAGAACTACAAAATATCCAACATTTTATTGCTAAATTAACTAGAGTCAGACCACGAAAATGAAAATGAATGTTTATTGATAACAATAGTTACAAGTCGTCTCGTAGTTAAGTATATTAAATAAGGCATGGCCACACTTAGAGTTATCTAGGTCCGGTTAACCGATGAAGTATATTAAATCTACATACACAAGGTTAGTTTATTTCTTTTTGTTTGTTGTTTGCTGAACAGTACTAGAGGCAGACCAAGCTAAGTTGGCTACAATTTTGATAATCCAGCCGATGCAAGTGTTAAGTAAACGTCATTATTTCGTAGAAGTTTGACGTTTAAAATAACCGTTGCATTGTCTGGGCTGTCAAAATTGCTGCCAACTTATCTTGGTCTGACTCTAGTATATCTCCATAATATCAATAAGCTCCTACTTGCGATACATACCTGTTTTGCAATAAAGGACCGCTCTAAATTTATTCAAACGACTTCCAACTACGCTCATAAACCTGACTTTCACATTACCGTCAAAATAAAACTAAGCAAATTTCGAACACAATAAAAACCCTCCCAGTTTATTGCCTCTCGAAGTAGGTAAGAACAAATGTTGGCAACTAGAGCAATAATTGCAAGCCGGAGAGTTCGGTCATTTCCATTTCAGATTGAGTTCTATTGGAAAGAACTTTTCGAGTGAACCAGTGCCTTGATTCCTTTAATACCATAGTAGGTGTGGTGCAGTAAGGGACTGCGATTTCAATACTTGCATATTATGCATGTCAGTTATTCAGATAATTTTGACATTTGAAATTTTTAAAAGTCGTGGTATTTTATAAACAGTTGAAAGTCGTTATTACAGATACGGGTACATATTATCAATATCAGCATTTTTTTAGCGTCGTAAATGAATACTACTAATCTTATTTAAAACTGTTGATACATTAACACAATCTACAATTTTTATTAAAAAATAACAACAGAGTAATTCTAAGTTATTTATAATCAGTCAATTAAATTTTAAATATTTACTTATACCTCCGCTACGAAGATAACGCGTGCTACGCCGATGCACCACACGCATCCATATAACAAAACGGATCCAAATAATATTCATATTTTGTTATTACAATACGATTCCTGCTAGCATGATTTGTGTTATCGCGCGCATCTCCATATGTCAAGCGCGGCTTTAAGTATGCAGTCGCGCGCGAAAACGCTAGTCACGCTAAGGAGTTAGAGGTGACTTTCCTGACGTCCTCCCGAGGTTGCGTGGCATTACTGGCTACCATTTGACTGTGACTCCTTAGCATCTAGCAGAAACTTGTTAGTGCTAGTCAAGTCTATTCAGACGTGTGATAAGATTTATTAAAGATTCTCTATGATGAATGCGGAGTAGAAGAATATAGATCGTGTCATTCACGAAGACGCGTGCCTTGTCTCGTAATGTCATGTTATTAAAGGTTAGATTTGACAGATCCGCGCGTCATCGTGGATCTTGCGAACTATAATATTTATTTGACGATACAAATTGTGAATAAAGGAGAATAAAAAATCATTAAAATAATACTTAAATTATAAAAGGAATTTAATCCTGAACAAAAACGTCGTTTCTTAGGTATATTTGTATCATGAGGTCAGTTATTTATTGTAATACAGATATTTCAACTCACAACAAAAACAGATTGTTGATATACTTGCCTTTATTTTTATGAGGACACAAGTTATGAACAAATGATATTATTAAAATCATACGCTTCATCGTATTACTAGTGTGCTTCTTGGCAATTTTTAATACCACTATTTAAACTCCAAGGCCTTTCTCAACCTTATGTTTTCAAAGTCATAACACATTGGTAATCGAAAGAGAGAATGATGGCTAATCTTTCTCTTGACGATTAACAAGAATCTATTCGATATCAAATTGCAAATCTTCAATTATGAAGGCCATTCCATTTCTAAAAGTGCCTTTTGTGATGATACTACATAGAAATCGCAGGGCTTAAATGCTGTTCAACTTAAATGACTTTTCCTGATAGCGTCTGCAAGCATTTCTATTTGCATAAAACATTTTATCATTGAATTAATGTTTGTAGAGAGGGTAATTTTGAAAAGGAAGAAGATAGTGAAGAAAGTGTTGATGTGTTTTTAATATTTTTCACAAAATAGCTTAATCCTAGAATAAGTGATTCCACCAAAAACATTTTCATGTAAAATGTTGCCAAGGCGAAACCATAAGGCTCGCACTGTCAAAAAGTTATCAGATATCATGTAGAGCCAAGCTTCTAACTCTACAAGCCCTAACTTTACAAACTCTACATCTTACTCAAAATATGTGGCTTGGCCGTTTCGTTACTACAAGAACTATTGTATAACAGAAAAGTAATAAGCAGTGAATACATTTTTCATCTTATGCCCACGTGACTACAGCGAAACAAGTAGAAACATGATTTTGTTTCCTAGAATATTCAGTGAGTTGTTATTATACCTAAACAACGGTAGCTACTACATTAATAAAGATTTCGGTTCTGGAATTAATTATGTAAAATTAACGTAAATAGTGGTTAATGTTTCTCTTCATTGTGGTTCGAAAATGGCTTTAATTGTACGGCGTCTCATTTGAATAAAAGCTTTTGTATATTATATTATTTACATTTAAAAGGCTTCTTGTTATTGAGTTAACATTATAAAATCGGTCAGTTTTAAACTTTGAGCCTTTGACGCACTCGGGAGTTACGAAAAAGGGTCACTCTGTTCATATAATAGTACTACTACTACTAGTATGAACAAGTCAAAACTTCTGCAAGACATTTCTTTTAACTCATGTATATGTATTTATGCCCTTCATTGACACTATAGCTAGTTTTTGCCTTTCAAGTTTAATAAATATTGTAGTAGTAAGTACGCTGCGAGTGAAGAGTCCATTTTCGCGTCGGCTGGCTTGCAGCTTACTCATATGGGCGAAAGCGAATCCGTGTGTACACATACGGCCCGATTCGAAGAATGATTAAGACACGATTAAGATCTTGGAAAGATATTTAAAAGGTCGATGACATGTCAAAATTGACGTTTATTTCGATTCCGCTGCGATCCCAATAAGATCTATCTACGATATTTCTAACGTCAAAGTGACATTGGTTGCCCGAATCAAGCTGCTTCTGTCAATTATACAACATACAAACGATATCTAAATGAGAACGTATCTAATCCAAAACTTATCGTTATCGTATTTCGTTCTTCGAATCGGGCCGATAGGCAAGTAGCACTCGGCGACTTTTTGCAGCAATTCAGTAGCGCGTTTCGTGAATGCGCGACTGAATTGCTACATGTGGCCTTCTCGTATTTGCAACGCGCGATACAAACACACGACTGTCGCATTACAGTCGCGCTTTTTTAATTCAGCATCCATCGCTTCTGCATCGATGCAAACGCGCAACTCTATTGATTCAGCATTACTACTAACGCGCGGCAATTTCGCGTGTCATCGAGTACAGGAAACCTATTGCTACCTACCTAAGGCTCTCAGTTGTAACCGAAAAGTGCTCATTATATTATTACATAACAAACCCAATATCTTACTCTCTAAACGCCATAGAAGTAAAATATGTTGTTTGTTTAACAGGCGGACATAGCACATTCGGCCAAAGGCTACGAGTCAGAGGATGAGAACGCGGGCAGAAAGCGGCATAAGGCCAACGACGACCGGCCAGCCAGCAAGACCACCATGTACTCTAAGCAGGTAATCTGTTATTTCACTAGACTTATATTGACCGGGATATGGACCGTGATTACCTTATGTATTGTTTTCGAGCTCCCGATATTTCGACGCAATTAAATGCATCTTGTTCACAATACAAAAGGTAATTACGGTCCATATTTAATATAAGTCTAGTGAAACTAACCGTGAATTCAAAACTGTTAAGCTGTTATTTGTTTTACAAGCGGGAAAAGTTGTTGTGGAATCTTTAGCGTCGTAAGGGTTTCATAGCACGAAGGTTAAGCAAACTCTGTTACTGAGTGAAACACGAAATTTTTCACCACATCAAAGCGAGAAAAATGTAAAACATTACAAAATGAAATCCAAATGAACGCTTTTAATTACTAAGAGAGTTCTAACTCAAAATCAACATTTACGTCATTTCTACCAGGCAACATGAGGAAACAAAATCAAAATTGCATCAACTTACTTTGCTACTCTTGTGGATAAAATACAACTATATGATCGATTTTTGAAAAACAAAGAGAGCTTTTACGAGCTGGTGTAGTGCAAAACATTTTTTGAAACACATCTCTCACTGACGACGCCGACGGGGTAGGACCTTCACACCTTGAACCTTCTTGGTCGCGTAACGTGAGGTTTCAAAGAAGTTTGTTTCCGTGAACGCTCCGGCTGTGGAATGAGCTGCCGAGGGTTTACCAAGGGACTAGATACAGAATAAGATGTAAAAAAATGGATAGGATTTTTAAAGGGTCTGCAACGCGCTTTTGACATTCCTGAATGTGTTGCACGCGTCCATAGGCTATCGCTTTCTATCAGGCGCCTTATGTTCTCCAGTGTTGTAATATAAAAAAAAAACTTTTGTTAGAATAGTCGTAGTCATGGGGATCGTTGCAATGCAGGGCCTTTCATGTCGCCTCCTGACAGGAGGACTCATTTAAGAGCGACTCTGTGAAAACCTTGGTTAGGCCAACATATACGTTCTCTGTTTCCGATACAAGTTAATTATTTTCAAAATAACTATAACCGGTTAAGAGCTCTTTATTTATTTGTAGTACGTAGTATTTATTATGTAAGTGAACACTTTATTGTACGACAAAAATAAATATTGATTGCATCAGATAGAAAATAATTGGATAGTACAAAGGCGAACTTATCCCTCAGAGGCATCTCTTCCCGTTAACCTATACCTAAAAGAGTAATTAAATACTATACCTAAAGCAATAAACTATATATATTTATTTATCGTATAATATGAATAAATATAAATTTGTATATAACTATATATAAATATTTTAACCATATTTTACAAGAAATAATCTAAAATCAATTATTTTAGAGCCTCAAAAATAGCAATATGTCGCCCTGGGTAGTAACAACATATTTGACGCGTTTGGAGTTGAAAGTGTTGAAACACTGGGGCCGTGGGGGCCTAGCCCGCGTCGCCTCTATAAGAAGAATCAATGCGCCAGAGGGCTTCCCAATATTTTGCTCAACGGAGCAGCATTATAAAGTTTTTTTTATTTTAGTGTTTTTATTATGTTTTCCTAAAGGTTGTATTATATCAATAAATCATTTTATAGGAATTCCGGGAGCAGTACTGCATCAACAACAAGCAACTGGATCTGCTGGAACTGGAAAAATCCAAGAAGGACAGATTTCTTGGATGCCTCTCCCAGTACCATATCGAGAGCCCCTGTTCAAGAACCAATCGGTAAGTTGACATTGCATAACTTTTTATTAGGTAAGTACCTGCCCCAAAGAAGGCCGGGGGTCTCAAGTGTGTTGAATGGGTTCAAATTTTACGTTCATGTTTGCTAATACCATAGACTAGACTGCAAGTTCATATTAAACATAAGAAAAATAAAAAATAAAAATAACGACGGGCCCTTCTTTGGTGCAGGCACTATAGACCAGTAAAATATACTGTTGAAAAAGGTGTACTTAATCCCATAGGGCATTATCTACCCATCCACCAAAATTACAAACCGAGTATCAATTGCTTTTCATTTTTGCTAATTTACACTTTTTTTCCGAAAACACATAAAAATTATCTTTTGAACATTTTTTTTTGTTTAAACCAAACTAGTATCAGAGTCAGATCAAGCTAACTTGGCAGCGATTTTGATAGCACAGACCATGCAAGTGTTATTTTAACGTCATAATTTAAAAGAAGTTTGACGTTTTAAATAACACTTGCACAGTCTGTGCTCTCAAAATCGCTGCTGAGTTAGCTTGGTCTGACTTTACTAAATTTATAAATCAAGCTATAAGGACAGGATCATCCCCGAAACTTAAATTATCATGCCAACCCCAGAAATACCGCAATCAAGCAATTTAAATTTACCATAAATGGTCGTATAATAATTTCCTACTCTTAAAATTTCCACCTTCACGTAAATTTATATTAAAATTTATTGTTATTTGTAATGTATTTCTGCAATATAATTTTAGCTTCTAAATATAATATCTAAAGGTCCTTGCAAATATTCTGTGAGAAAATTAATTATAAATGTATTTTCCCAACCTCTGATTGAAAGAAAACCTTCAAAAGGTTAACGTCAGGCTTAAACACCGGTTAAATTAATATAGGGTGAAAGAATATACGTAGAGTCAGACCAAGATAAGTCTGCAATGATTTTTATAGCACACGTAGTGCAAATGTTATATTATACGTCAAACTTCCATGAAATTATGACGTATAAATAACACCTGCCCTGCGTGTGCTATCAAAATCGTTGCACACTTATCTTGGTTTAACTCTATTTGTTATGTACAGTCAGCATTTAGCGAATGATTTTTTAATTATTTATTTTTTCGATTTTCGTTGTGGGGCAATGAGTCAGTGTGTATGAATGTGTAACTTAACATAAAATAACGCCTATGATTTTTTAAATTATTTTATTAATATTTTAAGGGTTAAAAGTATTGATTTAGAAGTGCGTCCATACTTTCCGTTCCTATAAACATAATAAAAATACATTTAAAAAATTTGCAATGTTATTATAAATTAAATTGGACATTAATACACTTTGAATTATCGTTTCACAATTAAAAATCCAGCAACCCCAAAAATGTCTTTAAAAATTCAGAAACATATTTGCACAAAAACCTTTATATAGAATAACAATATACATAATAGATATATACAGAGGATTACTATAACTAGATTAAATCTAACAAAGGATGCTGGCGGAATTTCCTCGTTGTATCGCAATACTGATACGTTGTGCGAGGAAGCGGCCAGCTCTTCGGTCACCAGTTACGTCAACCAGACGCTTCGCGATTTCTGCAAAAAACTTGTGCGCGCTGGGACCCCATTTGCATTGGTTTTTTAGTGGTAGATGTTACATTAAGCGGGTTACCCCTAAGAAAAAGTGGCTGTGACATAATCGGACAGACAGACGGATATAACGAATCTATAAGGGTTCCGATTTTTGCCATTTGGCTACGGAACCCTAAAAATATAACTTAGACGAAATAATCTAGTTCGCGTCATAAAGTATCTGTCACAATTGTTCTAAACATAGGGACTTTTTCGTTAGGATATCAGAGAATAGTTGTTTTGACGCGTATTTATTTTGTCATCCGTTACTTTTGGTGCAGACTGTGCAAGCATTTGCGGGTTGTAGGTATTTAATTTTATCCATCGTGGGATCGTGATCATTCATCATGACTCAATTCCATTTTTCAATGTGTTATTTTTATCAACACAAAAACACACATAAAAGTAAACGCCTTATCGTGCACCATCCGTATGATAGTTCCCGTGTACATTCCAACAAACTAACCACCATTTTCCTCAATAACGTTACATAAACTAGCAAGGTACGAGATTTATTACGTAAACTTTTATGCTAGTTTGCGAAAATGCTTTCGAAGTGTATTTACGTGCCTAATCTCTTTGGCCGACGTCGATTAGCCAGTTTTATGAAAATCTTGGGAAACTGAAGCGGCAACATATATTTCGTGTAAGCACTTTGAATGTTGTGATATGTGTTGGTTATAAATATACTTTGATTTTTTGTTTAGTCTCTGCATTGTATTTTAGTCATATTGGTGTCAAATATTATTGTCATATTATATAGCTTTGTTAAAGGTATGTCTTGTATGTCATAAATACTTAATAAAAAGTAAGTAGGTTTTTTGAAACGTTAAGTTTATACTTAAATTGTAATAAAAACATTAGGTTAGCTCCAAAACCAATGAGGAATATGTATGGACAAGACCCTGTACCTATTTATATGGATAAAATAAAATAAAAATAGTAACTAGAAATTACTGTCACAACTTTCAAGAAATAATATTTTTATAAAAAAGGTATTTTAGAAAAGAACTAAATACATAAAGTTTTGGTATTCTTGAGTATCGGCCCGATTCGATGGGATATGTCACTATCATAAGTGAAGTTTTTGTTTGAAGAAACGTCACTTTTGACACTGATATAGCCGCTACATATCGTATCTAGACCTAGTGCTCAGGAATAAAGGTAGCCATGCTACACTGAGGTAATAGACAGCACGTGAGAAGGTAAAAATGTTTAAGGGGTATGGGAGCCCAGGCAGGAAAAGTAAACAACGATATCAGTTGAATAATGAACATTTATTGCAATAAACCGCCGAAAGATAGGTATCTTAGAAACGTAGAATCTAATCTACCCTTCGACGTAAACCGCGCCTCTAACGATAGCGCTGGCATGTCTTCTATCCCGCTCTCATGCGCCGGATACATAAAGTGGGTAGTTGAAAATGCGCCAATACAAGAATACCCTTCCCTACCTAGAAAACATCCATGACTCAGGAACAAATATATGTTCTCATCACACCAATAAACCCTTATCATTCGAACCCAGGACCATCGGCCTCATAGGCAGTATACGACTCACTACCCACTAGGCCACACTGCTGGTGTGGGATAAAAAGTGTTTGGATGGGAAGTTTCGTACACTATTTATTAATAAACATACTAGATCAAAAAATACAACTACTTATTATAGCACATAATCCGCATAATCCGTAATAATTCAGGCCCATTAGGGAAGCCTAATGAAGAGAAAGGTCACGTTATTAATGATTTAAGCTGACCCTATACTCAGAAAGGCCATTGTAGCACATAACAATCCTGCGGTGGAGGAATCCCTTAATGACAGACAGTCTCGGCATCGTAAGTCCTTTAATAGATCATTGTGATGTGAATCCATACAGTTCAAGAACTTATCGGGGGGGTTTATTGGGAAGTAAGGGTTTTGATCGGTGATTTCATAGGGAATTTGAACTGGTACTGATATCTGAAACAGTTGGTATTTCCATTATGGTAAATACCGCTAGAATACATATGGCACCAGTAATGAAACTTAAACCAAATGTTTCAAGATTTTACTATAAATGAGAGGCATAGAGCTCCATAAAATAAATGGCGCCATACTGTGATTGAAGTAAAAAGAATCATGGTTTTAATTTGTTAATCAAATTGAAACTAAATATGTAGTATCTTTAAACATGTCAAAAAATAAATGAAGAGTAGGAAAGTCAACTTTTAACGCGCTTAGCGGTACGCTATAGGAAAAGAAATGTTACAGTTATTCATGAAACATCAAAAAAATCTTCCACAATTGGTGCCGTTAATTTCTACAAAATTCATACTTTCACTAAACAAAAAGCACTTGATATTGGATAAGTTTAATATTTAATTTAACCAAAGATTAAAACTTTTGATGGAATTTGTGGAAGCGTTTAATGGTTTCGGTGATGTTATAAGCTCTTTAAAGTAATATTGATCCGATTTTGTACCCAGAAGATGCTGAAACAGAAAAGAAATTAATGATTTGCAAGACGAAGTGATCCCATAAGAGCTCCGTCAAGAAAGTTTTGTACGGAGCTCTAAAAAAAGAAAGAAAATATTACAGAATAATGTCGGATATCTATCATACGCTGGTCTCAAGGTACTTAAAGTTTAATAACGATTTGAGTATAAATATTAATTCCAGGACTTTCAATACCGGTATTTTCGCGTAACGTATTTTCATAATGTTTTTCATTTTATTTTTATTAACGTTAAATTTGAACCGGTTAAATTACAAAAAAAATAATGTTATATGTATAAAGATGTTTCGTCAAACGATAAAATAACGTTATAAACCGATATCCCCGCACTTGCGGCCTGAGCGTCGTTGCCGCCCCGCTCATGGCTTTATCAATCGAAAGTGCCCTTAAATCTGTAGAAAACATTGAAATGCTAGTTTTGAAATACGATCAATAGAAACTGAGCATCGAGTGGCCACTGAAATTAAATCCTACGAGTAGAATATAATTATACCTAGTCCAAAAAAAAAAAAACAATAATATTATTTTTCCATAACAACTGTTTCAACGACGTGTCAAACATGATATCTCAGGATCCGAAAGGACCTTTATTATGAACCTTAAGCTATACATAAAAAAATGGTCGCTAGCAGAATTTTCATTCTGATCAAATGATATCATTTTGGGTCTCTCGGATCCTCAGATATCGATTTTCATCTTGATCAGAGCAAAAATGCACAAATACAAGATGGCAGCCGGTTATGCCAATTTTGACCCCAGGATCATAATAACGATCCTGTCGGGTTAACACCATCCATGACGACTTTTACGACAAAGTGCATGGACGCTATCTTGGATTATTATTTTTCAAATCTGCACTCCCTAAACCCTATGAAATACCATAATTAATTTTATAACAAGGTCCATGGCCGCAATTCCTACTTAAGGTTATGTTTAAAATGAAATTTGAAAACACAAAAAAAAAAACGTATACCGTTACGATACCGGCATTGGTCTTATTGGTCTTCTACTTTTTATAACCTTATTCGCGGTGGATGATCATTCCAATGGCAATCACTTTTGAAAAGAATAGACACTGCCGCACACTACATAAGATTAGGTAGGTAATCGAAGGATAAGGAGGAAAACCAGAACATTGCTTACCTTTAACAATGCTTTAAATAATCTTGTCATATCTATACCGCTTTCTATTATTGAGGCATGTAATAAAGACTGCATTTGTAGCATTGCATACAATTTCGCAGCCATCTCTGAACCAATAGGAAGTTTGTTACTAACATGGGTATAGCCAACTTCGCCAACACTTAACCACTTCCCTCAACTAGTAGGTAGTAGTTAGTTTTAGCTAATTTGGCTGTGTAACAAGATACCCAAAAGCTATTAGAGTTGTCCACTTTTATTACCAAACTTCTGTGAGTACCTAAAAATTAAAAACCGTAAAACCATCTAAGTATAGTTCAAAGCTCTAATAGTTCAAAATTAACTCGAATATCTTCATTTTGGTGGCACTTTTATTTAAATATAGTAGTTCAATGGTTATTTTTTTTATAAACGGAAGGAAAAACTCAGGTAAACCAAATGGAACATTTGTATTTATAAGTATTAAGTAATAACGTCTCGAAGTCGTATAGCGTTATTGTAGTACCGGCCTTCTAGCAAAAAAAAAAGTTTATTAAGGATAACTAATTCTTTTAAGAGCTGCTGAGTGCCTTCTTAGATTTGAGAATTTTAGGTTTATATCTCCGTCGCGATGACGGGGGCTGCTCTGCTCCTTAAATTAGTGCGATAAGGACAAATGCAGCTTAGCCGAAATTTTTTTAACTTTTATCCATTTCTTATTTATATTCGTCCAAACCTTCCTATTTAATTTTTGTGAGCCATTCATGAGGTGGCTAGGTGTAGGTGCCTATAAAATTGATATTTTAAAAGGTAAATCGTCATCTATGTATCATAATCTCACTGAAAATGAAACAACCAGTAGGTAATTATTTTGAAAGTTTAGATGGTTAAAAAAAATGTTTTTTGTCGAGAAAAATATCTAAAACATTGTTAAAACTACGAGAAATATTGATACCAATTCTGTTATCGGTTTGAGGTACAGTTTTTTTACAACAACCATTTTATGGTTTGTCATTAGTCGGGACATGTGATACGAATTGGAACGCTGAATGAACCGCGCTATGATTTGGAAGCGTTTGTAGTTATTTTTAACATTTAATTAATTAATGGCACAAATTGACATTTGTGAAATTAGTTATCGAAATTTGAATCCATCACAGGCACTACAGACTAATTGTAAGCTGAAGCTACTTATATAATCTAACAAGTTTTGATCTGAATCGAATAACAGATGAGGTTAAAAAATCATTATTATTTGTAAGTATTAGTGTCAGCACTTGCTATGCCAATATTAAATAACTAAACTACTTGACTGTTTCACCGCATGGTCTCATCGGAAGATCAGCGCTGAAAGTCGCATTCATCATGCTGAAACCATTTCGAGGCACTTTCTCCTTCATATGCTTTTCCGTTTTGTATAATTTTCTCTTGTGTGTTGGTGCCTAAGAATAAATTATTTATATTCTAAATTGACTAGCACCCAAAGCAATTAAGCTAATAATTGTCTAAGCGTGCTTCTCTTATTCAGTACAACGGTTCCGCATAAAACTCCGAGGCCGGCTCGGAGTAATTTACGATTGTTTTCATTAGAACCAAAATTAGACAATTCCCGACTTTTGCCATGGATCCGGTTCTTAACTAAATAGATTCCCAAAATAAATGGAGACCTCTTAGAAAGGTAAAGGTAACAAATTGAGCATTTTATTATACTTTGCACCCTTGTAATCGTATTACGTCTTAAGTGGGGTGAACGGACGGTACTTGAATTTTATTTGAGCATTGGCTTGAGTTCCTTTTGAACTTACCAATAGATATATTTATGAGAAATGTACATGTGCACGATAGGACTCCGGAGACCCAGAAGGTACTCTAATGCTTACCCTAACAAGTCGTAGAACCCATATTGAATGTGTTGGGATCAGTAATAAGATAAGAGATTCAATATTTATAAGGGTAAAAAGAGTATAGCCGTTATGTGTCTTGGCAACACTAGTATTCTATAAAAAAAATGTGCAAATATTTCTTAATGAAAAGAACAAACTACTCTCTACAACGACTTCTTCTCGGAGCACTGTTAGCGGTGCGGTCAGGTGTGCAACTTCCAAGCCAGAAGCCATGAGTTTCTTCGAACTAAATTGGTTCAGCGGAAGGGGAATTAGAAAAAAGTTTTTTTTCCACGTTTTATATTTATACTTCAGAATGTTGTCAATATGATAGATACTATAAATGAATTTGGCGCTAGCGATTTATACGAAAACGATACCAAACTTGGGCTTGTAGCTTAAATGATATATCAAGATAAAGTTGAGCCTTGCCAAAGAAAATATTTTGTTCACGCAACGCCGTATTTCACGAGCTACAAATATTTCTAATTATATAAGTTCTGTTCATAACAAGAAATAACAAAGTTTTCGGCTTCAAAATAGACGCACAAAAGTAGTGACGTATATACCCAATGTCTATAAATATATAAAACAAGACACAAAAGAACATTTATTTTAACAAAAGCTGAAATTGAACTTCAGCGGAACTTGATTGGAAATTTATGTCCCAAATTGCTACCGTGATACCGTAATGTCTCTTAATATCCCATCTAAATCACTTCCACACAGATATGCCGCTCCCTGACTCGTTGGTCCCAAGTTTTAACTAAGTAACATCAACTCCTCGAACACTTTGTCGTGAAGCCCCTTAACGGTACTTACATGACGTTAATAATGTATAATGTTCGGTTTGTTCAAGGTTAGAGACAACGTGCCCACGCCAATAGCTAAGTTTTGCAAATGGCTGTGAAACTTATTATTAAATTATAAAGTCTAAACATGAAACAATACGTAGCTTATTCAGATCGATGAGGTACTACATTCATAAACACGTGGCTATAAGTGATAATCAAATCTAACAATCCGTTGATAATTTTGTTAGAAAGAGAAAAATTTTGACAGAGGTTTACTAAGTTTTATGAGTCAAGGGGTTAGTAGTTGTTTTGTATTATTTTGCCTTCGGTGTAATAATTACGAACTGTAAACCATAGGTTAAACTGTTAACTACTAGCATTACCCACACCACCAAAAATGAATCCACAGACCTCTTTGATGATTTTGACGACGGCAGTAATATGCGCTGGATTGTTCATGCACAGATTTAAATTGTTCGACCGGGCCCGGCGTATATCCTTATGTACACACACTCAGAATTATATTCAAAATCTTTTAATGTTTAAATGAGTCCACATTTCACAATATTTTAATATAAGTCATTCGGTTTATGCTCCGAGAAAACTTTTACAATCAGACATTTTTTAACTGACAGTCCAGCCCGCCGTGATTGGTCGATTTAAACGCTTGTTCTTTCGCGCGACTGCGCAGTGCGAATTTGGGTGTTGCCATGCCATGACACAGGCAAAGGATTTCATAATTGAGAGCATGAATAATGCTTGCACAATAGTAGTTGCCGCGATATTCAGTTTGATAATTTCGATCTTTGTTAGGAAGCTATAGATAGGTAGCGTAATCTACCTAACAATTATGGGGCTAATCGTATATTGTCCACGTCTACATAATGAACCGCCGCTATGCATACAATGTTCTACTTGCGCATGATCTTCTGTTATGTAATGTCCAATTAACTTATTACACTATAATCCACATTGTCATTATTAAACTAACGCTGCGATTGTTAATTTAGTACGTAGTTATGTTGTGTCACGGTTATTAAACATATTGATATCTATATACAATTTATAAATTATATTGTGTCACTTAAAACTTTATGGGTACAAGAACTCATTTTGTTTTGTTTTTGTTTCAGAGCATCATTTCTATCCGTATGTGTCCGTCGTCGAGTGCCCTCAGATGAGAATCTCAACACCGACTATGCACCCATACAGAGGTATCCCAGGTAAGAATGGAAACACGTCATGAAGTAAATAGGAATACCGAAGTGTGGCGTTAATCTAACCTACATGATCCTAGAATTTATACTCAGATTGGATAGCATATATCATCTGGTAATGGTGGAAAAACAGCATTTTCTGGCATGGTTGTATATAACAATTGACGCTGTGCTTCTGAGCTACACATATCCATGCTGAACCCTCGATAAAATTTATTTCCATGGACCTTTTTGAATAATCAGAATATATTTAGTAAAACCGTCCCTTTT
Source organism: Cydia pomonella (assembly GCF_033807575.1). Taxonomy (NCBI): domain Eukaryota; kingdom Metazoa; phylum Arthropoda; class Insecta; order Lepidoptera; family Tortricidae; genus Cydia; species Cydia pomonella. Next base: position 13,068,852 of record NC_084718.1, on the reverse strand, counting down.
TGTCTGTCTGTTACTGGACCACCTCACTTTAGCAGAATATGTAAAGTAAGCACAAAAATTTGATGTGATAGATGTCGTAATTTACATGTCAAGAGGCCAAAGTAGCTCAAAATCTCTGCATGAGTACCCTGTCGCTAGCAACTTTAGTCCTTCTGTTTCTTAAAATTGTTGAAAAATATTTCTGCATCAGTGCTTACCCCGATTGGCCAAGAGAATGCTACAAAAACTAGGTTACGTTTTTAGTTTCAGATCAAAACTTTAGTGTTGCGATAAGGTTTTATGTACGCCCAATATTAGAAGCCTCCAGTTCCAATATCGTAGCAATTATTTGTTGAAGGTTCGGCCAACCTTCCCCCGCCCCACCGGAGCTATGTGCCCACGACGCCGACCTGGAGTGCTCGTACTTTCGCCGCCGCCCAAGATCCGTGTGCAGCCAACCTGACCCCAAACGGTACACGTGGATGCCTGAGGATGAAGACTTCACCCGGATGGAGTGGCCACAGTGAGTTAAATTCACAAGATGTTCCATAAATCAAGTTTGAAAGTATTTGAGCAAAACTATAGAGCATTTTATTTTATAACACAGACATACAGAACGCCTTTAAGATAAACACAATTTTCATCTGTTAATCAGATGTATGTAGAGAAAATTAAGTAAAATTCTTAGTTATGATACATAATAATAAGCATAGTTGCCACCGAAAACTTTCTTGGATGATGCTACCATACTCATAATATTCTTAACAAATATTATTTTGAAGAAATATATTCATGTTTCAAAACATTGACTTCTCATTTCCGTGAAAGGCCTAAAATCTTTTGAATTGAAACAATCCTTCGTTAAAATATCCCTGGTCCTTCATTTCCAGGCAAATACAAATAACTGTGAAGTGCTCCTGCGTCACCTTGAGAATTTGCATAACTGGGGTATAAAGAAACGTTCGTTAACTTGACAAACTCGCGCCCTCGGTGTTCGAATAATTTTCTCGAAGGCTTTTGCGTTTGTCGAAAAAACCTTTAGATATTTGTCGCCGTTTTTATAAAGTTTCGTCGATGTGATTACCAACTGTTAAGCCGAAGTTTGAATTTTTTTTGTATATACTGATGACCTAATCAGTTTTTTTTTCTCTGGATTAGCAGAGTCGAAAAATATAATTTTGATTCTTATAATTCTATAGTCATAGGCAATGATTTTATGGGTTGTAACCTTTAAGTACAAAATGGCAAAAGTTTATAATGCTCATATGCTCGATGTGTATCCTAAGGAAGTTCAAATTTTGCTATTAGTACTTTTAACTTCTTCTTGCTTCTTTTATAATATTTCAATGTTTCATAATTATCACCATTATTTATCATACTTTACATCTTGTTCCTGAGTCAACACGCTAACCGAATTGAGTCTAAGTGGTACTGTTTTATCACTGGAAAGTGACGACCACCGCATTCCACGCTGTGGGGTCGGTCGACCGCAGTGTGACCTAGAATCTTCGTCCTACATCCGACCTAACTTAACGCTTCAGCCAACTATACATCTCACCCTACACGCCCTACAATGTTGTCTGAGGTTATATTTTAACGAATAAGGCGTGCACGATCGTGATTAATATCTGCATAGCCAATATATCAGCCAATTCAGATAAATAGCCTACGCCTAACGTGCCTAATAAAATGCACGCTTTTCTATAATAAAATGTGGATATGAGTTCAGGTTGTACGTTGATATTAAATTTTAAGTGTACGTTGGTATTGAGTTTTCCATATGAAAGCTTCGTTATGATGGTTTGGCCTAAAGGCTATCGAAAATAATTAAGATTGGTCATTTGAGATCTTCTTTCATGGAGCGGTGTCATAATTTGTTTTCTTAGTTCTTGACACGGTAAAAGCCATCGTGGCACTGGTACAGTATTAACTTGAGCAGATTCTGTTTAGTAGTACCATAGCTAGATCGCCACTGACTCATATAAGGTGCTGCTAGCGAATCCCTTAAAAAAATACGCCCAACGCTGTAAGCCACTAAACCCTGGAAGCACTTTTTGTATTAGACTTTTGAGTTTAATAGAATTTGCCTTATCTAGTTACTGTCATTTACAACTACAACTCTAAATCACTCGTGAAATATATTTATCTAGCGGTGCGAGAATCAGCATAGTTTGGAAGTTGACCTCATCGAAAGTTGCTTAATTATCCTTTGTGGGCAAATATAAATTAAACCGTTCCGGAAAGTTTCGGGTAAAATCTAAACATTTTCCCACGCCTATCTACAAAAAACTTATGTATTAATGAATATGCTCATATTATATTTACTCGTATGTATAACAATTTATAAAAAATATAGTTCTTTATACTTCTACGTTAATCGCAATGGTTTTGCCATCTGATCTGACTTTTTCGACCCAAAAAGCCTGGTTAAGATTAGTTCAGTTATGCTACGGTTTGGACAATTCATCATTCATTTGCTGCAAAGCATAGAAACTTATAAACCTACAATGAGTTTATAAATATCACCCTTGAACTACTAGCTGCTTACAATTACACGTTACGTAACCTACGCTAATATGGATGGATAATAATGAATTATTTTATATTTTTCTCTCCGTATTTTAATATACCTACTACCTCTTAAAAACATAATAATGGAAATCAGTACCTTATTTAGGTTTCTTACGACTTTCACCTTCATTTGAAGTGCTTAAAATACTGCAGCTAATAACAGCTAACTAGCTAATATAAGCTAGGGGTTGGCTTATAATATATACTTTATTCCATGTATCTAAGTATCACTTTTGATCAAAGGCCTAGAACTTGTTCTGACTTTATGAAAACTGTACGTATTACGCCACGAGTTCGCTAAAAGTTTCGCTTATTAGTCTATAGGGGCATATCGACGAGTAACTCTCATCATTTGTTGCTAAAAGTCTGATATTTAATTTAAACTTAAAGTTCGTGCAATAAAAGCACTCTTGAAATTTAAATTTCAAATGACATCCTAACCTATGAAAAAGTTAATTATTTTTTGACATTTTAATGCACTCCTTTTCCTTTCCTTTTCGCGACTGCTCCATTAACCATCGTATTTTGTTTTATTAGAAAAATAGGTACGCCACCAGGTTACTGTCGTAAAAGGCACACTTACCACTAATTGCAAAAAAAAACTTCAAGTATAATATTGTAAGCGCTGTAGGGTAGACTAAATAAAATTGTAACTGATTATGATTGAGACAAGTCAAGAATTCCCAATAGTGAAGGATCATGTTATGATATAAACGTTTGGATGAGAGCGCCCACAGTGACTCTCCGTGCCGATTGGTTTTGAGATGCTCAGTTCGCAAAACTTCCTAATCTTCTCTTCAGTCATCTGCCTCATATGCCAACATGCTTTGAAAAAGTCCCGACCTATCAGTCTGTATCTTTAGGTATTTAAATAAAAGTAAACAAACAATTTGTACACTTTCGGGTAGTTATAACATGTATTGGTTAACCAACCAAATACAAAACCGCCTGGATCTGTCACTGAACGACCTGACCTTAACCTACATTATTTGATCATGTAATATTTTCATCTACTCTCAACTTAAGGAGCCGTTTGAGGGTAGATTTTGTTTACTTTTTTTTAAATACCTAAAGATACAGAGTATAATACCCAAACAGCCGTTGAAAATGAAAGCATGAACGTCCATACAGAAATAATGTAAGTGAAGATAAATGTCGGCCAATAGTGTTTCATAAATTATACCTTTGGCTGAGAGCGACACAAATAACTTCACAGGTGCGAATGGTGTCCAGTAAATTCACTACAATCCTCATAACCTTGGGTTGGCCCTCTCGTAAATAACTTTTTTACTGCCGACTCACCACAAAGTAAATTTAGAGGGTAATAGAATTAATTAACTGTTGTCATAAAGTTTTAACTCACGAGTGTATAAAGCCTACGATTTCAGATAAAGTATTATTCTACAATTAATTTTACCTGTATTTGTTTATTTTTATCAAGCTTACGTACTCATTTTGAGCTAGAATTTTCAGTGTAATTTATTCTAGTACGGAGTTTATCTGAAAGCTGAACAGCTTTTGGCGGTCTTCCAAACTGTGCAATATTTTCACAGGACCCTTATCAGGCCAGTGTTTTAAAATTTTTAAATTTAATTTAATAAATTTAAAAGATGTATAAAATTAACACTCTGACGTTTTGGACACATATTTATCAACAGAAACATCGGATTTACGGTAAAAATTATGAATTGAATATCATTGAATATGTAGGTATGTAGTTCTGTAAACGACCGCTCTTTAAATCGTCTATTTTACCTAAATAGAACTTCAAAATGTTTATTGTAGGTACACAAAATCATTTACAGAGGTTTTAAGATTAACCTAATCAAATACAATTGTCAAAATATAACCTAACTAACCAGGTTGTTGTGGCTCCTACACTATGCTCAGCCTGTCTCCTAATAACGATAATCACTTCTTCTAGACCTATTGTATACAGTCACATTTTGCACCGATTTTGTGCATTCCAGTTGCTCTTCGGAAAAGGGAATCATCTTAAAAACACGCATACCACAACATGAAATTTTAATGAGAGTGTGAATTTTGGTATTGGATTAGCGTGGGGACTTGGGTTTGAGATCCGGATATCCGATATAACCGGATATCTGTCAAATATAAGATCTGGATCCGACTACTCATAGGATCCGGATATTTCGGATATTATGGATCCGTTAAATGTGGTCATGGACCTATAGAAAAAACAATTCGAATTAAATTTATGAAGAATTTCATACAATTTTGTCATTTAAAATTAGTATTTACATTTATTTAATCAATTTAAATACTACAGCACATCAATTATGATAGGTAAATCACGTCACGCAATAACTCATAAAATAAATGCGAATGTTGCTCAATCTAAACAGTAGTACCTACCAGTAAAAGGTTTTAAAAGTAGCTATCGGGATACCTCCTGACTGATATACTGTTAATTGTCAACACATCCTTAACGACGAATATGAACATCCAACAAAAATTATATTTTAACATAACGGTAATAAATATTTCATGATTTTCCTTATTTTCGTGAAGCTTAAACCATTGTTTCACATCTGTCTTGCCACCCTTTTGCCTCTCAATTCTTTCAATTTTGTGTTTGGCGTTAAGAGACATGAGACTTTATGCATCTAAAATGTTGACATACTGTGAGGTATTCATTAGATATGACGTTTTGCCTATAAATCTGAACTTAAGACTTTATGCCTAAAGTAATCAACAAGTTGAGTATAATTACGTCAAAATACAACAACGTTTTTAACTATCCAAAATAGAAAGTAAAAAGGCCATACCCAATATAAAAGGTCTGGTATATCTAGCCCACATAGTTCGTGAAATAATGGCAAACAAAAGTGCCAATTTTGTGTTGGCTTTCCTGGAAAATTCACATTTTCACATCCGATCATATAAAACTCACGGCGAATATTATTATTGTTTCCAGTAATTATTATCAGGGTTTCACTCAGTCGCCTTTGTGTCGTCTACTTAGAATGCCATTACAGTGGTTGTGAGCGTCGTTATCACTGATTTTGTTTATATGTGTATTTATCATGTCGGTTCCCCTTCTTCTGTTAAAGGGAAAATAACACGCACTACTGACTAACTCAGTGAGTAATATTGATATGATTTAGATCAACTTTGGTCATTATTTGCTGTAATTAACAGGATTTCTATTACTTTTTTACTACTCATATAGCAGTCATGCGTCGATGATATCATATGGTCATGAAAGTTGAGGTGGGAGTCAAGGACTTCGCCTAGTGTGACACGCCTTATGTGATTTTATCAAACCGATATATGAAAGATTAATACATATTTGACAAATTTGTCATTTAAGAAGTAAATGTAACTTAATCCATTTACATATGATTTTGTGAGTAAAACTTAGTCCTTTTTTGGCCGAACCCTTATAGAACGTAACCTTTTTTATACGGGTCCGTTTTATCCGAATTATCCGGATCCGTAAAATTTTAATATCCGAAATATATGGATCCGAAAAATTGGCGGATATTGCAAACCCTAGTGGGGACTTACGAACACTCAATGTGATAAGAGGCTCGTGCCCAACTATGGGAAGTACATATATAGGCTAGTAGGTAATGTCTTTTAATTTGTATTATTGCAGGGCAGTTTTAAATAAAAATATTTAAACATTTCAGATCGGTAATAGAAGATAACGCGGGTTGGCCGCAGAACTACAATGTGGACCAAATCGCGTCAGTCACAAGAGGGGGCTCGTTGCCGAGGCCTCCTTCAATAATACCGTAAGTACCAATAAATGTAAAATATTTAAGGCCCTAAGTACTTCAAGCACCAGAATATCATATACCCGATAAACGATAGTTAAATCATCCAGTTATATACACAAAGATACAGGTAAGTAGGTAGTTACTAACAGGTTATTAGCAACAACACACATATGTAGGTACTGGTACTATAGTCATATACCTAAATTGTTTAAAAAAGTTTGGAGGAAAGTTATTTACACTACCCTATTTTCATCAATTATCTACTTTTAAGCCCTTGTTTTTTCTTTTTTTACTTTTATGTACCTCATAAATTACCATTGTTAATCACTTTTTTACTGTAACTTTATCATTGCAACTTGTATTTCCGGTGTAAGGGCCTGGAGATTTGTAATTAAATACAGGTCTAACCTAGTTCAGACTCCTTCACAAAGGTAAAAATAAAATTTAAGTTTATTTTGTAAAATTATCCTTTGTGAGGAAAAATAAAAACATATAATTATAATTTTATAAAGAAGAGGAGAGATGAAGGTGATATATTATTGACTGGTTCCATATAATTGTTTATCCTGTGAATTTTAACTAAAATCAACAGTCGTCTGTGGCTTTATGTATGTATGTATGTACACTCCCGAAAGTATAGAAACAAGCTTATATGTTAATAGAAAAGTGTAAATTTTTAAGCGATGTATTAGTATACATCGCTAATAAGTAGTCTTATTAGAGGCAAAATGGTAAATATAAGTAGAACATTTTAAAAGTAAATTACTCAAGTTGTGGCTATGATATTTGCCAGTTCAACATTTTTCAAAGCAATTAAAACGGTATAATTATTTTACTTTTTCCTATTTATTTTAATGTTTTTGACAATATTTTAGAATGTTTTGATATTTAGCGAGTATTTTAACCTTTTGTGGTTGCTTATGTAAATTTAGGTTACAATTATAAAACAAAGACAGAAACATGAGATATTAAAAAAACAACCTTGTTTCCATATTTTTGGCCTTGGGTGTATGTCACTTTATTGCACATAAATAGGTTAACATAAAACAGAAAAAAATGTTATGTACAGTCAGCGTCAAATACTTTGTAGCAGTCAAAGTGGCCAAATAGTTCGGTACACCATACTAAATATATGGTGTACCGAACTATTTGGCCACTTTGGTTGCTACAAAGTATTTGACGCTGACTGTACAAAGGCGAAATTATCCCTAAAAGGGATCTCTTCCATCCAACCTTTGAGAAAATGCGAAATGTGGTTGCTTTAAACGGTGACACCCTCATTATGCAGTTATGTGACCTGCAAACACGCGTGCCTACTTACAGTACATGAATATTTCAAGTTCTATGCTATATATGTCGTCTAGGTCATAACAACCTCTGCTCCCAAAGTTACTCGTGTCAGACAGATCCCTAAAGGTCACGACTCATCAGTATCACGTTAAACAAACGATAAAAAACAAATTCAGGTACAATTTTATTATGTTTATTGTGTTCCAAGCAAAATTAAATCCCCTACAAAGCACCCAAAAAGAATAACAAGCGTATTCAAAAAGTGGACCAATTAGGCTTCAATTCATATTTTTCTGAGCTAAGAACAATAAAACCCTTTTAACCTTTTTCCATTTAAATATACATTGCGTACAATGCTTGTCTTTCTATTTAACATACTGGTTAAGCTCTTTAAGGATAAGACAGCTAAAATCCCAATGCTAATGTTTTCTCCGATAAACATATTGGGATTTTTCAGATCGCTCTTGTTTTATTGCGAATATTTCGTATTATCGTTTGCTGAGTCAGTGCACAATTTTACGCAAGAGCTAAAAGCAATTATCTAAAGCAAGTTTTCATAAAAAAAATAAAGCAGGGTTTGGAGAACTGGTGAAGAATTGGAAGGAAGGAATTGGAGGATTGAATTTCGTTTATTGAAAAGTCTTATTGTGGAATATTGCGTTTAGGACTGAACGATTGTGATTAATATAAACCTTAAATCTATGCTACTCCTCGAAATGTATCTATCTAAAGAGATCACAGGTAAGAACAGTCGTTGTTTTCCAACGGATTACAGATAAATAAGGCTGACTGCTTGCAACCCAGCTACTTCATGAAACGTTTCAGTGAATTCGATTACGTTCGAAGAAAGGAAACTTCTCCTGTAAAATTACAAAGATGTTTGTTTTTAATTTCAGCTGTCCCGCCCACACTCCGATACCCCCACCGCCTCCGCCGCCACCTCTTACAATACCCCCTCACAGGTAACGTCCCTATACTATATCACAGGTGAGCGTTCACTTTAAACACAGCAGTATACACGTTACCTTTATATCCTGAAAGACTGCGCTCACAGCTCATATTTATGCTGGTTAAAGCCAAAGCGCATGTGGGCATGGTGAACGATAAGCATAACAACGTTACCATACTGCCGGGATATTATGCGCATAATGAATTTCATATCGAAGGTATACAATAACAACATGTTGCACAAACATTATAGTTTGTGGTGCAGCAAGAAGCACGGCGTGAAAATATTGAACTATTAAGTAAATAAATATGATGCTAAACGAATAAGAATGGGCAGGTATATGTACCTAGGTATAGTTAAATAAATGTTATATGAGCCAAGAACAAAAAAATATTACTCCAAAACTATTAGATATAAATTATTCTCCTACATTCAAATGGGTTCTTGCTGATAACATCGGTTTTAAAATTGTCCATCATTTCTGTAGATACAACAGTTTATACCAGAGATCGCAGATTTAGTAGCTCTACAGCTACGTTTTAACCTCTCTTCCTCTTAATCTTGCAGATTAGATATTTTCCATCTATCTACCTCCCATAACATTACAATATCGAATTAAAAAGGCCCTTTCATATTTAGGAGAAGTATACAGAATTTGCTAAACCAACACAGTAAGCAATACGAAAGTTGATGAGTGGGCTTTTTTTAATATTGGACATTATTACACAAATTGACCAAGCCCTAAAGTAAGCTCAAGAAAGCTTGTGTTGTGGATACTCACACAACGATAAATATAATAAATAAATACCTAAATACATAGAAAACACCCATGACTCAGGAATAAATATCCTTGCTCATCACACGAATAAATGCTTACCGGGATTCGAACCCAGGACCATCGGCCTCATAGGCAGGGTCACCACCCACTACCCCACTAGGCCAGACCGGTCCTTTAATAGGCTTGGAAACGTAATCCACAAAAAAACGTACATTTTCAGGGCTAAACACGTATCGTTTGCTCGCTCGCACACGCTGACCACGTTCGACGACTCCGTTATGCCAGCCGCGGTTAGCAGCAATAGGTTCAGAAGAGACTGCGAACGGCTCATCGACGGACGTGTTATTAAGGTAAGTTCTGCCAAGTCTATCTCAAAAAATAAGTCTTCAAACGAGAATGTGGATGATCTTAAAAACGCTTCTCCATGCCAGATACATAAAATCCTCTGCCGTCCTGATTATAAGGAGAGCAACTTGACGTTTAGTGCCATACTTTAATCCAAAATTTGTGGCTTGAAACGTTTGCTACACTCCACTTGAAACTTATAAATGAAACATCAAAGCAGTAAGCCCCATATGAGTCACTTATGAGTTGCTTAAGAGTTGTAAGGGCTTTTTGTGATAAGCTCCTACCAAATCTTTCCTATGTTAGCGTTTATCTTTGTTACATCCTCATTTACTGTTTCGGAGCTAACAAAGTCTGTTACAATATTATTAATGTAATCTAAGTTTGAACAGCATTTCTTCGTATTGCACTGACATTCTTCTAAATAGAAGTCACTCCAAATAAAAACCTATGCTATGATTACTCTTGATGTTAATATTTTAAAATTATGATCTTTTGTTTTTCAGCCTGAACCAAAGCCGTACTCCACCCTGCCAATCATGTTCCAACCGTTCACGCCGTACCCTCAATACGTCACACAGCCGCCGGCGCCGATGCACTACCCTCCAATCACGCCGCTACAGCAGCACGCGCCCACAGTGCCCATACAAACGCAGACCGAACAGCCGAAAGTCGTCGTGCTTGGTAAAGTTTATAGGACAAGTAAGGATTTTAGAGGAATTTGTGCATGCTGACAATTTTATTGACAGCTTCTGGCACTTTCTGGATTCTAGGTATTTCGCTGCTAAGGTAAGGTACCTCACTTGCTCGTATTTGTTCAAGTACTAGTATTATATATTTTGGCATAAAATGTAAATATAGCTGCAAATAATATTTTGCACAATACGATCGAGCGAGCTCGGCCTTATACAGTAGTGATTGGGTATATGTAAAGTACTTTTTTCCAGTTGCTTCTTATTTTAATCATAATCAATAGTACTATTCTAACGTAATTATAAGCATTGCCTTCATTAGGTTAGACTTTCTACAACATTTTGATAAGACAAAACAACATAAGTATACACTTTTGACGAACCGATGACGCCATTGCACCCCAGCATAAACATAATTATATTTTGAATTACACTTGTATGGTTTTAGTTCGATTTTATCAATGAATCGATTGTAATTTTGGTTATTTTCTTTAGATTCAATAAAGAAGGGGGTTATGAGGACACAAGCGACGCAGACTGAAGTGTGTTTGGGAAGGAAACCACTACCACCGAATTACTTGTCGCTTAGTCCTAGGACCATTAAAAGGGTAAATAAAAGTGCCATTTACAATAAAATGGTTATTTGTTTATTTTACATTTAAATAAAATACTAATATAATTAATAAGACTTTTTAAAGTTTTGTCTATAAAATCACTCCTTGATTTTAGGTGAAAATGGTAGCTGCAGGTGTACAAACGAATGGAATCACTGTTGGGCCTCGAAGATTAACGAAATCTTTTTCCGAAGTTGGTGGAGACCGTTTGGCTGGAGATGCCCAAAATGATATCACTGCGTCTGTTGAGAGGTATTACTTGTCTTAAGCTACAGTTCATTTAACATCATAAAAGAGTCATTTAACAAGTATTTGTTGTATTTTAGTTTTATTGGTATTGATCATGAAAAACTTCATCGAACACAGTCAGAGGAACCTCCAAGATCACCCCGATCACCCACTTCAATGATTCCACCATCACCACACATACAAAGAGGTGATTCTGAAGACACCACTTCTTCTCCCTTGAAATCAGTTGCATCGTCACAAATAGACAGGTCTTCCGAATTAAGCGCACTGCAACGGCAAGCTCAAGAATATTTTCAGCAAAACTTTCAATTCATCCATGAAAGTGATAGGGACGACACGATAGACGATGACATAGAAACTATAGAGAAAAGTATGGCGCTAAATAGAAGAAACTTAGAATATCTTCAGCAAGAAATTGCTAAGCAAGCTAAAGGAGAGAGATCATTAAGATCAATTTTGTCTAAAAGCACTAGTGATACTTCTCAAAAAACAATCTCTCATCCATTTTCAAAAACTTCTACATTCCAATCGGAACCTTCTACCGAAACGTCCGTAACGACGACTGATGATAGTGAGAAAAATGAAAAAGAAATTATTATCGATTTTGAACCGAGGCCAGATGATGAAGCAATACCGTTTACAACTCTTCGTAGAAATAGACGTCTTCTCCAGAAAACTTTATCTGAGGGTGAAATTTTATTAGATGTGTGAGTATCGTAGGGTTAATTATACTGAACAATAACATTTTAAGTATACCAAGTATTAATTACTATTTTTGTTCAGGCGGAAGACTGAAATTTACACCAATGGAGATGGTGTCAAGGATGCACCTCTTATTATGTCTACCAGTCAGGAAAATATGACTCGAGAAGACCGTGAACGAGAGGCGCTTTACTTGCAATATATTGGTGAAAATTACGTTCAAACGCCAATAAAAGATGAAGGTATCTTCGGATTTGAACCCGACGGATCTTTCAGGTAAATATTTTAGAAAAATACTCAAGCCTTGTTGATAGGCCTTTAGAGCTAGAGCACTTAGACAATTTCCATGCACATAACACTATCGTTAGACCTACACCTACACTGTAACGAATATTGCTTTGCTAATAAAATTATTAAAATACATAGGTACATATAGAACCATTGATGCAATTTCTTCAACTGCTGCTAGTTCTTTCTTGTGTTTGAAATTGGTATGTTGGGCTTTCATTCATACACATGCATTTAATTTTCTTCATAGTTCTTCGGACGGAAATGCACCATACGAAGATTTTCATGAAAAATACATTAGTTACAAGCATGATTCTTTTAGAATTCGAAGCGTAAGTTTTGAAGAGCAAATTGAAACTGTTGATGTAAAAAAGGATGAAATTCCTGCAATCAGGTATGCGCACATTCTAGCAATGAGGCAATAGATTGATGCCTGTTTATATTGCTGCTTGCTAAATTTAATATATATTTATTTCTTACTTTCACGATACGTTAACATTTTGCATGTTAACGTATCTTTCCTAAAATCCCCTTCTCTTAACACCTACCTCCATCAGCCCCATTGACAAAACTAAAAGTTAAATATCAGTAAAATCATAAAATATTTTCAAAGTGAACTTAATATCTAAGAGTATTAATGTTGTTTGCTAAATTGACATCCTGATGAATCACTAAATCAAAGGCAACTCTACTATTAAATTTTCAGCACCGCTAAATCAAGTCCGGGTTCTCCAGAGCCAGTGAGCCTCGACATTGACATTGACCATAAAACAAAAAGATCAGTTGTTTCAATAACTGCAACCACTCTCACTCCTTTGGACAAGATATCTCCATGTGCATCGAATGAGTCATTGACTGTTGATCCCAGCAGGTAATATAGAACTCAAATGAACTAAAATACTGCCTTTATTCATTATTCGAGCAACCACTAAAAATGTTCTTTTTTCAAGGGATCATTCGGACGGCATGTGGAATGAGTCTCAAACAACTGTTTTACAAGTTGATTCGGGAACTGAAAATGGAACTGTTATTAGGTAGGTCGTGTAATGTTTAGTTCTTAATAAATGTCACTCATTAATGTTGATTGAATGGTGTCATCCTTTTATAATTACAGTTCATCGGACCTAAGCTCGTTAGCAGCGTCACCAGGAGCTTTAGCGTTACTTACTCCTACATCTAGAAGAAAACAGTTATTACTGTTACAACACCAGCAAAGGTCATCATTAGATACCGATGTATTAGATGAAGAGTTTGATGCTTCGCAGGTAAAGTCAATAACAAGTAACATATTCGTGCAGTTATTTATGAATATAAATAAAATGATGATAATTTATTCAAAACAATTTTCAGAGCCAATCTCCAACATCGCCTAGAAACAAATTAGATACGTCCAGTTCAAGTTCCCAAGCCAGAATTTCACTTTCACCGCCAGCCGTTGTTCCTAATGTAACATTACCAATAACAAAACAACCTATGATATCAAAGACTATTTCATCCATTACACATTCAAAAGCTAATCATACGCCGGCTATTGCAATCACTCATCCTAGTTTAGACTTAGCGGATGTTCCATTTAAAAGAACTCCTAGTTTTATTAATAAGAAGAGAGAAAGAGCACTGAGCCCGTCAAGGAGAAGAGATTTACAGACTACAGCTAAACCAACAGAACACAAGCCAAATGTACCACCATTAATAACAGAGTCGCCGTCAGAAACAGCGACGCTTTCAAAAGCTTGTAGTAGTGAAACTAACTTAGCAAGAACTGATTCTGGTAAAACGAATACTACTGATGTTTCTGAAAGCACTACTACTACTGAGGACTATGTTACTGCTAATTCTGATAGTTCTAAGAAAAGTACCAGTAAAAACCAAAATCAATGTAAGTACTTCTAAAATAAAACTAACTTTCGTGAGGTTTTTAATCACTTTAAAGTCAATATTATAATTACATTTGTGTTTTAGATCCTGAAAATAACAAGACACAAGAAGGTTCATCTTTTGAAAGTGCGTCCAGTTTATATTCAACCACACGTAACGATAACGTGACAGAAGACTTAATTGTGCCAAGTTTTTCTCCACCTTTAGAAATCAATGATGATTTTATAGTACCTAATCTAACCTCCCCTCCATTACCGTTGCCTGAGAGATTGCCAAAGAGGACGGTAGAAAAAATTGAGGTTAAAGCAGATATAACTCCAAGAACTGAACTAATTAGGAGAGATAAGACTGATAAACATAAATTTAGTGATGAAGTCCCTAAACCTGTAAGTTAATTTAAAATAATAATAGATTTGAAATAGAATGTACTTATTTAAAATCGAAATGATACACTAACTATGTTATTATTTTAGAGTATGACACGTGACGCAGTTAGCGGTAAAAGTAGTTCTAGTGGAAGTTACAGTTTAGGTGGTTCAAATCCTAACATGGCCGAAGACGTGGGAGACAAAACACCAACAAATAAAACAACAAAGCTGCCAGATAAAATAGAACCTTCACAAAAAACAAAAGAGGACAAAGTAACAAGTCCTATGAGTAATGTTCAACGAGCACCGAAAATGATGGTAAGTACCCAAAGGTACATCATTTGGGCGGTAGGTTTATATTTAGACCTCATACGTTAGATTTATTATTAATGTTTTGAATATAATGCCCTGGTTTATGTTTCAGGGATCGCTGTCTGATGACGAAAGAAGTGTGCATTATTCATCATCTGGCTATTACGAAAGCCCTGTTGATGATGATGACGACGGTGGACTAAGTATGCTTGCACAATACTCGTATAATGAGAAGTATATACTTGTACATTATAGTATTTTTCATATACCTGGGGTACGGTGACCGTTGTATCTCCATACAATTTATAATCTTAAAATGCAAAATATGTATTGAGATGACAGCTGTTACCGTGCACAAGCTATGTGAAAAATACTATAGTATAATTTTACTTACCTTCATATATTTTCGTTTTCAGCCTATAAACACTCACAAAAATATAGATCCTCACAAAGGCAAAAAACTTGGTTGCTGGATGAAAAACGGAGGAAAAAGAAGGCTTTTACTTTGGAATTCTCAAAGTCTTATGATGATTCAGTTTCAACGTCACAGGATGATTGGAGTAAGAAGCCAACAGACCCTGATAGTATAAGCCAACGGTCTGAACGAAGTGCATTAAAAGGTGCGAATTTAAAATCTCCAGAAGAGAAACCCACAGAAGTTAGAAAAAAGAAAACTCATTTTGCAGACAAAACAAAAAGCATCCAGTCATCACCTAGAGAAGCAGTTGACGTTGAAAAAGCAATAAAAGAAAAGATGAAAAAAGATAAAGAATCTGAACCTAAACGATTGGAGAGAGAAAGGTACGTTAAAAGGACAAAGCTAAAAGCTAAGAGTCCTACTCAGAGTAAGCCGGTTGACGGGAATCATAGACCACAAATTTACGACAGAAGGGATAGTGTGGGACCAAACATGAAATTACATTTAAATATCCCTACCTCAGATGACTCTAGTGAACAATATCGAAAAGATGGTATGTACCCAAATTGTGGATGTATTTTCATTTAATTATAAGAGATGAATATAAACCTGTTTTTTCTTTATCAATCATATTTCAGGGCCAAGTAACGGGAATATATCTCCAAGAAAACATAGACGTTTACGGGATAGTCCAAGGAGAAAAACTACGCAAAAAACAAACTTAGTTAGTTCTCCAACATCAGCAAACGCTCATACAAGTTACAGGTAATTTTAAGGTTTATCATATAATATACTAGTTTACTTATTAAATACTTGTTATCTTTCACATTTTACAAAAACTTATATATTATTATATAGGGATAAATTCTTTTTAATTTTATGTTTATATGATATGAAATATATTTACAGTTTTTTACACTTTATTTTTTATAGTTGCCGTCCAAGAAGAAAAAGTGCTTCTAATGAAAGTATATCACTACCTGGAAGTCTACCTAGAAGAAAACAGTCTATTCCTATTGCCACTGGTCTCAGTTCATTAGAAGCAGAAGACATTGAAACGACTAAGGTTCTTACCAGTGCTGGATCTAGATTGACTCCATTACGCTACGTCAAAAGTCCGACATCATCACCACGTCATCATCGTAAGCAGGACAAAGGTAAAGTTTGCGTTACTTAAACTGATAGCAAATTATTCCCTCGAAACCTTTAAATTATATGAATTGGCACTGTATTATTTTTCTTAGGGGCTTACTTAGTACGACGCAGACGTTCAACATGGCGTTGATAACCGCAAAAGATAGTAAAATATGCGTTT